>NW_028225180.1:34071878-34671878 GCF_052327205.1 Somniosus microcephalus | reverse complement strand
CAGTTTGTTAGAAAAGGCCCAGCGCCATTAATGATAGAGTACCTTAGCCACCAGTGATGTTAGAGTAGGATCAACACCAGTAATGTTTGTTTTTGTTCACCACCAGTAATGTTAGAGTAGGATCAACACCAGTAATGTTAGAGTAGGGTAACGACATCTAATATTTTAGTAGATTTGCACCAGTTTATTTAGAGAATGTTAACCGCCAGTACTGGTAGAGCAGAGTAACCACCAGTAATGTAAAAGAGGAGGATAAATAAGTGAGTTTAAAATAGGCTCAACACCATTAAATTTAGACTAGGTTCACAACCAGTAATGTTACAGTAGGGTCACCACAAGTTATGTTAGTGTATGTACAACACCATAAATGATAGGGAAGGGTCACGACCAGTAATGTTAGAGTAGGGGCTCCTACAATAATGTTAGAATAGCGTTACCACCAATAATTTTGGGGAATTTTTACCACCAGAAATGTTAGAGTAATGTAAATGTCAGTAATGTTACCTTAGATTCACCACCAGTAATGTTAGAGTAGAGTCACCACCATTAATGTTAGAGTAGTTTAATCACTAGTAATGTTAGAGCACAGTCACCGCAATAATATTAGAATTCGTTCACCACCAGCAGTGTTAGAGAAGGGTCACCACCAGTAACGTTAGAGTAAACACACCACCAACAATGTTACCACTAATGTTAGATTAGGTTCACCACTAGTAATGTTAGAGTCGAGTCCGCACCAGTAATGTTAGAGTACGTTCTCAATCAGTAATGTTAGAGTAGGTCCACTACCAGTAATTTTAGTTTAGACTCTCCACTAATGTTGGAGTAGAGTCACCACCAGTAATGATTGAGTAGGGTCACCACCAGTTGTGATAGAGCCATGTCAATATCACTAAAGTTAGATTAGGGTCACCACCAGCAATGTTAGATAGGGTCACCACTAGTAATGTTAGAATAGCATCACCTCCTACAATGTTACAGTATATTAGCACCAGTATATTTAGAGAATTGTAACCACCAGTACTGGTACAGCATAGTAAACACCAGGGCCTAGATTTTCAGTATAGACAGTTTTGGGGCGCTAACCTTAGCGCCCGCCCGAAGTTAGCGCCCGCCCCAAAGTAGCGCCCCGTTGCCGGAAATTCAGTGGCTTCGCCCTAAGAGGTTGGTGGAGCACTAAAAGAGGCGTTCCACTACTATCTTTAGGCGCTAAGCCGGCGGTGCAGAGCGCAACACCCGAGCTCGGGCGCAGCGCACGGCAGACACTCTGGTGCCAGTGAGCTCTTAAAGGGGAAGGGTGCATGTGTTTTTATTCAAAGGCAGAGTCTGGGGGGGAAAAGATGATGATGATGATGATGATGATGATGATGATGATGATGATGAGGAGGAGGAGGAGGAGGAGGAGGAGGAGGAGGAGGAGGATACACCGTTCACAACCACACACTGGATACTTCCACACAACACATGCAGAGTGCCGTATATAGTGCAGGAGGAGTGCCCTTTAATTTGCGCTCCCCAGGGTGTGTTGCGTTCCATTTTACAAACGCTCTGGACGCCAGCCGCACAATGGGGCGGTCCGACTGAAGTTTGAATTCGGGGCGGCCAAAGGGCGTTGCACGAGGATGTGACGTCATTTTCTGCGCGCGCATCCGGGCGGCCGCTAAACTTTGCGCCGGCGCTAACGGGCAACTTAATTTGGGGCGGGGCGCAAACTGCGCTGCGCCCAGGCGCTACTCGCATAGCGCCCGAAAATCACTTCTCTTAAGGCGCTAACTGCTGGCGCAAGCAACTGAAAATCTAGCCCCAGGAATGTAAAAACGGAGAAATCAACAGAAAAGTTATAATAGGCTCAAGACCATTAATGTTAGAGTAGTTTCACAACCAGTAATGTTAGAGTAGGGTCACCACAAGTAATGTTAGAGTAGGGTCACCACATGTAATGTTAGAATAGGGTCAACACCCGTAATTTTAGAGTAGGTTCACCATCAGTAATATTAGAGTAAGTGCACCACCAATAATGATAGAATAGTGTCACCACCAAAAATGTTAGAGAATGTTTACCACCAAAAACGTTAGAGCATCTTCACCACCAGTAATGTTGGATTTGATTCACCAGCAGTGATGTTCGAGTAGACTCACAAACAGAAATGTTAGAGTAGGGTCATCACATGTAATTTTCGAGATGTATCACCAAAGTAATGTTAAATTAGATTCACCAATACTGTTTGATTACGAACAGCACCAGTAATTTTAGTGTAGGTTCACCACCAGTAACGTTAGAGAAGTTTAACCACTAATGTTAAAGTATGGTCACCACCAGTAATGTTAGAGAAGGATCACCACCAGTAAAGTTAGAGTAGATCCACCAGCAGTAATGTTAGACTAGTGTCGCCACCAGTAATGTTAGATTATGTTCACCACCAGTAATGTTAGATTATGTTCAGCACCAGTAATGTTAGAGTAGGATCACAACAAGTAATATTAGAGTAGGGTGAACACCTGTAATGTTAGATGGTTCAGCACCAGTGATGTTACAGAAGGTTCACCACCAGTAATGCTAAATTAAGTTAAACACCAGGAATGTTAGAGTAGGTTCAACACAAGTAATGCTAGAGTAGGGTAAACATCAGTAATATTAGAGTAGCGTCACCACCATTACTGTTAGATTAGAGTCACCACCAGTAATGTTATAATAGGTTTATCACCAGTACTGTTAGAATAGATTCACCACCAGTAATACGAGAGCAGGTTCATACTCCAGTAATGTTAAAGTATAGCCAACACATGTAACGTTAGAGTAGGGTCACCACAAGTTATGTTATAGTAGACACACCAGCGGTAATGTTAGAGCCGTGTCACAACCAATACTGATAATGTAGGGTCTCCAGCAATCAGTTTAGAGTAGGATCACCAACAGTAATGTTAGGGTAGGGTCACCACCAGTAATGTTACAGTAGGGTCACCACCAGGAATGTTAGATTAGCGTCACCACCAATAATGTTAGAGAGGGGTCACCACCATTAATGTCAGAATAGTGTCATAGCCAGTAATGTTATATTACGGTCACCACCAGTAATGTTAGAATAGGGTCACCACCAGTAATTATAGATTAGACTCTTCACTAATGTTAGATTAGAGTCACCACCAGTAATGTTAGAGCAGATTGACCACGAGTAATACTAGAGTAGTCACCACCAGTAATGTTAGTGAATGTTCACTACCAGTAATGTTAGATTAATTTATACACCGGTAATATGAGAGTCGGGCAAACACCAGTAATTTAAGAGTAGGGTCACCATGAGTAATGTTACAGAAGGTTCACTACCAGTAATGTTAGGTTAGACTCAACACCAGTTATGTAAGAGTATATACGCCACCAGTATGTAAGAATTGGGTCACCACCAGTTACGTTAGAGTTGGATCACAACCAGTAATGTTATAGTAGGACCACCAGTAGTAAGGATAGTGTACGGTCAACATCAGCAATGTTAAATTATGTTCACCACCAGTAATGTTAGAGTAGGTTCGCCACCAGAAATGTTAGAGAGTGTCACCACCAGTAATGTTAAAGTAGGTTCATGACCAGTAATGTTACGGTATGGTCACCACAAGTAATTTTAGATTAGTTTCTCCACTAATGTTAGAATAAAGTCACCACCAGTAATGTAAGAGTAACTAGACCACCAGTAATGCTAGAGTACACACACTACCAGTAATGTTACAGTCGGGTCACCACCAGTAATGTTAGAGTAGGACCACCACCAGTAATGTTAAAGTAGATCACCACATATAATGTTAGAGTAGATTCGCACTAGTAATGTTAAAGTAGGTTCATGAACAGTAATGTTACGGTATGGTCACCACAAGTAATTTTAGATTAGTTTCTCCACTAATGTTAGAATAGTCACCACCAGTAATGTAAGAGTAACTTGACCACCAGTAATGCTAGAGTACACACACTACCAGTAATGTTAGAGTCAGGTCACCACAAGTAATGTTAGAGTAGGGTCACCACCAGCAATGTTACAGTAGGGTCACCACCAGTAATTTAGAATAGATTCTCCACTAATGTTTGAGAAGTGTCACCACCAGTAATGTTAGAGTAGGTTGACCACTAGTAGTGTTACATTAGGGACACCACAAATAATGTTAGTGTAGGATCACCACCAGCAATGTTAGATTTGATACACCAGCAGTGAATTTAGAATAGAGTCACCACCATTAATGTTAGAGTAGGGTCATCTCTATTAATGTTAGATGTGGTTCAACACCAGTAATGTTAATGTGCTGTCACCACAACTAATCTTAGAATAGGCTCACCACCAGTAATGTTAAGTAGGGGCACCAAAAATAATGTTAGAATAGTTTGACCACCAATAAACTTAGAGAATTGTTACCACCAATAAGGTTAGAGTAGGTTCCCCACCCAAATTGTTAGATTTGATTGACCTGCAGCAAAGTTAGTGTCATCACCAGTAATGTTAGAGTAGGGTCACCACCAGTAATGTTAGAGTAGGGTCACCACATGTAATGTTAGAGTAGGGTCGCCACCAGTAATGTTAGAGTAGGGTCACCGCCTGTATTGTTAGACTAGGGCCACCACCAATAATTTTAGAGTAGATTCACCACCTGTAATGTTAGTGTAACGTCGCCACCAGTAATGTTAGACTGGATTCGGCACCAGTAACATTAGAGTATTTTTGCAGCCACTAAAATAAAAGTACGGTCATCACCAGTAAAGTTAGAGTAGGCTCAACTCCAGTAATGTTAGTGTAGCGTCAACACCAGTAATGTTAGATTAGGGTCACCACCATCAATGTTAGATTAGGTTAAACAACAGGAATGTTAGAGTAGGATAAACACCAATAATGTTGCAGTACGGTCACCACCAGTAATGTTAGAGAAGCGTTACTGCCAGTAATATTGCAGTAGATTCATGCCATTACAGCTAGACTTGTGTCAACGCCAGTAATGTTAGAGTAGTGTCACTACCAGTAATTTTAGATTAGAGTAGATTTATCACAGGTAATGTTAGCGTAGATTCAGAACCAGTAGCGGTAGAGTACAATCACGGTCCATTAATTTTAGAATATTGTCACCACATATAATGTTTGAGCAGGGTCACCGCATGTAATGTTAGAGTAGAGTTGCCACCAGTAACGTTAGTGCGGAGTCACCACCAGTAATTTTAGAGTAGGGTCACCAGCAGTAATGCGAGAGTAGGGTCACCAACATTAATGATTGAGTAGGGTTGACCAGCTTTAAATTCTGAGTACGTTCACCAGTAGTAAAGTTAGATTAGATTCACCTCTAATAGTAGAGTAGACTCACCACCAGAATTTTAACCTAGGGTCATCACCAGTAATGTCAGAGTAGATTCACCACCAGTAATGTTAGAGTAGATTCACCACCAGTAATGTTGATTAGATTCACCGCCAGTAATGCAAAATTATATTCACCACCAGTAATGTAAGAATAGGGTGACTAGCAGTAATGTTAGAGAAGGATCACCACCAGTAATGCTAGAGGAGGGTCACCACCAGCAATGTTAGAGTAGGGTCACCACCAGCAATGTTATTGTACAGTCACCGCAATTAGCGTTAAAATAGGGTCACCACCACAAAATACTAGAGTAGGGTCAATACCAATAATGTTAGAGTAGCGTCACCAAAAGATATGTTAGAGTAGGGTCACTACAATAATGTTAGAGAAGGGTCACTGCCAGTAATGTTACAGTAGGGTCAACACCAGTAATGTTATGGCAGGGTCACCACCAGTAATGTTAGAGTAAGTTCACCAACAGAAATGTTAGAGTTGCGTCACCCCCATTAATGTTACATTAGTTTAAAAACCAGTAATGTTAGTGTAGGATCAACACCAATAATGTTGGAGTAGTTCAGCACCAGTAATATTAGTGACGGGTTACCACCATTAATGTTAGAGTAGATTCGCCCCCAGTAATTTTAGAGTAGTGTCACCACCAGTAATGTTAGCTTAGGGTCAATACTAATAATTTTAGACTATAGTAGGTTTATCACCAATAACGTTAGCATAGATTCACAACCAATTACGTTATAGTAGAATTACGCTCCAGTAATGTTAGATTACAGTCACCACATCAGGGGCTAGATTTTCAGTTGCTTGCGCCAGCAGTTAGCGCCTTAAGAGAAGTGATTTCCGGGCGCTATGCGTGTAGCGCCCGGGCGCAGCGCAGTTTGCGCCCCGCCCCAAATTAAGTTGCCCGTTAGCGCCGGCGCAAAGTTTAGCGCCCGCCCGGATGCGCGCGCAGAAAATGACGTCACATCCTCGTGCAACGCCCTTTGGCCGCCCCGATTGCAAACTTCAGTCGGACCGCCCCATTGTGCGGCGGGCGGCCAGAGCGTTTGGAAAAAGGAACGCAACACAACCAGCGCGGGCCCCGGGGGGCGCTAATTAAAGGGAACGTCCTCTCCAGTATAAAGGCCATCCATTATTTCAGAAAACAGTCTTGTGCAACGCATTTCTGGAGACACAACAAGGAGGATAGCTAACTGGTTTCAAGCAGCAAGAGCCAGGTATTTTTGGACTCAGGCAACAGCGCTGCAAGTGGCCATTTGGAAATTAGAGTGTTTGCCAGGATTTGATGGGGGTTGCATGGGGTGCCAACGCGGAGCTGCAGCTCCATGTCCGTAGGGCTCGCAGACGCATTGTGAGAGGGGCAGCCCTGGCTAGAGGCAGAGGGGGCTACAGGCGTCGGCCACGTAGGCCTTACCCAGTCAGGCTATACCGCCAGCAGCGCTCCTACCTAAACATGAGTGCCGCGCGATGTGTTAAAAGGCTCCGATTCCGGAAGGGGGTGATTGCAGAGATCTGCCACCTGCTTCGCCGAGATCTGCGGCCAAAGCTCAGGTGCAGGACGTCTCTGTCGGTGGAAGTGAAGGTGACAGTGGCATTGAACTTCTATGCCACCGGCTCCTTCCAATACGCTGCTGGGGACATAGCAAACATCTCCCAGTACGGCGCGCATCGCTGCATCCGCCAGGTGACCGAAGCACTGTTCAGAAGGAGAAGCCAATTCATCTCCTTCCCCATGGCCCTGGAGAGCCAGCATCAGCGCGCATTGGGATTTTCCAGACTCGGGGAATTCCCCTTGGTGCAGGGCGCCATTGACTGTACGCATGTGGCTTTGCGGGCCCCTCTGGAGCATGGCGAGCAGTATCGCAACAGGAAGGGCTACCATTCTCTGAATGTGCAGCTGGTCTGTGACCACAAGCAGCGCATCATGGCAGTCAATGCCAGCTTCCCAGGCAGCAGCCACGATGCCTTTATCCTGCGGCAGAGTACTGTGCATGACATGTTCCAGGCACAGCCTCCCCCAAGAGGATGGCTACTCGGGGACAAAGGCTATCCTTTGTGCACCTGGCTCATGACCCCGCTCCGCGCGCCCAGGACCGCTGCTGAAGAGGCCTACAACGAGAGCCATCAAACCACCCGCAACATCATCGAGCTAACTATTGGGGTCCTCAAGCAGCGGTTCCGCTGCCTTGATCGCTCCGGAGGAGCTCTCCAGTATTCGCCGGACCGGGTCTCCCAATTTGTGGTGGTTTGCTGCATGCTACACAACCTGGCTATCCGCAGGACTCAGGCACTGCCACCTGACGTTGGACCAGCACCTCAGGAGGAGGAGCAGGAGGAGCATGAGGAGGAGGAGGAGGAGGAGGAGGAGGAGCAGGAGTACTTTCCCAGGAGGGAGCGACCAGGGCCAAGGGCCGCACGACGCCACCTTATTACACGGTACTTCTAAGCCCCCTGTCAGGGAATGGCCAGGGGCCATGAGGGAAGATGAATGCAGCCGCTCCGCAAGCCCTCAGCCGGCGAAGCCAACAAACACTAAGAAGAACAACCATGGAGACTGCATGAATAAAGATAATTTTTTATTAAACAAAAATGAAAAGCCCTTCCCACATGAATCCCCAAAAACAATAAACGGGCCCCACAAAAAGCCCAACAAACGACTCACTCCCACAAACTGGGGAGGAGCCACTCCACCTTTATTGAAACCGGGCCTCAACGTCGGCCTAACGCAAAAAAAAAGCCCTCCAAAAGCACAACCATGGGCAAAATAAAGATGGCCACCGCCATATTAAAGGAAAGCTGGCCACACCCTCTACTGAGTGGCCCGCGAGGGCGAGACCTTGGCCAGCATTTTGCCTCCCCTGCCCTGCCTGCTGCTCCTTCGCAAGCTCTGCCCAGTGGCTGCTGCGAGGCTGGGGGAAGGCGCCTGAGGCTCAGATGCCATTCCGCCAGATGCCGCTGGGGGGCGGCCTACACGGCGTTTGGGCCTCGAGGGGCCGTCTCCTGAGTGGCGCACCTGAGCCTGGCCACCATCAGCTGCAGCCGCTTGCCCTTGACGGCCCAGAGGGGGAATGGCGGCGACGGATGGCGCAATGTGGGCCAGCAGGCGTCTGGGATGCGCTGGCTGGTGCTGTGGCGCGGTGGCACTCGGCCGGGCCCGCACTGCAGGATCCGCAGCAATCAGCCGACGGCCGGCTTGCTGGGATGGTCCAGCGCGGCGCCTGCCCTGGCAATGCCTGCCTGAGACAGCGCGTGTGGCAGCAGTGAGTGGCCCTGTGGTCCTGGTGTGCGCGCGCATCACATCCGCCAGGGTCTTGACGGCATCAGTTAGCATGCGGCCAGTCGCGGCAGTTGCTGCCCCGAACTCGCGCACACTGGTCGCCAGCGACTCGATGGCCTCAGGCATGCGCCCCATCACGCTCATGAGCTCCGTGTGGCGCCGGTCCGAGTCGGCGGCCATCTGATCGAGCTTCCGCACCTCCTCCGAAGTGAAGGTGTCCGGACTGGAGTCGCGACTCTCCCGCTGGGGAGGAGGGGGCCGAACTAGGGGACCCTTGCCGCGTTGGTGACGGCGAGTGTGCCGAGCAGCAGCACTCCCCTCTGATCCTTCCCCCCTTTGGGGGGAAGGCCGTGGGCCACGCGCACGGCTGCTGGGTGGCTGGACGCCACTGGTCCCAGAAGCTGCATTGCCCTGCGACAGTTCCTCCAGGCACTCGTCCAGTGAGGAGGTGTCGAGCATTTCCTCCTCTCCTGCGGGACGTGACTGTTCCCCCGAAGTTCCGGCTTGCTCCTCCTCCTCCACCTGGTTGGAGGTGCTGTCACTGGCAGCCTCAGGGTCCTGGTCGTCACCAGCTGAAAGCAGGAATGCACAAGAGTAGCTTCAGAGTGAGGAGACGGCGTCAGCGAGGGAGTTAGGACTGGTGGGATTCAGCGCATTGGTGGGACAGTGGCAAAGGAGGTAGCTCGGATGGGCCAGTGCGACGCGAGAGGGCCAAAAGGCGAGGTCCTTACCATTGCCGGGCAGTGGAGGGTCGGATACACCGCACGCTGTGGGGACAATCACACGTGCTCCCATGAGCACACACACGCGCTCCTCCAGCTGAGTGAGCTTCTGCAGCTTGGCGCGGCCACCCCTGGCACGGGCCTGGCGATTAAACACTACTTTAGCCTGCAAGAGAAAGGACGGGCTGTAAGTGCGCAGTGAAGCCCTGATGTAGTGTGCACTGCCTCCCATGGTGGAATAGCTTGGACAGAGTGAAGCCCTGATGTAGTGTGCACTGCCTCCCATGGTGGAATAGCTTGGACAGAGTGAAGCCCTGATGTACTGTCCACTGCCTCCCATGGTGGAATAGCTTGGCCAAAGTGTAGAGTGCCGAATGGCCATTTGATGCTCATGACTGTCCCAATGCTGCTGGCTGAGGGCTGGCCAAAAGGACTTTCAGGTCCCTTTGCCCATCATGTCAGGTGTACATGCAAGAATGAGGAGGAGACTGGAAAGGCTACTCACCCTCACAATCCTGGTCAGATCGTTGTACTTCTTACGGCATTGTGTGTGGGTCCTGGGGGCCTCGCCGGTGAACGTCACCCTCTGGGCGATCTGCTTCCAGGCTTTGGTGTAGTCGTGGTGGGTTGGATTCCTCCCACTGTCTGGAAACAAGATCTTGCGCCTCACCTCCAGAGCTGTGACCATGATGTCCAGATCACCCTCTGAGAAGCGCAGGGCACGCTGACTGGCCTTCTCTGGCGTTGCCATGACTCCCTGGGGCTGAGCAGTAGTGTTGAGGCCTCTTTGCAAGGCTGCAGTGTGCAGGGCGTGGCAGCAGACCAATTCGTCCCTTCCCCCTTTAAGAGCTGGTCGGCACCACGGGGTCTGCTGTCAGTGCAAAAATGACCGCACCCGTGCTGCGCCCCGCCTGGGCGCTATCCCTCTGGACCGCCGGCTTAGCGCCTAAAGAGAGTAGTGGAACGCCTCTTTTAGCGCTCCACCAACCTCTTAGGGCAAAGCCACTGAATTCCCGGCAACGGGGCGCTACTTTGGGGCGGGCGCTAACTTCGGGCGGGCGCTAAGGTTAGCGCCCCAAAACTGCCTATACTGAAAATCTAGCCCATAATGTTAGAGCAGGGCAATCACATATAATGTTAGAGTAGCGTCTGCACCAGTAATGTTAGAGCAGGGTCACCACCAGTACATTTAGAGAAGGGTCGCCACCAGTAATGTTAGAGTAGTATATCCAACAGTAATGTTAGAGTAGGGTCACCATCAGTGTTGCTAAAGTAGAGTCCCCACCATTAATGTTAGAGTAGGGTCACCACCAGTAACGTTAGAGAAGGGTCACCACCAACATTGTTGTGTAAGTTCAACATCATAAATGTTAGATTGGGGTCAACACAATTAGGCCTAGAAATTCAGTCGCGCCACTTTTGGGGCGCTATAGTCGGGCGGGCGCCAAAGTTAGCGCCCGCCGGAAAGTGTAGGCCACTTCGCCGAAATTCAGTAGATTTGTCCAAGGAGTTTGGGCGAGCGCTGAAACTGGCGTTGCACTCCTAACTTTAGGCGCTAAGCTGGCGGTGCGGACTGATAACGCCGAGGCCGGGTGCAGCGCAGGTGCGGTCATGTTTTGATTGACAGCAGACACCCTGACGCCGGCCAGCTCTTAAAGGGGGAAGGGTCGACTTGGTCTGCTGCCACGCCCTGGATAGTGGAGCCCTGCAGCTAGGCCTGAACACTGCTGGTGGACCCAAATAGCGCCTGAAGCCATGCAGAAGGCCCGTGAACGAGCGCAGCGCTTCTCAGAGCATGCTTTGAGGGTGCTGCTTAAGGCTTTTGAAAAGAGAAGAGAGATCTTGTGCCCGGACAATGGCAAGAAGGCTCCCAGGAGGCAGTACAGGAGAGCCTGGAGGGAAATCGCCCACAGGATGTCATCCACCAGCGATGTCCCGAGGAGTGCGGAACAATGCCGCAAGAAGTACAACGACCTCACTCGGATGGTCAGGGTGAGTACCCTTTCCAGTGTCCTCCTCATCCTTGCATGTGCACCTCACATTCTGGTCAAAGGGACCTCAAAGGCCTAATGGCCAGCCCTCCTCCAGCAGCTATGGCACTGGCATGATCATCAAGAGCACTTTCTGCACTTTACACACTGGCCAAGCTATTCGACCATGGGAGGCAGTGCACACAACAACAGGGCCCCACACTGGCCAAGCTATTCGACCATGGCAGGCAGTGCACACAACAACAGGGCAACACACTGGCCAAGCTATTCGACCATGGGAGGCAGTGCACACAACAACAAGGCAACACACTGGCCAAGCTATTCGCCCATGGGAGGCAGTGCACACAACAACAGGGCAACACACTGTACTTAGAGGCCGTCCTTTCTCTTGCAGGCCAAGCTGGTGAAGAATATGAAGAGCCGGAATGTCACCGGGGGAGGCCGTGGCCAGTTCCAGGAGCTCAGCGACCTGGAGGAGCACGTGGCTCGACCCATGCGTGGCCGGGTGGTTGGCCCCGTTGCTGTTGGAGATTCCGGCCCTGTGCTGGGCCCCAATGGTAAGGACATGACCGTTTGGACCTCTTTCGTTCCCCTTGCACTTCAGATCTACATCCTTTGCCACTGTCCGACCAATGCGCATAATGCCACCACTCATGCCTCCCTCGCTGATGCCCTGTCCTCACTCTAAAGCTACTCTTGTGCCTTCCTGCTTTCAGCTGGTGAGGAGATGGTCCATGAAGCTGAGTGTGCCGGTCCCTTGGAAGAGGAGGACGTCGAGGGCCAAGAGGAAGGCGGCACATCGGGGGAACCCTCATCCGTGCCAGGGGATGGCAATGGAGGGGACACATCTTGCCTGGAGGAGAGCCAGGGGGAAGTGTTGCAGGTGGGTGCAGTTCCTGGGCCTAGTGGCGTCCAGGCACGCGGGAAGGATCGGGCAGCACGGCGGCCTTCACCCCAGAGGGGGGAAGTGTTGCAGGGGGGTGCAGCTCCTGGGCCCAGTGGCGTCCAGGCACGCGGGAAGGGTCGGGCAGCACGGCGGCATTCTCCCCAGATGGAGAGTCCACCCTCCAGTCCGGAGACGGTCCTCGCCCAGGAGTTGCGCCTCCTTGATGAAATGTCTGCGGCCTCCGAGCGGTGCCACAACGAGTTCATGGGGGTTCTGGGACAGTTGCCTAAGGCCATTGAGTCCCTGGCTCATAGTGTGGCCACTTTCGGGGACTCACAGGCCAGGGGTGTGGAACAACTCGCGGCAGCACAGGCCAGGGATGTGGAACAACTCGCGGCAGCACAGGCCAGGGTGTGGAACAACTCGTTGCAGCACAGGCCAGGGTTGTCGACCAACTCGCGGCAGCACAGGACGCGAGTCGCGAGTTCATGAGTGGTGCCGTGCAGACACTGGCTGATCTGATGCGGGCACAGAACAGGGCAGTTCAGGCACTCACTTCTGCCACACTCGCTGTGACACGGAAGCATCGACAGGGCACCCGCCGCCCTGCTGCAGCACAGCGGTCTGGCCTCCACCAGATTGCTGTGCTTGCTGCAGTGCCAGCCCGGCCGAGTGCCTGTGTCTCTGGCGACCAGCGAGCACCTGGCATCAGCCAGCTTGCCCCCATTGCTGCAGCCGCCACTGCCACTCCCCCAGCCAAGGTGCGACGAGCTGCTGCAGAGACTGATGCTGCCCAGCCACAGCTGCAGCAGTCAGCAGCCGGCCCCTCCAGGGCCGGACCTCGTCTAGGCCGACCCCCAAGGGCATCTGCCGATATGCTTGGTGCCCCTCAGGAGCCTTCCCCCAGCCTTCCAACACCCACAGGGCCCAGGTTGAGGCGGAGCAACAGGTCGGGCAGGGGCCGGAGAAGCCTGCACAAGGACTCGCCTTCTCGGCACACCAAGTAGAGGGTGTGGCCAACTGTTTTTTTTATATGGGGGTGTTTGTGTTCTGGAGGGGGGGGCTTATTTTGGAAAGGCCGAAGATGAAGGCCAATTGGATTGACAAGTTTTGTTATTCCTCCCCAGGTTGTGGGAGTGAGATGTTTTTCACTGTTTTTTGGGGGTCTTGTCTGTTTTTCTGTTTCATGTGGGAAGGGCCCTGAGTTTGTTAAATAAAGCTTTTTATTTATTCAGCTTGTCCAGGTGTCATGTTTCAAGTGGTTGTTGCGTTAACCGGCTGAGGGCTTGCGGAGCGGCTGCATTCAGGTGCGTTCATTGCCACAAGCCATTCCCTGACAGGGGGCCTAGAAGTGTCGTTCAAAAAGCCGCCGGCGGACAGCCCTTGGACCTTGTGGCTCCCTTCTGGGCTGGTACTCCTCATCCTCCTCCTCCTCCTCATGGTCCTCGTGCTCATCCTCCTGAGGTGGTGGCCCAACGTGAGGTGGCAGTGCCTGAGTCCTGCGGATAGCCAGGTTGTGCAGCATGCAGCAAACGACGATGAACTGGGAGACTCTATCCAGCAAATACTGTAGAGATCCGCTGGATCGATCCAGGCAGCGGAACCGTTGCTTCAGGACGCCAATCGTTTGCTCTATGATGTTCCTTGTGGCTTGATGGCTTTCGTTGTATGCCTCCTCCGCAGGGGTCCTGGGCGCGCGGAGCGGGGTCATGAGCCATGTACACAAAGGGTAGCCCTTGTCCCCAATAAGCCATCCCCTTGGTGGAGGCAGTGCCTCGAACATGTCAGCCACAGTAGTCTGGCGCAGGATAAATGCATCGTGGCTGCTTCCTGGAAAGCGGGCATTGACAGCTAGGATGCGCTGCCTGGGGTCACTCACCAGCTGTACATTAAGGGAATGGTAGCCCTTCCGGTTGCGGTAATCCTCGGCATTGTCGATAGGTGCCCGCATAGCCACATGCGTGCAGTCAATGGCGCCCTGCACCATGGGGAAGTCGGCGATCCTGGCAAATCCGACTGCACGCTGCTCCTGCCTCTCTAGGGTCATGGGGAAGGAGATGAATTGTTGTCTCCTTGCGAAAAGGGCATCGGTGACCTGCCGGATGCAGCGATGCACGGCAAACTGGGAGATGTTCGCTATGTCCCCAGCAGCGGCTTGGAAGGAGCTGCTTGCATAAAAGTTCAGAGCCACCGTGACCTTCACTTCCACCGACAGAGAGGTCCTGCACATCAGCTGTGGACGCAGATCTCTGTGAAGCAGCTGGCAGATCTCTGCAACCACCTCCCTTCTGAAGCGCAGCCTCTTAACACAATGCGCGGCAGTCATGGTGAGATAGGACACCTGCTGCCGGTATTCCCTGAGTGGGTAAGGCCTACGTTGCCGACGCCTGATGGCCCCTCTGCGTCTAGGCATGGCTGGCCCTCTCACACAGCGTCTGCGAGCCCTTCACACATAATGCTGGAACTGAGGGTTGGAGCCCCATGCGGCCCCCATAATGAACTTGCAAACAGTGAAATCACAAAGAGTCAAACTTCCAAGCTCTGGCCAGAAGCCAAAAATACCTCTCCTATGTTGTCCCAAATCAGTAAGGTCTGTTCCTTGGTCTGTGTCCAGAAATCCAAAGCACTAAAGTCATTGCAGCAAAATGGCTGGCCTTTATAGTTCAGTGAAAGTGCCCTTTAATTAGTGCTCTCCGAGGCCCGCAGGGCCTCTGCTGCGTTCCACTTCACAGTTCTTAACAGCGCCACGCCCACATTGGGCGGGCGCCACTGAATTTCCGGTTTGGGCGCACAAACAGCGTTGCACGACGAAATGACGTCATAAGCTGCGCGCGCAGCTGAGCGGGCGCTAACACTTTGCGCCGGCGCTAAATGTCAACTGAAGTTGGGGCGAGGCGCAGATCGCGCTGCGCCCGGGCGCTAAGCGCCTAGCGTTGGAAATCTACCGCTCTTATTGCGTTAACGGCTGGGGAACGCAACTGAATTTCTAGGCCTTAATGTTCAAGTCGGTTCGCACCAGTAAGGTTACATTAGGGTCAGCAGCATTAATGTTAGAGTTTGGTCACCACAAGTAATGTTAGAGTAGGGAACCACCTATAATGTTAGGCTAGATTATCAAAAGTATAGTTATAGAATGTTAACCAAGAGTAATGCCGTGAAGAGTAACCACCAATAACGTTGAAGCGGATTCATCAAAGGTACAGTTAGAATAGGCTCACCACCATTACTGTTAGAGTAAGGATCCTACTATTAATGTTAGAAAAGGGTCACCATCAGTAATGTTAGATTAGCTTTGCCACGAGTAATGTTAGAGTATAGTCAGCACCAATAATGTTAGAGTAGGTTCAGCACCAGTAAAGTTTGAGTCGGGCCACCACCAGTAATGAGAGATTAGATTCTCCACTCATGTTAGAGTAGCATCACCACAAGTAATTTCACAGCAGATTCACTACCAGTACTTTTAGAGTATACTCACCAACATTAATGTACGAGCATGGTGACCAGCAGCAATTTTACAGTACGTTCACTACGAGTTATGTTAGATTAGATTCACCTCTAATTTTAGAGTAGAGTCACCACCAGAAATGTTAGAGTAGGTTCACCACCAGTAATGTTATAGTAGATTCACCACTCGTAATGATAGACTAGGGTCATCACCAGTAAAATTAGACATAGTGTGGAGATGCCGGAGTTGGACTGGGGTGGACAAATGTAAGAAGTCACACAACGCCATGTTATATTCCAACAGCTTTATTTGAAGTCACAAGCTTTCGGAGCGCTGCTCCTTCGTCAGGTGAAGTGGAGAGATGCATAAAGACACAGCTTATATAGTCAGAGAATAATGTCAGATGTTTACAGGTAATCTTTCTAACTGCCATTAATCACACCTCGGCAGAGAGATAATCGCAGCAATCAAAAGTGTGAATGGTGTCCAAACAGGTTAGTCAGGAAAACATCACATCAAAGAACAATGAGGAAGGGGTCACAAGGGGTCACATGTTGCAGATGCCGGGGTCTGTGTGAAAAACAAAAAAACAGACAATATATATTATTTTGCTGGAAATCACAGCAGGTCTGGCCGCATCTGTGTAGAGAGAGCAAGCCAACGACGACTCGAGTCTGGATGACCCTACGTCAGGTGGGGTTAAATGTACATAAGAACATAAGAAATAGAAGCAGGAGTAGGCCAATCAGCCCCGCGAGCCCGCTCCACCATTCAATAAGATCATGGCTGATCTGATCCTAACTTCAAATCTTCTATCACTCTCCATCCACCCGAACCCATGTGATCTCACGGGAGAGGCGAAAAACCAGATAAAAGACCCAATAGCCAATTTGGGAGAAAAAATCTGGGAAATTCCTCTCCGACCCATCTAGGTGATCGAAATTCTTCCAGGAGATCACTCTGTCCCTATATTTTCTACAGCACTTACCTTCTGTAAAGGTGATCTCCACCCCAGCCAGGAACAGGAATAAAACGATCTCCTGAAATCTAACACAGAATTAGAACACAGTAGGAGCAGAACCAGGCTACACGGCCCCTGGGCCCACTCCACTACCCACAGGGCCATGACCATTCCGAACCGAGACTCATGTCCAATTTCCTGCCCGCTCCCCATAACCCTTAATTCCCTTTACTTCTAGGAAACTATCTGTTTCTGTTTTAAATTTATTTAATGATGTAGCTTCCAGAGCTTTCTGGGGCAGCAAATTCCACAAACCTACCACCCTCTGAGTGAAGAAATTTCTCCTCATCTCAGTTTTGAAAGAACAGCCCCTTATTCTAAGATTATGCCCCCTAGTTCTAGTTTCACCCATCATTGGGAACATCCTCACCGCATCCACCCGATCAAGCCCCTTCACAATCTTATATGTTTCAATAAGATCGCCTCTCATTCTTCTGAACTCCAATGAGTAGAGTCCCAATCTACTCAACCTCTCCTCATATGACCACCCCCACATCCCCGGGATTAACCGAGTGAACCTTCTTTGTACTGACTCGAGAGCAAGTATATCTTTCCTTAGGTATGGACACAAAAACTGTATGCAGTATTCCAGGTGCGGTCTCACCAATACCTTGTACAACTGCAGCAATACCTCCCTGTTTTTATATTCCATCCCCGTAGCAATAAAAGCCAACATTCCATTGGCCATCTTGATCACTTGCTGCACCTGCATACTAATTTTTGAGTTTCGTGCACCAGGACCCACAGATCCCTTTCTACTACAGTACTATCCAGTTTCTTGCCATTAAGATAACAACTTGCTCTATGATTTTTCCTGCCAAAGTGCATAACCTCACACTTTCCAGTATTGTATTCCATCTGCCAAATCTCTGCCCACTTACTTAGCCTGTCTATGTCCCTTTGCAGGTTTTTTATGTCCTCCTCACTCACTACTTTCCGTCCCATCTTTGTATCATCTGCAAACTTTGATATGTTACACTCGGTCCCCTCCTCCAAATCGTTAATATAGATTGTAAAGAGTTGGGGACCCAGCACTGACCCCTGCGGAACACCACTGGTTGCCAATCTGAGAAGGAACCATTTATCCCAACTCTCTGCTTTCTGTTAGAGAGCCAATCCTCCACCAACGCCAGAATATAATCCCCATCCCGTGATTTTTTATCTTGAGCAATAATCTTTTGTGTGGCACCTTGGCAAATGCCTTTTGGAAGTCTAAATATACTACGTCCACAGGTTCCCTTTATCCACCCTGTATGTTACTTCCTCAAAAAACTCAAGCAAATTTGTCAAACATGGCTTCCCCTTCATGGAACCATGCTGAGTTTGTCCTATTAAATTATGTTTATCCAAATATCCCGTTTCTGTCTCCTTAATAATGGACTCTAACATTTTACCAACCACAGATGTTAGGCTAACAGGTCTATAGTTTCCAGCCTTCTGCCTACTACCCTTTTTAAGTAAGGGTGTTACATTAGCAGTTTTCCAATCTGCCGGGACCTTTGCTGAGTCCAGGTAGTTTTGGAAAATTATTACCAATGCATCCACAATCCCTACCGCCACTTCCCTCAAGACCCTAGGAAGCAAGCCATCAGGTCCAGGGGATTTATCCGCCTTGAGTCCCATTATTTAACCAAGTACCACTTCCTTAGTGATTTTAATCATATTTAGTTCCTCCCCACCTAGAGCACCCTGTTTGTCCAGTGTTGGGATATTCTTAGTGTCCTCTACTGTAAAGACTGATACAAAATAATTGTTCAGCGTTTTTGCCATCTCCATGTTTCCCACCATTAAATTCCCGGACTCATCCTCTAAGGGATCAACATTTACTTTAGCCACCCTTTTTCTTTTCATATAATTATAGAAACTTTTGCTGTCTGTTTTTATATTTTTTGCTAATTTACTTTCATAATCTATCTTCCCTTTCTTAATCAATCATTTCGTTATTTTTTGCTGTCTTTTAAAGACTTCCCAATCTTCCATCCTCCCACTAGATTTGGCTACCTTATATGCCCTTGTTTTTAGTCGGATACTATCCTTAACTACTTTACTTAGCCACGGATGGCTATCTTTTCTTTTATACCCTTTTACCCTCAGTGGAATATATATTTTTTGGAAGTTGTAAAATAACTCCTTAAATGTACACCACTGATCATGTACCGTCTTACCCTTTAATCTATTTTCCCAGTCCACTCTAATCAATTCCGCTCTCATACCTTCATAGTCTCCTTTATTCAAGCTTAGCATGCTTGTTTGAGATCCAACCTTCTCACCCTCTAATTGAATATGGAATTCAACCATGTTATGGTCACTCATTCCAAGAGGATCCTTTACTAGGACATTTTTAATTAATCCTGTCTCATTACACAGGACCAAATCTAAGGTTGCTTGCCCCCTGGTCGGTTCAGTTACATACTGCTCAAGAAACCCAAACCTAATACACTCAATGAACTCATCCTCAAGGTTGCTCATCCAATGTGATTTGTCCAGTTAATATGATAATTAAAATCCCCCATAATTATAGCTGTTCCCTTATTACAAGCCTTAACTATTTCCTGATTAATACTCCGTCCAACAGAGTTGCAACTGTTCGGAGGCCTATAGACTACACCCACTAGTATTTTTTTCCCCTTATTATTCCTTATCTCCACCCAAACTGTTTCACTATCCTGCTCCTTTGACCCTATATCATTTCTCTGTCTTATAGTGATTCCTTCCTTTATTAACATAGCCACCCTACATCCTCTCCCTTCCTGCCTGTCCTTCCTGATTGTTAAATAACCTGGTATGTTTAATTCCCAGTCATGGTCACCCTGCAGCCATGTTTCTGTAATGGCCACAAGATCATACTCTTATGTCGTTATTTGTGCTGCTAACTCATTCATTTTGTTGCAAATGCTACGTGCATTCAGATAAAGAACTTTCAAATATGTTTTGTAACACTTAGTTCCTGTTTTTTCCCTTTTTAGCACTTTACTTTTTACTCCATACCTTCTGTCCGTTCCTGACACGTTCTGATTTTTAATTCCCCCACTGCTACCTAAGTCTATGACCTTCTCTGTTGTCATTTCTATTATTTGCTCTCTAGAAACCTCCTCCCCACTAATTA
Source organism: Somniosus microcephalus (assembly GCF_052327205.1). Taxonomy (NCBI): domain Eukaryota; kingdom Metazoa; phylum Chordata; class Chondrichthyes; order Squaliformes; family Somniosidae; genus Somniosus; species Somniosus microcephalus. The sequence continues at coordinate 34,652,093 of NW_028225180.1, read as the reverse complement.
GTTTAAAGCCATCTCTACAGCCCTAGTTATATGATTCGCCAGGACTCTAGTCCTAGCAGTGGCCAAGTGGAGTCGATCCCAATGGAACAACTCCCTCCTGTCCCAGTACTGGTGCCAGTGTCCTAAGAAGCAAAACCCATTTCTCCCACACCAGTCTTTGAGCCACTCATTTAACTCTTTAATTTTATTTATCCTTGCCAAATTCGCTCGTGGCTCAGGTGATAACCCAGAGATTATTACCCTTGAGGTTCTGTTTTTTAATTTGACCCCTAGCTGCTTATACTCCTTTAACAGAACCATCTTCCTTGTCCTATCTCCGTCGTTTGTACCAACATGGACCACGACAACTGGATCCTCCCCCTCCCACTCCAAGTTTCTTTCCAGTCCAGAAGAGATGTCCTTAACCCTGGCACCGGGCAGCTAACACAGCCTTCGGGACTCCCACTCTTGACTGCAGCGAACCCTATCTATCCCCCTAATCATACTATCCCCTACAACTACAACATTTCCTTTTACTCCCTCCACTTGAATGGCCCCCTGTACCACGGTGCTGTGGCCAGGTTGCTCATCCTCCCTGCAGTCCCTGCTCCCGCCCTCACAGGGAGTAAGAACCTCGATCCTGCTTGACAGGCCCTCTGCCCCGTTGAAGATGATACTATTACACCACTATTCAATAGGACTTACCAAATTAAAGGAATAAAAGAGAAGGAAGAAAACCTACCAAGCAGCTGATGAGCAACCTCCTCCTTGAATACTGTCTGTGGGGCCTGTTTCGTTGACTCGTCTCACTGCTCCGCCTCCGCAGTGCTTTCTAAGCCTGGGAGTGGGGAAAACAGAACAAAAAACACACCCTCACCTCCCACTTGCCCGAACTCTCCCTCTTACCTGTAGTGTATGTATATTTAAGAGGAACAATGTTTTTTTGAGGCCCCTGTGTACTGTAGTACCGGTAGTGACCACTCGGGTATATAAGCCTGTATAGCGTCTTGTATAGTTAGTTCACCTCCAGACTTTGTTCAGTAAGCACTTGTTAAATCAACTCCTGCATTCCATGTCTCCATTAACACACGGATTCAACAGTGGCGACGAGTTAGAAACGAGCTTACTTGCAAATCGGCAGCACGTCAAGGAGATTGATTCCTCAGACGAAGGTAGAAGAAAGAAAAAAAATATTAAAAATCTTTGGTTTCACCAGCTATACGGGCTGGTGGCAGGTAGTGCACTGATCCTTCCTGGGCGGCGGGCTGGGGCTCGATCAGGTGGTTCTGCAGCGGGGCCGGGCAGCGAGTCGGAAAGCAGAAGCAAACAGAGTCAGAGGGTGGAGCACTAAGGAGACGGCCGGTGCTGCAAAGCAGGTCGGCGTTCGGACTGAGCAGAGGGAGGGGAAAGTCCCAGAGGGTCTGACAGGAACGATTCTCCAAGTGACGGAGAAACTGTTTAAAATATATGTGCAAATTAAAAAAAAATTAAAAAAAATAGAAATACCGTGAAAAGCTGCAGTCGCAATGGGAACCACGGAGAACAGCGTTGGCAGCAGCGGCAGCAGTGGGAAAGCACAGGAGGCACCACCTTGACTCAGCAGGGAAGAAAGAAAAGCGCGGGAGGTGCCATTTTTGATTTTCAGGATGCCTAAGTCTGGCAATATTACTGCTTTCGATAGTGATATAGAGGATTGGACCACATATGTGGAAAGAGTGGAGGTATATTGCAAGGCGAATGAAGTAGCAGATGATAAAAAGGCATCGGTACTTCTCAATCTGATGGGCGCAAGGACATATGGGCTGTTACGAAACTTGACCACTCCAGCCAAACCGATGGACAAGAATTTTAAGGAGATTGTTGATACCCTACAGGAGCACTTAAACCCAACAACGCTGCTGATGCAGTAACGATTCAAATTCTTCAAGAGGAATCAGCACAAGAATGAAAGTAACGCTGATTACCTCACCGAATTACGAAAGCTGTCAAAGCACTGCCAATTCGGGGCAGGACCGGCAGATTCTCTCCGAGACAAATTCGTCTGCGGTCTCCTAAGTGAAGGAACACAGAAAAGACTACTTTCTGAGAAAGATTTGACACTGGACAAGGCTTTCAGTATGGCTGTATCATACGAAGCAGCAGCAAGAGGAGCTGCAGAGATACAGCAAAAGCCACAGGACTTCGGCACCCATGAAATGACATGGGGTTTTGAGAGATGTTATCGCTGCGGCAGATCCACCCATGACCAGAGGGACTGCTGGTTCAAGGACAAAGCATGCAGGCAATGCGGAAAGATGGGATACATTGCACCTGTATGCAGATCTGGAAAAAAATCCGCTGACAGTAAAAAGGTCAATAAGGAAAAGTACAGAAAGGTACAAATGATGATGGACAGTAGCTCCGAAAACCAGAATAGTGATAGCAACTCCGGAAACAAGAGACTAAGCTGTCTCAAATTACATAATGTAATTGCCAAAGAAGATTACCAGACCATTTGGGTAACCCTCACGATAGCGGGGTCCCCAGTTAAAATGGAGCTAGATAGAGGATCAGCTCTGAACGTCATAAATCGACGGGATTACGAGCGGCTATTTCCACATATACCTTTGAAAGACACGTCCATTTTCTTGAAGACATATACCGGGCAGAAAGTATACCCCAGAGGGAAAATAAGGGTGCCTGTTGTATACAACGGCAAGGAAATACAGAAGTTGTATTTATACGTTCTGCAAGATGGTGGTCCACCGTTGTTGGGCCGTGAATGGATCAGAAAGATAAGTTTAGACCGGCACTCCATTCAGGCACTAACGGTGACCAGTAAGAAAAAAAATCAAGTTGACGTCATACCTGGACGATTAAAAGATATCTTGACTAACGCCAAAGAAGTGTTTCAACAGGAACTAGGAACCCTGAAAGGCGCCACCGCCTCAATAAAAGTGGAAGATGCCGCAATTCCCAAGTTTTTTAAGGCAAGGCCGGTGCCATATGCAATTCGTCCAGCAGTCGAGGCAGAGCTGGAGAATTTGGAAAATGCAGGCGTGTTATCCAAGGTAGATTGGAGCCAGTGGGCAACACCCATCGTCCCGGTCATGAAGAAAACATTGAATAATGATAAATCTAAAGAACAGAGAAAAATTCGCATCTGTGGGGACTTCAAGGTGACTGTAAACCCGGTTCTTCACACGGTACAGTATCCTCTTCTGAGGATAGAAGATATTTTCACCTCACTATCCAGAGGGAAACGTGTCACCAAAATTGACTTGGCACAGGCATATCTACAGATGGAGGTTGAGGAGGCCTCTAAAAAGTATCTCACGATAAACACACACAAAGGCCTGTACCAGTACAATCGACTGGTTTTCGGAGTAGCATCAGCTCCAGCTATCTGGCAAAGAGCTATGGAGCAAGTCCTGCAAGGGATTAAGGGGACTCAATGCTACCTAGACGACATCCTTGTAACAGGAGAAAACGACAACGAGCACCTTGCCATATGGGAGCAGGTGCTCACGAGGCTGAGAGAATGGGGCCTACGAGCAAATCGCCACAAATGCGAATTTTTCCAGAAATAAATATTATAATTTGGCCATGTCATTAACGAAGAAGGGTTGCATAAATCACCTGAAAAAATTGAAGCGGTCGTAAAAGACCCCGCACCTGAAAATGTCTCACAATTGAGGTCGTTCCTGGGATTAATAAATGACTATCATAAATTTTTACCGAAATTGTCAGCGGTTCTGCACCCTCTTAACGCACTGCTACAAACGGGAGTAATTTGGAAATGGAGCGAAGACTGTAAACCTGCCTTCCATAAATGCAAAGGCTTGATCATGTCCAAGGAAGTGTTGGCTCATTACAACCCATCACTGCCAATCAGACTTGTGTGCGATGCATCCCCTTATGGCTTGGGAGCAGTATTATCGCATAGATTCCCTGATTGCTCGGAGCGGCCGATAGCTTTTGCGTCACGCTCATTGAACTCAGCTGAGCATAATTATGCCCAGATTGACAGGGAGGCACTTAGCCTGGTGTGGGGGGTGAAGAAATTCATCCATGACCTACACGGAAAAAATTTACCTTGTTGACTGACCATCAACCCCTCGTCGCCATATTCAACCCTAAAAAGTGTGTTCCCATTATGACAGCACAAAGGCTACAGAGGAGGTCCCTTTTCCTAGGGGCACACCAATACGACATAGAATACAAAGGAACAAAACAGCATTGGAATGCTGATGGGTTATCGCGCCTACCGTTGCCAACGGTAGAAGAGGCGCCTACAGTGGACCCAGTGCAGATGTTCCACTTGACCATAGTGGAATGTCTACCAGTGACAAATTCTACCATTGAAAAGGAAACGAGAAATGACCCGACTCTCTCACGAGTCTATGATTTAACAGTGAAGGGATGGTCAGCACATGGCGAACCACTGTTACCAGCATTCTCGCAAAGAAGAGAACAGCTGTCAGTGTGCCGAGGAGACTTGATGTGTGGATCCAGAGTGGTGATTCCACCCAAAATCCAAGAAAAAGTGCTAAAGGAGCTTCACGAAGGGCATCTGGGTGGAGTGAAAATGAATAACTTAGCCAGAGCATTTGTTTGGTGGCCAGGTATCGATGGAGACATCGAAGAGATGACCAAGAGCTGTCTAGGATGCCAGAAGGTCCAAAACGCCCCACCACAAGCCCCTCTACATCCATGGGAGTGGCCCTCATCTCCATGGCAAAGGGTACATATCAACTTTGCTGGTCCATTTATGGACTCAATGTTCTTAATCGCGGTGGATGCACACTCCAAGTGGCCGGAGGTAATAAAGATGTCCTCCACCACCTCGGAAAATACCATCACAGTATTAAGGACCATATTCGCCAGGAATGGGCTACCTGATCAGATCTGTTCTGATAATGGACCGCAATTTGTATCCGAAGATTTCAGGAAGTTCTTAAAAAACAATGGGGTTAAGCACTACACGTCCGCCCCATACCATCCCACCACCAATGGATTAGCTGAACGGTTTGTCCAGACTTTCAAGAAGGCCATAAAGGCTATGGGTAATGCAGGCATTAATCTATAGCATAAGGTAGATAATTTCTTGTTTGCGTACAGGAATGCAACACATGTGGTTACAAACCAAACCCCCGCCATGAAGTTATTCAATAGAAGACTAAGATGCCGGCTAGATTTGATCAAGCCAAACATCAGAAGGGACGTAGAGAACTGGCAATTTCAAAGCATGAATGAAAGGCCAACTAGAACCTTCCAGATAGGTCAACAAGTTTTGGCCCGGGACTACCGTACCGAGAAATGGCAGCCTGGAACTATTTGCACACGACTACGACCGCTGATGTATACCGTGGACATTGGAGAAAGCATAATAAAGCGCCATGCTGACCAGATCATAGAGTCATCCGAAAAGGGACAACCCACACCACAACTCTATATGCCTAGTGATGAAGCAGAGATACCCATAGTATCTACCTCCGATCCGGTGATACTGGAACCAGATGAACCCGACACTGGCATTCAAGCCGAATCGACCTTGCCAAAAGAACCTACTACACCACCGAAACCTACTACACCACCGAGGCGTTATCCGGACCGAGTCAGGAAGCCTACAGAGAGACTGAATATGTAATTGATTAACTTCAGTAAATGTGTAGATTATTGTTCTTGTAAAAATGTTATTTAATGATTACTTAAAATGTTATGTACTATTTATCTAAATGGGGAGGAATAGTAGTGTATGTACCTTTAAGAGGAACTATGTTTTTTTGAGGCACCTGTGTACTGAAGTACCGGTAGTGACCACTCGGGTATATAAGCCTGTATAGCGTCTTTTATAGTTAGTTCACCTCCAGATTTTGTTCAGTAAACACTTGTTAAATCAACTCCTGCATTCCGTGTCTCCATTAACACACGGATTCAACATTACCAAACTCTAGCATCACTCAATGCACAGCACTCCGTGCAAGCACTAGTCCCGCCCCTTTTATACCCAGATTCTACTTCCGGGTTAAACTCCCCAATAGTTTAATGTACACTTAAAATCAAACACACTTCAAATAATTATCTTTTTAACACACTAAAATTCACAAAATACACTTAAATGACTTTTCTCCCTCTTACCAAACTCTAGCAGCACTCAATGCACAGCACTCCTTGCAAGCACTAGACCCATACCTTTTATACCCAGATTGTACTTCCGTGTTAAACTCCCCAATAGTTTAATATACACTTAAAATTAAACACACTTCAAATCATTAACTTTTTAACACACTAAAATTCACAAAATACACTTAAATGACATTTCTCCCTCTTACCAAACTCTAGCAGCACTCAATGCACAGCACTCCAGCAAGCACTAGTCCCGCCCCTTTTATACCCAGATTCTACTTCCGGGTTAATCTCCCCAATAGTTTAATATACACTTAAAATTAAACACACTTCAAATAATTAACTTTTTAACACACTAAAATTCACAAAATACACTTAAATGAGTTTTCTCCCTCTTACCAAATTCTAGCAGCACTCAATGCACAGCACTCCGTGCAAGCACTAGTCCCGCCCCTTTTATACCCAGATTCTACTTCCGGGTTAAACTCCCCAATAGTTTAATATACACTTAAAATTAAACACACTTCAAATAATTAACTTTTTAACACACTAAAATTCACAAATTACACTGAAATGACTTTTCTCCCTCATACCAAACTCTAGCAGCACTCAATGCACAGCACAACAATGTAGTGTGACATGAACCCAAGATCCCGGTTCAGACCATCCTCATGGGTGCGGAACTTGGCTATCAGTTCCTGCTCGACGATTTTGCGTTGTCGTGTTTCTTGAAGGCCGCCTTGGAGAATGCTTACCTGAAGATCGGAGGCTGAATGTCCTTGACTACTGAAGTGTTCCCCGACTGGGAGGGAATGCTCCTGCCTGGCGATTGTTGCATGGTGTCCGTTCATCCATTGTCGCAGTGTCTGCATGGTCTCACTGATGTACCATGATCCGGGGCATCCTTTCCTGCAACGTATGAGGTAGACAACATTGGCCGAGTCACATGAGTATGTACCATGTACCTGGTGGGTGGTGTCCTCACGTGTGATGATGGTATCTGTGTTAATGATCTGGCATGTTTTGCAGACGTTGCTGTGGCAGGGTTGTGTGGTGTCGTGGTCGCTGTTCTCCTGAAAGCTGGGTAATTTGCTGCGAACGATAGTCTGTTTGAGGTTAGGCGGCTGTTAGAAGGCGAGTAGTGGAGGCGTGGGAATGGCCTTAGCGAGGTGTTCATCGTCATCAATGACATGTTGAAGGCTGCGAAGACATGGTGTAGTTTCTCTGCTCCGGGGAAGTACTGGACGATGAAGTGTACTCTATTGTTTGTGTCCCATATTTGTCTTCTGAGGAGGTCTATATGATTTTTCGCTGTGGTCCGTCGGAACTGTCGATCAACGAGTTGAGCGTCATATCCCGTTCTTACGAGGGCGTCTTTCAGCGTCTGTAAGTGTCCATCGCGTTCCTCCTCATCTGAGCAGATCCTGTGTATTCGCAGGGCTTGTCCATAGGGGATGGCTTCTTTAACATGGTTAGGGTGGAAGCTGGAGAAGTGGAGCATCGTGAGGTTGTCCGTGGGCTTGCTGTAGAGTGAAGTGCTCAGCTGTCTGTCTTTGATGGAGATTCCTGTGTCCAAGAATGAAACCGATTCTGAGGAGTAGTCCATGGTGAGTTTGATGGTGAGATGGAACTTGTTGATGTTATCATCTAGTCTTTTCAATGATTCTTAGCCATGGGTCCATAGGAAGAAAATGTCGTCAATGTATCTGGTGTATAGCATTGTTTCGAGGTCCTGTGCAGCAAAGTAGTCTTGCTCGAACTTGTGCATGAAGATGTTGGCGTATTGTGGTGCGAATTTGGTCCCCATGGCTGTTCCGTGTGTTTGGGTAAAGAAATGGTTGTCGAAGGTGAAGACATTGTGGTCAAGGATGAAGCGGATGAGTTGTAGGATGGCGTCTGGAGATTGGCTTTTGTTGGTGTTGAGTACTGAGGCTGTTGCAGCGATGCCGTCATCGTGGGGGATACTGGTGTAGAGTGCTGAGTCATCCATCGTGGCGAGGAGTGCTCCTGGTTCAACTGGTCCGTGGGTGCTGAGTTTCTGTAAGAAGTCTGTAGTGTCGTGACAGAAGCTGGGGGTTCCCTGTACAATGGGTTTCAGGCTGCCCTCAACGTATCCAGAGAGGTTCTCACACAGGGTTCCGTTGCCTGATACGATAGGACGTCCGGGTGTGTTGGCTTTGTGTATCTTTGGGAGGCAGTAGAAGTCATCCACGTGGGGAGTACGTGGGATGAGAGCACGTAGGATGCTTTGAAGGTCTGGATCGAAGGTCTTGATCATTCTGTTGAGTTGCCGGGTGTGTTCTTTGTTCGGATCTGCGGGTAACTGTTTGTAGTGTTCCTGGTTGTCCAGTTGTCGGTATGCTTCTTTGCACTAGTTCCTTCTGTTCTGTATGACGATGGCTCCTCCTTTGTCTACTGGTTTGATGACGATGTTGCAGTTGGTCTTGTGAGCGAGGATGGCATTGCGTTGTGCTCGGGTGACATTCTGGACTGTCTTGTGAGTGTGGCTGATGAATCTGGCGTTGATGCATCTCCTGACAGCTTCAGCATACATGACAAGCTTAGGGCAGCGACCCTCCGGAGGGGTACAATTTGATTCTTTCTTCTTCGGTTGCTGCACTGCGGATCCCTCTGTCTGCTGTTCCAGATCATTGATTGTCTCATTGGGTTCGCTGCTGACATCTTGGGATTTGTGGACGAATTCCCGGAGCCTCATTCTCCTGATGATTTCCTCTGTGTCTGCCGTGAGACCGAAGGCGTCCATTTTGGTGTGGGGCAGAAATTGAGCCCTCGGCTGAGAACTTCAATTTCGTCTGGTTGAATGGTGTGGTCGGATAGGTTGACGATGGACTTCCCTGTGGTTTCAACCATGGTACCGGGGGAGGCTTGGTTGCTGCTGCTGGTGATGCCGAGTTTCTCAAGCTTCCTGTTCTTCGTGTGCATGTAGGCAGTGTAGTTCCGTTGTCTCGTCTGTTTGGCGGTGTGTTGTAGCTGGTCTGCTGTGTCCTGAGCACAGACTGAGAACATGGACTCCATCTCGGTTTCGAGGTTGCGGCGTTTGCTGTAGAGCTGGTGCACGAGATGGTTGAGGAGTGTGCGAGAGGTACGATGGCAGAGTCTCTCAGCATAGTCTGTGTTGTAGGTCGACTTGAGTGGGTTCGTGATCTGTAGTCCTTTCAGGATCTTGCCTGCTTTCTTGCATCACTGTAGAAACTTGATATCTGTGTCGATATGCGTGATCTTCTTGGAGATCCTCTTCACTTTGAGCAGGCAGTTTGTGGTGTCAATAGTAGCCATGGTGTGGAGATGCTGGAGTTGGACTGGGGTGGACAAATGTAAGATGTCACACAACACCAGGTTATAGTCCAACAGCTTTATATGAAGTCACAAGCTTTCAGAGCGCTGCTCCTTCGTCAGGTGAAGTGGAGAGATGCATAAAGACACAACTTATATAGTCAGAGAATAATGTCAGATGTTTATAGGTAATCTTTCTGACTGCCATTTATCACACCTCGGCAGAGAGATAATCGCAGCAATCAAAAGTGCGAATGGTGTCCAAACAGGTTAGTCAGGGAAACATCACATCAAACACAATGAGGTGGGGTCATGAGGGGTCAAATGTTGCAGATGCTGGAGTCTGTGTGAAAAAAAAGAGACAAAAGACATTTTTTTTGCTGGAAATCACAGCAGGTTCGGCCGCATCTGTGTAGAGAGAACAAGCCAACGACGACTCGAGTCTGGATGACCCTACCTCAGGTGGGGTTACATGTAGCGTGACATGAACCCAAGATACCGGTTCAGGCCCTCCTCATGGGTGCGGAACTTGGCTATCAGTTTCTGCTCGACGATTTTGCATTGTCGTGTGTCTCGAAGGCTGCCTTGGAGAATGCTTACTCGAAGATCGGAGGCTGAATGTCCTTGACTGCTGAAGTGTTCCCCGACTGGGCGGGAACTCTCCTGCCTGGCGATTGTTGCGTGGTGTCCGTTCATCCATTGTTGCAGTGTCTGCATGGTCTCGCCGAAGAACCATGCTCCAGGGCATCCTTTCCTGCAACATATGAGGTAGACAACTTTGGCCGAGTCACATGAGTATGTACCATGTACCTGGTGGGTGGTGTCCTCACGTGTGATGATGGTATCTGTGTTGATGATCTGGCATGTCTTGCAGAGGTTGCTGTGGCAGGATATTGTGGTGTCGTGGTCGCTGTTCTCCTGAAAGCTGGGCAATTTGCTGCAAACGATAGTCTGTTTGAGGTTAGGCGGTTTTTTGAAGGCGAGTAGTGGAGGCGTGGGGATGGCCTTAGCGACTTGTTCATCATCATCGATGACATGTTGAAGGCTGCGAAGAACGTGACGTAGTTTCTCTGCTCCGGGGAAGTACTGGACGACGAAGTGTACTCTGTTGGTTGTGTCCCATGTTTGTCTTCTGAGGAGATCTATACGATTTTTCGCTGTGGCCCGTCGGAACTGTCGATCGACGAGTCGAGCATCATATCCCGTTCTTACGAGGGCGTCTTGCAGCGTCTGTAGGTGTCCATCACGTTCCTCCTCGTCTGAGCAGTTCCTGTGTATTCGCAGGGCTTGTCCATAGGGGATGGCTTCTTTAAAATGGTTAGGGTGGAAGCTGGAGAAGTGGAGCATCGTGAGGTTGTCCGTGAGCTTGCGGTCGAGTGAAGTGCTGAGGTGTCCATCTTTGATGGAGATTCGTGGGTCCAAGAATGAAACCGATTCTGCGGAGTAGTCCATGGTGAGTTTGATGGTGAGATGGAACTTGTTGATGTTATCGTCTAGTCTTTTCAGTGATTCTTCGCCATGGGTCCATAGGAAGAAAATGCCATCGATATATCTGGTGTATAGCATTGGTTGGAGGTCCTGTGTAGCGAAGAAGTCTTGCTCGAACTTGTGCATGAATATGTTGGCGTATTGTGGTGCGAATTTGGTCCCCATGGCTGTTCCGTGTGTTTGGGTAAAGAACTGGTTGTCGAAGGTGAAGACATTGTGATCAAGGATGAAGCGGATGAGTTGCAGGATGGCGTCTGGAGATTGGCTGTTGTTGGTGTTGAGTACTGAGGCTGTCGCAGCGATGCCGTCATCGTGAGGGATACTGGTTGAAATAAAGAGTAGATTGCCTTTCAAAAGCTAGGCTTTATTAACCTTAAAAACCAGCAAGTACATGTTGAGCACCCAGTCTCAACCAAACTGTAGAAATCTGAATTTAAGATGGCCACCACAGGTCACATGGAATCAACTAAACAATAAGTTTACAGCATATATCTCAAGGCAGGAAAACAGGCAACCAATTACAATGCTTCTTACAAAACAAGAATAATCACCACATTCACCCCTCGTTTTAAAATATACTTCAACCTAGGTAGCCTTTACAGTTTACAATGAGTTATTTATGACTAGAGCAATACATGTATAATGCCTTCAACAATTTTAAAATTTTACTATTAAATTATTAATTATTTTAAAAGTCCATTTTTAATCGGTCGACCGGATACCTTGTTCGTGTCGACCTTCTTAGCCTTGGTGGAGTTCCTTGCCCTCCCACACCAGGAGACACAGAAATATCTTCTGCAGGGAGGCTATAAATATCCCGATTATCAACGGTTTCCGGATTGGAAGTCCCATTAGAAGGTAGACTGGGAGGGTCATGAACATCCATCGGGGGCAGACTAAGAGAATTGTAAGTGTCTGCAATAGGATTGGAAATGTTCGTAGTATCTGTGACGACATCAACATTATCTGAATTATGGCTATTGTTAATGTCCTCAGGAGAGGGCTGGCCACCACAAGGAGCTATGTCTTTAACTGAAACCGTATTTCTTTCCCATCTTGGAATCGAATGTGAGCACATTGGGAATTTGCCTCCAATAGCTCCACCTCCTCCACTAAAGGATCATACTTTGACAGTCTAACATGGCGTCGGAGCAGCACAGGTCCCTACATAGTAAGCCATGAAGGTACCGAATATCCCGTAGTGGATCTCCGCGGATAGTTGAAGAGCCTTTCATGGGGGGTCACATTAGTAGCCGTTGAAAGCAATGATCTAATGGAATGCAGGGCATCAGGCAGTACCATTTCCCACTGTGTATTCTTAAGGTTCCGGGATGTCAAAGCCAACATAACTGCCTTCCAGATCACCCCATTGTACCGTTCGCACTGTCCATTACCCTGGGTATAATACGGGGTAGTTCTGCTAGTCGAAATTCCCCGACTCTGGAGGTATTCCTTCAACTGGGAAGACATAAAAGAACTTCCCTGATCCGAATGGATATACGCAGGCATCCCAAAGATGACAAAAAGTTGAGTCAGACATTTAATAACTGTAGCAGCTGATACATCTGCACAAGGAAAAGCAAAAGGGAACCTTGAAAACTCATCCACAACAGTAAATATATATCGATTCTGAGTCGTTGAAGGAAGAGGCCCCTTAAAATCAACGCTCAGGCGTTCAAAAGGAGAAGTAGCATTTATAAGATGAGCTCGTTGAGGCTTAAAGAAATTCGGTTTACACCGGGCACAGACAGAGCATGACGAAGTCATCCGCTTGACGTCTTCAACTGAAAAGGGCAAATTCTTGCTGTGTACGAAGTGTATCATCCTCATAACACCAGGATGGCACAAAGCATTATGTAGATTAATAAGCGTATCTCCGTGAAGCACAGACCAATAAGCCCTCGACAGCGCATCAGCGGCAACATTTTCCTTCCCCGGACGATAGACTATATCAAAATGGTAGCATGCCAACTCGATCCTCCACCTCATTATTTTATCATTCTTAATCTTTCCAAAATGTTTGACATCAAACATGAAGGACACAGTTTTTTGGTCAGTTACTAACGTAAAATGTCACCCAGATAAATAATGTCTCCATTTACGCAGTCCTTCTACTATTGCGTACGTCTCTTTCTCTATTGATGAATGTCTCTGCTCACTGTTGCTCAGAGTATGTGAGAAAAAGGCCACAGGTCTTCCATTTTGGTTCAGGGTAGCCCCAATTGCAAAATCGGAAGCGTCCGTCCAAATCACAAAGGGAACCTGCTCATCAATAGAATGCACAACTGCTCCAAGGATATCCTTTTTAAGATTATCAAAACACGTCCTGGCCTCCCATGATAGAGGATATGTCGTAACCCGAATAAGGGGACGGATCTTCTGCGAGAAGTTTGCAATCCAATTAGAATAATAAGAAAACAGTCCAACAACTCGTTGCAAGGCCTTAGGATTAGTAGGGCAAGGTAAATCAATCAGTGGTCGCAGCCGTTCTGGATCTGGTTTAATCTTGTTTCCCGAGATAATATACCCCAGTAAATTTACCTCGGTGGTCGAAAAGATACACTTCTCTTTATTGAAAGTTAAGCCAACTTTTTCCACAACTTGAAGGAATCTTTCTAGATTAAAATCGTGCTCCACCCTTGATTTGCCACACACCGTGATGTCATCTAAATATGAGAAGGTGTCAGAGAGAGAGTTATCACTTATAAAAGCATCCATTGCCCGTTGAAAACAGGCGACACCGTTAGTAACACCGAATGGTACTCGGCAAAACTGGTACAGCTTTCCGCCAGCTTCAAAGGCCGTATATGGTTTGTCCCTCTTAGCGATAGGAATCTGATGATAAGCACTCTTTAGATCAATAGTGCTAAAAACCTTATATTGAGATACTTTATTGGTAAGCTCATCAATCTTAGGCAGGGGGTACGCATCTAATTGAGTATACCTGTTAATAGTTTGAGAGTAGTCTATCACCATTCGCTTCTTATGTCTCTCATTAGTGGTGACAACTACCTGTGCCCGCCAGGGCGAAAAACTAGGTTCAATGATTCCTTCCGATAAAAGACGTTGAACTTCAGAATTAATAAATTCTTTATCCTGACTGCTATACCTTCTTGACTTGGTAGCAATTGGCTTACAGTCCGGCATCAAATTGGAAAAAAGTGATAATGGAGAAATGAATAAAGAAGTTAAACCACAAATAGACAAAGGTGGCTTGGTTCCTCCAAAAGAAAGACTGAGGGACTCATGTAATTGAAGCACATCATGACCAATCAAAATGTCCGCACAGAGATTAGGCAGAATGGATAGGCATATATCAGTATACGTATTACCTAGGAGAATTAATTTCACAAGGCAACAACCAGCTACTTGTGAGGTGAGAGTCGTCTGAGCCATACACAGCTGATAGGAAACAGGCGAAATTTTAAAATGCTTCTCCCTCACAAACTGAAGACTTATAAAGCTCTCAGTACTGCCCGTATCTATAAGGGCCTTCACTTCTAACCCAGTAACTTGGGCCATAACTATAGCTTTGTTTAGGCCATGGGAAAAGGCGGCAGAAACTGATGCAATAAACGCCCTATCTAAAGGCTGAATGGTCACAGAGGAGGCAACCGATTTGCAAACACGTGTGTAATGACCTCCCTTGCCGCATTTACTACACACAGCCTCCCGGGCAAGGCATTTCAGACGGGGGTGCTGGGCGTTCCCGCAAAAATAACACTTCTGAATCCTAGAGGCAACAGCCACCGAAGTAGAAACTGTTTCGGAATCTGATAAACCACTCCTATTAAATCCACGTAACTCCCTTTCATCTGGAACTGCCGAAACCACAGTCGCAGGCCGAACAAAAAGAGCATAAGAATCCAAACTTCTCTGAGCCAAATCCAATGTAGAGGCTTGCTCAAAAGCACTCTTAAGTTCCAAGATCTTATTTTCTAATAACCGCTGACGAATTGATCTAGACAGTAATCCATTAATAAATGCATCCCGTACCGACTCTTCCCTATGTTCTTCTGCAGACACGGCCTTATAATTACAGTTAGCACCAAGGCGCTGGAGTGCTTGTAAATAAGCATCCAAGGATTCTCCCGCCTGCTGCCTATGGGCAGATAAAAGGTGACATGCAAATACCTCATTTTTGGGTTTAACAAAAAAAAATTCCAACGTAGCAATAGCCAATTCATAAGTTTCACAGTCCAAAATATACTTATACAGATCCGGAGCAATGTAGTTGATCTGTATATCCAACTTATTTAGAGATTGCTGATCCAACATACCCAAAAAGTTTTTAAATGTACGATACCAATGTTTCCATTGATCTTCCACTCCTGCAGAATTAGGGTCAGCATTAAATCGTTCTGGTCGAATATATCGTTCCATTATAGCAAAAGGTTAATAAATTGAAATAAAGAGTAGATTGCCTTTCAAAAGCTAGGCTTTATTAACCTTAAAAACCAGCAAGTACATGTTGAGCACCCAGTCTCAACCAAACTGTAGAAAACTGAATTTAAGATGGCCACCACAGGTCACATGGAATCAACTAACCAATAAATTTACAGCATATATCTCAAGGCAGGAAAACAGGCAACCAATTACAATGCTTCTTATAAAACAAGAATAATCACCACACTGGTGTAGAGTGCCGAGACATCCATCGTGGCGAGGAGTGTTCCTGGTTCAACTGGTCCGTGGGTGCTGAGTTTCTGTAAGAAGTCTGTAGTGTCGCGACAGAAGCTGGGGGTTCCCTGTACAATGGGTTTCAGGATGCCCTCAACGCATCCAGAGAGGCTCTCCCACAGGGTTCCGCTGCCTGATACGATAGGACGTCCGGGTGTGTTGGCTTTGTGTATCTTTGGGAGGCAATAGAAGTCTCCCACGCGGGGAGTACGTGGGATGAGAGCGCGTAGGATGCTTTGAAGGTCTGGATCGAAGGTCTTGATCATTCTGTTGAGTTGGTGGGTGTGTTCTTTGTTCGGATCTGCGGGTAACTGTTTGTAGTGTTCCTGGTTGTCCAGTTGTCGGTATGCTTCTTTGCAATAGTCCATTCTGTTCTGTATGACGATGGCTCCTCCTTTGTCTACTGGTTTGCTGACGATGTTGCGGTTGGTCTTGAGAGCGTGGATGGTGTTGCGTTGTGCTCGTGTAATATTCTGGACTGTCTTGTGAGTGTGGCTGATGGAGCTGGCGTTAATTCACCTCCTGACAGCTTCAGCATACATGTCAAGCTTGGGGCAGCGACCCTCCGGAGGGGTCCAATTTAACTCTTTCTTCTTCGGTTGCTGCACTGCGGATCCTCTGTCTGCTGTTCCAGATCATTGATTGTCTCATTGGGTTTGCTGCTGACATCTTGGGATTTGTGGAAGAATTCCCGGAGCCTCATTCTCCTGATGAATTCCTCTGTGTCTGCTGTGAGACCGATGGCATCCATTTTGGTGGTGGGGCAGAAATTGAGCCCTCGGCTGAGAACTTCAATTTCATCTGGTTGAAGGGTGTGGTCGGAGAGGTTGACGATGGACTTCCCTGTGGTTTCAACCATGGTTCTGGGGGAGGCTTGTTTGCTGCTGCTGGTGATGCCGAGTTTCTCAAGCTTCCTGTTCTTCGTGTGCATGTAGGCAGCGTAGTTCCGTTGTCTCGTCTGTTTGGCAGTGTGTCGTAGTTGGTCTGCTGTGTCCTGAGCACAGACTGAGAACATGGACTCCACCTCGGATTCGAGGTTGTGGCGTCTGCTGTAGAGCTGGTGTACGAGATGGTTGAGGAATGTGCGAGAGGTACGACGGCAGAGTCTCTCAGCGAAGTCTGTGTTGTAGATCGACTTGAGTGGGTTCGTGATCTGTAGTCCTTTCGGGATCTTGTCTGCTATCTTGCATCTCTGTAGAAACTTGATGTCTGTGTCGATATGCGCGGATGTCCTATCGTATCAGGCAATGGAACCCTGTGTGAGAACCTCTCTGGATACATTGAGGGCATCCTGACACCCATTGTACAGGGAACCCCCAGCTTCTGTCACGACACTGCAGACTTCATACAGAAACTCAGCACCCATGGACCAGTTGAACCAAGAACACTCCTCGCCACGATGGACGTCTCGGCACTCTACACCAGTATCCCCCACGATGATGGCATCGCTGCGACAGCCTCAGTACTCAAAATCAACAACAGCCAATCTCCAGACGCCATTCTACAACTCATCTGCTTCATCCTTGGCCACAATGTCTTCACCTTCGACAATCAGTTCTTTACCCAAACACACGGAACAGCCATGGGGACCAAATTCGCACCACAATACGCCAAAATCTTCATGCACAAGTTCGAGCAAGACTTCTTCGCTGCACAGGACCTCCAACCAATGCTATACACCAGATACATCGACGACATTTTCTTCCTATGGACCCATGGTGAGGAATCACTGAAAAGACTACACGATAACATCAACAATTTCCATCCCACCATCAAACTCACCATGGACTACTCCTCAAAATCGGTATCATTCTTGGACACACGAAACTCCATTAAAGACAGACACCTCAGAACTTCACTCTACCGCAAGCCCACGGACAACCTCACGATGCTCCACTTCTCCAGCTTACACCCTAACCATGTTAAAGAAGCCATCCCCTATGGACAAGCCCTGTGAATACACAGGACCTGCTCAGATGAGGAGGAATGCGATGGACACCTACAGACGCTGAAAGATGCGCTCATAAGAAAGGGATATGACGCTCGACTCATTGATCGACAGTTCCGACGGGCCACAGCGAAAAATTGCATCGACCTCCTCAGAAGACAAACATGGGACACAACCAACAGAGTACCCTTCGTCGTCCAGTACTTCCCCAGAGAAGCGAATCTACGCCACGGGCTCATTTGCCGGGGGATTCCATCGGTGATCTCACGGCTGCAGGCAGCTCCTCCTTAAGAGAAGGAGGAGGCCTGCAGTACCCCAGCCTGCCGCACCGCATCGGTTGCCGCAGCGGCAGCTGGGCACCGGAAACTGACAGTCTTCACCCCAAACGAGGCGTCCAAACCCTGCAATAGCGCCCGCCGCCGTCTTGGGGCGGTGCTACTGAATTTCAGGCGGGCGCTAGGGGAATCCGGGCGTGCGCTAAATTTCGGGCGCTAAAGACCTGGCGCGGCGGAACCGAATTTTTAGCCCATAATGTTTGAGCAGGGTCACTGCATGTAATGTTAGAGTAGAGTCGCCACCAGTAACATTAGCGCGGAGTCACCACCAGTACTTTTAGAGTAGGGTCACCAGCAGTAATGCGAGAGTAGGGTGACCAACAGTAATGATTGAGTAGGGTTGACCAGCTTTAAATTCAGAGTACGTTCACCAGTAGTAAAGTTAGATTAGATTCACCTCTAATAGTAGAGTAGACTCACCACCAGAAATGTTAGCCTATCGTCATCACCAGTAATGTTAGAGTAGATTCACCACCAGTAATGTTGATTAGATTCACCACCAGTAATGCAAAATTATATTCACCACCAGTAATGTAAGAATAGGGTGACTAGCAGTAATGTTAGAGAAGGATCACCACCAGTAATGTTAGAGGAGGGTCACCACCAGCAATGTTATTGTACAGTCACCACAATTAACGTTAAAATAGGGTCACCACCACAAATACTAGAGTAGGGTCAATACCAATAATGTTAGAGTAGCGTCACCAAAAGATATGTTAGAGTAGGGTCACTACAATAATGTTAGAGAAGGGTCACCGCCAGTAATATTACAGTTGGGTCAACACCAGTAATGTTAGGGCAGGCTCACCACCAGTAATATTAGAGTAAGATAGCAACAGGAATGTTAGAGTTGCGTCACCCCCATTAATGTTACGTTAGGTTAAAAACCAGTAATGTTAGTGTAGGATCAACACCAATAATGTTGGCGTAGGACACCACCAGTAATATTAGTGACGGGTTACCACCATTAATGTTAGAGTAGATTCACCGCCAGTAATGTTAGAGTAGTGTCACCGCCAGTAATGTTAGCTTAGGTCAATACTAGTAATTTTAGATTATATAGGTTTATCACCATAGATTCACAACCAATTACTTTATAGTAGAATCACGCTCCAGTAATGTAAGATTACAGTCACCACATATAATGTTAGAGCAGGGTGATCACATATAATGTTAGAGTAGCGTCTGCACCAGTAATGTTAGAGCAGGGGCACCACCAGTACATTTAGTGAAGGGTCGCCACCAGTAATGCTAGTGTAGGATATCCAACAGTAATGTTAGAGTAGGGTCACCATCAGTATTGCTAAAGTAGAGTCACCATCATTAATGTTAGAGTAGGGTCACCACTAGTAACGTTAGAGAAGGGTCACCACCAACATTGTTGTGTAAGGTCAACATCAATAATGTTAGACTGGGGTCAACACAATTAATGTTGAAGTAGGTTCGCACCAGTAATGTTACATTAGGATCAGCAGCATTAATGTTAGAGTTTGGTCACCACAAGTAATGTTAGAGTAGGGAACCACCTATAATGTTAGACTAGATTAGAACAAGTATAGTTATAGGATGTTAACCAAGAGTAATGTAGTGAAGAGTAACCACAAATAACGTTGAAGCGGATTCATCAAAAGTACAGTTAGAATAGGCTCGCCAACCATTACTGTTAGAGTAAGGATCCCACTATTAATGTTAGAAAAGTATCACCATCAATAATGTTAGATTAGCTTCGCCACGAGTAATGTTAGAGTATAGTCAGCACCAGTAATGTTAGAGTAGGTTCACCACCAGTAAAGTTTGAGTAGGGTCACCACCAGTAATGAGAGATTAGATTCTCCACTCATGTTAGAGTAGAGTCACCACAAGTAATTTCAGAGTTCATTCACCAGCAGTAATTTTGGAGTATACTCACCACCATTAATGTACGAGCATGGTGACCAGCAGCAATTTTAGAGTACGTTCACTACCAGTTATGTTAGATTAGATTCACCTCTAATTTTAGAGTAGAGTCACCACCAGAAATGTTAGAGTAGATTCACCACCAGAAATGTTATAGTAGATTCACCACTAGTAATGTTAGACTAGGGTCACCACCAGTAATGTTAGAGTACAGTCACCACCAGCAATGTTATTGTACAGGCACCGCAATTAACGTTAAGATAGGGTCACCACCACAAAGATTAGATTAGGGTCAATACCACTAATGTTAGAGTAGGGTCCCCAGCAGTTTTGTTACAGCAGGGCCACCACTGGTAATGTTAGGGAAGGGACACCACCAGTAATGTTAGATTAGGGTCAACAACAGCAATGTTATGGCATGGTAACCAAAAGTAATGTTAGAGTAGGGTCACCACCAGCAATGTTAGAGCAGGATCAGCACAAGCAATGTTAGATTAGGTTCATAGAAACATAGAAACATAGATGATAGGAGCAGGATTAGGCCATTCGGCCGTTCGGGCCTGCTCCGCCATTCAATGCAATCATGGCTGATTGCCCAAATTCAGTACCCTGACCCTGCTATCTCTCCATATCCCTGGATTCATTTAGCCTTAAAAAATATATCTAACCCCTCTGTGAATATATTTAATGAATTGGCCTCGACTGCCTTCTGTGGTAGAGAATTCCACAGGTTCCCCACTCTCTGGGTGAAGAAATTCCTCCTCATCTCTGTCCTAAATGGCTTACCCTTTATCCTTAGACTGTGCCCCCTGGTTCTGGACTCTGCGACCATCGGGAAAATCCTTCATGCATCTAATCTCTCTAGCCCTGTTAGAATTTTATAAATTTCAATGAGATCCCCTCTCATTCTTCTAAACTCCAGCGAGTACAAGCCCAATCGACCAAATCTCTCCTCATACGTCATTCCTGCCATCCCAGGTATCAGCCTGGTGAACCTTCGCTGCACTCCTTCCATGGCAATAACATCCTCCCTCAGATAAGGCGAACAATACTGCACACAATACTCAAGATGTGGTCTCACCAAGGCCATGTACAACTGCAGCAAGACACCCTTGTTCCTGTACTCAAACCCTCTCACTACGAAGGCCAACATAATATTTGCCTTCTTAACCGCATGATGCACCTGCATTCTTTCCTTCAGCGACTGGTGCACAAGGACACACAGGTCTCGTTGCACTTCCCCTTCTCCCAATCTATTGCTGTTCAGAAAATAATCTGCCTTCTTGTTTGAGACACCAAAGTGGATAGCCTCGCATTTATCCACGTTATATTGCATCTGCCATGCTTCTGCCCAACCACCCAACCTGTCCAAATCATACTGGAGTTTTTCGGCATCCTCCTCACAGCAAACACGCCCACCCAGCTTTGTGTTGTCTGCAAACTTGGAGATAATACATCTAGTTCCCTCGTCCAGATGATTAATATATATTGTGAATAGCTGGGGTCCAAGGACCGATCCCTGCGGTACCCCACTAGTCCTTGCCTGCCACATGGAAAAGAGCCGTTTATTCCAACACTTTGCTTTCAGTCTGCCAAACAGTTCTCTATCCAAGTCAATACCTTGCCCACAATCCCGTGTGCCATAAATTTACACGCTAATCTCTTATGCGGGATCATATCAAAAACATTTTGAAAGTTCAAATACAACACATCCACTGGTACTCCTTTACCTATATTATCAGTTACATCCTCAAAAAATTCCAGTAGATTAGTCCAGCACAATTTAACTTTTGTAAATCCAAGTTGACTTTGTCCAATCCGGTCACTGTTTTCCAAGTGCTCTGCTATTACATCTTTTATAATGGACTCTAGCATTTTCCACACCACTGATCTCAGGCTTACCGATCTGTAATTCCCCGATTTCTCTCTCCCACCTTTTTTGAACAGTGGGCTAACTTTAGCTACCCGCCAATCGATGGGTACTGTCCCAGAGTCTATCGAATTTTGGAAGATGACCAGCAATGCATCTACTATTTCTAGGGCCACTTCCTTAATACCCTAGGATGCAGATTATCAGGCCACGGGGCTTTATTGGCCTTCAATCTCTTCAATTTCTCTAACACCATTTCCCTACAAATACTGATTTCCAACAGTTCCTCCCTTTCATTAGAGCCTATGTTCCCCAACATCTCTGGGAGGTTACTTGTGTCCTCCTTTGTGAAGACAGAACAAAAGTATGCACTTAATTGGGCCGCCGTTTCTTTGTTCCCCATTATAAATTCCCCTGATTCAGAATGCAAGGGACCTACGCTTGACTTCAACAATCTTTTTCTCTTCACATATCTTTAAAAGCTTTTACAGTCAGTTTTTATTTTCCCTGCCAGCTTACTCTCAAACTCTATGTTCCCCATCTTAATTAATCCCTTTGTCCTCCTTTGTTGAATCCTAAACTGCTCCCAATCCTCAGGTTTACTGCCAATTTATGTGTCCTCTCCTTGGATCTTATTCTATCCCTAATTTCCCTTGTTAGCCACGGTTGAGTCACCTTTTTTGTTTTATTTTTATGCCAAACTGTAGAGTCACCATCAATAAAGTTAGAATAGATTCATCACCAGTAATGTTAGTGTAGAGTCACCACCAGTAATGTTAGAGTAGGGTCACCACCATTACAATTAGATTATAATCAACACCAGTAATGTAAGTGTTTATTCACCACCAGCAATTTTGAGTAGATTCACCACCAGTAATGTCATATTAGATTCACCAAAGTTAATGTTAGAGTAGGGTCTCCACCACTAATGTTAGATTCGATTCCCCACCAGTAATTTTAGAGTAGATTCACCATGAGTAATTTTAGATTAGATTCACCACTACTGTTCGATTAGCGTCACCACCAATAATATTAGCGTAGAGTCAGCAGCATTGATGTTAGATTAGATTCACCACCTGTAATATTAGATGTGACTCACCACCAGTAATGTTAGAGTAGAGTCACCACTTGTAATGTTAGATTATGGACACCACCAGTATTGTTAGTGTAGGGTCACAATCAATAGTATTAGGGTAGGGTCTCCAGCAATAATGTTACAGTAGGGTAACCGCCAGTAATGTTATAGTAGGGTCATCACCATTATTGTTGTAGTAGGGTCACCACCATAATGTTACAGTAGTGTACCACAAGTAATGTCAGAGTAGAGTCACCACAAGTAATGTTAGATTAGCGTCACCAGCAATAATGTTAGAGTAGTGTCACCACCATTAATGTTAGAGTAGGGTCACCACCAGCAATGTTAGTGTAGGTTGACCACCAGTAATTTTAGGCTACAGCAGCGTTACCATCAGTAGTGTTAGAGTAGCGTCACCAATTATCTGTGGCTGATAGCTGCCGCCAGTCTTATAAAAGCCAGAGTGTCAAACATCGCGCATTATCAAGTGGATTATGCAGCCCCTGGATATGCTGCTACAGAAACCGGATATCTGCAAATGTATTTGAGTTCCTGTAAAAGCACCTGTATTTAAGTAGCGACCCAAACCAAATTCATGGAAGAGCTGGTGAAGATGGAGAAATCTCCTTGGTCTTTGATTCTGATATTGGTTATAAAATGATGAAATAAACCATAGCTTCCTGTCCTAACTAGAGCTCAATTACAGCCCGTGATCTGTTTTAGAATAGCCCTCTTTCACTTGGGATGAAAGCGGGTAGTTCTTGTGAAAATGAACAGGTTTCAGGAAATAATTCTCCAATTTTGTGCCGTGTGTTTGATGTCTGCTGCTTTCCCCGGGTGAACATAATCGTGTCCCGCTAAAACAGCGCACTTTCCGCTCAAGATTCAAAGAGAACAGTATTGATCGAACTTCAGCTGTGGAGTAGAACATATGGACGTCAGCGTGAACTGCCTCACACCGCAGATACTGGAATCAGACGTTCAGTTTAATTAACAGATAAAACTTTATCTAATGTAGAATCAACGAAGTATTTTACAATCCTGGTTAGTTTAATTCTGATGTAATCTTCGTGCAAACGTATTGGATCTGGACTCTCCTTCAGACTCCGTCCCCCATTGTCTCCTGGGCCAACAGAACGGGGCCTTATCTCCTGATCAGTGTCTAATGATGGAGTAAGTAGGAACTTGACTGCTCAATGTGGCATTAGATAGTTTTTTGCAGATATTTAATTAAAATCTCAACTGGTCATCACAATGGTGGAATGTTATAACTGGGGAATTGAGCATACGACGCAACCAGTCCCTGCCACAATTCACCATTCACCTGTGTAAATAATTCCAATCACTTTACCCGCTCTGCCTCGACATATCTGCAATCTACTTTCATTCATCCATCTATCCAATTTAATCTTGAATTTTGGTATAATTTCTGAGTCTGTAAATTCCACAGCCGCACGGCTGTCCAAGTACTGCAGTTTAAATCAAACATGGCCACAGTAAGTAATAATTCTAATAGGTCTAAGTGCGTTAAAAAATCAAGCCTGAAGGCTTTGTGTCTTAATGTGAGGAGCATTCTTAATAAGGTGGATGAATTTGTGCTAACCAAATTAGTAACAATACTTTGGAGGAGGAATTCCTGGAGTGTATATGGGATGGTTTCCTGGACCAATATGTCGAGCAACCAACTAGAGACCAGGCCATCTTAGACTGGGTATTATGTAACGAGAAAGGATTAATTAGCAATCTTGTTGTACGAGGGCCCTTGGGTCGGAGCGATCATAATATGATCGAATTCTTCATTAAGATGGAGAATGAAGTAGTTGAGTCAGAGACTAGTGTCCTGAATTTAAATAAAGGAAACTACGATGGTCTGAGGTGTGAGTTGGGTAGGATTGATTGGGGAATGTCACTCAAAGGGCAGGCGGTGAATAGGCAATGGCAAACATTCGAAGACCGCATGGACGAAATACAGAATTTGTTCAGCCCAGTTTAGCATAAAAATGAAACAAAAAAGGTGACTCAACCGTGGCTAACAAGGGAAATTAGAGATAGCATAAGATCCAAGGTGAGGACATATAAATTGGCCAGAGGATTGGGAGCAGTTTAGGATTCAACAGAGGAGGACAAAGGGATTAATTAAGAAACAGAAAATAGAATATGAGAGTAAGCTTTCAGGGAACATAAAAATTTGTGGTTATCCACTTTGGTGGCAAAAACAGGAAGACAGCTTATTATCTTAATGGCAATAGATTGGGAGAAGGGTAAGTGCAACGAGACCTGGGTTTCCTTGTGCACCAGTCGCTGAAGGTAAGCATGCAGGTGCAGCAGGCGGTTAAGAAGGCAAATGGTATGTTGGCCTTCGTAGCGAGGGTGTTTGAGTACAGGAACAAGGATGACTTGCTACAGTTGTACAGGGCCTTGGTGAGAACACATCTTGAGTATTGTGTGCAGTTATTGTCGCCTTATTTGTGGAAGGATTTTCTTGCCATGGAAGGAGTGCAGCGAAGATTCAGCAGGCTGATACCTGGAATTGCAGGAATGACGTATGAAGAGAGATTGGGTCGATTGGGCTGGTACTCGCTGGAGTTCAAAAGAATGAGAGGGAATCTCATTGAAACTTAGAAAATTCTGACAGGACTGGACTGACTAGATGCAGGAAGGATGTTCCCGATGGTTAGGAGCAGGAATAAGTCATTAGGCCCCTTGAGCCTGCTCTGCAATTCATTAAGATCATGGCTGATCTGACCTTGGCCTCAACTCCACTTCCCTGCCCGCTCCCCATAACCCTTAAGTTCCTTACCAATCAAAAATCTGTTTATCTGCACCTTACGTATATTCAATGACCCAACCTCCACAGCTTTCTGGTGAACAGAATACCAAAGATTCACGACCCTCTGAGAGAAGAAATTCCTACTCACATCCGTTTTAAATGTGTGCCCCCTTATCCTGAAACTATGCCCCCTAGTTCTAGATACCCCCACGAATGGAAACAGCCTCTCTGCATCTACCCTGTCAAGTCCCTTCAGAATCGTAAATGTTTCTATATGATCGCATCTCATTCTTCTAAACTCCAATGAATTTAGGCCCAACCTGCTCAAACTTTCTTCATAAGACAGCCCCTTCATCTCCGGAATCAACCACGTGAAACTTCTGTGAACTGCCTCCAATGCAAGTATATCCTTCCTTAAGTAAGGGGACCAAATCTGTATGCAGTATTCCAAGTGTGGTCTGACCAACGATCTGTAGAGTTGTAACAGGATATCCCTACATTTGTATTACATTTCCTTTGCAATAAAGAGGAACATTCCATTTGAATTCCTAATTACTTGCTTTTCCTGCATGCTAACATTTTGTGATTCATATACAAGGACCCCGTTATCCCTCTGTACCTCAGCAATTTCTAATCTCTCCCCATTTAAATAATAATCTGCTTTTTTATTTTCCTACCAAAGTGGATCACCTCGCATTTCAATAAATTATACAACATCTGCCAGATTTTTGCCCACTCACTTAGATTACCTATATCTCTTTGGAGATTCTTTGCCTCCTCCATACAGTTTACTTTCCAACTACCTTTGTATCTACAGCAAATTTGGCTACATTACACTCGGTCCCTTCATCCAAGTCACTAATATAGATTGAAAATAGTTGAGACCCCAGAATTGATCCCTGCGGCACCCAACTACTTACAGTTTGCCAACCTGAAAATGACCCATTTATCTGGACTCTCTGTTTTCTGTTAGTTAGCCAATCCACTATCCATACTAATATATTACCCCAACCCCGGGAGCTCTTACCTTGTGCAGTAACCTTTTATATGGCACCTTATCGAATGCCTTCTGGAGATATGAATACACAACATCTATTGGTTCCCCGTTATCCACACTGTTCGTTACATCCTCAAAGAACTCCAGCAAATTTGTCAAACATGATTTCCCCTTAATAAAACCAAGCTGACTCTGCTTGACTATATTTTGATTTACTAAATGTCCTGCAACCACTTCCTTAATGATGGACTCCAGTATTTTCCCAATGACAGATGTTAGGCTAAATGGTTTATAGTTGCTTGCTTTCTGTCTCTCTCCTTTCTTAAATAGAGGCGTTACATTTGTGGTTTTCCAGTCCGCTTGGACCTCTCCAGAATCCAGGGAATTTTGGTAGATTACAATCAATGCATCCACTAACTCTGCAGCCACCTCTGATAAGACCCTAGGATGCAAGCCATCGGTTCCAGGGGACTTTTCCACCTTTAGTCCCGTTAGATCGCCTAGTACTTTTTCTCTAGTGGTAGTGATTTGTTAAGGCTCCCCCCAGCCCAATCGTCCCTTGATTATCCATTATTGGGATACTTTTAGTGTTTTCTAACGTGAAGACCGATAAAAAATATTTGTTCAATTCTCTGCCATTTCCCTGTTTGCCATTATTAATTCTGCAGACTCCGGCTCTAATGACTACCGTTTACCTTAGCTACTTTCTTCCTTTTTATATACCTGTAGAAGCTCTTAGTGTCTGTTTTTGTATTTCTCGGTATCTTACCCTCATAAGCTATCCTCTCGCTCTATCGTTTTTTTATTCGTCCGTCTATTGCTGGTTTAAAAAAAATTCCCAATTCTCTGGCCTTCCACTATTCTTCGCAACATTGTTTGAGGAGAGATTGGGTCGATTGGGCATGTACTCGCTGTAGTTTAGACGAATGAGAGGGGATCTCATAGAAACTTATAAAATTCTAACAGGACTAGACAGACTAGATGCTGGAAGGATGTTCCCGATGGTTCGGGAGTCCAAAACCAGGGGTCACAGGCTAAGGATAAGGGTTAAGCCATTAAGGACAGAGATGAGGAGGAATTTCTTCACCCAGAGAGTGGTGAACCTGTGGAATTCTCTACAAAAGAAGGCAGTAGAGGCCAATTCATTAAATATATTCAAGCAGGATTTGGATATATTTCTTAAGGCTAATGGGATCAAGGGATATGGAGAGAAGGCAGGAACAGGGTACTAAATCTGGACGATCAGCAATGATCTCAGTGAATGGCGGAGCAAGCTCGAGGGGCTGAATGGCCTACTCCTGCTCCTATCTTCTATGTTTCTATGCCTTTGTTTTCAAATTGATACCATCCTTTACTTTAATGGTTAGCCACGGTTGGTTCATCCTGCTCTTAGACTCTTTCTTTCTAACTGGAATATATTTTTGCTGAGAGTTATGAAAAATCTTCTTAAATGTTTTCCACTGCTTTAATACAGTCCTACACTGTAATATATTTTCCCAGTCCATCTTAATCAAGTTTGCCTTCATACCTTTGTAATTATAATTATTTAAGTTCAGGACATTAGTTTGAGACCTAGTTTTCTCACCCTCAAACTGAATTTGAAATTCATGGAGAAATTGAAGCACATTGTATATGTTGATACATTTAAGGGGAGGGGAGGGGAGGCTTGACAAGCATATGAGAGAGAAGCGAATAGAGGGTTATGCTGAAAGATTTTGTTTCGGAAAAACGGGAAGAGATTCAAGTGGAGCATAAACTGCGGCATGGACTGCTCGGGCCGAATGACCTGTTTCTGTGCCTTATATCCTATGTAATCCTATTTAATACATGGTTCGTCAGGCTGACATGAAATGGTTAATGAGCTCTGGAGAGAGTAACGTTTAAAACAAATGGGTAGAGATCTGCACAAGAGAAAAGGTCGTGATAGATGTATGATGTTGATGAGATATTGCATGGTGTTGGCCTTAATTAATCTAGCTCAAACAGAGGGGAGATTGCATGTAAAGGATTAATCAGACTGTCCTAAAGTCTGATAATGTTTTACTGTATTGGTTTATCTTCCTATTGTAGCAATGTTAATCTTCACCTATCCCTGTTACGTAGGGAACATTAAGTCAATTTAAAGTACCAGTGGACTGCTGAGGCTAGAGCTGATCATAGGGCACTGGTCAGTCTCAGGATGAAGCAGATAGAGATTTAATTAAACACATGCCATGGCAATCTGATTCAAACATTTCAGAGAATTTTAATAATTTGCTACAATGTTGGAAGATAGTTAAGTCTACATCATCATTTAATTGGTAAGAATGATCCAAAATCAAACGCCGACCTATAATTAACGGTTTCACTTGGTAGAATTGAAATGTTGTGGATCAAGAGTGAAACTATCGATAAGGTACTGACTCTGAGGTAATTACGCTTGTAAGCCCACCAGATAAAGAGAACGCTATGTAAGGAAAACTGTCCTTATTGATCATGGATAAGTCGATGAAAGTCTCCTTATATGGAGTTACAATTAACTTTCATATAGTTCTATAATGGAACATTGTGTGGATGTTCACGGAGAGGGAGTGAGATAATTGTAATACAACTGGCTGTTTGTACTGAGTATTCCGTTCATTAAAGCCTAAGATATTGAGCTCAGAAGTGAAAGACGTCTCAATCCCTCACCAACTATCATCAGCTGTGATTGTAAGGACTACCTTTTACCTGTATGTTTAAGTAATATTGCAGACACTGTGTGCTGAATAAACCTATGAAACCTCAGTCAAAGTTTCAAGAACCTTATTGAAAAGTTTACTCTAACAACAGCCTAATTATTTTAATTATCCATGGGCTTCATTTTTTAACTGCGATTAAGTGCCCCCTTTACCTGTAACTGACGCTCCACTTTCTGCTGGTTTTGCCAAAACAAAGAAACTCCACATGTTTTAAGGTCCACAGGGATCACAGGCTCAACCAATCCGGCCTGCATCCAGCTTGTAGGGGAAGTGGCGATGAATTGCAGTCAGTTTTGTGTAATAGGGACATTCTCATTTAACTGGATTCAGACGACCAACATTTTTTAATTCCGTCAGTCAGCGATGTATCTGCACTCAGCTACAGTCATGAGCGGGTGATGTGTAATCAACGACATCATCTAAATTCAACAGATGAAGCAGAAAGCAAAGGCATGCAAAAGGTAACCATTGCATTACCATGTCAAATACAAATCCATATGGTTGTGATTCCTCACCCCTTTTTCTTATTAAATAGTTGTTGTGTTTCCTTGAGACCCTCTATTTATAACTAAACATTTGCCATATCCGTGATACTGTCATCTCCTCTATTTCCAAATAAACCTTTGGTGTGTTCACTCAATTCCCATAGCTGTCAAACATGGCCGATGGCACGTCAGACAGCCATCAGACACATGTTCCTCAATCGAGAGAGCTCAACCCTGACTGAAGCTCAGCGACAGACACAGGCTGTTGACTGACATCACACAGAATACAGACTGACGTCACAAAACTGTCGTCACACTAGATGTGCTGTCTCTCTGTAGCAATTTATGTTAGTTTTCCAGTTAATTCAGGGGTTTGAGTAAGTTGGGTCGATTCCCATTGTGTGCCGCCACCTAGTGGCTATTTGGTACCTAGCAACTGCAGTAAAAGCGCAGTAAAGTGCAGTAAAGCACAGTAAGTGCAGTAAAGTAAACTACTGTATATATTACAGACCTACAGCGGCACATGCTCTGGGAAGTATATTCTTCCCACGCCTGAGTCTTGGATATTATTTGTCTGTAAGTACTTGAGAATATTATAGATGATTAGTGTACACTGTATGTTGCAGAAAATGCTTAGTTTGTAACTTTTCTCTGTAAGCAAACTTACAGTGTACACTAATCATCTATAACATTCTCAAGTACTTACAGACAAATAATATCCAAGACTCAGGCGTGAGAACAATATACTTTCCAGAGCACACTCAATTAAGGTGGGGAGGGGAAGCTGTAGTTTCCCATCCATGGACTCGATCATGAAGTTCCCAACTCTCCTACCCGTAGTCTCTGTTGTCCCTGAACAGGTTTTTAGCATGTACGGAGCTGCGCTGGCCTTGACATCAAAGAGATTGAAGAATTCTGTCTTCGCTAGAGACTTGTTACTTTGCTCATCAAGCACTGTGTACATTTTGATTGCCTTCTCCTTTCTCCCTGCAGGATATGGTTTAAGCAAGCAGATTTTGGAGAATGAGCGGGGGCTGCTTGCATTTCCACAAACCTCTGTATACTTGGAGGTGACTGAAGAAGATGTGCTTTCGCATTGCTCCCCGCTATCCTCTTTGTCAACCGCAGCACTCTCGGTGGTTGAAGGAGCAGGACCTGGATGCAGGGCTGCGATGTGTTTTTCACTGTTGCACTCAAAGCACTTGATTGTCGCCTTGCAGTCTTTCGCCATGTGCACAGTCGACCCACAACACCTGAAGCAGATGCAATTCTCTTTCAGGTATGATTTGCGCTCATCAATAGGCATGTCTCTAAAGCTTCGACACTTTTTGAGTGGGTAGGGCTTTTTGCGTATTGGACACTGACGATCTGGGTCGTCCACTTTATTCCCAGCAGAACTGGATTGGTTGACTGAGGGTTCAGCTGCAACATCTGTTTTGTGCAGGCTCACAGAGGATTTGTTGCTGTTCTTTGTGGGTTTCTCTGTTCTCGAAGGAGCGTAACTGCTGGAGGTGGAGAAAGTGAAACTTGGATCATTCCTCACCTTTGCCTGTTGTTGGACGAACCTGGAGAAGAGAGAGAAGGGGGGAAATGCCACTCCATTGTCCTCCTTGTACTTGGATCCCTTAGCTATCCATTTCTCTTGAAGGTTGTAGGGGAGCTTTTCCACTATTGGGTTTACCCCACGAGCTGTATCCAAATACAAGAGGCCGGTCAGGTAACCTTCTCCCTTGGCACACTCCAGTTCGAGGAGAATGTCGCCCAGTTCTCGGAGCTCGACATTAGCTTTGTTGGTTAGCTTCGGAAAGTCCTCAATCTTCTTGAGCAGTGCGTGGTCAATGACTTCTGGTGTCCCATAACAGACTTCGAGACGTTGCCAAACCAGGTTGAGGCCTGCTGTGGGATTGCGGACATGCGCTGAGCGAATTCTCTTCGCCTGTTCTGAAGACTCAGCTCTGAGCCACTTTGTCATCAAATCTAGTTCTTCTCTGGCTGACAGATTCAAGTCCTTGGTGGTACTCAGGAAGGACGCTTTCCATGACCAATAATTTTCAGGACGGTCATCAAATTCTAGAAGGCCTGAACTTAAAAATTCTCAGCGGATAAGGTACCTAGCGAGGTCTTGTGCACCTTGTGGCTCGGGTGAGGACTGCTTGGCTGGATTGGCCGAGTGCTGTGGAGGTCTCAGCAGGTAAGTCTTACTTGTTTCTTCTCCTTTAATCTCAGTGTCTCCAAAAACGGGCTGTTTTCTACTGTGGTGAGTAGCTGGTTCTGCGTCGAGATACCTGGATGTTTCCTTGAAGAACAATTTGGAGTGTTGTTGGACATACTCACTTGTACATTGCACTGGACTGAGGGGCTGTTTTAGAACATATGCTTCATGGCTCGGCTCCCCGCCTTCGTTCTCCTCACCTTCTTCATAAGCTGCAGCTTCAGCTTCAGTGGCAGCGGCAGCTCTCTGGCTTTGGAGAATGTGGAGACTGGCGTCAAGGTCAACTCTCTGCTTCATCACACTAGCGTCGAGGTCAGCTCTCTGCTTCATCACACTAGCTTCGTTTTCAGCGAAGGACAATTGAGCCTGGGCAGCTTTTGCCTTGGCACGTGCTTTGGCGGCTGCAGAAGCTGTTGATGACGACGGTCTGCTGGACCGCTGAGATGAGCTAGAGGATGCTTTAGAGGACTGTGACTTGGCATCATTTGCTCGGAGAGGCTCATGCTTCTCGATTGGCTGGTCGACGTCCTCTATGGTATATTGTCTTCCTGAGCGTAGACTCATGGTAGCTGAGTGGTATCTTCTTGTGCTTGAGCCGGCTGTGCTGTTGTCTTTTTACATTTCTGCCCTCGCAGCGCATTCCTATGCAGAGCTAGACAGGTAGTGAGCACTTCACGGCTAGCTGTGTAAGTTTGCTTACACAGAAAAGTTACAAACTAAGCATTTTCTGCAACATACAGTGTACACTAATCATCTATAACATTCTCAAGTACTTACAGACAAATAATATCCAAGACTCAGGCGTGGGAAGAATATACTTCCCAGAGCATGTGCCGCTGTAGGTCTGTAATATATACAGTAGTTTACTTTACTGCATTTACTGTGCTTTACTGCACTTTACTGCGCTTTTACTGCAGTTGCTAGGTACCAAATAGCCACTAGGTGGCGGCACACAATGGGAATCGACCCAACTTACTCAAACCCCTGAATTAACTAGAAAACTAACATAAATTGCTACAGAGAGACAGCACACTAGACCCTGTCTCAGTTATTACTGCACTAGACAGAAGAACATAAAAATAAGAGCAAGAATAGGCCATACAGTTCCTCGAGCCTGCTCAACCATTCAATAAGCTCATGGCTGATCAGCGACCACAACTCCACTTTCCCGCCCGATCTCCATATTCCTTGATTCCCCTAGAGACCAAAAATGTATCCATATCAGCCTTCACAGACCTCTGGGGCAGAGAATTCCAAAGATTCACAAAACTCTGAATGAAGAAAATCCTCATCAACTCTGTCTAAAATGGCCATCCCCTAATCCTTAGTCTATGCCCCCTAGTTCCAGACACTCCAGCCAGGGGGAACCTCCTCTCAGCATCTACCCTGTCAAGCCCCTTCAGAATCTTATATATTTCAATGAGATCACCTCTCATTCTCTAAAATCCAGAGAGTACAGACCCATTCTACACAATCTCTCATAAAAACATAGAAACATAGAAGATAGGAGCAGGAGTAGGCCATTCGGCCCTCGAGCCTTCTTTGCCATTCAATGCAATCAATGCTGATCATACAAATTCAGTACCCTGTTACTGCTTTCTCCCCATATTGCATGCTCCCATAAGCCTTAAGAAATATATCTAACTCCATCTTGATTATATTTAATGAATTGGCCTCAACTGTCTTCTGTGTTAGAGAATTGCGCAGGTTGAAGACATTCCTCCTCACCTCAGTCCTAAATGGCTTACCCCTTATCCTTAGACTATGACCCATGGTTCAGCACACCCCCGCCATCGGGAACAGCCTTCCTGCATCTAGTCTACCTAGTCCTGTTAGAATTTAATAAGTTTCAATGAGATCCCCTCTCATTCTTCTAAACTCTAGCGAACATAAGCCAAATTGACTAAATCTCTCTTAATACATCATTCCTGCCATCCCAGGTAAGATCTGCTGAATTTTCGCTGCACTCCCTCCATGGCAAGAATATCCTTCCTCAGTTAAGGCGACCAAAACTGCACACAACGCTCAAGGTGTGGTCTCACCAAGACCCTGTTCAACTGCAGATAGATACCCTTGCTCCTGTACTCGAATCCTCTCGCTATGAAGGCCAGCATACCATTTGCCTTCTTAACCGCCTGCTGCACCTGCATGCTTACCTTCAGCGACTGGTGCACAAGGATACCCAGGTCTCGTTGCAATTCCCCTTTTCCCAATCTTTTGCCATTCAGATAATAATTTGCCTTCCTGTTTTTGACAGCAAAGTGGATAACCTCATATTTATCCACATTATGCTGCATCTTCCATGCATCTGCCCAATCGCCCAATCTGTCAAAATCGTACTGGAGTTTCTCTGCATCCTCCTCACGGCACACACGCCCACCCAGCTTTGTGTCATCTGCAAACTTGGAGATATTACATCTAGTTCCCTCATCTAGATCATTAATATATAATGCCCAGAAATTCGGGTCCCCACGGGTGAGTATGCACTGGGTACTCATGCGTAGGCCCAAGGAAAGTTCCTGTTTTGTGCATGCACTGTTCATGCGCAGGAAACCAGAACATCCATTCACTTAATGGAAGGGGTTCACAGATCGAATGCGTGCGCCAGAGAGTCAGCAAGTGCGCCTGGAACTTATGTTTTTTTTGCAGCTTTCTCCGGGAGGGTAAGTCTCCAGGAGTTACACTTTTAAAAAGCAGTCGCATGGCCTGCTTTTAAAAAGCTAAGTGGGGAATTAAGTAAAATTAAAACATTTTTTCGACAGGTTTATTATCATTAAATACTTTAAAGAAACGTAAGTTTATTGTTAGCCCCGATTGAATCAGTAATTATTTTATTCAAAAATTTTAAATTATTGTTTAAAATAGTTATTTTATGTAATTTATAGTTATTTTAAAATGTGATGTTTATTTAATTTATTTGATGTTTTAATTATGTTTTGGGGCTGATTTGTATTTATAGTCTTGACAACTCTTCCTGTCAAATTTATGAATGGGCATTCCCTGCTACCATTGGCTCTCCATGGCCCACGTGATACCAGAGGATGCTTCGAACTAACTGCGCCCCTGGGTTACGCAAGCACTGCACGCCGGCAGTTGGAGGAGGCCCAGGATTGGAATCGCACATGGTCCCACAGCACAGCACAATATAGCACAATGGCCAGCGCAGTAGGAAACTGCAGGTCGGAGGCTTGCACCCGTGGGAAGCCTCTGACCCGAAATTCTTGGCCATTGTGAATAACTGGAGTCCTAGCACCGATCCGTGCTGTACCCCATCAGTCACTGCCTTCCACTCGGAAAATTACTCGTTATTCCAACTATTTGCTTCCTGTCTGCCAACCAGATTTCTATTCAAGTTAATACCTAACAACCAATCCCATGTGCTTTAACTTTGCTAGCTAGTCTCTTATTCAGGTCCTTATCGAAAGCCTTCCGGAAGTCCAAATACACCGCATCCACTGGTTCTCCCTTATCTATTCTAACAGTTACATCCTCCAAAAATTCCAGTAGATTAGTCAAGCATGATTTACCTTTTGTAAATCCATGTTGACCTTCTCCGATTATGTCACTGTTTTCCAAGTGCTCTGCTATTACATCATTTTTAATGGACTCTAGCATTTTCCCCACTACCAATGTCAGGCTTACCGGTCTATAATTCCCCGTTTTTTCTCGACCACATTTTTAAATATTGGGGTTGCATTAGCTACCCTCCAATCCATGGGAAGTGTTCCAGAGACTATAGAATTTTGGAAGATAACCAGCAAGGCATCTACTATTTCTAGGGACACTGCCTAAAGTACCCTAGGATGTAGATTTTCTGTCCCTGGGGAATTATCGGCCTTCAATCCTGTCAATTACCCTAACACCAATTCGCTACAAATACTAATTTCGTTCAGTTCCTCCCACTCATTAGACCCTATGTTCCCCGACATCTCTGGGAGTTTATTTATGTCCTCCTTTGACCAAAGTATGTATTTGATTGGTCTGCCATGTCTTTGTTCCCCATTATAAATTCCCCTGATTCTGACTACAAGGGACCTACGTTCGACTTTATCAATCTTTTTCTCTTCACATACCTATAGAAGCTTTTACTGTCAGTTTTTATGTTCCCTGCAAGCTCACTCTCATACTCTATTTTCCCCCTCTTAATTAATACCTTTGTCCTCGTTTGCAAAATACTTAACTGCTCCGAATCCTCAGGTTTGCTGCTTTTTCTGGCCAATTAATATGTCCTCTCCTTGAATATTATGCTATCCCTAATTTCCATTGTTAGCCAATGTAGAGTCACCTGTTTTGTTTTATTTTTATGCCAAACAGGGGTGAACAAATTATGTAGTTAATCTATGCGATATTTAAATGTTTGCCATTGCCTATTCACCGTCAACCCTTTAAGTAACATTCCCCAATCCATCCTAGCCAACTCGCACCTCATTCCGTGGTAGTTTCCATGATTTAAATTCAGTAGCCAAGTCTCTGAATCAACTAATTCACTCTCCACCTTAATGAAGAATTCTATCAAATCATGATTGCTCCTCCCCAGGGGGCCTCGCAAACAAGGGTGCTAATTAATCCTTTCTCATTACATAATACCCAGTCTAAGTTGGCCTGATCTCTAGTTGGTTCCTCGACATATTGGTCCAGGAAACCATCCCGTATACACTATAGGAATTCCTCTTCCACAGTATTGTTACTAATTTGATTAGAGCAATCTATATCTAGATTAACGTCACCCATGATAATTGCTGTGCCCTTATTGCACGCATCTCTAATTTCCCATTTACTGCCATCCCCAAACACAGCATTATTGTTTGGGGGTCTGTATACGACTGCCACTAACGTTTTTCGCCCCTTGGTATTTCTCAGCTCTACCCATACATATTCCACATCATCAGAGCTAATATCCTTCCTTACTATTGTGTTTATCTTCTCTTTAACCAGCAATGCTAACCAGTGCCTTTTACATATTGCCTGTCCTTCCTGAATATTGAATACCCCTGTATGTTGAATACCCAGCCTGGGTCACCCTGGAGCCGTGTCCCCGTAATCCCAATTAGATCATATCAGTTTACATCTATTTGCGCAGCTAATTCATCCACCTAATGCTCCTCCCATTAAGACACAAATCCTTCAGGCTTGTTTTTTTAACACTCTTAGACCTTTTAGAATTATTATTGTTTACTGCGGCCATGTTTTATTTACACCCTTGATTTCTCTGACTTCCACTTTTGCTTTTCTCCTTCCTGCCTTTTGCTTCTATCCTTGCTTCCCTTTACTCTCTATCCCAGCGCATGTTCCCAAACCCTGCCATTGAATTTCAACCCTCCCCAACAACACTATCAAACACACCTCCTAGGATATCTTTCCCGTCCTGCCCAGGTGCAAACCGTCCAGTTTGTACTGCTCCCACCTCCCCCAGAACCGGTTCCAATGTCCCAGGAATTTGAATCACTCCCCATTGCACCATACGTCTAGCCACATATTCATCTGAAATATCCTTCTATTTCTACTCTGACTAGCATGTGGCACTGGCAGCAATCCTGAGATTACTGGCTTTGAGGTCCGATTTTATAATTTACCTCCTAACTCCCTATTTTCAGCTTTTAGGACCTCATCCCGTTTTTTACCTATATCGTTGGTACCTATATGCACCATGACAACTGGCTATTCACCCTCCCCTTCCAGAATGCCCTGCAGCTGCTCTGAGACAACCATTATCCTTGCACCAGGGAGGCAACACACCATCCTGGAGTCTCGTTTGCGGCCACAGACACGCCTATCTATTCCCCTTACAATAGAATCGCCTATCACTTTAGCACTCCGGCTCGTTTCCCTCCCATCCCGTGCAGCAGAACCACCCATGATAACAGGAAGTTGGTTGCTGTTGCCTTCCCTGATAAGCCATCCTTCCCAACATTATCCAAAGCGGTATATCTGTTTGAGAGGAGGATGGCCACAGGGGACCACTGCCATACCTGCCTGCACCTACTGCTCTCCCTGGCAGTCACCCATTCCCTTCCTGCCTTTGCAGCCTTTACCTGCGGTGTGACCAACTGATTAAACGTGGTATCCACCACGTCCTCAGCATCGTGAATGCTCCAGTATGTATCCATTCGTAGCTCCAGCGCCACAATGTGGTCTGCCAGTAGCTGAAGCTGGAGACACTTCCTGCACACATGGTCTTCAGTGACACAGGAAGTGTCCCTGATTTCCCACATATTGCAGGAGGAGCATGCCACGGGGCCGAGCTTTTCTGCCATGACTTAACATTTAATTAATTAATTTAAATTAAATCAATACCACCAATTATACTACAATTAAATGATATACTCAAGGACCCTTGTTTCCTAGCACTCCGCGCTACACAACAGAGAGATTAGAAACTATAACCACACACTTAAGATCTTCTAAACTTTATAAGCTCTGAACTATATCTGTCAAACTATAGAGTAGTATAAATACTCACCTGGCCATACTCACCCTTCCTAGGACATCCCTCTCATCCCAGCTAATAATCTAGTGAACCTTCGCTGCACCACCTCCAAGGGAAGTATATCCTTCCTTAGATAAGGAGACCAAAACTGTGTGCAGTACTCCAGGTGTGGTCTCACCAAGGCCCTCAACAATTGTAACGAGACTTCCTTACTCTTATACTCCAACCCCCTTGCAATAAATGCCGACATGCCACTTTCCTTGCTTGCTCTACCTGCATGCTAGTTTTCTGGTTTTCTTGCTCGACCCTGACTCTGTTACGTTGCACTAGGCCTGTCTCAGTTTCAACTGCACTACACCCTGCCTGTTTTTATATTACACTAGGCCCTGTCTCAGTTATTACTGCACAAGGCCCTGTGTCTCTTTATATTATACGAGACTCTGTCTCTGATTAATTTACACTGGACCCTGTCTCAGTTATTACTGCACTAGACCCTGTCTCTGATTATAGCATGCTAGACCCTGTCTCAGTGATTACTGCATTAGACCCTGCCTCAGTATATATTATACAAGACCCTGCCTCTAGTTATGTTACACTCGGCCCTGTCTGTTTATATTACACTAGACACTGTCTCAGTTATTATTGCACGAGACCAGGTCTCTTTCTTTATTACACTATGGCACTCTACCTCAGTCAGGCTATGTTAATCAGCCCTCTCATTGTCAATTTGTGTTACAGGGCTGATCTCTTTAACACGATACACGGGATCACAGGTCATTTTAATGGGGTATAGACAGCACAAACCTGACATTATATTTATTAATAAACACCTGGATCTCTCTCTCTCTTTCCCTGTTGGTTTCTTTCTGTATTACTCATTGTATTTGGTCTCACCTTTATCTATCTCCTCTGTTGGTGTCTCTCGGTGCCACTCATTGTATTTAGTGTCACCTTTATCTATCTCCCTCTGTTGGTGTCTCTCTGTGTCACTCACTGTATTCTGTGTCGCATTCATCTATCTCTCTGTCGTTGGCTCTCTTTTTCACGCTGTATTTAGTGACACATTCATCTATTTCCCTGTGGTGGTGTCTCTCTCTCTCTCATTCACTTGATCACTCACAGATTTATCAGGTACAGGAACATTCTTCAGACCTTTAACTAATGAGCAGAGACAAGCATAGGGTTGATCCACCGTGGATGAACTCACTCATCTGCAATTTTGCATTGCTTAGATCTTTATCCATTGGGAGCAGATGAGCACTGGGCTGATGCATCTTGATAATCCTCACTCAACTTCTCAGGTATATTGCTTAAATAATTTATTCATCGATAACAGATGAGCAACGGGCTGATCCACCATGGGGAGCCTCACTCACCTGCACAGGTGCATTGTCAGATCTTTAACAATTGAGTGCATACAGGCACTGGGCTGATCCAGCGTGGGAGTCTTACTAACCTGCACAGGTACATTGCACTGATCTTTAACCATTGAGAGCAGGCATGCACTGAACGGATGTATCATTGGGGGCCTCACTGACCTTTACACTTACATTGCTTTGATCTTTAACCATAGAGTACAGGTGAGCAATGGGCTGATCCACAGTGGGGGCCTCACTCACCTGCACATGTGCATTGCTCTGATCTTTAACAATTGAATACCAGTGAGCAATCAGCTGATCCACGGTGGGGGGCCTCACTCACCTGCACAGGTAAAATTCTCAGACTTTCCATTCATTCAATCACTTCCTTTGTCCTTTTTCAGAATTTTCTTTGTTTTACCTTAACAACAACAACAACAGCTTACATTTATATAGCGCCTTTAACATTATAAAATGTCGCCAGGCGCAGTCACAGAAATGTTATCAAAAAAATTGGACAACGAGATATATAAGGAGATGTTAGGGCAGATGAACAGAAGCTTGAGTGGAGCTTAAACTCCGACATGGACTTGTTGGACCGAATGGCCTGTTTCTGTGTTGTATATCCTAAGTAAACCGCTTTCATCTCCAAGAGAAAGCAATCAATTAACGATCTTAACTGCACTTACCTGACTTGCACTAGTTTGTGAATTGATAACAGGATGAGATTTTTTGGTGAGTTGTGCCAGGTGATTTAGGTTAACAATTTATGGGACAGAATAGAAAGTAGCAGATTGCTGTCATTATTTGAGGGATGTGGAACTAACGGGTATAGAATAAAGAATGGATTGAAGAGATTTAGAACGGACGGTCAGAGACTCCTCTTTACATGGAGAGCAGTGAAGCTGTGGAATTAACAGAGTCACAAAATATGTCAATATTGGAGACTGAATTGTATGAACAAAATAGGGTGAGTTGATGTTGAGACCTGGTGGATAATGTGATTGGAGCTATTTGACTGGCTGGAGGGTAACCGCTGAGTAGGACTAATTGGGTTAAACAGTCTTATCGCCTCTTATTACATTCCAAAAAACTAATGACCAGTTGAAATTTTCAGTAAATATCTGTGAACAAAGATGCCTAATGTCACATTGTTGAGGCAAATTCCTACTGTCTCCATCTTTAGACACTGATCAGGAGACAGGGCCCGTTCTATTGGTCTAGGGGACAATGGTGGGAGGACGGGGTCTGATGGGAAATCCAGCATCTGCAACAATCACACCAAGATTACAGAATTACAAATAAACACCATTGTAACACATTGTTTCAACACTAAAGGAATGTCTATCTGTTAATTAAACTGAGCGACTCATTCCAGTTCTTGCTGTGTGAAGTAATTGATGCTGACGCCCACATGTTCTACTCCACTGCTGTAGTTCAATCATGACTGTTCTCTGTGAACCTTGAGCGGTACGGGCGCTGTGTTAGCGGGAATCGATTATGTTCACACGGGAAATGCAGCAGACATCAAACACATGGCACAAATTGGGAGGAATATTTCCTGATACCTGCTCATTTGCACAAGAACAAACCGCTTTTTTCCCAAGGGAAAGATTGACATTCTAAAACAGAACATGGGCTGCAATTGAGCTCTAGTTAGGACAGGAAGTTATTGTTTAATTCTTCAGTTTATTAACCAATATCAGATTCAATGTCCAAGGTAATGTCACCATCTTCCAAACTCTTGCCTGAATTTGGTTTGTGTCGCTGCATAAATGCATGTGTTTGTGCAGGAACTCAAATACAAGAGCACATATCCGCATTCAGAAAGTATGTATTCATGGGTTTCATACTCACGTCTGTAGTAAACAGCCATGCTGTTCTTCAAGTTACTCACGACAGTTATCAACCACAACAGTAAAAAATTTCCCGATACAGTGAACAGTAAAATGATGGATTCCCTCTGGCTCTCCATCTCTGGATTGCTTTGATTCTCACTGCAGTGACCCCGGAGTCCCCTGCGGGCCCTACTAATCACTACAATTCATCTGACTGTCAAACAATTAAACAGTAATATCAAACCAACAGCAAGCCATGGAATGAAAACTCTTTGAAAGCGCAAATATGCTGTGCCTGCAGGAGATAAATAAAAGGCTACATTGGTGAGGCATCCCCAGGAAACATTGTTAATGATTCGTTGAGATTCAAAGGAGAAATGAATGGGCATATTCTCTGTAATGCCCAGCACAAGGGTAACTGATAAAACTGCTGCCACAGTTCTCACTGTGCAATACTTTGTTTTAAACTTCTGACAAAATATAGTTACAAATTGGTCAAAAGTGAACAAGACTGTAAACCAAACTGACATATACAGGGTGACGGCATTGATGCAATGAATGGACTTACACACGGCAATGTAGGACAGGAATTAACGTGAAAAAGAAAATCTGAAACACCAGTTTCTGGAAGGTGATGACCAGTAGATCTGCTGTCGCAATGGCCACCATGTAGACCGAGGTACATTTGAAAGGCCGCAACTTCTCCTGGAGAATCAGGATTGTCAGTATGTTTGCTGTAAGGAAGAGGCAGCAGAGGTTAGCAAACAGGACACTCGGATAAACCACACAGATTATTGTGGGAGAATGCTCAGATGTTTCCTTACTTAGCGTTACCTACATTGATTTTTGCTATATAGGCGAGCGTTGAGGGAAAGTCAAACGATCATTACAGCAGAGAGGGAGGCCATTCGGCCCACTGAGTCTGTGCCCGCTCTCTGTAGAGCAATCCAGTCAATCCTGTCGCACCCCACCTATCCCCGTAGCCCTGCAAGATTATTTCCCTCAAGTGCCTGTCCAGTCTCCCCTTGAAAACTTTGAATGTCTATGCTTCCACCAATTCCATCGGCAGCCAATTCGAGGTCTTCAACAGTCACTGCGTAAAAAAACATTTTCCTCACATACTCACTGTATCTCTTACACAAACCTTAAATCTGTGTCCCCTAGTCCTTTTACCATCAACTAGTGGGAACAGGTTTTCCCCGTCTAGCTTATCCAAATCCGCCATAATCATTTACACCTCTGTGAAATCACCCCTCAACCTCCATTGCTCTAATGAAACATAATACAGCTTCTCCAACCTGTCCTTGTAGCCAAGAACACCCATCCCTGGAAACATTGTGCTAAATCTCCTCTGCAACCTCTCAAAGGCCTTCACATCCTTTTTTAGTGTGGTGACCAGAAATGGATGCAATACTCCAGTTGTGGCCTAAACAGCGCGTTACAAAATGTTAGCATAACTTCTCTAATGTTGTACTCAATACCTCTATTTATGAAGCACAAGATCCCATATGCTTTGTTAACCACTCTCTCAAAATGTCCCGCCACCATCAGGGACCTATGCACCTTAACTCCCAGGTTCCTCTGTCTCTGCACACTTTTTGAAATTGTGCCATTGAGTGTATATTGCCTCTCCCTAATTCCTTCTACCAAAATGCATCACCTCACACTGTTCTTTTTTAAATTCCATTTGCCACTTGACTGCCCATTCTGCTAGCCTTCCTATGTCCTGCTGTAGCTACTGTTTGCTTTACCAGGTTTGGTGTCATTAGCAAAATTAGAAATTCTCCTCTGTATTGAAATAGCCAGGTCATTTATATATCTATATATATAAACGGGGATCGTTCTTTTCTGCCTGTCTATCTGTCTGTCCTTCTGTCTGTCCTTCTGTCTGTCCTCGGGTGTGCGTCTGTCCGGCTATGCGCTCCAAAGTTACAGAGCATACCTACGCGTGCGTTACGTCGAAAGAAAGCTCACCGTTCCATAATGATGCTAAGCGTATTTACGTTTCGGCCGGACAAAAATTGCGCCCGCGGTATCCAAAAAACCTTCAAAATTCCGCTTATTAGCATCTCATTATCCGCTCATTAGCGACAGAGTGACCTCGAGGTAGACCAATCGTACGC
This sequence comes from Somniosus microcephalus, assembly GCF_052327205.1. NCBI lineage: Eukaryota > Metazoa > Chordata > Chondrichthyes > Squaliformes > Somniosidae > Somniosus > Somniosus microcephalus. The sequence goes on along the minus strand of NW_028225180.1, from coordinate 34,608,490 downwards.
CAGGTTCCTGGCCGCGTGCTGCTGGGATCTCCTCCGGTCGAGTGACGGGACGATTGACCAATCCTACGCATTGGTGACCTGATGGTCGACCAATCGGTGCGTGTGTCGTTGGGCCTTATCGTTCTGAACCGAGGTGAGTAGCCGCCATCTTGCTTCCATTCTTTTTCCTGCTTTCTGCGTCTTTCTTTTCAAATATACATTTCCAGCAAAATAAAATTGCTTTCATAAATTGTTTATAAAAAATCTTCATTCATTTGTAAATATTTTCTCTATCCTGAAGATTCTTTTTCCTACCTTTCCCCGTTTTTGTTAGGCCTCAAATCCTGGGCCTTTCTTGCCAAGCCAGGCCCGAGCTATGTAATTGTCCCACGGCTTCTGCAAAGCTCCTCAGCGCACCCCCCCGGTGTCACGTTACCCGGGGCAACGGCATCAGCCACGAGGGTCACGAGGGTCAGGGTGCGTGCGCAGCAGGAGCAGCTGAGATGCGGCGTCTCTCTCTGTTCCCCGCTCGGCTCGGGCGGTGGGGGCGGGGCTCTCGGGAGTGCGGATCTCGGGCGGGGCTTGGAGAGCGGGAAGGGTTACCCCGGCAAACGGGCCCACCGGCCGTCTCTCACAGCCGCAATCAGCGGACTTGAAGCCAGCTCGGGAGGGCGGGGGGCCGGTGCTTGGGAGATCGGGCCTCCGGAGTTCGGTGTTTGGTTGGGGGGCTGGCGGGAGATCGGGGCGGGGCGAGCCTCGTGGTGGGGCGAGCCTCGGGGGGGGTGAGCCTCGGGAGACCGGGGGGGGGGGGTGGGGGCGCGAGCCTCAGGAGATCGGGGGGCGGGGCTCCGGAGATCCGGGGGGCGGGACTCGGGAGATCGGGGGGGGCGGGGCTTGGATGATGGGGGGCAGAGATCAGGGGGCTCGTGGACTCTCCCCCTTCCCCCCTCCCCTCCCCTCCCCCCTCCCCTCCCCACCCCTCCCCCCTTCGCCACCCTCCCCTCCCCCTTCCTCCCATCCCTTTTCCCCTTCCCCCCTTTCCCCCCTTCCCCCCTTCCTCCCCCCTCCCCTTCCCCCCTCCCCTTCACCCACTCCCCTTCCCCCCTCCCCTTCCCCCCTCTTCCCCCTCCCCTTCTCCCCTCCCCTTCCCCCTCCCCTTCCCCCCCACTCCCCCCTCTTCCCCCCTCCTCTTCCCCCCCTCCCATTCCCCCCCTCCCCTCCCCCCCTCCTCTTTCCCCCTCCTCCCCCCGTCGCTCTCTCTCTTCCCCTCAGTCGCTCTCTCTCTTCCCCCCAGTCGCTCTCTCTCTCTCTTCCAACAACAACATGCCCTCGAAAAAGCCTCGGCACCGCCGGGCACTTCAGCTAGTTTATATATAAAAACAGATACTTCTTTCTGTCTGTCTATCTGTCTGTCCTTCTGTCTGTCCTTCTGTCTGTCTCGGGTGTGCGTCTTTCTGGCTATGCACTCAAAAGTTACAGAGTGTACCTATGCGTGCGTTACCTCGAAAGAAAGCTCACCGTTCCAAAACGATGGTAAGTATATTTACGTTTCGGCCGGACAAAATTGCGCCCGCGGTATCCGAAAAACCTTCAGAATTCCGCTCATTAGCATCTCATTATCCGCTCATTAGCGACAGAGTGACCTCGAGGTCGACCAATCGTACGCCAGGTTCCTGGCGCGTGCAGCCGAGCCCTCCTACGGTCGAGTGACGGGACAATTGACCAATCCTACGCTTTGGTGACCTGCCGGTCAACCAATCGGTGTGTGTGTGGGCGGGCCTTATCATTCTGAACCGAGGTGAGTAAGCCGCCATCTTGCTTCCATTCATTTTCCTGCTTTCTGCGTCTTTCTTTTCAAATATACATTTCCAGCAAAATAAAATTGCTTTTATGAAATTGTTTAAAAAAACTTTATTCATTTGTAAATATTTTTCTCTAACCTGAAGATTCTTTTTCCTACTTTTCCCCATTATTGTTAGGCCTCAAAGCCTGGGCCTTTCTTGCCCAGCCATGCCCGAGCTAGGTAATTGTCCCACGGCTTCTGCAAAGCTCCTCACCCCCCCCCAGTGTCACGTTGCCCGGGGCAATGGCGTCAGCCATGAGGGTCAGGGTGCGCGCGCAGAAGGAGCAGCTGAGACGCGGTGTCTCTCTCTGTTCCCCGCTCGGCTCGGGTGGGGGGGGCGGGGCTCTCGGGAGTGCGGATCTCGGGCGGGGGCTTGGAGAGCGGGAAGGGTTACCCCGGCAAACGGGCCCACCGCCCGTCTCTCACAGCCGCAATCGGCGGACTTGAAGCCAGCTCGGGAGGGCGGGGGGCCGGTGCTCTGGGGAGCGGGCCTCCGGAGTTTAGTGCTTGGCTGGGGGTGTGCGGCGGGAGATCGGGGGTTGGGGGTGGGAGATCGGGGGGGGCGGGAGATCAGGGGGGGCGGGAGATCGGGGGGGGTGTGGGGGCGAGCCTCGGGGGGGCGAGCCTCGGGAGATTGTGGGGGGTGGGGGGGGCGAGCTCGGGAGATCAGGGGGTCGGGGCTCCAGAGATCCGGGGGGGCGAGGCTCGGGAGATCGGGGGGGGCGGGGCGCGGGTGATCAGGGGGGGTGGGGCTCGGGAGATCGGGGCGGCGGGGCTCAGGTGATGGGGGCGGAGATCAGGGGGCTCAGGGACTCTCCCCCTTCCCTCCCTCCCCTCCCCCTCCCCTTCCCCCCTCCTCTCCCCTCCCCCCTTCCCCCCCACCACCCCTTCCCTCCCCTGCCCCCCTCCCCTTCCCCCCTTCCCCCCTCTTGCCTCCTCCCCACCCCCTCCTCCCCTCCCCTTGCACCCCTCCCCTTCCCCCCTCTTCCCCCCTCCTCTTCACCCCCTCCTCTTCCCCCCTCTTCCCCCCTCCCCTTCCCCCCTCCGCTTCCCCCCCTCCCCTTCCCCCCTCCCCATTCCCCCCTCTTCCCCCTCCCCTTCCCCCCTCTTCCCCCCCTCCCCTTCCCCCCTCCCCTTCCCCCCCTCTTCACCCCTCCCCTTCCCCCTCCCGTTCACCCCCCTCCCCTTCCCCAACTCTTCCCCCTCCCCTTCCCCCCTCCCCTTCCCCCCCTCCCCTTCCCCCCTCCTCTTCATCCCTCTTCCACCCTCTTCCCCCAGTCGCTCTCTCTCTTCCTCCCAGTTGCTCTCTCTCTTCCCCCCAGTGGCTCTCTCTCTTCCCCCCAGTCGCACTCTCTCTTCCCCCCCAGTTGCTCTCTCTCTCTCTTCCAACAAGAACATGCCCTCGAAAAAGCCTCGGCACCGCCGGGCACTTCAGCTAGTATATATATAAATTGAATTAAAAGGAATGAAACATTGACCATTCAATATAGAGGGACACAAAATCCGACGCCAATCCACCGTACTTCAGGCAATGGTGAAATATAATTTCGCAGCAATTACTGGAAATATATGGATTCAATAAAACATTCAGCTACTGGGTGGAGGTACCTGCCGTCCGAGCAATTATCAACTTAAAATACACAGGGAACGTGGTATAAAAGAAATGATTACTAAAGACACTAAGCAACAAATACTTTACTGGAATAAGTACTGTTGGAGGATCCGGCGATTCAGCCTCCCCCTCTCTCAGTGTAGAGAGGAAGGTTGAGTACCCCTTGCCCAAGATCTACTGGATAGGATAGAGCTTAACCAGCCGGGCAAACTGATGACATTCCCGCTGATATTCACCAAAATATCCCGGTAGATAAATGATCTCGACGGATTCTGTTACATAATCATTAACAGTGAGACCATTGACAACTATTAAACAACAGGATGCATTGACTTACCGAGAATACCAAAGGCTGTGAGAAAATTATAGTGTATATCCTTTATCTGTAGAATTATTGGCCGACTGTGTGAATTCTGTCCTGCATTACCCTTCCGACTGGCGTTTATCTGAGATCCGTAAATGCTACCCCTTTTTAGACCAATCTGTCCCCTGGTGAGAAAATCAGTTTACACAATAATTGAACTTAGTTACTGCCACTTAACAAACAAGGGGCGATTTTCCACTTCAGTGTGCCCAATGAGGACATTGTACAGCTGAGTCCATGTAACTCCGTCCATTAAAAACAATGAAAGGGAGTTATTTCCTGAGAGAATATGCTCTGCGCCCGCCATGTGATCCGTGAAGTGAACATCTCTCCAATCCCTGTGTTAGATTCTTCGGGCCTCACATAATTTGGTCAAATCTTCACTCATCCATTATATAAGTAATTACAGATGGTGACTCTACTCTAACGTTACTGATGTTGACCCTACACGAACATTGCTGGTGGTGATTCTACTCTATCATTGCTGGTACTGAATTTACACTAACATTACAAGTGGTGATCCTAGTCTAACAGTACTGGTGTAGACGCTGTTTCAACATTATTGGTGCTGCATCTACACTAATATTAGTGGAGATTACACTTGTTTAGCATTACTGATTGAGTTCCTACTCTAACCTTACTGCTGTTGACCCTACTCGAACGTTGCTGGTGCTGACTCTACTCAACAATACTGGTGATGGCCCCACTCTAACATTACTGGAGGCGACTGTACTCGAACATAACTGGTAGTGACCCTCGTCTAATATTATTGGTTGTGAATCTCGAATTAATGAAGGTGAGTCTACTCCAACGTTGCTGGTGGTGACCCTAATCTAACTTTACTGGTGGTGACTCTACTCTAGAATTTCCCGTGATAATTCTACACTAACAGTACTGTTGGTGATTCTACTCTAACATTACTGGAGGTGACTCTACTCTAGAATTACCCGTGATGATCCGATGCTAACAGTTCTGTTGGTGATTCTAATCTAACATTAATGGTGGTGACATTATTCTAGAATTACCCGTGATGATCCTACTCTAACAGCGCTGTTGGTGATTCTACTCTAAAATAACTGTTGGTGATCCTACTCTAACATTACTGATGGTGGCTCTTCTCCAACTTTTATGATAGTGATACTACACTAACGTTACTGGTGGTGACCCTATTCTAACATTACTGGATGTAGGGCGCCCTCAGTGTGAGTACGGGACTCGTCTCCACAAGGACTGTGAAGTGATCACTCCTGCAAATTCCTTCAAACATAGATGTATCAGGTAGTTTGGTTAGGAGCATGTGAACTGGGTTTTCCCCCATGTGGGTTCTCGCACACCCCGCAACACGCCCAATCTGACAGTTGTGCCCTTTAGTGGTGCTACCGAGCAGGTCTTGGTGACGGATATTGAAGCTCACGATACAGAGTGCATTCTGCACCCTCGATAACCTCAGTTCATGTTCCAAGGAGGCGTACTGATTCATCCACTTAGTGAGGGTGGTTGTTAGTCAGTTGGAGATTTCCTTGCCCATGTTTGACCTGTAGGTTCACCACCAGTATTGTTAGAGTGGAGTCATCATCAGTAATGTTAAATTGGATCAACTCTAATCATATTCGGTCCGAGCATTGATTAGAACTTGTTATATTTAATTTCCAAACTGTAATGTTGCAGTAGGGTGACTACCAGTAACGTTAGATCAGGCTAAAGCCCCAGTAGTGTTAATGCTGTGTCATGATCTGAAATGTTAGAGTCCGGTCACCACCAGCACTGTTGAAGTACAGTCACCATCAGTAATGTTGGCGTAGGGTCACCAACAGCAAAGTTGGAGTACAGTAAACACCAGTAATGTTAGAGTAGAGTTATCACTATTAATATTATAGTAAGGTCACCACAAGTAATGTTACAGTAGGTCAACACCAGTGCTGTTAGAGTAGGGTAATCACTAGTAATGTTAGAGTAGAGTCACAACCAGTAATGTCAGAGCAGGGTTACATCAAGCAATGTTAGATTAAGGTCACCACCAGTAATATTATGTTAGGGTTATCAGCAATGATGTGAGAGTAGGGTCACCACAAGTAATGATAGAGAATCTTCACCACCAGTAAAGTTAGGTAAGCTCACCAGCGATAATGCTAGAGTAGGGTCAACGCCACTAATGTTGACTAGGGTAACCACCAGAAATGATGAAGTAGGGACACCACTGGTAATGTTACTTTAAGGTCACCACCAGTAATATTAGAGTAGAGTCACCAGCAATAATGAGAGGGTAGATTCCTCACAATTAATATTAGTGTAGTGACACCACCAGTCATTGTAGAGTAGGGTCACCACCAGTAAAGTTAGATTTTATTCACCGCCAGTAATATAATTGCATATTTACCACTTGTAATGTAAGACTACGGTCACCACCAGTAATGTCATATTAGATTCACCAAAATTAATGTTAGAGTAGGGCCAACGTCAGTAATGCTAGATTAGAACACCAGCAGTAATGTTGGAGTAGAGTCACCACAAGTAATGTTACAGTAGGGTCACCACCAGTAATATTAGGGTAGGCTCCTCAGGAATAATGTTAGCGTAGGGCCACCACCAGTAATGTTAGAGTAGGGTCGCCACCAGTAGTTTTGTAGTAGAGTCACCACCAGTAATGTTAGAGTAGAGTCGCCACCAGCAGTGTTAAAGTACAATCACCGCAATTATCCTTAAAATCGGGCCAATACCACAAATATTAGTGCAGGGTCAATACCAGTAATTTAAAGAGAAGTGTCACCATCAGTTATTTGGAGTAGAATCAACACCATTATTGTTATATTAGATTCACCGCCAGTAATGTTACAGTAAGTCATCTCCAATAAAGATAGATTAGTGTCACCACCAGTAAAGTTAGAGTAGCGTCACCGCCAGTAATGTTAGATTAGATTTTCCACCAGTAATGCGAGATTAAATTGACCACAAGTAATGTTAGAATATATACCACCAGTAATGTTTGAGTAGAGTTACCAAAAATTAAGTTAGCATAGATTCCTCACCAGTACTGTTAGTGTAGGGTCACCACCAGTAATATTAGAGTAGGGTCAGCACCAGTAATTGATAGAGTACCTTCACCACCAGTAATGTTAGAGTAGATTCGCCACCACTAATGTTAGGTTAGATTCACCAGCAGTAATATTAGACTATATTCACCACCAGTAATGTAAGAAATGTGTAACCTCCAGTAATGTTAAAGTAGGATCACCATTATTAATGTTAGAGTAGGGTCACCAGCAGTAATGTTAGAGTAGAGTCGCCACCAGCAGTGTTAATGTACAATCACCGCAATTAACCGTAAAATCGGGCCAATACCACAAATATTAGTGCAGGGTCAATACCAGTACTTTAAAGAGAAGTGTCACCATCAGTTATTTGGAGTTGAATCAACACCATTATTGTTATATTAGATTCACCGCCAGTAATGTTAGAGCAAGTCATCTCCAATAATGTTAGATTAGTGTCACCACCAGTAAAGTTAGAGTAGCGTCACCGCCAGTAATGTTAGATTAGATTTTCCACCAGTAATGCGAGATTAAATTGCCCATATGTAATGTTAGAATATCTACCACCAGTAATGTTTGAGTAGAGTTACCAAAATTTAAGTTAGAATAGATTCCTCGCCAGTACTGTTAGTGTAGGGTCACCACCAGTAATGTTAGAGTAGGGTCACCAACAGTAAAGTAAGATTATACTCACCATCAGTAATGTAAGTGTATATTTACCACCAGCAATGTAAAATACACAACCACAAGTAATGTCATACTAGATTCACCAAGCGTAAAGTTAGAGTAGGGTCACCACCAGTAATGCAAGAGTCGATTCCCCACCAGTAATTTTCGAGTAGATTCACCACCAGTAAAGTAAGATTAGATTCACCACTACTGTTAGTGAAGCGTCACCACCAGTAATGTTAGCGCAGAGTCAACGTCAGTGATGTTAGATTAGATTCACCACCAGTAATGTTGTAGTTGAGTCACCACCAGTAATGTTAGAGTCGAGTCACCACAGACATGTTAGAGCTGGGTCACCAACATTATTGCTAGTGCAGGGTCACCGCCAGTAATATTAGTGTAGGTTCACCAGCAATAATGTTAGAGCAGGGTCACCACCAGTAATGTTGTAGTAGGGTTACCATCAGTAATGTTAGAGTAGGGTCACTACCAGTAATGTTAGAATAGATTCACCACAATTAATGTAAGAGTAGAGTCACCACCAGTAATGTTAGAGTACGGTCACCACCAGTAATGTTAGAGTAATGTCACCACCAGTACTGATAGTGTAGAGTCACCACTAAAAATGTTATGGTGGATTCCTCACCAGTATCTTTAGTGTAGGTTCATGACCAGTAATGTTAGAGTAGGTTCACCACCAGTACTGTTAGACTATATTCACCAGCAATAATGTAAGTGTATATTCACCACCATTAATGTAAGAGTGCGGAGACCACCAGTAATGTCATATTAGATTCACCAAAAGTAATGTTAGAGTCGGGTCAACAACAGTAATGTCAGATACTATTCCCTATCATTAATTTTATAGAAGGTTCAGCACTAGTAAAGTCAGATTAGATTCACCACTTATGTTAGAGTAATGTCCCCACTAGTAACGTTAGAGTAGAGTCAACGTCTGTAATGTTAGAGTAGAATCATCAGCAGTAAAGTTATAGTAGGGTCCCCACCAGTAACGTTAGAATAGAGTCAACGTCAGTAACGGTAGAGTAGAGTCACCAGCATTAATTTTAGAGTAGCGTCACCACCAGTTATGTTAGAGAAGAGTCAACGTCAATAATGTTAGATTAGAGTCACCACCGTTAATGTTAGAGCAGAGTCACCACCAGTAATGTTAGAATAGGATCATCAGCAAAAATGTTAGAGTACGGTCACCACCAGTAATGTTAGCATAGGGTCAGCACCATTAATGTTGTAGTAGAATCACCACCAGTAATGTTAGAGTAGGGTAACCAACAGCAATGTTGTAGTAGAGTCATCACCAGTAATGTTAGATTAGAGTCACCACCATTAATGTTAGAGTAGAGTCACCACCAGTAATTTTAGAGTAGCGTCACCAGCAATAATGATAGAGTAGGGTCAGCACCAGTAATGTTGTAGTAGAATCACCACCAGTAATGATAAAGTAGAGTCACCACCAGTACTGTAAGAGTAGGGTTCACAATCGGTAATGTTAGAGTAGAGTCACCACGAATAATGTTAGAGTAGGGTCACCACCAGTAATGTTAGAGTAGGGTCACCACCAGTAATGTTAGATTAGAGTCACCACCAATAATGTTAGATTAGGTTCACCACCAACAACTATAGAGTAGGGTCACCACCAGTAATGTTAGAGTAGAGTCACCACCAATAATGTTAGATTAGGGTCACCACCAGTAATGTTAGAGTAGAGTCACCACCAATAATGTTAGATTAGGGTCACCAACAATAATGTTAGAGTAGGGTCACCACCAGTAATGTTAGAGTAGGTTCACCACCAGGACTTTTAGAGTAGAATCACCACCAGTACTGTAAGAGTAGGGTCACCACCAGTAATGTTAGACTAGAGTAAGGTTACCACCAGTAATGTTAGGTTAGTGTCACCAATGTTCAGTGTATCAGGTAGTTTTCTGGTGTTGTGGCTGGCAGCTGCCATCAGTTTTTTAGCTGCTGACTGGCCAACATCGTGCATTATTGAGGGGATTATGCAGCCCCTGGTTATGTCGCCACAGAAACCGGATATCTGCTCATGTATTTGAGTTCCTGTAAAAACACCTGTATTTATTCAGCAACCCATACCAAATTCATGGAAGATCTGATGAAGATGGTTAATATCCTTGGACATTGATTCTGATATTGGTTAATAAAATGACGAAATAAACCATAGCTTCCTTTATTAACTAGAGCTCAACTGCAGCCCGTGTTCCGTTTTTGAATTGCCCTCTGTCTCTTGGGATAAAAGCGGGTAGTTCTTGTGAAAATGAACAGGGTTCAGGAAATATTTCTCCAATTTTGTGCCGTGTGTTTGATATCTGCTGCTTTCCCTGGGTGAATATAATTGTGTCCCGCTAAAACAGCGCACTTTCCGCTCAAGATTCAAAGAGAACAGTAATGGCCGAACTTCAGCTGTGGAGTCGTACATGTGGACGCCATCGTGAACTGTCTCACACCACAGATACTGGAATAAGACGTTCAGCTTAATTAGCAGAGAAAGTTTTATCTAGTGTAGAACCAACGAAGGATTTTATAATCCTGGTTATTTTAATTCTCCTGCTTTAGTGAATATATTTTCCGTTCTTTGCGCTGGGCTCTCCATCAGACTCCGCCCCCATTGTCTCCTGGACCTATAGAACGGGGCCCTGTCCCCTGATCAGTGTCTAATAATGTAGACAGTAGGAACTTGACACCTCAATGTGTCATTAAATATTTTTGTTTAAAGATATTTACTTAAAAACTCAACTGGTCAACACAATGTTCGAATGTTATAACTGGGGAATTCAGCATTGGTGCCAACCAGTCCTTGCCGCAGTTCACCATCCACCCGAGCAAATAGTTCTAATCACTTTCCCCGCTCTGCCTCGACATGGCTTCAATCTATTTTCATTCATCCATCTATCCAAATTAATCTTCAGTATTGGAATAATTTCTGAGTCTGTGAATTCCACAGCCGCCCGACTCTCCATGTACAGAGATTCCTCCTAACCTCAGTTCTATATGTCTTACATTTATGCTTTAAAATATCGCCGTTAGATCTTGATCCCTCAATTAATGGAAGTAGTGTGCTTGTATCGATCCAATCCCGAAACATCAGGACCAGGCGGGGAGAGATTATAATGAAACACCTTCAGATATCCAATCTTTAGACAGATGTGATGTGTTGCCCGCAAATGCAATACAAGCATGAGATGTGCATGATGAAGATGCCCAGACGAATGTGTCCAAGACATGGATTTCAAAATGGAATAACTTGCTTGACCAACCTTATTGAATTTTTTGAAGAGGTAACATAGAGAGTCGACATGGGGGATGCAGTATACATAATTCATCTAGATTTTCAAAAGGCCTTCGATAAGTTACCACAAAATAGACTAATGAATAAGGTCAGAGAATGCGGAGTCAGGGACAAGTAACAGAATGGATAGCGAACTGGTTTCAAGACAGAACGCAGAGATTGGGAGTAAAGGGTGATGATTCACAGTGGCAGAAGTTGGCTCGTGTTGTTCCACAAGGATCAGTTCTGGGACCACTGCTGTTCACTATGTACATTAACGATTTAGACTTTGGAATCAAAAACACAATTTCTAAATTTGTGGATTTAACAAAATTGGGGTTGGTAGTCAATTTTGAGGAGGACTGCAACAAATTACAGGAGAGCATTAATAAACTCGCAGAATGGGCAAATAATTGGCAAATGAAATTCAACACAGACAGATGTGAGGTATTACATTTAGGTAGAAGGAATAGGGAGGTCTCTTATCACTTGGAGTGTGGGAGTCAAGGTGGGGTACAGGAACAAAGGTATCCTGGAGTACAAATACACAAATCACTTAAATTTGCGCCACAGGTTAGCCAGGCCATTAAAAATGCAAACCAAGCATTAGGGTTTATTTCTTGAAGGATAGAATTGAAAAGTTGGGAAGGTATACTAAACCTGTATTGAACCTTGGTTAGACCACACTTAGAGTACTACATGCATTTCTGATCGCCATATTATAAAAGGATATACTGGCACTGGAGATGTTGCAGAGAAGGCTTACAAGGATGATACCAGAAATGTGAGGTTATGCATATCAGGAAAGAATGAACAGCCTGAGTTTCTTTTCACTTGAAAAAAGATGGCTGAGGGTTGACCTAATACAGGTCTATACAATTATGAAAGGATTTGACAGAGTTGATACAGAGACAATGTTTCCACTTGTGGGGAAAAGCATAACTGGAGGCAATTAATAAAAGATAGTCACCAAGAAATCCAATAGGAAATTCAGAAGAAACTTCTTTACCCAAAGAGTGGTGAGAATGAGGAACTCGCTACAACAGAACATAAGCACATAGTAAGATGTAGGAGCAGGAGTAGGTCAATTGGTCCCTCGAGCCTGCTCCACCATTCAATAAGATCATGGCTGATCTGATCTTGCCATCCACTCCACTTCACTGCCCGCTCCCCATAAACCTTTATTCCCTTACCATTCAAAGATCTGTTTAACTACACCTTAAATATATTCAATGACCCAACCTTCACAGCTTACTGGGGAAGCGAATACCAATGGTTCACGACCCTCTGAGAGAAAAAAAAATAATTGAACAGCCAGTTGTCGTGGTGCATATAGGTACCAACAATATAGGTAATAAACGGCATGAGATCCTAAAAGCTGAATATAGGGAGTTTGGAGGTAAATTAAAAAATAGGACCTCAAAGGTAGCAATCTCAGGACTGCTGCCAGTGGCACGTGCTAGTCCGAGTAGAAATAGAAGGATATTTCAGCTGAATACGTGGCTAGAGGAATGGTGCGAGGGGGAGGGTTTCAAAATCCTGGGACATTGGAACCGGTTCTGGGGGAGGTGAGACCAGTTAAAACCGGACGGTTTGCACCTGGGCAGGGCCAGGACCGATGTCCTAGGGGGAGTGTTTGCTAGCGCTCTGGGGGAGGGTTTAAACTAAAATGGCAGGGGGTTGGGAACCTGAGCAGGGAGACAGTGGAAAGGGAAACAGGGATAAAAGCAAAAGATAGGAAGGAGAAAAACAAAAGTGGTGTCAGAGAAATCAACAGTTTAAATCAAACATGGCCACATTAAATAACACTCCTAATAGGTCTAAGAGCGTTAAATAAACAAGCCTGCAGGCTTTGTGTCTTAATGCGAGGAGCATTTGTAATACGTTGGATGAATTAGCTGCACAAATAGAGGTAAACAAATATGATTTGATTGGGATTACGGAAACATGGCTCCAGGGTGGCCAAGGGTGGGAACTCAACATCAAGGGGTATTCAATATTCAGGAAAGATAGGCAAAAAGGAAAAGGAGGTTGGGTAGCATTGCTGGTTAAAGAGGAGATTAACACAATATTGAGGAAAGATATTAGCTCTGATGAAGTGAATCTGTATGGGTAGAACTGAGAAATACCAAGGTGCAGAAAACGTTAGTTGGACTGGTATATAGAACTCCAAACAGTGATGTGGAGGTTGGGGATGGCATTAAAAGGAAAATTAGATAAGCGTGCAATAAGGGCACAGCAGTCATCACGGGTGACTTTAATCTACATATAGATTGGGCTAACCAAATTAGTAACAATAATGTGGAGGAGGAATTCCTGGAGTGTTTACGGGATGGATCCTTGGACCAATATGTCGAGGAACCAACCAGAGATCAGGCCATCTTAGACTGGGTATTATGGAATGAGAAAGGATTAATTAGCAAACTTGTTGTACGAGGTCCCTTGGGTTGGACTGACCATAATATGATCGAATTCTTCATTAAGATGGAGAATGAAGTTCAGAGACTGGGGTCCAGAATTTAAATAAAGGAAACTACGATGGTCTGAGGCGCGAGTTGGGTAGGATCGATTGGGTAATGTCACTCAAAGGGTTGACAGTGGATAGGCAATGGCAAACATTCAAAGGCCGCATGGATGAACTACAGAATTTGTTCATCCCATTTTGGCATAAAAATAAAACAAAAAAGATGACTCAACCGTGGCTAATAAGGGAAATTAGGGATAGCATAAGATCCAAGGAGAGGACATATCAATTTGCTTGAAAAAGCAGTAAACCTCAGGATTGGGAGCAGTTTAGGATTCAACAAAGGAGGACAAAGGGATTACTTAAGAAAGGGAAAATAGAATATGAGAGTAAGCTTGCATGTAACATAAAAACTGACTGTAAAAGCTTTTATAGATATGTGAAGAGAAAAAGATTGGTGAAGTCAAGAGTAGGTCCCTTGCAGTCAGAATCAGGGGAATTTATAATGGGGAGCAAAGAAACGGCTGAGCAATTCAATACATATTTTAGTTCTGTCTTCACAAAGGAGGACACAAATAATCTCCCAGAGATGTCGGGGAACATAGGTTCTGATGAAAGGGAGGAACTGAATGAAATCAGTATTTGTAGGGAAATGGTGTTAGGGAAACTGATGGGATTGAAGGCCGATAAATCCCCAGTGCCTGATACTTAAGGAAGTGGCCCTAGAAATAGCAGATGCATTGCTGATCATCTTCCAACATTCGATGGAATCTGGAACAGTACCCATGGATTGGAGGGTATCTAATGTTACCCCACTATTCAAAAAAGGTGGTAGAGAGAAAACAGGGAATTACAGACCGGTAAGCCTGACATCGGTAGTGGGGAATATGCTAGAGTCCATTATAAAAGATGTAACAGCAGAGCACTTGGAAAACAGTGATAGGATCGGACAATGTCAACATGGATTTACAAAAGGTAAATCGTGCTTGATGAAACTACTGGAATTTTTTGAGGATGTTTCTGGTAAAATAGATTAGGGAGAACCAGTGGATGTGGTGTATTTGGACTTTCAGAAGGTTTTCGAGAAGGGCCCGCAAAGAGATTAGCGTGTAAATTTAAGGCATATGGGATTGGGGACAAGGTATTGAATTAGATAGCGAACTGGTTGGCAGACAGAAAGCAAAGAGTTGCAATAAACGGGTATTTTTCCGAGTGGCAGGCAGTGACTAGTGGGGTATCGCAGGGATCGGTCCTTAGACCCCAGCTTTTCACAATATATATTGATGATCTAGATAAGGGAACTAGATGTAATATCTCCAAATTTGCAGATGACACAAAGCTGGGTGGGCGTGTGTGCGGTGAAGAGTATGCTGAGAAACTCCAGGATGATATGGACAGGTTGGGTCATTGGGCAGATGCATGGCAGATGCAGTATCATGTGGATAAATGCGAGGTTATCCACTTTGGTGTCAAAAACAGGAAGGCAACTTATTATCTGAATGGCAACAAATTGGGAGACGGGGAAGTGCAACAAGACCTGGGCGTCCCTGTGCACCAGTCGCTGAAGGTAAGCATGAAGGTGCAGCAGGCGGTTAAGAAGGCAAATGGTATGTTGGCCTTCGTAGCGAGAGGGTTTGAGTACAGGAACAAGGATGACTTGCTGCAGTTGTGCAGGGCCTTGGTGAGACCACATCTTGAGTATTGTGTGCAGTTTTGGTCGCCTTATCTGAGGAAGGATGTTCTTGCCATGGAAGGAGTTCAGCGAAGATTCACCAGGCTGATACCTGGGATGGCAGGAATGACGTATGAGGAGAGATTCGGTCGATTGGGCGTGTACTCGCTGGAGTTTAGAAGAATGAGAGATGATCTCATTGAAACTTATAAAATTCTGACAGGACTGGACAGACTAGATGCAGGAAGGATGTTCCCGATGGTCGGAGAGTCCAGAACCTGGGTTCACAGTCTAAGGATAAGGGGTAGGCCATTTAGGACATAGAAACATAGAAACATAGAAGATAGGAGTAGGAGTAGGCCATTCGGCCCTTCGACCCTGCTCCGCCATTCAATGAGATCATGGCTGATCATTCAAATTCAGTACCCTGCCCCTGCCTTCTCCCCATATCCCTTGATCCCTTTAGCCTTAAGAAATATATCCAACTCTTTCTTGAATATATTTAATGAACTGGCCTCCACCGCCCTCTGTGGCCGAGAATTCCACAGGTTCACCACTCTCTGGGTGAAGAAATTCCTCCTCATTTCAGTCCTAAATGTCCTACCCCTTATCCTTAGACTATGACCCCTGGTTCTGGACTCCCCGACCATCGGGAACATCCTTCCAGCATGTAGTCTGTCCAGGCCTGACAGAATTTTATAGGTTTCGATGAGATCCCCTCTCAATCTTCTAAACTCCAGTGAGTATAAGCCCAATCGACACAATCTCTCCTCATACGTCATTCCTGCCATCCCAGGTATCAGCCTGGTGAATCTTCGCTGCACTCCTTCGATGGCAAGCACGTCCTTCGTCAGATAAGGCGACCAAAACTGCACACAATACTCAATGTGCGGTCTCACCAAGGCCCTGTACAACTGTAGCAAAACATCCTTGTTCCTGTACTCGAACCCTCTTGCTACGAGGGCCAATATACCATTTGCCTTCTTAACCGCCTGCTGCACCTGCATGCTTACCTTCAGCGACTGGTGCACAAGAACACCCAGCTCTCTTTGCACTTCCCCTTCTCCCAATCTATTGCCATTCAAATAATAACCTGCCTTCCTGTTCTTGCCACCAAAGTGGATAACCTCACATTTATCCACATTATAGTGCATTTGCCATGTTTCTGCCCAATCACCTAACCTGTCCAAATCGTACTGGAGTTTCATGACATCCTCCTCAAAGCATACCCTCCCACCCAGCTTTGTGTCGTCTGCAAATTTGGAGATATTACATCAAATTCCCTCGTCCAGATCATTAATATATATTGTGAACAGCTGGGGTCCTAGGACCGATCCCTGTGGTACCCAACTAGTCACTGTCTGCCACTCGGAAAACGACCCGTTTATTCCAACTCTTTGCTTTCTGTCCGCCAACCAGTTCTCTATCCAAGTTAATACCTTGCCCCCAATCCCATGTGCCTTCATTTTGCACGCTAATCTCTTATGCGGGACCTTATCGAAAGCCTTCTGAAAGTCCAAATATACCACATCCACTGTTTCTCCCTGAACTATTTTACCAGTTACATCCTCAAAAATTTCCAGTAGGTTAGTGATTTAACTTTTGTAAATCCATGTTGACTTTGTCCGATCCTGTCACTGCTTTCCAAGTGCTCTGCTAGTACATCTTTTATAATAGACTCTAGCATTTTCCCCACCACCAATGTCAGTCTTACCGGTCTAAAATTCCCCGCTTTTTCTCTGCCAACTTTTTTGAATAGTGTGGTAACATTAGCTACCTGCCAATCCATGGGTACTGTTCCAGAGTCTGTCGAGTTCTGGAAGATGACCAGCAATGCATCTATTATTTCTAGGGCCACTTCCTTAAGTACCCTGGGATGTAGATTATCAGGCCCTGGGGATTTATCGGCCTTCAGTCTTATCAATTTTCCTAACAACATTTCCCTACAAATACTGATTTCTTTCAGTTCCACACTTTCATCAGACCCTATGTTCCCCGTTATTTCTGGGAGGTTATTTGTGTCCTCCTTTGTGAAGGCAGAACCAAAATATGTATTTAGTTGGTCTCCCATTTCTTTGTTCCCCACTATAAATTCCCCTGATTCTGACTGCAAGGGACCTACGCTTGACTTCACCAATCTTTTTCTCTTCACATATCTATAAAAGCTTTTACAGTCAGTTTTTATGTTTCCTGCAAGCTTACTCTCATATTCTATTTTCCCTTTCTTAATTAATCCCTTTGTCCTCTTTTGTTGAATCCTGAACTGCTCCCAATCCTCAGGATTATTGCTTTTTCTGGCCAATTGGTATGTGCTCTCCTTGGATCTTATGCTATCCCTAATTTCCCTTGTAACCCACGGTTGAGTCAACTTTTTTGTTTTATTTTTGTGCCAAACTGTGATGAACAAATTCTGTAGCTCATCCATTCGGTCTTTGAATGTTTGCCATTGCTTATCCACCGTCACCCCTTTGAGTGCCATTCCCCAATCAATCCTACCCAATTCACTCCTCAGACTATCGTAGTTTCCTTTATTTAAATTGAGGACCCTTGTTTCTGAGTCAACTACTTCATTCTCCATCTTAATGAAGAATTCGATCATATTATGATTGCTCTGACCCAAGGGGCCTCGTACAACAAGATTGCTAATTAATCCTTTCTCGTTACATATTACCCAGTCTAAGATGGCCTGATCTCTGGTTGGTTCCTCGACATATTGGTCCAGGAAACCATCCCGTAAACACTCCAGGAATTCCTCCTCCACAGTATTATTACCAATTTTGTTAGCCCAATCTATATGTAGATTAAAGTCACCCATGATGATTGCTGTGCCCTTATTGCACGCTTCTTTAATTTCCCTTTTAATGCCATCCCCAACCTCTGCCTTACTGTTTGGAGGTCTATATACCACTCCCACTAATGTTTTTTTCCCCTTAGTATTTCTCAATTCTACCCATACAGATTCCACATCATCAGAGCTAATATCCTTCATTACAATTGTGTTAATCCCTTCTTTAACCAGTAATGCTACCCCACCTCCCTTTCCTTTTTGCCTATCTTTCCTGAATATCGAATACCCCTGGATGTTGAGTTCCCAGTCTTGGCCATCCTTGAGCCACGTTTCCGTAATCCCAACCAAATGATATCCGTTTACCTCTATTTGCGCAGCCAATTCATCCACCTTATTACAAATGCTCCTCGCATTAAGACACAAAGCCTTCAGGCTTGTTTTTTTAACGCTCTTAGACCTATTAGAATTATGATTTACTGTGGCCATGTTTGATTTAAACCGTTGATTTCTCTGACTTCCACTTTTGTTTTTCTCCTTCCTGTCTTTAGCTTTTATCCTTTTTTCCCTTTCCTCTGTCTCCCTGCTCAGGTTCCCAACCCCCTTCCATTTTATCTTAAACCCTCCCCCACAGCACTAGCTAACAAACCCCCTAGGACATCGGTTCCAGCCCTGCCCAGGTGCAGACCGTCCGGTTTGAACTGGTCCCATCTCCCCCAGAACCGGTTCCAATGTCCCAGGAACTTGAATCCCTCCCCCTGGCATCATTCCTCTCGCCACGTATTCATCTGAAGTATCCTTCTATTTCACTCTGGCTAGCACGTGGCACTGGTAGCAATCCTGAGATTACTACCTTTGAGGTCCTGGTTTTTAATTTACCTCCTAACTCCCTATATTCCGCTTTTAATACCTCATCCCGCTTTATACCTACATTGTTGGTGCCTATATGCACCACGACAACTGGCTGTTCACCCTCCCCTTCCAAGATGTTCTGCAGCCGCTCAGAGACATCCTTGACCCTTGCACCAGGGAGGCAACACACCATCCTGGAGTCTCGCTTGCGGCCGCAGAAACGCCTATCTATTCCCCTTAAAATTGAATCCCCTATTACTATAGCACTACCACACTTTTTCCTCCCATTCTGTGCAGCAGAGCCATCCCTGGTGCCAGGAAGCTGGCTGCTGCCTTCCTCTGATAAGCCATCCCCCCCAACAGTACTCAAAGTGGTGTATCTGTTGGAGAGGGGGATGGCCACAGGGGACCCCTGCACTACCTGCCTGCGCCTAGTACTTTGCCTGTTGGTCACCCATTCCCTTTCTTCCTGTCCAATCTCTCCCTGTGGTGTGTACAAATCCCTAAACGTGCTATTCACGATGTCCCGAGCATCGTGAACGCTCCAGTATGCATCCAATCGCAGCTCCAGCGCCGCAATGCGGTCTGTCAGTAGCTGCAGCTGGGTGCACTTCAATGAGGAGGGATTTCTTCACCCAGAGAGTGTTGAACCTGTGGAATTCTCTACAACAGAAGGCAGTAGAGGCCAATTCATTAAATATATTCAAGAAGGATTTGGATATATTTCTTAAGGCTAAAGGGATCAAGGGGTATGGTGAGGTAGCAGGGACCGGGTAGTGAATTTGCATGATCAGCCATGATCGCAATGAATGGCGGAGCATGCTCGAGGGGCCGAATGGCCTACTCCTGCTCCTATCTTCTATGTTTCTATGTTTCTATTCTCTGTTCTGTTTTAAATGTGTGCCCCCTTATTAGGAAACTATGCCCTCTAGTTCTAGATTCCCCACGAGTGGATGCATCCTCTCTGCATCTACTCTGTCAAGCCTCTTCAGAATCTTATATGTTTCAATAAGTTCGCCTCTCATTCTTTTGAATACAAATGAATATAGACCCAACCTGCTCAATGTTTCTTCATAAGACAACCCCTTCATCTCCGGAATCAACCTTGTGAACCTTCTCTGATCTGCCTCCAATGCAAGTATACCCTTCCTTAAATAAGGTGATCAAATTTTATGCAGTACTCCAGGTGTGGTCTCAACAACGGCCTGTACATCTGTAACAGGATTTCCCTACTTTTATATTCCATTCCCTTTGCAATAAAGGACAACATTCCTTTTGCCTTCCTAATTACTTGCAGTACCTGCATGCTAATTTGTGATTCATGTACAAGGAGCCCCATATCCCTCTCTATCTCAGCATTTTGTAATCTCTCCCCATTTAAATAAGAATTTGTTTTTTGGTTTTCCTACCAAAGTGGATAACCTCAAATTTTCCCAAATTATACTCCATCTGCCAGATTTTTGCCACTCACTTTGCCTATCTACATCGCTTTGGAGATTCTTTCCATCCTCCACACAGTTTGCAAGCCCTCCTATCTTTGTATCTTCAGAAAATTTGTTTACATTTCACTCTGTCCCTTCATCCAAGTGATTAATATAGAATGTAAAGAGTTGAGGCCCCCAGCACTGATTCCAGCTACACCCCACTAGTTACAGTTTGACAACCTAAAAATGACCCATTTATCCCGACTCTCTCTTTTCTGTTAGTTAGCCACAACTCCAGTATATTACCCCCAACCCCGTGAGCTCTTATCTTGTGAAGTAACCTTTTATGTGGCACCTTATCGAATGCCTTCTGGAAACCTGAATAAGCAGCATCTACTGGTTCCCCTTTATCCACGCTGCTCATTAATTCCTCAAAGAACTCCAGCAAATTTGTCAACCATGTTTTCCCTTACATACAACCATACCGTTTCTGCTTTACTATATTATGATTTTCTAAATGTCCTGCTTAATTGTCCACTTCCTTAATGATGGACTCCAGCATTTTCCCAATGACAGATGTTTGGCTAACTGGTCTATAGTTGATTGCTTTGTGTCTCCCTACTTTCTTAAATAGAAGCGTTACATTTGCAGTTTTCCAGTCCGCTGGGACCTCTCTCGAATCCATGGTATTTTGGTAGATTACAACCAATGCATCCACTCTCTCTGTAGCCACCTCTTTTAAGACCCTAGGATAGAGGCCATCATGTCCAGTGGACTTGTCCACCTTTCATCCCATTAGATCGCCGAGTATATTTTCTCTAGAGATATTGATTTATCCACCCAAATAGCCCCTTGATTATCCATTATTGGGATACTTTTAATGTCTTCCACTGTGAAGACCAATAATAAATATTTGTTCAAGTCTCTGCCATTTCCAATTTCTGCCATTATTAATTCTGCAGACTCATCCTCTAAGGATCACCGTTTACATTAGCTACCCTTGTAATGTATATACCTTTAAGGGGGGGACTATGTTTTACAGCTCATGTATACTGCAGTACCGGCAGTGACCACACCTCTATATAACACTGAGTAGTAATCTGTACAGATCAGTTGCAACTTGAGCCACGTTGAGTAAACACCTGTTGTACCATTCTCCGCAGTCCATTTCTTATTATACACGGATGTAACATTGGCGACGAGGCAGGTTCGAACCTACCTGCAACTCTGCATCACCTCCCGGAGATTCGTTCCTGGAGATCAGTGGATTGGAGGTCAAGGACAGAGACTCGGGCATCGACCATGGGCAACCGCCCAGTCATCCAGCAGAGACTCGAGAATTGCGGGGGAGGATGGCGAGAGCCAGGCTTGGCTTTCCAGTCGAGGTGGTCCAGCAAACAGGCTGGCAACAGGTAGTGCGCAGAATCGTCCCGGACGGCAGTGGGCTAGAGCTCGACCGAGCGGCACAGCAAAGGGCCGAGCAGCGTCAACGGGGAGAGAGAGAGAGGGCAGAGTGCACAGGGCCTGGCCGGTGTTCAGTGGCTGAGCAGCGTCGGAGAGCGGGAGAGAGAGAAGCGTGCGAAACCTACAGGGCACCGCCATTGCCACGAGAACCGCCGGGAGTGGCGTCGGCAGCAGCGGGGGAGGAAGGAAAGCATGGGAGACGCCATTTTAAGCCATTGGGAGATGGCATTTTAAACCACACCCAAAATGCCGAAGAGTGGCAGTATCACCGCATTTGACAATGAAGTCGAAGATTGGACTACATATGTCTAACGAATAGAGGTGTACTGCAAGGCAAATGAGGTGTTAGATGACAAGAAAGCGTCGGTATTGTTAAATTTAATGGGTGCAAAGACGTATGGTTTATAACGAAATCTAGTAACCACAATGAAGCCAATGGAAAAAAGTTTTGAAGACATAGTAGCGAAACTAAAGGAACATTTAAACCCCACATCGCTGCTGATAGCAGAAAGATTCAAGTTTCACAAACAGAACCAGCATAAGGATGAAAGCAATGCTGATTATTTAACAGAACTGCGCAAACTATCGAAGCACTGCCAGTTTGGAGCGGGACTGGCAGATACATTAAGGGACAAGTTTGTGTGTGGGCTTCAAAGTGAAGGAACCCAGAAACGGCTTTTATCTGAAAAGGGCCTTATGCTGGAAAAGGCTTTCAGCATTGCGGTATCATATGAAGCAGCAGCACGGGGCTCTGCAGAGATACAACAGAGACAGCAAGAATATGTCACAAACGAAATGTCATATGGAACAGAGAAGTGCTATCGCTGCGGCAGAACAACACACGACCAGAATGATTGCTGGTTCAAAGACAAAGTGCAGACAGTGTGCAAAATTAGGACACATAGCACGAGTCTGCAGGTCGGGAAAGAAAACCAGCTATAAGAAACCGACAAAAGGGAAGTACAAGAAGGTACATAAGATAACAGAGAATAGTTCAGATGAACAAAAGAATGATAACGACTCCGATAGCAGGGAACTGAGTTGTCTGAAACTACATAATGTGATCACAATGGAAGATCACCGAACCATTTGGGTCACTCTCAAGATAGCAGGATTCCAGGTAAGGATGGAATTGGACACAGGATCAGCTCTAACAGTCATAAACCGATGGGACTACGAGCGGCTATTCTCACACATACCCTTGAGAGACACAAAAATTATTTTGAATACATACGCGGGGCAAAAAGGTCTACCCCAAAGGAAAAATAAGGGTGACCGTTATATATAACGGTAAGGAAACACCAAAACTAGACCTGTATGTATTGCAAGATGGAGGACCACCATTACTGGGACGTGAATGGATCCGGAAAATACAACTGGATTGGCATTCCATAGACGCACTGACTGTGGCTGAAAAAAAGGATGACGACGTCACACCTGGGCGACTGTCAAAGATCCTAACTGACATGAAAGAAGTGTTCCAGCAAGAACTCGGAACACTAAAAGGCATGACAGCGACGATTGAAATTGAAGGAAACGCAAGCCCAAATTTGTTAAAGGCCAGACCGGTGCCTTATGCGATCCGCCCAGCTGTCGAAGCAGAGCTGGAGAGTCTGGAACGTTCAGGTGTACTATCCAAGGTAGACTGGAGCGAGTGGGCTACACCCATCGTCC
This sequence comes from Somniosus microcephalus, assembly GCF_052327205.1. Taxonomy (NCBI): domain Eukaryota; kingdom Metazoa; phylum Chordata; class Chondrichthyes; order Squaliformes; family Somniosidae; genus Somniosus; species Somniosus microcephalus. Next base: position 34,585,352 of record NW_028225180.1, on the reverse strand, counting down.
CTGTGATGAAAAAGTCGTTGAGCAGCACGCCTGGGGAACCAAGGAAGGTTCGCATCTGTGGCGGCTTTAAGGTAACAGTGAACCCGGTCCTTCACACCATACAATATCCACTTCTGCGGATTGAAGATATTTTCGCCTTGCTATCTGGAGGGAAACACATCACCAAGATTGATCTGGCCCAGGCGTATCTGCAGATGGAGGTAGAAGAAGCATCAAAAAAATACCTCACAATCAACACCCATAAAGGTCTCTACCAATAAAACCGGCTGGTATTCGGGATATCAGCAGTTCCAGCTATTTGGCAGAGCGCAATGGAACAAGTCCTGCAAGGGATCCCAGGGACCCAGTGTTATTTGGACGACATCCTGGTCACGGGCGAAAATGACAGTGATCACCTTGCCAACCTGGAGCAGGTGCTCACTAGATTGCAGGAATATGGGCTCCGAGCAAACCGCCCCAAATGCGAGTTTTTTAGAAAACAGATCTCGTATTGTGGCCACGTTATCGATAAAGAGGGGTTACATAAGTCCCCAGAGAAGATTGAGGCAGTAGTCAAGGCTCCAACGCCGGAATATGTGTCACAACTGAGGTCGTTCCTCGGGCTGGTAAACTACTACTATAAGTTCTTGCCAAATTTGTCTACAATACTACACCACTGAACACCCTACTGCAAACTGGGGTGCCATGGAAGTAGAGTGATGAATGTAGACGAGCTTTCCAGAAGAGCAAAACACTAAACACATCGAAAGAGGTATTGGCCCATTACAACCCAGCATTACCAATTCGGTTGGCATGTGATGCATCACCCTACTGCATTGGAGCGGTGCTGTCGGTCAAATTCTCAGATGGCTCAGAGAGGCCAATAGCCTTTGTGCCATGATCACTAACCTCAGCCAAGCGTAACTATGCCCAGATTGACAGAGAGGCACTCAGCCTAGTGTGGGGAGTGGAAAAAGTTCAATCATTATCTGCACGGGCAGAAATTCACCTTGCTGACTGATCACCAGCCTCTTGTCTCCATTTTTAATCCGAAAAAGGGCGTTCTGGTGATGGCTGAGCAATGACTACAAAGATGGTCATTTTTTCTAGGGGCGCACCACTATGAGATTGAATATAAGGGCACGAAACAGCATGGAAATGCTGATGGGCTATCACGCCTGCCACTGCCTACTGCGGAGGAAGCACCAGCAGTGGATCCTGTCGAAATATTCCATTCGACTATAGTTGAATACCTACCAGTAACTAACGCTTGTATCGAAAAGGAAACCCGAAATGACCCGACACTGCCTCAGGTGTATGATGTGAAGGTGAAGGGATGGCCAGCATGTGGTGAGTCACTGTTGCCAGCATTCTCGACAAGGAGAGAACAGCTGTCAGTGTGCCTGGGGACCTTGATGTGTGGATCCCGAGTGGTAATTCCACCCAAGTTAAGGGATAGATTGCTCAATGAGCTTCATGAGGGTCATCTGGGAGGGGTAAAAATGAAAAGCCTAGCCAGGGCTAATGTGTGGTGGCCGGGAATCGATAAACAAATCGAGGACCTGAACAAGAGCTGCTCAGGATGCCAGAAAGTCCAAAATGCACCACCACAGGCCCCTCTACACCCATGGCAGTGGCCCTCATCTCCATGGCAACGGGTGCATATTGATTTTGCTGGTCCATTCATGGACTCAATGTTTTTAATAGCCGTGGATGCGCACTCGAAATGGCCTGAGCTCATCAAAATGTCCTCCACCACCACGGAGAAACTATTGCAGTCCTACGGACCATTTCTGCCAGGAATGGCTTGCCAGAACAGATTTGCTCCGACAACAGACCACAGTTTGTGTCCGAAGAGTTCCGGAGGTTCTTGAAAAAGAATGGGGTAAGGCATTACACATCCGCCCCGTATCATCCAGCCACAAATGGATTGGCTGAGAGGTTCGTACAAACTTTTAAGAAGGCAATAAAGGCTATGTACAATGACAACATTCCGCTGCAGCACAAGGTGGACAATTTCCTGTTCGCCTACCGGAATGCGACACATGCAGTCACCAACCAGGCCCCAGCCATGATGTTCTTTAACCGAAGGTTAAGATCTCGCCTGGATTTTCTCAGACCAAACGTACGAAGAGATGTTGAGAGTAAGCAATTCCAGCACATCCTTGAGAAGCCAACAAGGAGCTTCAATGTAGGGCAACCAGTCTTGGCCCGCGACTACCGAACAGAAAAATGGCAGCCAGGAATGATATGCACACGGCAGGGCCCACTAATGTACACAGTGGACATTCGGGAGAGCATCATGAGATGCCATGCTGACCAGATCCCCGAGTCACAGTAACAAGTCAACCCCATGCCTCGCCCATACATACCTGGTGATGAACCCGATGTACAGGTCGCATCTATCCCAGAAACAGTAGCATCAGAAGCTGATGAACCAACCGACGACAGGGGGCCAGAATCACCTCCGCACCAAGAGCAAGACACTCAGGAAAGGCGCTATCCAGAAAGGATCAGAAAGCCTCCCCAAAGACTGAATATATAAATAGACTATTTTCAGCTAATGTTGCATGTTAAAAGTGTTAATTGTAATTTGTTTGATATTTAATTGTTAAATGAGTGTTATGGTACTGTTAATCTAAAAGGGGAGGAATTGTAATGTATATACCTTTAAGGGGGGGACTATGTTTTACAGCTCATGTATACTGCAGTACCGGCAGTGACCACACCTTTATATAACACTGAGTAGTAATCTGTACAGATCAGTTGCAGTTTGAGCCACGTTGAGTAAACACCTGTTGTACCGTTCTCCGCAGTCTGTTTCTTATTATACACGGACATAACAACTCTCTCTTTTTATATACCTGTAGAAGCTCTAACTGTCTGTTTTTGTATTTCTTGCTAGCTTACGCTCATAAACTATCCTCTCTATCATGGTTTTAGTTGTCTATTGCTGGTTTTTCAAAGTTTCCCAATCTTCTGGCCTTCCACTATTCTTTGCAACATTGTATGTCTTTGTTTTCAATTTGATACCATCCTTTGCTACCCTAGTTAGCCAAGGATGGCTCATCCTTCTCTTAGAGTCTTTCTTTCTCACTGGGATATATCTTTGCTGAGAGTTATGAAATATATCCTTAAATATTTGCTACTGCTTTTATACAGTCTTACCCTGTAATATATTTTCCCTGTCCATCTTAATAAAGTTTGCCTTCAAACTTTTGTAATTATATTTATTTAATTTCAGGACACCAGTTTGAGAACTAGCTGTCTCACCCTCAAACTGAATTCGAAATACAGGGAGAGATTGAACCGAATAGTAGAGGTAGATGCATTTAAGGGGAGGGGAGACTAGTCAAGCATATGAGGGAGAAGCGACTAAAGGGCTATGCTGACAGATGTAGATTGGGAAAGACGGGAGGAGATTCAACTGGAGCATAACCACCGGCATGGACTGGTCGGACCTAATGTTCTGTTTCTGTACCGTATATGCTTTGGAATCCTATGTAATCCTACTGAATACATGGTCAGTCACGCTGACATCACCACTACCTGAAATGATTAATGTGGCTCTGGAGAGAGTAATGTGTAAAACAAATGGGTAGGGACCTGCAACAGAGTAAAGGTCGTGATAGATATATGATGCCGATGAGATATTGCTTAGTGTTGGCCTTAATAATCTAGCTCAAACAGAGGGGAGATTGTAGGTAAACGGTTAATCAGACTGTCCCAAAGTCTGCTAATGTTTTACTGTATTGGTTTATCTTTCTATTGTAGTCATGATAATCTTTATCCTTTCCATGTTACGTAGGGAAGAATAAGTCAATCAAAAGTAGCAGTGGACTGCCGGGCCAGGGCTGCGCCTGCAGCAATGGTCAGTCTCAGGATGAAGAGATTTAATTTAGAGATTTAATAAAACACATGCCATGGCAATCTGATTCAAAAATTTCAGAGAATTTTAAGAATTTGCTACAATGTTGGAAGACAGTTAGGTCTACAAAGGAAAATATCGGGGCCTACATCATCACTTTAATTGGTAGGAATGATCCAAAATCCAACGCAGACTTATAATTAACGGTTTCACTTGGTAGAATTGAAATGTTGTGGATCAAGAATGAAACTATCGAAAGTAACGACTCTGAGGTAATTACGCTGGTAAGCCCACCAGACAAAGAGATCGTGAAATAAGGAAAACTGTTCTTATTGATCAAGGATAAGTCGATGAATGTCTCCTTATATGGAGCTACGTTTTAACTTTCATATAGTCACAAAATGTAACATTGTGTGGATGGTCACGGAGAGGGAGTGAGACAATTGTAATGAAACTGGCTGTTTGTACTGAGTATTCCAATTCGTGAAAGCCTAAGATACTGAGCTCAGAAGTGTAAGACGTCTCAATCCCTAACCAACCACCATCAGCTATGGTTGTAAATATTAACGTTTACGTGCATGTTTAAATACTATTGCAGATAATGTGTGCTCAATAAACCTATGAAACCTCAGTCCAAATTTCAAGAGTCTTATTGAAAGTTTATTCTACCAACAGCCTTAGTACTTTAAATTGTCAATGGGCTTCATTTATTAACTGTGATAAGGTGACCCCCTTTACCCATAACTCACGTTCCCTTTATGCTGACGTTGCCAAAACAAACAATCTCCACATGGTTAACGGCCCCCGGGGAGCCCAGGCTCTGCTACTGTGGCTCACATCCAGCTTCTGGGAGAAGTGGCGTTGAACTGCGGGCCATTTTGTGTAATCAGCACATTCTCATTTAACTGGATTCAGACGACCAATACTATTTAAGCCAAGGGTCAGGCAGCAGGCAGACTTTTAATTCCGTCAGTCAGTGAAGTATCTGCAACCCAGCTACAATCGTGAGCAGGCAATGTGTAATCAACCACATCATCCAAATTCAACAGATAAAGCAGAAAGCAAAGGCATGCAAAAGTTCACCATTGCATTACCGTGTCAAATTCAAATCCATATGGTTGTGATTCCTCGTCCACGTTTCTGATTAAATTGTCCTTGTGTTTCCTTGGGTCCCTCCATTTATAATTAAAGAGTTACCATGTGGCCCTGATATTGACAATCTCCTCTATTTCTAAAGAAACCTTTGCTGTGTTCCCCTCCATTACCATAGCGGTCAAACATGGCCGACGGCACGTCAGACAGCCAGAAGACACACAATCCTCAAACACAGAGCGAGAGTGAGAGCAACACTGACTGAAGCTCAGCGAGAGACATAGGCTGTAGACTGACATCACACAGGCTGCAGACTGACGTCACACAAACTGACGTCACACTAGACCTTGTCTCAGTTATTACTGCAATATACATAAGAACATAATAAATAAGAGCAGAATTTGGCCATACGGCCCGTCGAACCTGCTCCGCCATTCAATAAGATCATGGCTGATCATCAGCATCCACTTCACTTTCCCGCCCGATTTCCTAATCCCTTGATTCCCCTAGAGTCCAAAAATCTATCGCTCTCAGCCTTCACAGCCCTCTGGGGCAGGGAATTTTAAACATTCACAACCCTCTGAGCGAAGAAATTCCTCCTCATCTTAGTCTTAAATGGCCTACCCATTACCCTTAGACTATGCCCCCTAATTCTAGACACTCCAGCCAGGGGGGAAAACCTCTCAGCATCTACCCTGTCAATCCCCTTCAGAATCTTGTATGTTTCAATGAGATCACCTCTCATTCTTGTAAACTCCATAGAGTATAGCCCGATTCTACACAATTTCTCATCATAGGCAGCCCTCTCATCCCAGGTATTAATCTAGTGAAGCTTCGCTGCACCGCCTCCAAAGCAAGTATATCCTTTCTTAGATAAGTAAACCAAAACTGTTAACAGTACTCCAGGTGTGGTCTCACCAAGGCCCTGTACAATTGTACCAAGACTTCCTTACACTTATGCTCCAACCCCCTTGCAATAAAGGCCAACTTGCCATTTTCCCTCCTTCTTGCTAGCTGTACCTGCATGCTAGCTTTCTTTGTTTCTTGCACAACCCTGTCTCTGTTTATATTGCACTGGGCTTGTCTCAGTTGTGAGAGGATGTGAAGGCCTTAGGGATGGTTCAGAAAAGATTTACAAAAATGGTTCCAGAGATGAGGGACTTCCGTTACGTGGATAGTCTAGCGAAGCTGTGTTTGTTCAGGATCAGGAATGCACTGCCTGAGAGGGTGGTGAAAGCAGTTTCAATCGTGATGTGCAAAAGGGAATTGGATGAGTACCTGAAGAATAACAAATAGCAGGACGCCTTCTGTGCTAAAACCGTTCTATGACTCTATATTTCCCAATCCCTTGATGACACCGTTCAGTCTGCAGGATGTATGACGTCATTCTGCATTCTGTGTGACTCTGCAGTATGTGAATGTTAGTTTGCAGTCTGTGTGAATTCAGTTGGCAGTCTGTGTGACGTCAGTCTGCAGTCTGTGTGGCGGAATTCTGCAGTCTGTGCGACTCTGCGTGTTGTGTGACATCAGTCTGCAGTCTGTGTGGTGGCATTCTGCCATGTGTATGTGGCATTTCTGCAGTCCGTGTGACTCTGTCTGCGGTCTGTGTGATGTCAGCCTGCAGTCTAAGTGACGCAATTCTTTAGGCTGTGTGGCAGAATTCTGCAGTCTGTGTGACTATGTTTGCGTTCTGTGTGACTCTAGCTGCAGTCTGTGTGATGCTTTCTGCAGTCTGTTTGACGTCAGTTTGCAGTCTAAGTGAATTCAGTCTGCAGTCTGCGCAACTGTCTGCAGTCTGTGTGACATCAGTCTACAATCTGTGTGACTCTGTCTACCGCCTATGTGACGTCAGTCTACCTTCTGTGCGACGTCTGTCTGCAGTCTGTGTGACGAACGTCTGCAGTCTGTTGGACGTTTGTCTGCAGTCTGTGTTAACCTGTCTGGAGTCAATGTAACGGAAGTCTGCCGTCTGTGATTTAAGTCTGCAGCCCGGGTGACTCTGTCTGCAGTCTGTGTGGCTTTTGTTGTGTATGTAATATGTGTGCTACTTTGAACCTATGGACAGGACTGCACTACTTGTAGGGCGTAGTGATACGCAGTACCACTCCTGGCCATAGGGGTATAAATAGTACTGTGGGTACTGATCTCCCCTCAGTTCCCGCCTGTGGGCATGAAGTAAAGACCTACGTATAGTCCCTACCTCCAACCAGTAAAGACCTGTTTGAGTTATACGTTTAAGTCTTTGTGTTAATTGTTCAATACAATACACATACATAACACTGGCGACGAGTCAGGTTCTTACCCTGCGGCAGTTGAAGAGAGGTTTCAAACATCACCACCCCACTAGAAGCGACAGGCTTTAGGACTCAGGAGCCTCCATCAGCGACTGAGCACTGGAGTGCAGCAGCCATCCTGACAGCTTCCAGCGACTGACAGAAGTCTTTCTGCAGTTTCTTTGTTCAACCTAGGTGGTGGGGTAAGCCGTGCAGCGTTGGCTGCAAAGACAGGGCTGGGGAAGTTGGAGAAGATAAGGGCGATCGCAATCCCTGATAAGAGCCGTGGTGAAACGCGCGAGCGGGTAAGCCAGAGCCCGGGAGGGAGCGAGCAAGAGCCGCTTCGGTCGGGAGCCACTTCGCGATCCAGCGATCGCATCCGCTGATAAGGGCCGCACTCGGGCGATCGCGGCGAAGATAAGGGCCGCACTCGGGGGCTGAAGGGAGACGGCGTCGGGGGACGGGTGAAGACCGCCAAGTGCGGGAAAACCGCCATTTTGTGGGCGGAGGACGACGGCAAGAGCGGGAAGCCGCCATCTTTGATAACAAGTAAACAAAATAAAATCTGAGAAATTGCAAATCTACAATGCCTAAACACGGGAATATTAGCACCTTTGATACTGACCTCGAAGATTGGGCCATATATGTTGAAAGAGTAAAAAATTATTGTAAGGCCAATAAAATTCGTGACCAAGATAAAGCTCTAACATTATTAAATTTAATGGGTGCGAAGACATACGGGCAATTGAAACACCTGTTATCACCAGATGAACAGGCGGATAAGACGTTCGATGAGATTGTTACTGTCCTGAAAGATCATCTAAACACCACGCCGCTGATGCTAGCGGAACGATTTAAATTTTACGACAGAAGGCAGCTACAGCATGAAAGCAATGCTGAATATTTGCTGGAATTGCGTAAATTAGCGAAATATTGCCAGTTTGGAACGGGACTGACAGATGCACTACGAGACAAATTTGTGTGTGGTTTATTTAAACAGGATACACAAAAGCGACTGCTCGAGGAGAATGAGCTGACGCTTGAGAAGGCGGTCACTATGGCAGCAGCACACGAAGCCACAGCGAGAGGCACGGCAGTAATGCAGCTACGGTCACCGGAGCTCAGTGCACACAAATTGGGTGTGAGTTCTGGCAAATGTTATCGTTGTGGAAAGACAACGCATGATCAGAACCAGTGTTGGTTTAAAAACCAAGAATGTAGAACTTGTGGTAGGCTTGGACATATAGCTAGAGTATGCAGGTCAGGGAAGAAGACCAGCAACAAGAAGTCACCGCAAGGAAAATACGCAAAGGTACACAAGGTGACCGAACAGGAGTCCGATTCAGACGCTAGCAGTAATGAACTGGCTAGCTTAAGCTGTAATGAACTGGCTAGCTTAAGAGTACTCAACGCTGGTAAGGGTGCAGACCTCCAGACAATTTGGGTCACTCTTCAGATAGAAGGAGTCCAAGTAAAACTGGAATTGGACACTGGATCGGCATTGACGGTCATAAATAAGAAAGATTACGGAAAGTTATTCCAACATATTCCCCTACAGGATACGGGGATTATATTGAAAACATACACGGGGCAAAGAGTGTACCCCATCGGGAAAATAGAGGTTGCAGTGGTCCACAAGGGCGAAGACAGTCAAATAATGGACTTATATGTGATATCTGAAGGAGGTTCTCCACTACTAGGACGGGAGTGGATTAGGAAAATGAATATGGACTGGCATTTCCTACAAACAATAACGAGTGAGAACTCGGTGAAGATAGTCGGCCCAGGCTCTGGAACGGATGATGGTAAGCCCAACTCAGGTGCAAAAGACAAAGTTTCAGCACAGAATTCCACTGAGCAACAACAACATAGTTTAACTGTGGATTCTGAGTCTGGCAAGTCTACTGATGTGCCCATTTCTGAGGGACACCGGGCTCGAACTCAACTCCATTTCAAACTACAACAGCAATTAGAACAAATGCTTCGCCGTTTTGAGCAAGAGTTGAATGCAACGAAAGAGTTCTTTGATATAGAGTTGGAGAATCTGGAAAGACAACAGAAGCAGCTGATGGAGAAAATGGAGCAGGAGCACACAAAACGCCTGATGTCAGAGGAGTTAACGGTCAGCCAACTCCTGCATATGCTGAAGGACAGGACTCTGAAATGGGAAAAACTTGAACACGAACTTCAATATTCAAACGAAAGGGGTTCGGAGCTCTCAAAGGTTATTGGAAGAGCTGAGGTGGCAACACAGACTGAGATGACTGCAACAGAGCAGCCCTTGGATGCCAAAAGTACGCTGACTCACGTCAACGTAGAACAACAGACCGCTGAAACAGCTGCTCCGGTAGAGGGATTGAATAGTCCGATCAATCAATCTCCAAAAGAAGTTGAAGTAGTAAAATCTCAAATGAGGTCATTAGTAAACGACTTGCTGAAAGCCCAGAAAAAGCTGGATGAAGAGGTACGCATGAAGAAGTCTCTTCAGGAAAGATGTCTGGACTTGGAACAAAAGCTGGCTAACGCCCAGCTGGGTATGGAGGAAATAGAAGACCCTCTCGCTGGCCTAGATCAGGATGACACCGAATATTACTATGTCCTGTCCTGCCCAACTTGTAACTTCGACTCCCACCATACAGAAATCATGGAGGAGCACCGAAAGTCTACGGAACATCGGGAGAAGGTGGCTCTACTACGGAAAAAGGAGGAAGAGAAGGAGGAACTGCGCATGCAGCTGGCAGCTGACAGTGGAGCCCAGAGAGTCTCCAAGAAGCAGAAAAGGAAAAGTCGAAACAGAAGATGACCCATCTGAACCATTATTACCTCTACCAGATCACACACGTGGTCCCTCCGAACGGAGCCAATTCAGTTCGGAAGTTCAAACTGTTAAATCCATGGAAGGACTATTGAATGAGTTACTCCAGCAACGTGAACCGACTACACCACAGAGATTGAATCTGTGAACTGTTTTCCGCAGAGACTGAATCTGTGATCTGTTTTGACATGAAGTTATCTATGTTTCTATGTTATTCTGTTATGTAAACCTGAAGTTATATATGTATATATGTTATTACGTTATGTTAAATGGGGAGATGACTGTAAAGCTAGGAAGGGAGGAATGTTGTGTATGTAATATGTGTGCTACTTTCAACCTATGGACAGGACTGCACTACTTGTAGGGCGTACTGATACGCAGTACCACTCCTGGCCATAGGGGTATAAATAGTACTGTGGGTACTGATCTCCCCTCAGTTCCCGCCTGTGGGCATGAAGTAAAGACCTACGTATAGTCCCTACCTCCAACCAGTAAAGACCTGTTTGAGTTATACGTTTAAGTCTTTGTGTTAATTGTTCAATACAATACACATACTTAACAGCTTTGTCTGCAGGCTCTGCCATATGTCTGCATTTTATGTGACGTCAGTCTGCAGTATTTGTGAGTCTGTCTGCAGTCTGTGTGACTCTGCATTCTATGTGACTTCAGTCCGCTGTCTGTGAGACACTGTCTGCAGTCTTTGTTACTCTGTCTGCAGTCTGTGTGACTCTGACTGCAGCCTGTGTGAGGTCAGTCTGCAGTCTGTGTGGCATCAGTCTGCTGTCTGTGCGAGTCTGTCTGACGTCTGTATGACGACAGTCTGGGTGACGTCCGTCTGCTGTCTCAGTTATGTCAGTCTGCAGCCTGTGTTGAAGTCAGTCTGTGAGGCGTCAGTCCGCAGTCTGTGTGATCAGTCTGCAGTCTGTGTTGACTTCAGTCTGTGTGTCGTCAGTCTGCAGTCTGTGTGAATTCAGGCTGTGTGTGTCATTGAGCTTCAGTCAGCGTTAGTCTCTCTCCCTCGGTGTTTGAGGAATGTGTGTTTGCTGGCTGTCTGACATGCCTTCGGCCATGTTTCTGTAACGTGCTTTCGGCTATGTTTGATGGATATGTGAATTGAGGGGAATGCAGAAAAGGCTTATTTAGAAATAGAGGAGATGAGAATATCAGGGACACACATTAACTATTAAATTAGCACTAGGTGGACTCAAGGACACTCAACAACTATTAAATTAGAAATAGGGCGGAGAAGCACAACCATATGGGATTTAATTTGACACGGTAATGCAATAGTTAAATTTTGCATTGAATTTTACCTGTTCAAATTTGATGATGTCATTGATTACATGGCGCCTTCTCACGATTGTAGCTGGGTGCAAATACATTGGGGCAGTAATTCCTCCCCAAACGCGTGAGTACGGAAGGGGTACTCACGCGTCTGGCCAGAGGAAATGCCGGTTTTCAGCATGCACAGCGCATGCGCTGAAAACCGGCATATCCTCTCCTCTAACCCAAGAGGTGAAGAGGCTAGTGCGTGCGCTGTAGGAGGCAGCGCGTGCATCTTGGATTTCCTCTGTTTTGGGGGATTTGCGCATGTGTAAAGGCCTCCGGTCTTTACGCTTGTAAAAAGCACACGCAAGTATTTATTTTTACAGGTAAGTGGTGTTTTAGTGCAATTTAGAATTTTTTTTCCACAGGTTTATTATTTTAAAGAATCTACAATAAGGTAAGTTTAGTTTTAGACCCTTTGTATTAAAAATTTATTTTTTTCAAAAAAAAATTATTGATTAAATTATTTTTTTAAACTTATTTATACTTAATTTAATGATTGTGATGTTTTTTAAATTTTTATTTAAAGTTTAAATAGTGTTTTGTGCCCCAGTAGTTCTTACTCTCAAACTCATGAATGAACCTTCCCCTCCCCTGATTGGTTGTCCAGTGCTCACCTGATCCCAGCCTGCACATCGCACTAACTACGCCGCTGGATCAGGTAAGCACTGCGTGCTGACATCTGAACCGGGCCTGTGACAGGAAATGCAAGCAGGCCCGGGCTTCAGATGTCAGCGCGCAGGGTGAGTGCAGATCGGGGGCTTGCACGCGCGGCAAGCCCCCGACACCAAGTTCTGGGCCATTGCTGACTGACGGAATTAAATCCTCAAGCTGCTGCATTACTCTTGGCATAAATAGTGTTCAGCATCTAAAACTAATTAAATGAGAATCAACCTACTGCTCAGACCTACCAGCAACTCATCACCACTTCCCCAGAAGCTGGATGCGAGCCGGATTGGCAGAGGAGTTTGCTTGTTTTGAGAACGTCAGCACAAAGTGGAATGTAAACGAGTGATGGGTAAAGGGGCATTAATCAGAAGTAATATATGAACCCCACGGACTATTAAAGCGCTTAGGCTGGTGTTAGAGTAAAGCTTTCAATAACGTTCTTGTAAATTGATGTAAGGTGTCACAGGATTATTGAGCACACTGTCCATGCAATAGTACTTAAACATAATTGCAGCAAATTGCAGCCACACCCGATGATGGTTGCATGGTGATTGAAACGTCTCACAGTTCTCAGCTCAGTATCTTAAGCTTTTAAGAATCAGCATACTCAGTACATACAGCCAGTTTTATTACAATTGTCTCCCTCCCTCTCTGTGACCATCCACACAATGCTGCATCATATTAATATATGCTACTTAAAATGTAACTCCATATATGAAGTGCTTCGTCGCCCTATCTTTGATCAATAAGGGTAGTTTTCCTGGCAAAACGATCTCTTTCTCTGCTGGGCTTAGAAGCGAACTTCCCTCTTCCCTCTCCTGCATCATTACCTTTCTGGACTCCCAAGGATCTATCCTTGCCCCCCTCCCATTTCTCAACTATATGATGCCCCTTGGCGACATCATCCAAAAACACGGTGTCAGTTTCCACATGTACGCTGAAGACACCCAGCTCTACCTCACCACCACTTCTCTCCAACCCTCAACCATCTTTAAATTGTCAGACTGTTTGTCCGGCATCCAGTACTGGATGAGCAGAAATTGTCTCCACTTAAATATTGGGAAGACCGAAGCCATTGTCTTCTGTCCCCTCCACAAACTCAGTTCCATAGTCACCGAATCCACCCTCTCCCCAGCATCTGTCTGAGGCTGAAGACTGCTCGCAAACTTAGTGCCATATTTGACCCTGAATGAGCTTGCTACCTCATATCAGCGGCATAAAACGCCTAATTCCAGCTCCATAACATTGCCCATCTCCCCCACTGCCTCAGCTCATCCGTTGCTTAAACCCTCATCCACGCCTTTGTTACTTCTAGACTTAACTATTCCAATGCACTCCTGGCAGGCCTCCAACATTCTACCCTATAAAAACTTGAAGTCATCCAAACTTCTGCTGCACGTGTCCTAACTCGCACCAAGTCCCGTTCACCAATCACCCCTGTGCTTGCTGACCTATATTGGCTCCCGGTTAACCAACGCCTGATTTCAAAATATTCATCCTTGTTTTCAAATCCCGCCGTGGCCTCGGCCCTCTCTATCTCTGTAATCTCCTTCAGCCCACAACCCCCCAACATATATGTGCTCCTCTAATTCTACCCACTTGACAATCCCTGATTAAAATCGCTCAAACATTGGTGTCTGACCCTTCAGCTGCCTAGGCCCCGTGGTCTGGAACTTGCTCCCTAAACATTTCCATATCTTTACATCTCTTTCGTCCTTTATGATGCTCCTTGAGGCCTTCCACTTGGACCAAGCTGTTGGTCATCTGCACTAAGTGCTTCTTATGTGGCTCAGTATCAAATTTTGGTCTTATAAAAACCTTGTGAAGCAGTTTGCGACGTTTTACTACATTAAAGGCGTTATAAAAATGCAATGGAGGAGAAATTCGCTATCGCCCCAGTGGGCATAATTATCGGCCGGGTGCAAAGTTTAGCAGCTGGTGCTAATTATCGACTCCAACTGCAGGCTTGTCTTCTATCGTCCCTGGAGGTGATCGGACTGCTAAATCAGGTGCTAAACACATCTCTTAAGGTGCTAATGCCGAGGAGCGAGGCAGCACCTCAGAGCGCTGGCAAAGCTCATGTGATGTCAGTCAGCAATGGAACACAAACACACTTTTGCCGTCCAGTTCTTAAAGCGGAGGGTGATTCTTGTTTTCCATCCACACAATGCTCATTGCAGCCTTGAATCTTGCCCTGGAGAGACCTTTACATCAAATCTGCTGGAACGAATAAATGAAAGAACCAGGGGAGGAGCTAAAAGTGCAGCCTCCAAAATCTCTTCTCAATCGATGCAAGGAAGGTCATTTCAAAATGAACCTGCAAAGGGTTGCTCAATACCCAAAACTCCTTCACACAGCGTTGAATCTCTCCAGAAGTCACTCTCTATCTCAGATTGTGTGGTGCAAAAATGTCACCGATAAAGAAAGGCAGGAAGCGGTTGCCTTTAAATAGCGCTCCCCAGTCCCTTCCTGATGCAAAATGCTCCCCTGAACCTGTCGTTGCTGACGGCAGGTGGTAAGGCCGGGGGCACCACACAATATCTAGTCTGGGGTGCTCCAGGGCTTTGCACGCTCGACTGACGTCACGATATGCAGCTTGGTAGTGTTCAGTGCTGCGGCAAAATGTCTTCCATTTTATGAGCAGTGCAAGAGTTTGGCGCGCCCAGGCACTAGTTGCTTTGCCCCACTTAGGGCGCTAATAGGAGGTGCAAACCAACCGAATTTTTCCCCAATGTGCTGTTAACATGTAACTCCATGTATGGTGAATTCCATCGATTATCATTGATCAATAGTTACATTTTTCCTGACTAAACAATCATTTTTTCTGGTGAACTTTCATACATAATTCCCTTCGAGTCATTATCTTAGCAATCGTTTCACTCTGGATCCACAGCATTTCAATTCTACCAAGTCAAAATATTAAGTGTAAATCGATCTTTATTTCTGGATCTTTTGTTCCAATTAAAATGATAAAATAATGGCAGACCAATTAAATACATACGTTGGTTCTGTCTTCACAAAGGAGGACACAAATAACCCCCCAGAGATGTCGGGGAACATAGGGCCTAACGAGAGGGAGGAATTGAATGAAATCAGTATATGTAGGGAAATGGAGCTAGGGAAATTGACGGGATTGAAGGCTGATAAATCCCCAGGGCCTGATATTCTACTTCCTAGGGTATTTAAGGAAGTGGCCCTAGAAAAAGTAGATGCATTGCTGGTTATCTGCCAAAATTCTATAGACTCTGGAACAGTTTCCATGGATTGGAGGATATCTATTGAAACCCCATTATTTAAAAAGCGTGGTAGAGAAAAAAGGGGAATTATAGATCAGTAAGCCTGACATCGGTAGTGGGGAAAAGATGTAATAGCAGAGCAATTGTAAAACAGTGACAGGATCTGACAAAGTCAACATGGATATACAAGAGGTAAATTATGCTTGATTAATCTACTGGATTTTTTTGAGGATGTAACTGGTAGAATAGATAAGGGGAAACCAGTGGATATGGTGTATTTGGACTTTCAGAAGGCTTTAGATAAGGTCCCGCATAAGAGATTAGCGTGTAAATTTAAAGCACATGGGATTGGGGGCATGGTACTGTCTTGGATAGAGAATGTGTTGGCAGACAGGAAGCAAAGAGTTGGAATAAATGGATCTTTTTCCGAGTGGCAGGCAGTGACTAGTGGGGTACCACAGGGATCGGTGCTAGGACCCAGCTATTCACAATATATATTAATGATCTAGGCAAGTGAACTAAATGTAATATCTCCAAGTATGCAGACGACACAAAGCTGGGTGCGCGTGTGTGCTCTGAGGAGGATGCATAGAAACTTCAGTACCATTTGGACAGGTTGGGTGATTGGGCAGGTGCAAGGCAAATGCCGTATAATGTGGATGAATGCGAGGTTATCCACTTCGGTTTCAAAAACAGGAAGACAGACTATTATCTGAACGGCAATAGATTGGGAGAAGGGGAAGTACAACGAGACCTGGGTGCCCCTGTGCACCAGTCGCTGAAGGTAAGCATGCAGGTGCAGCAGGCGGTTAAGAAGGCAAATGCTATATTGGCCTTCATAGCGAGAGGATTCGAGTACAGGCGCAAGTATGTCTTGCAGGAGCTGTTCAGGGCCTTGGTGGGACCACAAATTGAGTATTGTGTGCAGTGCTGGTCGCCTTATCTGAGGAGGGATGTTCTTGCGAAGATTCACCAGACTGATTCCTGGGATGGCAGGAATGACGTATAAGGAGAGATTGGGTCAATTAAGCTTATATTCGCTAGAGTTTAGAAGAATGAGAGGGCATCACATTGAAACTTATAAAATTCTAACAGGACTGGACGGACTAGATGCAGGAAAGATGTTCCTGATGGCAGGGGAGTCCAGAACCAGGGGTCACAGTCTAAGGATAAGGTGTAAGCCATTTAGGACTGAGATGAGGAGCAATTTCTTCACCCAGAGAATGGGGAACCTGTGGAATTCTCTGCCACACAGGACAGTTGAGGCCAATTCATTAAATATATTCAAGAAGGAGTTGGATATATTTCTTGAGGCTAAACGGATTAAGGGATATGGGGAGAAAGCAGGGACAGGGTACTGAATTTGGATGATCAGCCATGATCTCATTAAATGGTGGAGCGGCCTCGAGGGGCCGAAAGGCCTACTCCTGCTCTTATCTTCTATGAAGCATGCCCCGAAGTTTCCGTTCTGGAACTAATTGTCTTCCCACATTGTAGCAAATGATTAAAGTTCTCTGAAATTTATGAATCAGTTTGCAATAACATGTGTTATATAAATTTCTTATTGCTCATCCTGAGACTGACCATTGCTGCAGCAACGGCACTGGCACATCAGTCCACTATTACTTAGAGTAGGCTTGTACATCCCTGCTTAAAAGGCAAACACAAAATATTACCATTATAGCTATAGAAAGATAAACCAATATATTATAAAATTAGCATACTTTATTACAGTCTGGTTTACTCTTTCCTTACAATACCATACTGTTGGCGTTAGTTTACTTAAGGCTAACACAAAATAAAATCTCATCAGCATCATATATCTATTTCCATCTTTTCCCTTCGGCAGATCTCGAACCATTCGCTTTACAAATTACTCTCTCCAGAGCCACATTAACCATTTCTTGTCGTGTTGATGCCAGCGTGACTGAACGTGTCTTGGACCCATTCTTCAGGGCATTTCATCATGCACATTGCATGCTGGTATCGCATTCACGGGCAGCACCACATTCTGCATACACAGCAATAACCCAAGACCAGGCAGCTGGAGGCATCCGTTTCAAGCCATTACTACCCTTTCTGGCAATCTAACCAAAGCTGGGAGAGGGGTTAGCGGTTCTGTCGATCTTTGACTAGAATCTCCCCCTGCATGGTCCGATGTTTCTTGTATTGGCCAAGCTATCAAGTACATTCCTCTGATTGCTCAGCATCAGAAAGGACCGAACCTGAAAGCGGACCTGCGCAAGATGAGGAGCGGTAAAAAAAAGCAACTGGAGAAAAGATCCTCGGGCAGAGCAGACTTGAGCAGCAGCGGCATATTTTTCCATGTAATTCAAAAACAACGACAAATGATCAAGGAGTGAATTCACAGGAGAGCAGGTAAGTCATTGGTTGGTGAGTACTACAACTTATTTTGCCCTCGAAGCTAGCGAAGTGGGTTCAACCTATAAATTAAACTAAATGTTGTAAGTGCTTAAAAATTAAACCATGAGCTAAGTTAATTGAATATATAAACATTAATTCATTAAATAACTAAAACGACGGTGTATAGTGCTGGCAATGCAGGTTGTGTGCCACAACTGCAGCATGTGGAATGTATGTTGCAAGCATCGCGATCCCTGACGGCCACGTCTGCAGTTAGTGCTTGCACCTCGAGGAACCTCAGCTCAGAGTTGTTGAAAAGATACCCGAGGTGTAGACATATCCGGCCATCAGGACAGAGAGAGTTACCTGGACACTTTGATCGAGGCGGCAGTCACACCCCCTAGGTTAGGTAGTGGAACATGCCTGGTTAGTGGTCAGAGACAGGAGGGTGTGACTGCGACTCAGCCTGGTAAGGGGACACAGGTGCAGTGCTGGAGGAGCCTCGGCTCAGTACGTATTCAGCAGGTATGAGGTTCTCGCTGCCTTTGTGGGTGAGGGCAAAGTCTACAGTATGGATGAGCAAACTGACCACGGTACTGTGGTATAGGAGGCCATTCGAGTGGGGGGAGTGAAAATGAATGTAGTTGTGGTAGGGGACAGTGTAGTCATGGGGATATATATAGTGTTCTCTGCTGCCATGACCGGGTATTCCGAAGGCTCTGTTGCATTTAAGGTTTAAGGATATCTCCCCACAGCTGGAAAACATTTGGAGTGGGAGGGGAAGGATTCAGTGGTCGTGGTCAACGTAGGAACCAATGACATGCACCGAACTAGAATGAGGTTATTCTGAGAGAGCTTGAGGAGCGAGCATACAATTTAAAATGCAGGCCCTCAAAATAATAATTTCTGGATTGTAACTTCAGCCACGTGCAAATTGCTATCGGGATAAGCAGAACTGAGAGTTAAATGTTTTGCTTAAAGAGTGGTTTGGGTGGTAAACTGGATGCATGAATCATTCGTAACAACAGGCCTATAAGAAATCAAACCAGGCTAAATATAAATGAAACAGGAACGGAGAGCATAGGAAGGAATAAATTAAGTGAGGACATAGAATTTAGGTATTAATTAGAGTTATAGAACTAGAGAGTATAAATATGGTTTAAAATAAAGTGACAAGGACTGCTATTAAGCATGAGTTAAACATTCGGTACAGTACTGCGCACTCTGTCTGTAATAAAACAGGGGAACTGGAGGCAATAATGGTCCAGAAATACGGGTAGGGGGCTTCCCCTGGGTGCAAGCCTCTGACCTGCACTTACCTAGCACAACGGCCATTGAGCTGTGGGCCCACGTGGGATTCCGATCCTGGGCCTGCTCCAAATTCAAGCGTGCAGTGCTTGCGTATCCCAGGTGCGCAGATAGATTGCAGTGTTCCCCTGGGATCACGTGGGCCATGGAGAGCACTGTGCATGCACGGCAAACTGGCACTTCCGTTCCCCTGAAAGAAGGGGTTCTGAAGTTGAATGCGTGCACAGGAGAGGCTGCATGTGCGCATCGAACGTTTCTGCAGGTTTTCCTGGGAGGGTAAGTCTCCAGAAGGTGTAAGGCCTGCTTTTTACAAGGTAAGTGATGAATTAATTAAAATTAAAACATTTTTTCCACAGGTTTATTATTTTTAAATATTTTAAAGCAAGCTAAGTTTATTTTTAGCCCAGTTGGAAAATAAAATTATTTTTTTCAAAAATTTAAATTGTTGTTTAAAATAGTTATTTCCTGTCATTTATAGTTTATTTAAAAAACGTGTTTTTTAAAATTTATTTGAAGATTTAGTGCTTTTTGGGCCGTAGTATTTATAAGATTTGACAGTTCTTCCTGTCAATCTTATGAATGGAGCATTCCCTGCTCCGATTGGCTCCCCATTGCCCACAAGGCATCGAACTAACTGCACCCCTGGGATACGTAAGCACTGCATGCCGGCAGCTGGACCAGGCCCAGGATCGGAATTCCACGGGGGCCCACAGCTCAATGGCCGGCGTGCTAGGTAAGTGCAGATCGGGGGCTTGCAGCCGCAGGAAGCCCCTAACCCGAATTTCTGGGCCAATAATTTAAATTTTGAACTAATCTTTCTTTAAAATATTAAAAAATAAAAAAACCTGTGGAAATTTTTTTTAAATTTTAATTAATTCACCACTTATCTTGTTAAAAGCAGGCCTTGAGCCTGCTTTTTACATGTGTAAAACCTGGAGACTTACCCTCCCAGAGGAAACCTGACAAAAAAACGTAAGTTCCATGTGCACGCACTGCCTCTCTGGCATATGAGTTCCACCTCTGAACCACTTCCTTTAAGGGAATGGAAGTTCTGGTTTCCCAAACTGGCACTTCTGTTGGGCCTACAGGTGAATTCCCCATGAACACTCACCCGTGGAGACCCGAATTTCTGTGCCATTAATATGTTACGGGGAACCAGGTATTGTAGGGAATACTAAGACATGGCTACAGAAAAGTCAGGACAGGGAATTAAACATTGCCGTGTATATTGGCCCAGAAATTCGGGTCGGGGGCTTCCCGCGGGTGCAAGCCCCCGACCTGCTCTTACCTTGCATGCCGGCAGTTGAGCTCTGGGCTCCCGTGGAATTCCACTCCGGGGCCTTCTCCAACTCCCGGCGCGCTGTGCTTGCGTGTCCCACGGGTGTAGTTAGTGCGATGCGTCCCCTGGGATCACGTGAGCCATGGGCAGCCAGAGGAGGGAAAAGCCCATTGTAAGATTGACAGAAAGACCTGTCTAAACTTATGAATATATGGGCCCCTAAATAACAGTAAACTTTCAAATAAATTTTAAAAAATAATCACACTTTTTAAATAAACTATAAATTACATTAAATAACTATTTTAAACAATAATTTAAATTTTTGCAAAAAATAATTTTAGAAAAAAAACGGGGCTAAAAATAAACTTACCTTGCTTTAAAGAATTAAAAATAATAAACCTGTGGAAAAAATGTTTTAATTTTAATTAATTGACCACTTACCTTTTAAAATGCTGGCCTTACGCCTGGTTTTTACATTTCTAAAATCTAAAGAGTTACCCTGACGGAAAAACCTGTAAAAAAAACGTAAGTTTAAAGCGCACACGCAGACTCCCACGTGCACACGTTCGACCTCTGAACCCCTTCGTTCAGAGGAACGGCAGTGCCGGTTTCCCATGTATGCGCAGTGCATGCAAGAAAACGGCACTTCCATTGGGTTCAGGTGTGAATACCCCATGCGTACTCACGCGTTGGGACCCGAATTTCTGGGCCAAGATATTTCGAAACGATAGACAGGGGAAAAGGGAGATGGAGCAGCTGTGCATATTATAGGTAACATAATGGCAGTAGAAAACATTACGCAGCTATCAGTAAGACAGAAATAGAGTCTAAGTGCATAGAGCCAAAAGAAGACAAAGGATCATTCACACTCTTAGATGTAGTCTATAGACCACTAATGGTGGGAGAAGAGATGAAGGAAGAAATTTGGAAACAAATTAGAGAAATTAGTTAAAAAAAATAAAGTCATGGGGAGTTTAAACTGCCCTGAAATTAATTGGGAAGAAGAGGTAGTTAAAGGGGATAAGGGAATGGAGTTCCTTCTGTGTGCAAAGGGCTCATTTTGAACCCAATAGGTAAGAAACTGAACAGGGAGGATAAGCTACTGGGAGACCGACGCGTAGACGTGACATCAGAAAATGAGATTAGAAATGATATAACCACATTTTAAATTAAAAAGGAGAACTACTAAATAAACTAATCAAACTCAAACAGGATAAATTCCCTGCTCCAGGCGAATTACATCCGTGCATTTTAAAGGAATGTAGGGAAGTGATAGAAGAAGCACTATTGCACATATTTAATAATTCGTTAGAAAACGGTATAGTGCAAAAGGACTGGTGGATAGCTAACCTAATACATATATTTAAGAAGGGAGTTGGAACATGACCATGGGACTATAGACCAGTCAGCTTAACATCGGTGGTAGTAAAAATAATGGAATCCCTACTAAAGGAAAAAAAATAGAAGAACATCAAGAAGCCAAAATATAACAATGAATAGTCAGCATGCATTTCAAAAGAGAAAGCCTTGTTTGACCACACTTATTAAATTCTTTATAGAGGTAACAGAGAGCGTTGACAAGGGTAAAATAGTCGACATAATTTATCGAGATTTCAAAAAAGCCTTTGATAAAGAACTGCATGCAGACTAATGTAAAAGGTCAGAGAATGCGGAATGAGGCAACAAGTAGCAGAATGGATAGGTAGCTGGCTTCAAGACAGAAAGCAGAGAGCAGGTGTAAAGTTTAGCTATACGGAGCGGCAGAATACGAAAAGTGTGATCCCACAATGATCAGTGCTGGGACCATGTTTGTTCACAATTTATGTTAACAATTTAGACTTTGGAATCAAACACAATTTCTAAACTGCCGAATGTCACCAAATTGGGGAAAAGCTGCGGCTGTGATACACAATACTGAGAAGGGCTGCAACAAATTGCAAGAAGGCATTAATAAACTTGCAGAATGGGCAAATGCACTTCAACACAGATAAAGGGGGGGTATTACATTTTGATAAGAAAAATAAGGAGCTCACATATTACTTGGAAAGTAAGAATCTAAATGGGATAGAATAGCAAAGCAAACTTGGATTACAAAAACACAAATCACTAACACTAGCGACGCAGGTTTACAAATGCAAACGATGCATAAAAAAGCAAATGAAGCATTGGGTTTATTTCAAGCTGGATAGAATTGAAAAGTAGAGAATTATGTGAAACTTATATCGAACCTTAGTAATACCACTCTTGGAGTACTGCGTACAGTTCTGTTCGCCATATTATAAAAAGATATAGAGGCACTGCAGGGGGAACAAAAAAGATTTACAAGGTTGATACAAGAACTGCGAGGATATACCTATCAGGATAAAATGAATAGGCTGGGTCTCCTTTCGATTGAAAAGAGAAGGCTTAGGGGCAAGCTAATAGATGTCTTTAAAATATGAAAAGGTTTTGATATATAACCCATGTAAAACACTTTCAACTCCAAGAGAAAGCAATCAATTAACGATCTTAATTACACTTACCTGACTTGCACTAGATTGTGAATTGATACCAGGAATAGATTTTTCAGCGAGTTGTCCCCAGGTGATTTTAATTAAGAAGGTATGGGACAGAATAGAAAGCAGCAGACTGCTGTCATTATTTGAGGAATCTGGAACTAACGGCTATGGATTAAAGAATGGACTGAAGAGATTTAGAACGTGTGGTCAGAGACTCCTCTTTACATGTAGAGCGGTGAAGCTGTGGAATTAACAGAGGCAGACATTATGTCAATATTGGAGACTGAATTGCATGAACAAAAATACGGTGAAGTGATGTTGAGACCGGACGCATAAAGTGACTGGAACTATTTGATCGGCTGGAGGGTAAATGCTGAATAGGGCTAATTGCGTTAAACAGTCTTTTCCCCTCTTATAACATTCCAACAAACTGACGACCAGTTGAGATTTTCAGTAAATATCTGTGAACAAAGATACCTAATGTCACATTGACGAGTCAAGTTCCCACTGTCCCCATCATTAGACACTGATCAGGAGACAGGGCCCCGTTCTATTGGTCCAGGAGACAATGGGGGGCGGAGTCTGATGGGGAGACCAGCGCCCGCAACATTCACACCAAGATTACAGAATTACAGATAACCACCATCATAACATATTGTTTCTACACTAAAGGAATGTCTATCTGTAAATTAAACTGAGCGTCTCATTCCAGTGCCTGCGGTGTGAGGTAGTTGATGCTGACGCCCACATGTTCTACTCCACTGCTGAATCTCAGTCATGACTGTTCTCTTTGAATCTTGAGCGGGACGGGCGCTGTGTTAGCGGGAATCGATTATGTTCACCCGGTGAATGCAGCAGACATCAAGCACACGGCACAAAGTGGGAGAAATATTTTCTGATACCTGTTCATTTGCACAAAAACTATCTGCGTATGTCCCAAGGGAAAGATTGCCATTCTAAAACGGACCACGGGCAGTAGTTGAGCTCTAGTTAGGACAGGAAGCTAAGGTTTAATTCTTCATTTTATTAACCAATATTAGAATCAATGTCCAAGGAGATTTCACCATCTTCACCAACTCCTGCCTGAATTTGGTTTGTGTCGCTGCATAAATGCACGTGTTTGTGCAGGAACTCAAATACATGAGCATATATCCGCTTGCAGCCAGGATGTATGCAGGGGTTTCATACTCCCCTCTGTAGTAAACGGCCAGGCCGTTCTTCAAGTTACTCACGACAGGTGTCAACCACAACAGTATAAAACTGCCCGACACAGTGAACAGTAAAATAATGGATTTCCTCCGGCTCTCCATCTCTGCATCGCTCTGATTCTCACTGCAGTGGCCCCGGAGTGCCCTGCGGACCCTACTGCTTACTACAATTCGTCTGACTGTCAAACAATTAAACAGTA
Organism: Somniosus microcephalus; assembly: GCF_052327205.1. Lineage (NCBI taxonomy): Eukaryota > Metazoa > Chordata > Chondrichthyes > Squaliformes > Somniosidae > Somniosus > Somniosus microcephalus. Next base: position 34,561,237 of record NW_028225180.1, on the reverse strand, counting down.
ATATGAAAGCAAGAGCAAACCATGGAACTAAAATATTTTGAATGATGAAATAGGCCATGCCTGCAGGCGATATATAAAATGATAAACTGGCGAGGCATCCCCAGGCAACATTGTTAATGATTCGTTGAGGTTCATAGGAGAAAGCAAAGGGTATATTCTCCATACAGACCAGCGCAAGGACAGTTGTTAAAACTATTGTCGCAGTTCTCACTGTGCAATACTTTGTTTTAAACTTCTGAAAACATATAGTTACACATCGGTCAATGGTGAACAAGACTGTAAACCACACCGACATATCCAGGGTGACGGCATTGATGTAATGAATCAACGTACATACGGCAGTGTAGGACAGGAATGAATGCGGAAACTGGTAATAGAAAATCTGAAACACTAGTATATGGAAGATGATGACCAGTAGATCTGCTGTCGCCATGGCCACCATGTAGACCGAGATACATTTGGAAAGGCCGCAATTTCCTCTGGAGAGAATCAGGATTGTCAATAGGTTCGCTGTAAGGAAGAAGGAGAAGAGGTCAGTGACGGAGATAGTCAGGTAAATCTCGCAGCATATTGTGGGGGAATGCTCAGATGTGTCCCTACTTAGCGTTACCTACACTGATGTTTTGCCATATAGGCGAGCGCTGAGCTTTCAAAGAGCCATACAATCATTACGGCAGAGAGGGAGGCCATTCGGCCCATCGAGTCCGTGTCGGCTTTCTGTAGAGCAATCCAGTCATTCCCATCCACATCCTGCTATCCCCGTAGCCCTACAACATTAATTCCCTCAAGTGCCTATCCAGTCTCCCCTTGAAAACATTGAGTGTATCCGCTTCTAGCACTTCCGTCGGCAGCGAATTCCAGGTCCTCACCACTCACTGTGTAAACAGTTTTTCATCACATCCACCCTGTATCTCTTACCCAAAACCTTGAATCTGTGTCCATTAATCTTTTTACCATAAACTGGAAACAGCCTTTCCCCATCTAGCCTATCCAGTCCCACCATAATCTTTTCACACCTCTATCAAATGACACCTCAACCTCCTTTGCTCCAATGAAACAAAATCCAGCCTCCCCAATCATTCCTTGTAGCCAAGAACCCCCATCCCTGGAACCATTCCGGTAAATCTCCTCTGCACTCTCTCAGGGGCCTTCACGTTCTTCCGAAAGTGTGGTGATCAGAACTTGACGCAATACTCCAGTTGTGGCCTAACCAGCATTTTATAATGGTTCAGCATAACTTCTCTACTTTTGTACTCAATACCTCTGATGTAAGAAAAAGGAGACTTACCATCAAGTAACTTTAAAGTAAGCTTTAAGTAACTTATAAACACACTATTTACAAGAGAGGTCTTTACCATGCCTCTGGTAGAAGCCTCTTACAATACTGAACAGACCAGTATTTATACCAGTCCAACAGGAAGTGACACATGACAGGAAGTGAGGTATGTACACAGTTCATAGTTCATAGTTCACAGTTCACAGGAAGTGATGACATAACTTCCCGGAAGTTATTATTTTTATCACATTCTTCCCTCCTGCAGGTTTAGGAGGCTGTGGTCTACCTTTTGGTCCGCAGCCGCCGAACAAGGAAGAGTCGCACCCGTTTGGATTCCCGTCGTTGAGGGTCGCTGGTCCGCTTACATGCGGTTGGCCATTGGCCAGAGTCCGTGTGGCCTGGATTGCCCTGTGAAGGGTCGGGGAGATCATGGCTTCGAGTACGAGCCCCAATAGGTTCAAAGTCAGACTGCCTCTGTTCAGAGGGAGGTGCAGAGCTGGTCTGTGGCAGACCAGTACTTTCATGCGTGGTACTGGGAGGGTCGCAACCTTGAGCACGGGGTTCTACCGGCACCAAGCTAGTTGGTGTCTGATCAGGATCCTGGAGAGGGGTACCCGATAGGTCCCAAGAGTTTCCTGGTGAAATGCCATCACCCGATGTCCCACTAGGTCCTGGTGGGCAGGGAGCCAGATCCCGTAATGATACGGTAGATTCTCGGCCGTCCGAATATCGTATGTTTGCATAGGTGGGGTTGGCATCGGTTAGTTCGACCTCGTCTACAAGAGGGTCATTTTTAGATGTCCGAACGTATCTTCGGAGTAATACAGGTCCAGGAGTAGTTAGCCATGACGGGAGTGATGTCCCATGAGATGAGCGACGCTGGAATCCAAAGAACCGCTCATGAGGTGTCGTATTTGTGGCTGTAGAAAGCAGGGACCGTATAGAGTGCAATGCATCCGGAAGCACTGTTTCCCATTGCTGGTCTGGTAGGCCCCGAGATCTTAAAGCGAGACGTACGGAATTCCAGATGATACCGTTATACCTCTCTACCTGCCCATTTCCGATGGGATGGTATGGTGTTGTTTTGCTTGTAGCAATTCCCCGTTCTGAGAGGTAGTCCTTGAGTTCCCTCGACATAAAGGATGGACCCCGATCTGAGTGAATATAAGCCGGCATGCCACAGAGAGAAAATACCTGCTCAAGGCAGCAGATTATGGTGGACGCCAGCATATTGGAGCAGGGGAAGGCAAACGGAAAACGTGAATATTCGTCGATCATGGCGAGCAAATATGTGTTCCGAGTTGAAGAGGGCACTGGGCCCTTAAAATCGATGCTAAGTCGTTGCATCGGTTGGGTTGCATGTATGAGTACACCATCTGAGGGGCGGAAGAACTGAGGTTTTAATTCCGCACAAAGCCGGCATTCTGAGCATATTTTCTTTACATCTCCAGTGGAAAAAGGGAGATTCCGTGATCGTACAAAATGTAGCATGCGCGTAACGCCAGGATGGCACAAACCATTGTGGACATCCATGAGGGTGGAGGATGACATAGTGGAGCAGAATGCCCGTGTGAGGGTGTCCGGGGCCACATTCTCCTTGCCAGGCCGATAGAGAATGGTATAACCAAAAGAGGCCAGTTCCATCCTCCAAAGTTGTATTTTATTATTCTTAATTTTGGTTCGTTTTCGATTATCGAGCATGAAGGCGACTGATCGTTGGTCCGTGATCAATGTAAAGTGCTGGCGAGCTAGAAAATGGTTCCACTTCCGTACTGCCTCTATGATGGCTGTGGCTTCTTTCTCAACCGGAGGATAATGTAGCTCGGCACCTTGTAAGGTCCTGGACATAAATGCTACAGGACGACCTTCCTGATTCAGAGTAGCCGAGATCGCCACCTCCGAGGCATCACATTCAACCACGAAAGGGAGATTCTCATCAATGGAGTGAAGAGCCGCTTTCTCCAACTGTTTTTTGAGAAGGTTAAAGGCTGCAACAGCCGCTGTTCCCAGTGGAAATGATCTAGCATGCAGCAAGGGTTGGATTTTGTCCGAAAAATGAGGAATCCATTTAGCGTAGTATGCAAACAGACCGAGAGCCCGACGTAAAGAAGCCGGATTCTTAGGTGACGGGAGCTCTTGGAGCGGGCGAAGTCTTTCTGGGTCTGGCTTAATGATACCATTGCCTACGCAGTAGCCAAGGATGTTGATGGTCGGTTGCGACTCAACAGATTTGGATTCATTCAGGGTCAAATTACGGCGATGGAGGGCATCCCGAAATTTTTGGAGGTTGGAGTCGTGTTCCTGTCGATCGTGACCTGCAATGGTAATGTTATCAAGATAGGGAAAAGTGTCCCTTAGGTTTTCCTGCTTAACCAGGCCATCCATTGCCCGTTGAAAGACAGCCACTCCATTAGTAACCCCGAATGGGAGGCGACGAAATTGGTACAGCCGTCCATTAGCCTCAAAGGCTGTGTACTGCTTATCTGAGACCTTCAATGGTAACTGATGATAGGCACTTTTTAAATCATAAGTTGAGAACACTTTGTATTCGGCCAGTTTATTAACCATATCATCAATGCGTGGCAATGGGTAGGCGTCCAAGTCGGTATATTGATTGATGGTTTGCGAATAATCGATGCATAGTCGCTGTTTGTGAGGTTTTAGAGGGTTCTTGACAATGACGACTTGAGCCCGCCAGGGCGACGAACATGGTTCAATGATATCCTCTGCTAGAAGTCGAGAGATTTCAGCCGCAATAAAAGATTGGTCTTCCTGATTAAAGCGCCGCGATTTCGTTATTATCGGTTGGCATTGAGGCGGAATACTGGCAAATAATGAGGGTTCATCAAGTGAAGCTGCTGATAATGCACAAAATGGTAATTTAGATGGTATATTAGAAATAGTAAGTCCGGGTTTGGATCCACCAAACTCAATGGTGAGTTTCTTATGCTGTTTTTGGAAGTCCAGCCCTAAGAGGAGATCACTACATAAGTCTTTGAGCACCGAAAGTCGGGTGGAGGGATACATACGACCATGAAGTGTCATATCAACAACACAAAAGCCGGAGATTCTGGTATTAAGTGATGACTGGGCCATCGCAATTGCCTGGTCCGATGGGAAGACATGTAGTTTCAATTTTGCAACAATCTGTTCCTTAATGAAACTATCAGTACTTCCTGAGTCAATTAAGGCATCTAAGGTATGCCCTTTAATTGAAATTTTTGTGGCTGCCTGAGACAGGTTCTGTGGGCAAGCAGCTGTAATTGGTGTTGTTGCACAGAGAGTGGCTAAAACTCTCGGTGTGCTTCTTCGGGAGAGAGCTCGAGAGGAAGCTTGATAGGTCCTAGCTGGAGCATCTTGATAGGCCCTAATTGGGGCAGTTCGGTAGGCCTTAGCTGGATTGGCCCTCGTAGAGGCCCTTGATAGGCAAACTTTAGCAAAGTGTCCTTTTTTCCCGCAATAACTGCAGATTGCATTGCGAGCAGGGCAGGTTTTCCTAGGGTGAAAAGCATCTCCACAAAAGAAGCATTCCTTCCTAGATTGCCAAGAGGCTGCTAAAGTGGGGTCGTCCTCCTCTTCTTCATCAGAATTATCAGAATTAGATTCCCCCATGATAGGGTTCACCTGAGACCGCTTGAATTGTCTGGTTGCAGCTACAGCAGCAGATCGAGATCTGGGCAGCTGATAGAGGTCTGCATTTCTCTTTGCCAAATCCAGTGAACAAGCTAGGTCAAAAGCTTTTTGTAGCTCAAGTGTTTTACTTTCTAGTAGACGCTGGCGTATAAATGGAGAGGCAATCCCGCAGATGAAAGCATCACGAATCATTTCTTGGCGGTACAGCTCAGCTGAGGCTGCCTGAAAGTTACAATCTACGCTGAGCCTGCGAAGTTCTTGCAGGAATTCGTCAATTGATTCCCCTGGCCCTTGTCGGGCTGTGGCCAGTAGATGTCTAGCATAGACCTCATTTGGGGTCTTCGCATACAGTTTCTTAAGTGCCCGAATCACCTCTTCGTAATTATCCCATTCATCAACATATTCGAACACTTTTGGGGTCACATAATTGACAAGTATCTTCAATTTAGCAGGAGCATCCACTTTACATTCATCCAGAAAATTCTCAAAAGTACGATACCAATGCTTCCATACCCTGCCAGCTGCTGGTGTATTCGGGTCCAAGTCCAGACGAATAGGTCTAAGGATTTTCTCCATGATGGGTGGTTCCCTGGATCCTTAACTTCCGAGTTTGTCTGAAGGTCTAGTATTTGTCAGTGTAAATACTAAGTTACTTAAATTGATGTAAGAAAAAGGAGACTTACCATCAAGTAACTTTAAAGTAAGCTTTAAGTAACTTATAAACACACTATATACAAGAGAGGTCTTTACCATGCCTCTGGTAGAAGCCTCTTACAATACTGAACAGACCAGTATTTATACCAGTCCAACAGGAAGTGACACATGACAGGAAGTGAGGTATGTACACAGTTCATAGTTCATAGTTCACAGTTCACAGGAAGTGATGACATAACTTCCCGGAAGTTATTATTTTTATCACAACCTCTGTTTATGAAGCCCAAGATCCAATATGTTTTGTTAACCTATCTGTCAATATGTCCCACCATCTTCAGGGACCAATGCACATTAACTCCCGGGTCCCTCTGTCCCAGCACAATCTTTAAAACTGTCATTAAGTGTCTAATGCCTCTTCCTGTTGCTTCTGCCAAAATGCATCACCTCACGCTTCTCTGTATTAAATTCCATTTGCCACTTTTCTGCCCATTCTGCTAGCCTTCCTATGTCCTGTTGCCGCAACTGTTTGCCATACCCACAGGACTGGTGTCATCAGCAAATTTCGAAATTCTACTCTGTATTCCAATATCCAGGTCATTTATATATATAAAACAAAATGATTTAAAAGGAATGAAAAATTGAATATTCAATATAGCGGGAATCAAAATCCGACACCATTCCATCATACTTCAGGCAGTGATGAAATATAATTTTGCTGCAATTACTGGAAATATAACAAAACATACAGCTGCTGGGTGAAGGTACCTGCCGTCCGAGCAATTATCAACTTAAAATACACAGGGAACCACGGTACAAATGAATGATTACTATAGACACTAAGCAACAAATTCTTTACTGGACTTTGTACTGTTGGAGGAGCCGGGGATTCAGCCTCGCCCTCCCTCAGTGTAGAGAGGAAAGTTGAGTTCCCCTTGCCCAAGATCTACCAGACAGATTAGCGCTGACACGGCCGGGCGAACTGATGGGATTCCCGCTGATATTCACAAAATTATCCCGGTAGATAAATGATCTTCACGGAATCTGTTACATAATCATTAGTAGTGAGACCGTTAACAACTATTAAACAACAGGATGCATTGACTTACCGAGAATACCAAAGACCACGAGAAAATGATAGTATATGTCCATAATCTGTAGAATTATTGGCCGTGCCATTTTAAGAAGACTATTTGAATTCTGTCCTGCTTTACAGTTCTGACTGGCGTTTAACTGAGATACGTAAATGCTCCCACTTTATAGACCAATCCTTCCTCCGGTGAGAAAATCAGGTTACACAATAATTGAACTTAGTTACAGCCACTTAACAAACAAGGGGCGAGTTTCCACTTCACTGCGCCCAATGATAACATTGTACAGCTGAGTGCATGAACTTATTCCATTAAAAATAATGAAAGGGAGTTAATTCCAGACGGACTGTGCTCTGCTCCTGCCATGTGATCCCTGAAATGAACATCTCTCAAAGTCCCTGTGCTAGATTCTTAGGGCAAATCTTCTCTCTTCCATTACATAAGTAATGCTTTAACGTTAAGGTTGATGAATCTGCCCTAACATTACTGGTCGTCACCCTTCTCTAACATTACTGCTGATGATCCTAAATAAATGTTACTGGTGGTGGCCATTATCTAACATTAATGGTGATGACTCTTCTCTATTATTACTGGTGGTGTACCCACAGTAAGATTACTGGTGATGAACCTAATCTAACATTACTGGTTGTGATTCAATTACTGGTGGCGAAACTACTCTAACATTATTGGTCATGACTCAACCGAAGATTATTGGTGGAGGCCTACACTAACATGACAGCTGATGACATTCCTCTAACATTACTGGTAGTGACCCTACTCTAATATTAATGGTGGTTACCCTACTCATGCCTTACAGCTGGTGACAGTTCTCTAATAGTACTGGTGATGACTCTAATCTAACATTACTGGTGGTGACTCTACTCTAAATTTACTGCTGGTGACTAAACAGTAACATTACTGCTGGTGACAGTACTCTAACCTTACTGGTGGTGACGGTATTCTAACGTTACTGGTGGTGACTCTACTCTAACGTCCTTGGTGGTGAACCTACTCTAACATTATTGGTACTGACGCTAATCTAACATTACTGGTGGTGACTCTACTCTAACATTATTGGTGGTGACTTAACAGTAACATTACTGCTGGTTACCCTACTCTAACCTTACTGGTGGTGACTCTACTCTAACGTTACTGGTGGTGACTCTCCTCTAACGTCCTTGGTGATGACCCTAGTGTAACATTATTGGTGGTGAACCTACTCTAACATTATTGGTACTGATGCTAATCTAACATTACTGGTGGTGACTCTATTCTAACATTGTTGGTGGTGACCCTATTCTAACATTACTGGTACTGACGCTAATCTAATATTACTCGTGTTGACTGTACTCTAACATTATTGGTGGTGACCCTATTCTAACATTGCTGGTATTGATCTTAAACTAACATTACTGGAGGTGGCCTTAAATTCACAGTACTGGGATGATTCCACTCTAACGTTACAGGTGGTGACTCTACCCTTAACATTACTTTTGGTGACCCTACTCTAACATTACTGGTGGTGACACTATTCTAACATTAATGGTGGTGACCCTATTCCTGCATTACTGGTGGTGACCCTATTCTAACATTACTGCTGGTGGTCCTGAACTGACAAAACTGTTGGTGACCCTACTCTAACATTACTGCTGGTGATCACACTCTTAAATTACTGCTGATGACAATTCTCTAACATTACTGGTGGTGGCTCTACAATAACATTTCTCGTCCTGATCCAACTCTACTATTACTGGTGAGGAACATAGACTAACATTACTGGTGGAGACCCTACTCTAACGTTAGAGATGGTGACGCTACTCTAACATTTCTGATGTTGACCTTACTCGTAAATTGCTGGTGGTGATTCTACTCTATCACTGCTGGTGCTGAATTTACACTAACATTACAAGTGGTGATCCTAGTCTAACAGTACTGGTGTAGACGCTATTCTAACATTACTGGTGCTAAATCTACACTAATAGTACTGGTGATGACACTTTTCTAACATTACTGATTGAGTCCCTACTCTAACCTTACTGCTGTTGATCCTACTCGAGCGTTGCTGCTGCTGACTCTACTCTAACGTTATTGGTGATGACCCCACTCTAACATTACTGGAGGCGACTGTACTCGAACATAACTAGTAGTGACCCTCGTCTAAAATTATTGGTTGTCAATCTCGCATTAATGGAGGTGACTCTACTCCAACTTTACTGCTGGTGATTCGACACTAACATTACTGGTGGTGAGTCTACTCTAGAATTACCCGTGATGATTCTACTCTAACAGTACTGTTGGTGATTCTACACTAACATTACTGGTGGTGACTTTATTCTAGAATTACACGTGATGATCCTACTCTAACAGCACCGTTGGTGATTCTACTCTAAAGTAATTGTTGTTGAACCGAATCTAACATGACTGATGGTGGCTCTTCTCCAACTTTTCTGATAGTGCGACTACACTAACATTATTGGTGGTGACACTATTGTAAAATTACTGGAGTTAGGGTGCTCTCGGTGTGAGTACGGGCCTCGACTCCTCAAGGACTGTGCAGTGATCACTCCTACAAATTCCTTCAAGCATAGATGCAACAGGTAGATTGCACCCCCACCCACATATCCTATCTGACAGTTGTGCCCTTCAGTGGTGTTACCGAGCCGGTCTTGGTGATGGACATTTTAGTCCACGATGCAGAGTACATTCCGCGCCCTCGCTAACCTCAGTGCATCTTCCAAGGAGGTGTACTGACTCATCCACTTAGGGAGGGCGGTTGTAAGTCAGTCGGAGCTTTCCTTGCCCATATATGACCTATTCCCACGAGACTGCACGGATTTTGAAATAAATGTTGAGGGCTCTCAGGGCCTCTCCGACCCGACTATAAATTGGAGTACCGCCCCATCTGGTGGTTCTGTCCTGCTGGTGGGACAGGGTAGATCCAGGGATGGCGATGGAAGAGAGTGGGACATTGACTGAAAGATATGATGTTTTCACTATGACTATGTCAGGCTGCTGTTGGACTAGTCTGTGGGGCAGCTCAGCTAATTTTAGCACAGGTCCCCAGATGTTAGTGATGAGGACTTTTCAGGGTCGAATGGCTGGTTTGTGCCTTTGTCGTGTCTGAACCCGATCCATCCTATTTTATTCTTATTATACACCTTTAAAGTGCATTGATACAAATGAGTTGATTCTTCGGCCATTTCAGAGGAATTAAGAGTCACATATAGGCCTTACCGGCTAAGGATGGCAGGTTTTCTTCCCTACTATCCATTAGTGAACAACTTGCCTTTCTACAATAATCCAATAGCTTCATCTACATCATTCATAATACTTTCATTTTATTTGAGATTTATTTAACTAACTTCATTGAAATTTCCAGGGGAAAGGCTCGGGTTTGGAACTCACATCTTCGTATTTTTAGTCCAGCCCTCTGGATTACTAGTCAAGCAACATAACCATTATGCTGCCGTACACACGAGAGGTCACCAGCAGAAATGTCAGAGACTTGTCATCGCCTTTATTGTTAATGTGGAGTCATCATCAATAATCATACAGTAGGGTCATCAACAGTAATGTTAGAGTAGAGTCACCACATGTTATGTTAGATGGGGCTCACAATCAATCATTTTACAGTTCAATTTCCACCGGTGATATTAAAATAGGTCACCAATAGTGATGTTAGAATACAATCAACACCAGTAATGTAAGGGTAGTTTAAGCAAGAACAGTGTCATATTAGTGTCAGGAACAATAACGCTAGAGTAGGAATAAAGGCCAGTAATGTTAGAGTAAGTTCACCATTGGTGATGTCGGAGTAGTGTCGCCACCAGTATTGTTAGAATAGAGTTATCACCAGTACTGTTAGTATTGATCAGAGCTAGATATATTTCAGTTTCAAACAGTAATGTTGCAGTAGGGTGACTACCAGTAACGTTAGATTATGCTACAACCCCAGTAGTGATAGTGCTGAGTCATGATCAGTAATATTAGAGTCGGGTCACCACCAGCACTGTTGGAGTAAGGTCACCATCAGTAATGTTGGCGTAGAGAAAATCTCCAGTAACGTTAGAGTAGGATCACCACCAGAAATGTTAGACTAAGGTCAACACCAGTGTTGTTAGTGTAGAGTCACCACCAGTAATGTTAGAGTAGGGTCACTAGCATTAATGTAAGAGTAGGGTCACCGTCAGTAATGTTAGAGTAGGATCACCACCAGAAATGTTAAAGTAGGGACATTGGCAGTAATGTAAGAGTAGGTTCACCACCAGATATGTTAGAATAAGGTCACCACCAGTAATAATAAAGTAGGGTCACCACCAGCAATGTTAAAGTAGGGACACGGCCAGTTTTGTTATACCAGTGTTATCACCAGTGCTGTTATAGGAGGATAACTTTTAACATAATGATAATTTTACTGGGCTTGAAATCTAGAAGCCTGGACTAATGATCCAGAGATGTGTGCTCAAATCCCACCACGGCTGCTGAGGAATTGAAATTCAGTTAATTAAATAAATCTGCAAATAAAATCTAGTATCAGGAATGGTAACCATCGCATTGTGGTAAAAACCCATCAAATTCACGAATGTCCTTAAGGGAAGGAAATCTGCCATCCTTACCTGGGCCGGCATTTAAGTGACTCTAGACCCACAGCAATGCGGTTGACTCTAAACTGCCCTCTGAAATGGCCTAGCAAGCCACTCGTTTATAAAAAACCATTATGAAACTCAATAATAAGAATAAAACCGGGCAGACCACAGGGCATCGAACTCGGCACCGGCTACGGACACGACAATGCCACACCCAGCCCATTCCACCTTGCAAAATCCTCCTCACCAGAATCTGAGGACTCGTGCCAAAATTCGGAGAACTGCCTCACAGACTAATCAAGCAACAGACTAACATAGTCATACTCACAGTGACATATTCCATGTTGAAATCCACTTGGAAGAAGCACTGAGAGTAGTAAGGGCACAGAATGTACTCTGGGTGGGCGACTTCAATGTCCATCACCAAGAGTGGTGCGGTTCCGCCACTACTGACCGAGCTGGCCGGGTCCTGAAAGACATAGCTGCTTGTCTGGACCTGTGACAGGTGTTGAGGGAAAAACGTACTTGACCTCCTCCTCACCAATCTAACTGTTGCAGATGCATCTGTCCATGACAGCACTGGTAACATTGACCACTGCACAGTCATTGTGGAGACGAAGTCCCACATCCACACTGAGGACACCCTGCATCCTGTTGTGTGGCTCTACCACTCTTCTAAATGGGATAGATTCAGACCAAATCTAGCAGCTCAAAACTGGGCATTCATGAGGCGCGGTGGGCCATCTGCACCAGCAGATTTGTACTCTACCACAATCTGTAACCTCATGGTCCGGCATATCCCTCACTCTACCGTTACCATCAAGCCAGGGGACCAGCCCAGGTTCAATAAAGTGTGTAGAAGTGCATAAGAACATAAGAGCATAAGAAACAGGAGCAGGAGTAGGCCAATCGGCCCCTCGAGCCTGCTCTGCCATTCAATAAGATCATGGCTGATCTGATCCTAACCGCCAGTCCACTATCACAGGACCATCTCCTGAATCTAACAGAATTAGACACACGAAATAGGAGCAGGATCAGGCTACACGGCCCCTGGGCCCGCTCCGCTACCCACAGGGACATGTCCGATCCGAACTTAGACTCATGTCCAAATTCCTGCCCGCTCCCCGTAACCATTAATTCCCTTTACTTCTAGGAAACTGTCTATTTCTGTTTTAAAATTATGTAATGATATAGCTTCTACAGCTTTTTGGGGCAGCATATTCTATGGACCTACCACCCTCTGAGTGAAGTAGTTCCTCCTCATCTCAGTTTTGAAAGAGCAGCCACTTATTCTAAGACTATGCCCCCTAGTTCTAGTTTCACCCATCATCAGGAACATCTTCCCCGCATCCACCCGATCCAACCCCTTCACAATCTTATATGTTTCAATAAGATCGCCTCTCATTCTTCTGAACTCCACTGAGTACTGTCCCAATCTACTCAACCTCTCATGTGTCCATCCCCTCATCCCCGGGATTAACCGAGTGAACCTTCTTTGTACTGACTCGAGAGCAAGTATGTCCTTTCTTAAGTATGGACACCAAAACTGTACGCAGTATTCCAGGTGCGGTCTCAGCAATACCTTGTACAACTGAAGCAATACCTCCCTATTTTTATATTCTATCCCCCTAGCATTAAAAGCCAACATTCCATTGGCCTTCTTAATCACTTGCTGCACCTGCATACTAACCTTTTGAGTTTCGTGCACCAGGACCCCCAGATCCCTTTGTACTTCAGTACTTTCCAGTTTCTTGCCATTAAGATAATAACTTGCTCTACGATTATTCCTGCCAAAGTGCATAACCTCCCACTTTCCAGTATTGTATTCCATCTGCCAAATCTCTGCCCACTTACTTAGCCTGTCGATGTCCCCTTGCAGGTTTTTTATGTCCTCCTCACTCACTACTTTCCCTCCCATCTTAGTATCATCTGCAAACTTTGATATGTTACACTCGGTCCCCTCCTCCAAATCGTTAATATAGATTGTAAAGAGTTGGGGACCCAGCACTGACCCCTGCGGAACACCACTAATTACTGATTGCCAGTCTGAGAATGAACCATTTATCCCAACTCTCTGCCTTCTGTTAGATAGCCAATCCTCTATCCATGCCAGAATATTACCCCCAATCCCGTGATTTTTTATCTGAAGCAATAATCTTTTGTGTGGCACCTTGTCAAATGCCTTTTGGAAGTCTAAATACACTACGTCCACTGGTTCCCCTTTATCCACCCTAAACGTTACTTCCTCAAAGAACTCCAGCAAGTTTGTCAAACATGACTTCCCCTTCATAAAACCATGCTGACTTTGTCCTATTAAATTATGATTATCCAAATGTCCTGTTACTGTCTCCTTAATAATGGACTCCAAAATTTTACACACCACAGATGTTAGGCTAACCAGTCTATAGTTTCCAGCCTTCTGTCTACGGCCCTTTTTAAAAAAGGGTGTTACATTAGCAGTTTTCCAGTCTGCCAGGACCTTTGCCGAGTCCAGGGAGTTTTGGAAAATTATTACCAATGCATCCACTATCCCTACCGCCACTTCCCTCAAGACCCTAGGATGTAAGCCATCAGGTCCAGGTGATTTATCCGCCTTGAGTCCCATTATTTTACCGAGTACCACTTCCTTAGTGATTTTGATCGTGTTTAGCTCCTCCCCCCCTTTAGCCCCCTGTTTGTCCAGTGTTGGGATATTCTTAGTGTCTTCTACTGTAAAGACTGATGTAAAATATTCATTCAGTGTTTTTGCCATCTCCATATTTCCCACCATTAATTTCCCGGTCTCATCCTCTAAGGGACCAACATTTACTTTAGCCACCCTTTTTCTTTTTATATAACGATAAAAATTCTTACTATCTGTTTTTATATTTTTTGCTAATTTACTTTCACAATCTATCTTCCCTTTCTTAATCAATCTTTTTGTTATTTTTTGCTGTCTTTTAAAGTTTTCCCAATCCTCCATCCTCCCACTAGATTTGGCTACCTTATATGCCCTTGTTTTTAGTCGAATACTATCCTTAATTTTTTACTTAGCCACGGATGGCTGTCTTTTCTTTTGCACCCTTTTCTTCTCAGTGGAATATATATTTTTTGGAAGTTGTAAAATAACTCCTTAAATGTACACCACTGATCATGTATCGTCTTACCCTTTAATCTATTTTCCCAATCCACTCTACTCAATTCCGCTCTCATACCTTCATAGTCTCCTTTATTCAAGCTTAGCACGCTTGCTTGAGATCCAACCTTCTCACCCTCTAATTGAATATGGAATTCAACCATGTTATGGTCACTCATTCCAAGGGGATCCGTACTAAGACATTTTTAATTAATCCCATCTCGTTACACAGGACCAGATCTAAGGTTGCTTGCCCCCTGGTCGGTTCAGTTACATACTGCTCAAGAAACCCATCCCTAATACACTCACTGAACTCATCCTCAAGGCAGCACTGCCCAATTTGATTTGTCCAATTAATATGATAGTTAAAATCCCCCATAATTATAGATGTTCCCTTATTACAAGCCTCAACTATTTCCTGATTGATACTCCGTCCAACAGAGTTGCCACTGTTCGGAGGCCTATAGACTACGCCCACTAGTGTTTTTTTCCCCTTATTATTCCTTACCTCCACCCAAACTGTTTCATTATCCTGATCTTTTGACCCAATATTATTTCTCTGTATTACAGTGATTCCTTCCTTTATTAACATAGTCACCCCACCTCCCCTTCCTTCCTGCCTGTCCTTCCTGATCGTTAAATAACCTGGTATGTTTAATTCCCAGGCATTGTCACCCTGCAGCCATGTTTCTGTAATGGCCACAAGATCATACCCATATGTAGTTATTTGTGCCATTAACTCATCTATTTTGTCACGAATGCTACGTGCATTCAGATAGAGAACTTTCAAAGATGTTTTGTGACACTAAATTCCTGCTTTTGCCCTTTTTATTACTTTACCTTTTACTCCATACCTTCTGCTCCATGTCAGGAGCAGCTGCAGGCACACCTAATTAAGAGGTGCCTACCTTGGGAAGCTGCAACTTTGGGCTGCATGCATGCTAAAAGCGGAAGCAGCATGCTACAGACAAGTCTAAGAGATCCCACAATCAACAGATCAGATGAAAGATCTGCAATACTGCCACATCCAGTCGTGAATGGTGACGGACAATTTAATAACTAATGGGAGGAGGGGGCTCCATGAATATCCCCATTCTCATAGATGGTGCAGGCCAGCACCAGAGTGCAAAAGACAAGGCTGAAGCATTTGCAACCCTCTACAGCCAGAAGTGCAGATTTGATGATCCATATCGGCCTGCACCTGAGGTCCCCACCAACACAGAAAACAGTCTTCAGCCAATTCGATTCATGTCACGTGATAGCAAGAAACGTCTGATCCCACTGGATACAGCAAAGGCTATATGCCCCGACAATCGAGCAGAAGGAGCAGACCTGGAGGGAGCACATGAGAGCAGAGCATGGAGTGGCAGCAACTGAACAGAGGCAGTTTTTGAATTGTGACATCAGAGTAAAAAAACGGACATCACCACAAGGGAAAGAGCTGATTGGTGAGTAGCTGCGGAGTGTTCTTTGCTAAGATTTAAGTTTATTTCTGCTGGGTTAGCACTTAGACTAATAAATAGAGGCATGGCAGGGCAGCTCAGCCCCGTGGAGTGCACATCCTGTGCCATGTAGGAAGTCCTGTCTGCTTTGCAAAGCCTGGAAGACCACATGTGTGGGAAGTGTCTCCAGCAACAGAAACTTGAGCTCTGGGTTTCAGAGCTTGAGTGGCGGCAGAAGTCACTGCTATGCATCCGCGAGGCTGAGAGGTACATAGATAGCACGTTTCTGGAGGTGATCACCCCGCAGCTTAAGAGTATACAGGCAGAGAGGGAATGGGTGACCATCAGACAGAAGAGCTGAACCAGGCAGGAAGTGCAGGAGTCCCCAGAGTGCATCGCGTTCCCCAACCAGTATTCAGTTCTGAGTACTGGTGGGGGTGATGGTTCCATGATGGGAGTGCAGCCTGTGTCAAGTTCAAGGCACCACGGGTGGCTCAGCTGCACAGCGGGTGAATGAAAAGAGTGGCAGAGCAATGATGGTAGGGGATTCGATAGTTAGGGGAGCAGACAGATATTTCTTTGGCCGTAGATCTGACTCCAGGATGGTATATTGGTTCCAGGAAGTCACTGAGCAGCTACAGGGCACTTTGAGGGTGGAGGGTGAACAGCCAGAGGTCGTTGTCCATATCGATGCCCACGACATAGGCAAAAAGTGGGATGAGATACTGCAGGCAGAGTTTAGGGAGCTAGAAGAGAGATTAAAAAACAGGACATCAAATGTAGTAATTTCTGCATTACTCCTGGTGACACGTGTTAGTGAGTACAGGATTAGCTGGATAGAACAGATGAATTCATGGCTGTAGAGATGGTGCAGTGTGGAGGGCTTTCGATTCCTGAGACATTGAGACCGTTTCTGGGGAAGGTGGGACCTGTACAAGCGGGACAGGTTACACCTCAACAGAGCTGGGACCAATATTCTCACGCGTAGGTTTGTTAGTGCTGTTGGGGAGGATTTAAACTAACTTTGCAGGGGGATGGGCAACAGCATGTAGGAGTAGAAAAGAGGAATAAGGAGCATAAAAGAGTAACTGTTTTGGAAACTACTAGAGAAGATATTACTAGAGGCGGTGGTAGTACCATGTTAGATTGGAGCAGACTAATACAGACTACGAAAGATTCAAAATTGGGTTTAGAATGCATCTACATAAACACACAAAGTCTGGTGAATAAGGTTGGTGAGCTACAAGCACAATTAGCTGAGTGGCAATATGATGTGGTGGCAATAACGGAAACGTGGTTTATAACGGTGAGGATTGGGCACTAAATATTCAAGGGTACAAGGTGATCAGAAAACATAGGGAAGGGAAAAAGGTAGTTGGGGTTGCAGTGCGGATTAAGGAAGACATTGTAGTTTTGGAAAGGGAAGATGTTGTCGAGGGGACAAGGATAGAATCCATTTGTTTAGAGTTGATGAGCAAAAAGGGTATGATCACGCTATTGTGGGTATTATGTAGGCCTCCAAATAGTGAGAGGGAGGTAGAAGAGCAAACCTGCAGGGAAATCGCAAGAGCTATAGAGTGGTGATATTGGGGGACTTGCATTACCCAAATGTCGATTGGGATAATGCTAGGGTAAAGTAAAAGGAGGGGGTGGAACTTCTGAAATGTGTTCAGGATAATTTCCTTGACCAATATATTCTTGGCCCAACTAGGAAGGAGGCAGTGCTGGACCTGGTGCTGGGGAATGAGGTGGGCCAGGTCGACCAAGTGTCTGTGGGAGAATACTTGGGTATGAGTAATCATCGTATCATAAGATTTAGATTAGTAATGGAGAGGAGCAAGGAACAATCTAGAGTGGAACATCTAAACTGGAATAGGGTTAACTTCAATTGGATGCGAAAAGATCTAGCCAGGGTTAAATGGAATCAATGACTGACAGGAAAAACTGTAATGCAACAATGGGTGATCTTTAAGGAGGAGATGTTCCATTTACAGGCTAGGTACATTACCACAAGAGGGAAGGATAAGGGGGCCAATGCAAGGGCTCCTTGGAAGAGGGAGACAGAGAAGATAATGAAACATAAAATACGGTGTATGATGCAGGTCAGGTGAAATTTTCAAGGGATAACATGACCAAATATGTTGAGAGGGGATGTGAAGTTGAAAAAAAGATTGGCAAAGAGAAAATATGAGAGTAGAATGGTGGTTAACATAAAAGGGAACCCAAAAATCTTCTACCAGCATGTAAACAGTAAGCAGGTAGTAAGAGGTGGGGTGGGGCCTATTGGAGACAAAGAAGGTGATATATGTTTAGTCACGCAGGACAAGGCTAGAATACTAAATCAGTACTTTGTATCGGTGTTTACTAAGGAGGTGGATGCTGACAAAATATCGGTAGAAGTGGAAAAGGTAGAAGCAAAGAAAGGAGTGAAAATTAATAGGCAGGATGTACTAGAAAGGTTGGGCATTCTTAGAGTCGACAAGTCGCCTGGTCCAGATGGCTTGCATCCCAGGTTACTAAGGGAATTGGGGGAGGAGATAGCAATAGAGCTTGCCATAATTTTCCAATCTTCCCTAGATGCGAGGGATGTGCCTGAGGATTGGAAAGTGGCAAATGTGACACCATTGTTCAAGAAAGGGTGCAATGACAATGCTAGTAACTACAGGCCGGTCAGTTTAACACCAGAGGTGGGTAAACTTTTAGAAACAATAATCAAGGAAATAAATAAAGGGCATTTGAAGAGGTTTAAGCTGATTAAGGGGAGCCACCGCATGTTTGTAAAAGGAAAATCGTGTTTGACTAATCTAATTGAATGTTTTGATGAATTAGCAGAGAGGACTGATGAAGGGAATGCAACGGAGGTTATCTACGTGGTTTTAAGGAAGGCGTTTGCCAAAGTATCACGTAGAAGGCTGGTTCACAAAATTGAGGCTCATGGAATAGGTGGACCAGTGGCAGCTTGGTAACCAATTGTCTTAAGGACAAAAACAGCGAGTTGTGTTAAGTGGCTGTTCTTCAGACTGGAGGATGGTAGGCAGTGATGTTCCCCAAGGGTTAGTGCTGGGGCCACTGCTTTTATTGATATATATAAATGAGCTGGATACTGAAATACAGAGTAGAATTTCTAAATTTGCTGATGACACCAAACTTAGGGTATGGCAAACAGTGATGATGATATCAATCGACTGCAACAGGATATAGAAAGGCTAGCAGAATTGGCAGACAAGTGGCAGATAGAGTTTAATACCGAGAATTGTGAGGTCATGCATTTTGGCAGAAGAAACAGGAAGAGGCAATATTCACTTAATGGCACAGTTTTAAAGAGTATGCAGGGACAGAGGGACCTGGGAATTAATGTGCATTGTCCCTGAAGTTGGCAGGATATATTGAGAGGGTGGTTAACAAAGCATATGGGATCTTGGGCTTCAAAAATAGAGGTATTGATTACAAAGGTAGAGAAATTATGCTAAACCTTTATAAAACGACGGTTAGGCCATAACTGGAGTATTGCATCCAGTTCTGGTCACCACAATTTAGGAACAATATGAAGGCCCTTGAGAAGGTGCAGAGTAGATTTACCAGAATGGTTCCGGGGATGGGGGAATCTTAGCTACAAGGTCAGGTTGGAGAAGCTGGATTTGTTTACAATAAAGCAAAGGAGTTTCAGGGTTGATTCGATAGAGGTGTACAAGATTATGACGGGTTTGGATAAGCTAGACGAGGAAAGACTATTCCCACTAGTTGATGTTACAAGGACTCTGGAACACAGATTTAAGGTTTTGGACAAGAGCTACAGGAGGGATGTGAGGAAAAACTTCTTTATGGAGCTGATGGCCTGGAATTCACTGCCGATGGAAGTGGTGGAAGCAGAGATACTCAATGCCTTCAAGGGGAGATGAGATAAGCACGTGAGGGAAATAAACTTGCAGGGCTACGGGGATAGAGCGGGGAAATGGCACTGACTGGATTGTTTTCCAGAGCGCTGGCATGGACTCGATGGGCCGAATGGCCACCACCTGTGCCGTTATGACTCTATGACTCAATGATATTATAAACAATATTACGGCTCATGGTATTGGGGGTAATTTGCTAACATGGATTCAGGATTGATTAACGGACAGAAAACAGAGAGTAGCAATAAATGTTGTCAGGCTGTAACTAGTGGTGTACCACAAGGATCAGTGCGTGAGCCTCAGCTATTCAGAATCTACATCAATGCTTTTGATGAGGGGACCAAATGTAATATATACAGATTTGCTGATGATACAAAGCTGGGTGATTGTAAGTTGTGAGGATGATGCAAGGAGGCTTCAAGGGGATATAGACAGGCTAAGTGGGTGGGCAAGAACATGGCAAATGGAATATAATGTGGAGAAATCTGAAGTTATCCACTTTGGTAGGAAACATAGAAAATCAGAGCATTTTTAAATTGATGAATGTTTGGGAAATGTTGGTGCTAAAAGTGACCTGGGTGTCCTTGTACAAAATTCAATGAAAGTTAACATGCAGGCACCATAAGCAATTTGGAAAACAAATGGTATGTTGGCCTGTATTAGAAAAGGATTTGAGTATAAGAGTTAAGGCGACTTACTACAATTATATAGGGCCCTGGTGAGACCACACCTGGTGTATTGTGTACAGTTTTGGTCTCCTTACCTAAGGAAGGGTATACCTGCCATAGAGGGAGTGCAACGAAGATTCACGAGAATGATTCCAGGAGTGGAGGGTTTGTCCTATGAGGAGAGATTGAGTAAACTAGACCTATATTCTCTAGAGTTTAGAAGAATGAGAGTTGATCTCATTGAAACTCACTAAATTCTTACAGGACTTGAAAGGGTAGATGCAGGGAGGATGTTTCCCTTGGCTGGAGAATCTAGAACCAGGGGTCACAGTCTCAGAATAATAGGTCGGCCATTTAGGCCTGAGATGAGGAGACATTTTTTCAATCAGAGGATGGTGAATATTTAGAATTCTGTATGCTAGAGGGCTGTGGAAGCTCTGTCTTTCAGTATATTGAAGGCAGAGATCGGTAGATTTTTGAATATTAATGGTACCAAGGGATATGGATAAAGTGCAGGAAAGTGGAGATGAGGTACAAGATCAAAGATGAACTTACTGAATGGTGGAACAGTCTCCAACGGCCAAATAGCCTACTGCAGCACCTATTTTTAAGGTTGTTCTGTTAGAGTCGAGCCACCAACAGTAATGTTGGAGTAGAGTCACCACCAGTAATGTTAAGAATAGCGTCACCACCAGTACTGTAAGATCACCATCACAACCAGTTATTTTACAGTGGGTAAACCAACAGTAATGGTAAAGCAGGGACACCACCACCACATTAGTGTTAGGGTAGGATCACCACCAGTAATGATAGAGCAGGTTCACCACCAGTAATGTTAGGGTAGGGTCACCACCAGTAATGTTAGCATCGGGTCACCACCTGTAATGTTAAACTAGATTCACCAAGAATAATTTCAGAGTATGGTCACCCCAAATAATTGAACAGTAGAGTCACCACCAGTAATGTTAGAGTAGTGTCACCACCAGTAATGTTAGAGTAGGATCATCACCAGTACGGTTAGAGTAGAGTCACCACCAGTAATGTTAGAGTAGAATCACCACCAGTTATGATGAAGTATGGTCACCACCAGTAATGTTAGAGTGGAATCACCACCAGTAATGTTAAAGTAGGGTCACCACCAGTAATATTAAAGTAGGGTCACCAGCAGTAATGTTAAAGTAGGGTCACCACCAGTAAAGTTAGAATAAGATAATGACCAGTAATGTTAGAGTAGAGTCACCACCGTTCATATTAGAGTAGAGTCACCACCAGCAATGTTAATGTAGGATCATCACCAGTAATGTTACAGTCGATTCAACACCAGTAATGTTCTTGCAGAGACACCGCCAGTAATGTTAGATTATGGTCAGCTGCATTATAATTATAGTAGGATCAGCACGAGTAATTTTTCAGTAGATTCACCACTAGTAATGTTGGAATAGGGTAATCTCAAGAAATGCCATTGTAGATTCACAACCAGTAAATTAGATTAAGTTCACCAACGATAATGATGTAGTTGGCTCACCAACATTCATTATATAGACGGTTCATCTCAAGTAACGTTAGAGTGGAGTCACGACCAGTGATATTATAGCATGGGAATCACCAATAATCTTACAGTGTGGCCACCAGCAATAATGTTAGAGAGGAATCAACTCCAGGGATGCTAGAGTACAGTCAGAAACTACAATCTTAGTGCAGGGTCACAATCATTAATGTTGGAGTACAGTCGCAATCATTAATGTTATAGTAGGGGCAACACCGGTAATGTTAGACTAGGGTCAAGACCAGTAAGGTTAGATTGGGTTCATCACCAGTAATGGTAGAGTGAACTCCTCACTAGTAATGTTACAGTAGGTTCACCAGCAAAATTGTTAGATTAGTGTAAGCTCCAATAATTATAGATTAGTGTCACAACCATTAACTTTAGAGTTTGGTCATCAAAGTAATGTTCAAGTAGAGTCACCAGCAGTAATGATAAAGTATGGTGATCACACCTAATGCCAGAGTAGAGTCACAAACAGTTATTTTAGGGGGTGGTCAACACCAGTAATGTTAATCTAGGTCACCGTCAGTGATGTTAGAATCGGGCCACAAGCAGTTACGGTAGAGTAGAGTCACAACCAGAAATATTAGTGAATGGTCACCAGCAGTAAGATTAGAGTGGAGTCAACGTCAGTAATGTAAAAGTAGAGTCACAACATGTACTGATAGCGTGGGGTCACCAATAGTAATGATAGGGTAGGATCACCATCAGTAATGTTGCAGTATTGTCTTTATAAGTCACGTTACAGTAGATTCGTGAGCAGTAATGTTATTGTGGTGTCATCAACAGTGATATTAGTGTTCAGTCATCACCAGTAATGTTAGAGTACAGTCAACAACAGTAATGTTGGAATATGATCACCAGCACTATAGTTAGAGTACAGTCACAAACAACAATGTTAGAGTAGTTTCACAGTCAGTAATGTTACCGCAGAATCACAAATATTAAAGATATAGTACAGGCATCAGCCATATTGTTGGAATAGGGTCACCAACAGCACGGCTAGAGTAGAGTCACAACCACTGATGTTAGAGTAAAGTCACCATGAGCAATGTTAGATTAGAAATGAGGGAGTAGAGTCAGCACCGGCGATGTTATTGTAGAGTCACCACCGGTATCGGTAAAAGTAATGTTAGAATAGGATCACCATCAGTTATTTTTAAAGTACAGTCACAAACAGTAATATTAGAGTAGAGTCCCAATGACTAATGTTAGAGTAGGGTCACCTCAGTAATGTTAGAGAATGGTCATAACCAGTAATGCTAGAGTAGGGTCACCACCAGTAATGATAGAGTAGAATCTCCACAAGTAATGTTAGAGTAGAGTCACCTGCACTAATGATAGAATATAGTCACCACCAATAATGTTAGAGTACGGTCACCAGCAGTAATGTTAGAGTAGAGTCACCAGCACTAATGTTAGAATATAGTCACCACCAATAATGTTAGAGTAGAGTCACCACCAGTAATGTTAGAGTAGAGTCACCAGCACTAATGTTAGAATATAGTCACCACCAATAATGTTAGAGTACGGTCACCAGCAGTAATGTTAGAGTAGGATCTCCACGAGTAATGTTAGAGTAGACTCACTACCAATAATGTTAGAGTAGGATCTCCATGAGTAATGTAAGAGTAGGGTCACCACCTGTAATGTTACGGTAGGGGCATCACCAGTAATGTTAGAGTAGGACCTCCAGATGTAATGTTATATTAGAGTCTCCACCAATAATGTTATAATATTTTCACCATGAGTAATGAGGGAGTAGAGTCAACACTGGTAACGTTAATGTAGAGCCACCACCAGTATTGGTAAAAGTAATGTTAGAGCACGGTCACCACCAGTTATTTTAGAGTGCGGTCACCTAAAGTAATGTTAGAGTAGAGTCACAATCAGTCATGTTAGAGTAATGAAACCTCAGTAAGATTAGAGTAGAGACACCACCTATAATGTTACAGTAGGTTGGTCACCGCTATATATAGAGAATGGCAACCACCAGTAATGGCAGAGAATGGTAAACACAATAATGTTAAAGCAGAGTCATCAACAGTAAGGCTAGAATAGGCTCACCACCATTAATGTTAGAGTAGAGTCACCACCAGTAATGTTAGAATAGGATGACCATCAGCTTTATTAGATTGTGGTCACAAACAGTAATTTTACAGAAGATTCACAATGAGTAATGTTAGAGTAGGGTCTCCTCAGTAATGTTAGAGAAGGGTCACAACCAGTAATGCTAGAGTAGGGTCACGACCAGTAATTTTAGAGTAGGGGCACCACCAGTAATGTTAGAGGAGAGTCTCCACCAGTAATGTTAGAGTTGGGTCACCACCAGTAATGTTAGAGTAGGTGCACCACCGGTAAAGTTAGAGGAGAGTCACCACCAGTAATGTTAGCGTAGAGCCACCACCAGTAATGTTTCAGTAGAGTCACCAACAGTAATGTTAGAGGAGCGTCACCACCAGTACGTTTCGCGAAGAGTCAACAACAGTGATGTTAGAATAGTGGCACCACCAGTAACGTTTGAGTAGAATCACCACCTGTAATGATGGAGTAGCATCACCACCAGTAATGACAGAGTAGAGTCACCACAAGTAATAAAAGAGTAGAGTCACCACCATTAATGTTAGCATAGATTCACCACCGGTAATGTTAGAGTAAATTAATCACCAGTAATATTTGAGTAGAGTAACCACCAGTAATGTTAGAGTACCGTCATCACCAGTAATGTTAAAGTAGACTCACCATCAGTAACGTTAGAGTAGGGTCACCACCAATAATGTTAAAGTAGGATCTCCATGAGTAATGTTAGAGTAGGGTCACCACCTGTAATGTTACGGTAGGGTCACCACCACTACTGTTCATATTGGGACACCACCAGTAATAATGGAGTATGGTCAGCCGCATTAAAATTATAATAATTTTGCAGTGATATTAGAGTCAATTCACCACCAGTATTGGTAAAAGTAATGTTAAAGTAGGGTCACCACCAGTTTTTTTAGAGTGCGGTTACACACAGTAATGTTGGAGTAGTGTCACAATCATTCATGTTATAGTAATGATACCTCAGTAATATTAGAGTAGAGACAACAGCTATTATGTTAGAGTGGGTTGAGCACCACTACAGATAGAGAAAGGTAACCACCAGGAATGACAGACAAAGGTAACCACAATAATGTTAAAGCAGAGTCATCAACTGAAAGGAGAGATAAGGCTCACCACCATTAATGTTGGAGTATAGCCACCACCAGTAATGTTAGAGTAGGTGCACCACCAGTAATGTCAGAGTAGAGTCACCACAAGTAATGTTAGAGTCGAGTCACCACCTGTTCTTTTCATATAGAGACACTGCCAGTAATGTTGGATTTTTGTCAGCCGCATTAAAATAATATTAGGATCAACACGAGTAATTTTGCAGTGATGTTAGAGTAGAGGTACAACCAGTAATGTTGTAGGATTTTCATCACCAGTAATAAAGGAGTAGATTCAACAGCGGTAATGTTAGTGTAGATTCATCACCAGTACTGGTAAAAGTAATGTTAGAGTAGGGTCACCACCAGTTAATTTAGAGGTCGGTCACATAAAGTAATGCAAGAGTAGAGTCACAATCAGTCATGTTAGAGAAATGAAACCTCAGTACTATTAGGGTAGAGGCAACACCTCTAATGTTAGAGTAGGTTCAGCACCACTATAGATAGAGGACGGTAACCAACAGTAATTGCAGAGAATGGTAATCACAAAAATGTTAAAGCAGAGACATCAACAGTAAGGCTAGAATAAGCTCAGCACCATTAATGTTAGAGTATAGCCTCCACCAGTACTGTTAGCGTATAGTCACCATAGTAATGATAGAGTAGTGTCATCACTTTTAATGTTAGACCACGGTTACCACCGGTAATGTTAGAGTAGAGTAGCCACCAGTAATATTTGAGTAGAGTAACCATCAGTGTCGTTAGGGTAATGTCACCAAAAATAATGTTAGTGTAGGGTTACTACCAGTAAGGATAGAGTAGGGGCACTACCGCAAACGTTAGAGTAGGATCAACACCAGTAATGTTGGAGTAGAGTCGCCACCAGTAATATTACAGTAGAGTCGCCACCAGTAATGGTAGAGTAGAGTCACCACCAGTAATGTTAGAGTAGAGTCACCACCAGTAATGTTAGAGTAGGGTCACCACCAGTAATGTTAGGGTAGAGTCACCACCAGTAATGTCAGAGTAGAGTCTCCACCATTAATGTAAGAGTAGCCTCACCACCAGTAATGTTAGAGTAGCGTCACCACCAGTAATGTAATAGAAGAGTGACCACCGGTACTGATAGACTAGGGTCACCACAAGTTATGTTAGAGTATGGTCATGACAAGTAATGTTACAATAGGGGCATAACCAATAATGTTAGAGGAGAGTCATCACCAGTAATGTTAGAGTAGATTTACCACCAGTAATTTTGTAATAGTGTCACCACCAGTAATGGTAGAGTAGAGTCACCACCAGTACTGTTAGAGTAAAGTCACCAACAGTAATGTTAGAGTAGAGGGGCACCACCAGTAATATTTGAGTAGAATACCCACCAGTAATGTTAGAGTAGCGTCGCCAACAGTAATGTCAGAGTAGAGTCACCACCAGTAACGATAGAGTAGAGTCACTACCAGTAATGCTGGAGCAAAGTCTAAACCGGTAATGTTAGATTAGAGTAATCACCAGTAATGTTTTAGAGTAAGCACTAGTAACTTTATTATACCGTCACCACCAGTAATGTTAGAGTCGTTTCACCACCAGTAATATTAGAGTAGGATCTTCACGAGTAATGTTAGAGAAGAGTCACCACCAGTAATGATAGAGTATAGTCACCACAAGTGCTGTTAGAGTAGAGTCACCACCAGTAATATTAGAGTAGAGTCACCACGAGTAATGGTAGAGTGGGGTCACTACCGTTAATGTTAGAGTAGGCTCACCACCGGTAATGTTAGAGTAGATTCACCACCATTAATGTTAGATTAGCGTCACCATCAGTAATGTTAGAGTGGGGTCCCCACCAGTAATGTTGGTGTAGAGTCATCACCAGTAATGTTATAGTGTCAGGACCAGTAATGTTAGAGTAGGGTCCCCAGCAGTAATGTTAGAGGAGAGTCACCACCAGTAATGTTAGAGGAGAGTCACCACCAGTAATGTTAGATTAGTGTCAGGACCAGTAATGTTAGAATAGGGCCACCACCAGTAATGTTAGAGGTCAGTCACCACCAGTAATGTAAGATTAGCCACACCACCAGTAATGTTAGAGTAAGGGCACCACCAGTAATGTTAAAGTAGAGTGACCACCAGTACTGTTAGACTAGAGTCACCACAATAATGTTAGAGTATGGTCACCACAAGTAATGTTAGAGTATGGTCACGGCAACTAATGTTAGAATAGGGGCACCCCCAGTAATGTTAGAGGAGCGTCATCACCGTAATGTTAGAGTAGATTCACGTCCTTTAATTTTAGAGTAGTGTCACCACCAGCAATGGTAGAGTAGAGTCAACACCAGCACTGTTAGAGTAAAGTCACCACCAGCAATGGTAGAGTAGAGTCATCACCAGTACTGTTAGAGTAAAGTCACCACCAGTAATGTTAGAGTAGAGTCACCACCAGTAATGCCAGAGTACATTCAACACCAGTAATGCTAGAGTAGATTCGCCACCAGTAACGATAGAGTAGAGTAACCACCAGTGATAGTAGAATAGATTCACCACCGGTAATGTTAGTGTAGAGTAATCACCAGTAATGTTAGAGTAGAGTAATCAGCAGTAATGTTAGAGTAGAGATACCATCAGTAATGTTAGAGTAGAGATACCATCAGTAATATCAGAGTATAATCGCCACCAGTAATGTCAGAGAAGGGCACCACCAGTAATGTAAGAGTAGCGTCACCACCAGTAATGTCAGAGTAGAGTCAGCACCAGTAATGTTAGAGTAGATTCAACACCAGTACTTTCAGAGTAGATTCAGCACCAGTAATGTTAAAGTAGAGTCCCTAACAGTAATGTTAGAGTAGAGTCAGCACCAGTAATGTCAGAGTAGAGTCAGCACCAGTAATGTTAGAGTAGATTCAACACCAGTACTGTCAGAGTAGATTCAGCACCAGTAATGTTAAAGTAGAGTCCCTAACAGTAATGTTAGAGTAGAGTCAGCACCAGTAATGTTAGAGTAGAGTCCCCACCAGTAATGTTAGAGTAGAGTCACCACCGGAAATGTTAAAGTAGGGTCACCACGAGTAATGTTAGAGTAGGAACTCCACTAGTAATGTTAGAGTAGGGGCCCGAACAGTAATGTTACAACAGATGCCATCACCAGTAATGTTAGAGGAGGGTCACCACCAGTAATGTTATAGTAGAGTTACCACCAGTAATGTTATAGTAGAGTCACCAACAGTAATGTTAGTGTAGAGTCACCAGCAGTAATGTTAGAGGAGGGTCACACCTGCAATGTTAAAGTAGAGTCACCACCAGTAATGTTAGAGTAGGGGCGCCACTAGTAATGTTGGAGGGGTGTAACCACCAGTAATGTTAGCGTAGATTCAAAACCAGTAATGTTAGAGGAGAGCCACCACTGGTACTGTTAGAGTAGAGTAATTACCAGTAATAATTGAGTAGAATAACAAGCAGTAACGTCAGAATAGCATCACCACCATTTATATCAAAGTAGAGTCACCACCAGTAATGTTAGAGTAGCGTCACCACCCATAATGTTAGAGTAGACTCACCACCGGTACTGTTAGAGTAGAGTCACCACCAGTACTGTTAGAGTAGAGTCACCAGCAGTAATATTTGAGTAGAGTCACCACCTGTAATATTTGAGTAGAGTCACCACCAGTAATGTTAGAGTAGTGTCACCACCAGTACTGTTAGAGTAGAGTCACCACCAGTAATGTTAGAGTAGGGTCACCACCAGTAATGTTAGAGTAGCATCACCACCAGTAATGTTAGAATAGAATCACCACCAGTAATGTTAGAGTAGAGTCACCACCAGTAATGTTAGAGTAGGGTCACTACCAGTAATATTAGAGTAGCGTCACCACCAGTAATGTAAGATTAGAGTCACCACCAGTAATGTTAGAGTAGGGTGACCACCAGCAATGCTGCAGTAGGATCTCCACACGTAATGTTAAAGAATAGTCACCACCAGTACTGTTAGTGTAGAGTCACTGCCAGTAATATTAGTAGAGGGTCACAACCTGTAATGTTAGAGTAGAGTAGCCACCAGCAAAGTTTGAGTAGAGTACCCACCAGTATTATTAGGATAATGTCACCACCAATAATGTTAGTGCCGGATCACTACCAGTAATGTTAGCGTATGGTCACCACATGTAATGTTAGAATAGAGTCACCACCAGTAATGGTAGAGTAGAGTCGCCACTATTAATGTTAGGTTAGTGTCACCACCAGTAAGGTTCGAGCAGAGTCACCACCAGTAATGGCAGAGTAGGGTCACGGCCAGTAATGTTACAATAGGTGCACCATCAGTAATGCTGGAGGAGAGTCACCACCAGTAACGTTAGAGTAGAGTCACCACCAGTAATGTTAGAGTAGAGTAACCACCAGTAACGTTACAGTAGAGTCAACACCAAAAATGTTACAGTAGAGTGACGACCAGTACTGTCAGAGTAGAGTCATCACCGGTAATGTTATGGTAGAGTAATCACCAGTAATGTTTAAGTAGAGAAAGCACCAGTAATGTTAGAGTAGAGTCACCAAAAGTAATGTCACTGTAAAGGCACCACCAGTAATGTTTGAGTAGAATAACCAGCAGTAATGTTAGGGTAGAGTCACCACCAGCACTGTCAGATTACAGTCACCAACAGTAATATTTGAGTAGAGTCACCACAATTAACGCCAGAGTAGAGTCACCACCAGTAATGTTAGAATAGAGTTACAAACGCTAAAGTTGGAGCACAGTTATCACCACTAATGTTTGAGTAGAGTAAGCACCAGTAGTGTTAGAGTACCGTCACCACCAGTAATGCGAGAGTAGAGTTAGCACAAGTAATATTAGAGTAGAGTCTCCACCAGTAATGGTAGAGTATAAGCACCACCAGTAATGTTAGAGTAGAGTCACCAGCGGTAATGCTTGCGTAGAATAACCACCAGTTATGTTAGAGCAGGATCATTGCAAAAATGCTAGAGTAGGGTCACTACCGCAAATGGTAGAGTAGGATCACCACTAGTAATGTTGGAGTAGGGTCGCCACCAGTAATTTTAGTGCAGAGTCACCACCAGTAATAGTAGACTAGGGTCACTACCGGTAATCTTA
Source organism: Somniosus microcephalus (assembly GCF_052327205.1). Lineage (NCBI taxonomy): Eukaryota > Metazoa > Chordata > Chondrichthyes > Squaliformes > Somniosidae > Somniosus > Somniosus microcephalus. Next base: position 34,531,050 of record NW_028225180.1, on the reverse strand, counting down.
GCGTAGGATCACTACCAGTAATGGTGGAGTAGATTCATCACCATTAATGTTAGATTAGCGTCACCACCAGTTATGTCAGAGTAAAGTAACTGTTAGAGTAGAGTCACCAACGGTAATGTTATATTAGAGGCACCACCAGTAATGCTTGAGTAGAATAACCACCAGTAATGTTAGAGTAGAGTCACCAGCAGTAATGTCAGAGTAGAGTCACCACCAGTAACGATAGAGTCACCACCATGAATGTCAGAGTACAGTCACCACCAGTACTTTTAGAGTAGAGTCACCAACAGTAATGTTATGGTAGAGGCAGCACCAATAAAGCTTGAGTAGAATAAACACCAGTAACGTTAGAGCCGCGTCACCAGCGATAATGTCAGTGTAGAGTCAACACCAGTCACGGTAGAGTAGAGTCACCACCAGTAATGTTACAGTAGAACATAAGAACATAAGAAGTAGAAGCAGGAGTAGGCCATACGGCGCCTTGGGCCTGCTCCGCCTTTCAATAGGATCATGGCTGATCCGAACCTAGACTCACGTCAACTTCCCTGCCCGCTCCCCATAACCCTTAATTACCTTATCAGCTAGGAAACTGTCTATTTCCGTTTAAAATTTATTTAATGTCGCAGCTTCCACAGCTCTCTCAGGTAGCAAATTCCATAGATTTACTACCCTCTGAGTGAAGACGTTTCTCTTCATCTCAGTTATGAAAGGGCAGCCCCTTATTCTTAGATTATGCCCCCTAGTTCTAGTCTCACCCATCAGTGGAAACATCCTCCCCGCATCCACCCGATCAAGCCCCCTCACAATCTTATATGTTTCGATAAGATCGCCTCTCATTCTTCTGAATTCCAATGAGTAGAGGCCCAACCTACATAACCTTTCCTCATAAGTCAACTCCCTCATCTCCGGAATCAACCGAGTGAACCTTCTCTGAACTGCCTCGAGAGCTAGTATATCTTTTCTTAAATATGGAAACCAAAACTGTACGCAATATTCCAGGTGTGGCCTCACCAGTACCCTGTATAACTGAAGCAAGACGTCCCTGCTTTTATACTCCATCCCCCTTGCAATAAAAGCCAAGATTCCATTGGCCTTCCTGATCACCTGCTGTACCTGCATACTAACCTTCTGTGTTTCATGCACCAGGACCCCCAGATCCCTTTGTACTGTAGCACTTTGCAGTTTCTTTCCATTTAGATAATAACTTGCTCTTTGACTTTTTCTACCAAAGTGCATAACCTCACACTTTCCAACGTTATATTCCATATGCCAAATTTCTGCCCACTCACTTAGCCTGTCTATGTCCTTTTGCAGGTTTTTTATGTCCTCCTCACTCACTGCTTTCCCTCCCATCTTTTTTTCGACGGCAAACTTGGATACGTTGCACTTGGTCCCCTCCTCCAAATCGTTAATATAGATTTTAAAGAGCTGGGGTCCCAGCACTGACCCCTGCGGAACACCACTAGTTACTGATTGCCAATCTGAGAATTAACCATTTATACCAACTCTCTGTTTTCTGTTATAGCCAATCTTCCAACCATGCCAGTATATTGCCCCCAATCACGTGATTTTTTTATCTTGTGCAGTAATCTTTTGTGTGGCACCTTGCCAACTGCCTTTTGGAAGTCCAAATACACCACATCCACTGGTTCCCCTTTATCCACCCTGTTTGTTACGTCTTCAAAGAATTCGAGCAAATTTGTCAAACATGACTTCCCATTCATAAAACCATGCTGACTCTGTCCGATTAAATTATGCTTATCCAATTGTCCTGTTACTGCTTCCTTAATAATGGACTCCAACATTTTACCAACCACAGATGTTAGGCTAACTGGTCTATAGTTTCCAGCCTTTTGTCTACCTCCCTTCTTAAATAAGGTTGTTACAGTAGCAGTTTTCCAATCTGCTGGGAACTTTCCTGAATCCAGGGAGTTTTGGAAAATTACCACCAATGCATCCACAATCCCTACCGCTACTTCTCTCAAGACTCTAGGATGTAAGCCATCAGATCCAGGGGATTTATTCACCTTAAGTCCCATTATCTTACCGAGTACCATCTCCTTAGTGATTTTAATCGTGTTTTGCTCAATCCCTCCTATTGCCCCCTGTTTGTCCAGTGTTGCAATATTTTTAGTTTCCTCTACTGTAAAGACTGAAACAAAATATTTGTTCAGCGTATTTGCCATCTCCATGTTCCCTACTACTAATTTCCCGGTCTCGTCCTCTAAGGGACCAACATTCACTTTAGCCACCCTTTTTATTTTGATATAACTGTAGAAACTCTTGCTATCTGTTTTTATATTTTATGCTAGTTTACTTTCATAATCTATCTTCCCTGTCTTAATTAATCTTTTAGTTATTCTTTGCTGGCTTTTAAATGCTTCTCAATCTTCTATCCTCCCACTAGATTTGGCTACTTTATATGCCCTTGTTTTCAGTCAGATACTGTCCTTTATTACTTTACTTAGCCACGGATGGCTGTCTTTTCTTTTACAGCTCTTTTTCCTCAGTTGAATATATTTTTCTTGAAAGTTGTGAAATATTTCCTTGAATGTACACCACTGATCATGTACCATCTTACACCTTAATCTATTTTCCCAGTCCACTTTAGTCAACTCTGCTCTCATACCTTCATAGTCTCCTTTATTTAAGCTTAGTACGCTGGTTTGAGAACCAACTCTCTCACCCTCCCACTGAATTTGGATTTCAACCATGTTATGGTCTCTCATACCAAGGGGATCTTTTACTACCACTTATTTATTAGTCCTGTCTCATTACACAGGACCAGATCTAAGATTGCCTGGCCCCTGGTTGATTCAGTAACATACTGCTCAAGGAACCCGTCCCTAATGCACTCTATGAGCACTTACTCAAGGCTGCACTGCCCAATTTGATTTGTCCAGTCCATATGAAAGTTAAAATCTCCCATGCTTGTAGCTGCTCCCTTATTACAAGCCCAACTATTTCCTGATTTATACTTCGACCAATAGAGTTGCAACTGATAGGAGGCTTATAGACTATGCCCACTAGTAACCCAGTAATGTTAGAGTAGAGTCACCACCATTAATGTTACAGTAGCTGCACCACAATTAATGTTAGAGTAGAGTTACCACCAGTAATGTCAGAGTAGAGTCACTACCAGCAATGTTAGTGTAGTGTCACCACCAGTAATGTTAGAATAGGTGCACCATCAGTAATGTGAGAATAGAGTCAACACCAGTAATGTTAGAGCAGATTCACCACCAGCAATGTTAGAGTTGGTGCACCACCAGAATAATGTTAGAGTAGGAACTCCACGAGTAATGTTACAGTAGAGTCACCGCCAGTAATGTTAGAGTAGAATCACCAGAATAATGTTAGAGTAGGGATGCACCAGTAATGTTAGAGTAGAGTCAAAACATGTAATGATAGAGGAGAGGCATCACCAGTAACGATTGAGTAGATTCACCACCAGTAATGTTAGAGTAGAGGCACCACCAGTAATGATCATGCAGAGTCTCCAGCGGTAATGGTTGAGTAGAGTAACCAGCAGTAATGTTAGAGTAGGTTCACCACCAGTAATGTTAGAGGAGGATCTCCACGAGTAATGTTAGAGTATAGTCTCCATCAGTAATGTCTGAGTAGAGTAACCACCAGTATTGTTAGAGTAATGTCACCACCAATAATATTAGTGTAGGGCCACTAATGATAATGTTAATGTAGGATCACCACCAGGAATGTTTGAGTAGAATAACCACCAGTAATGTTAGGGTAGAGCCCCCAACTGTAATGTTTGAGTAGAGTCACCACCAGTAATGTTGGAATAGAGTTACCAACACTAAAGTTGGAGTAAAGTTATCATCACTAATGTTTGAGTAGATTAAGCACCAGTAGTGTTAGAGTACCATCACCACCAGTAATGTTAGAGTGGAGTTAGCACAAGTAATGATAGATTAGTGTCACCAACAGTAATGGTAGAGTAGGGTCACTACCGGTAACCTTAGAGTGCGATCACTACCAGTAAAGTTAGAGTAGATTTACCACCATTAATGTTAGATTAGCGTCACCACCAGTAATGTTATAGTAGAGTCACCACCAGTAACGTTAGAGTAGAGTCACCACCAGCAATATTAGAGTCTATTCACCAGCAGTAATGTCAGCGTAGAGTCACCACCAGTAACGATAGAGCAGAGTCACCACCAGTAATGTTAGAGTAGGATCTCCACGAGTAATGTTAAATTAGAGTCACCACCAGTAATGTTAGAGTAGGGTCATCACCAGTAATGTTGTAGTAGGGTCACCACCAGTATGTTAGAGCAGGGTCACCACCATTACTGTTAGAGTAGGGTCACCACCAGTAATGTTAGAGTCGAGTCACCACCAGTAATGTTAGAGTAGAGTCACCACCAGTAATGTTACAGTAGAGTCATCATCAGCAATATTAGAGTAGGGTCAGCACCTGTAATGTTAGAGCAGAGTAGCCACCAGTAATGTTTGAGTAGAGTAACCACCAGTATTATTAGGCTAATATCACCACCAATTATTTTAGTGTAGGGTCACCACCAGTAATGATACAGTAGAGTCCCCACCAGTACTGTTAGAATAGGGGCACCACGAGTAATGTTAGAGTAGGTTCACCACCAGTAATGTTAGAGTAGGTTCACCACCAGTAATGTTAGAGTAGGATCTCCACGAGTAATGATAGAATAGAGTCACCACCAGTAATGCTGGAGTGGCATCTCCACGAGTAATTTTAGAGTAGCATCTCCACGAGTAATGTTAGAGTATAGTCACCACTAGTACTGTTATATTAGAGTCACCACCAGTAATGATAGTGTAGAGTCATCATCAGTAATGTTAGAGTAGAGTCACCACCAGTAATGTTAGAGTGGAGTCACCACCAGTATTATTAGGCTAATGTCACCACCAATAACGTCAGTGTAGTGTCACTATCAATGATGCTAGAGTCGGGTCACTACCGCCAAAGTTAGAGGAGGATCACCACCAGCAATGTTGGAGTAGAGTCGCCACCAGTAATGTTAGAGAAGTGTCACCTCCAGTAATGGTAGCGTAGGGTCACTACTGTTAATGTTAGAGTAGGATCACGACCAGTAATGTTAGAATAGGGTCACCACCAGTAATGTTAGCGCAGAGTCACCACCAGTAATGTTAGAGTAGTGTCGCCACCAGTAATGTTAGAGTAGGATCACGACCAGTAATGTTAGAGTAGATTCACCGCCAGTAATGTTGGAGTAGAGTCACCTCCAGTAATGTTACAGTAGAGTCACCACCAGTAACGTTACAGTAGCGTCACCACCGGTAATGTTAGGGTAGAGTAACCACCAGTAATGTTAGAGTAGAGTCACCACCAGTAATGTTACAGTAGAGTCACCACCAGTAATGATAGAGTAGAGTCATCACCAGTAATGTTAGAGTAGGTTCACTACCTGTAATGTTAGAGTGGAAGAACCACCAGTAATATTTGAGTAGAGTAACCACCAGTATTATTAGGCTAATGTCACCACCAATAACGTTAGTGTAGTGTCACTATCAATGATGCTAGAGTCGGGTCACTACCGCCAATGTTAGAGTAGGATCACCACCAGCAATGTTGGAGTAGAGTCGCCACCAGTAATGTTAGAGAAGTGTCACCACCAGTAATGGTAGAGTAGGGTCATTGCTGGTAATGTTAGAGTAGGATCACCACCAGTATTGCTAGAGTAGAGTCATCACCTTTAATGTTAGTGTAGCGGCACCACCAGAAGTGTTAGAGTAGAGTCACCGCCAGTAATGTTAGAGTAGAGACACCACCAGTACATTTCGAGAAGAGTCACCAGCAGTAATGTTAGAGTAGAGTGAAAGGAATATAGAAAAACAGAAGGTAGGAGCAGGTATAGGCCATTCAGCGCATCGAGCATACACCGCCATTTAAGGAGATCATGGCTGATCATCCAAATTGAGTACCCTGTCCCTGCTTTCTCCCCATATCCCTTGATCCCTTTAGCCGTAATAAATATATCCAACACCTTCCTGAATATATTAAATGAATTGGCCTGAACTGGCTTCTGGGGTAGAGAATTGCATGGGTTCACCACTCTCTGGGTGAAGAAATTCCTCATCATCTCAGTCCTAAATGGGTTACCACTTATCCTTAGACTGTGACCATTGGTTAGGACACCCTCGCCATCGGGAACATCCTTCCTGCATCTAGTCTGTCTAGTCCTGTTACAATTTTGCAAGTATCAATTCGATCCACTCTCATTCTTCTAAACTCCAGCGAATATAAGACTAATCCAACCAATCTCTCTTCACACGTCATTCCTCCCACCTCAGGTATCAGTGGTGAATCTTTGCTGCACTCCCTCCATGGCAAGAACATTGATCCTCAGATAAGGCGACCAAAACTGCACACAATACTCAAGGTGTGGTCTCACCAAGGCCCTGTACAACTGCAGCAAGACATCCTTGCCCCTGTACTCGAATCTTCTCGCTATGAAGGCCAGCATACCATTTGCTTTCCTTACTGCCTGCTGCACCTGGATGCTTACCTTCAGCCACTGGTGCACAAGGACACACAGGTCTCGTTGCACTTCCCCTTCTCCCAATCTATTTCCGTTCAGATAATAATCTGCCTTCCTGTTTTTGCCACCAAAGTGGATAAGATCGCATTTATCCACATTATACTGCATCTGCCATGCATCTGCCCAGTCACCCAACCTGTCCAAATCATACTGGAGTTTCTCTGCATCCTCCTCACAGCACACATGCCCACCCAGCTTTGTGTCGTCTGCAAACCTGGAGATATTACATCTAGTTCCCTTGTCTAGATCATTAATATATATTGTGAATAGCTGGGGTCCTAGCACTGATCCCTGCGGTACCCCACTAGTCACTGCCTGCCACTCGGAAAAAGACACATTTATTCTAACTCTTTGCTTCCTATCTGCCAACCAGCTCTCTCTCCAAGTCGGTCCCTTAACCCCAATCCCATGTACTTTAACTTTGCACGCTAATCTCTTATGCAGGACCTTATCGAAAGCTGTCAGAAAGTCCAAATACACCACATCCACTGGTTCTCCCTTGTCTATTCTACCAGTTACTTCCTCAAAAATTCCAGTAGATTAGTCAAGCATGATTTACGTTATTTACCCATGTTGACTTTGTCCGATCCTGTCACTGTTTTCCAAGTGCTCTGCTATTACATCTTTTATAATGGACTCTAGCATTTTCCCCAATACTGATGTCAGGCTTACTGCTATATAATTCTCCGTTTTCTCCCTACAACCTTTTTTAAATAGTGTGGGTACATTAGCTGCCGCCCAATCCATGGGAACTGTTCCAGAGTCTATAGAAATTTGGAAGTTGACCAGCAATGCATCTATTATTTCTAGGGCCACTTCCTTAAGTATCATCGGAAGTAGATTTTCAGGCCCTGGGGAATTATCGGCCTTCAATCCCGTCAATTTTCCTAAATCCATTTCCCTACGAATATTGATTTCATTCAGTTCCTCCCTTTCATTAGACAGTATGTTCCCCGACATTTCTGGGACGTTATTTGTGTCCTCCTTTGTGAAGACAGAACCAAAGGAGGACACAGCCAGTACAGTTACAGTAGAGTCTGCACCAGTAATGTTAGAGTATAATCAACACCAGTAATGATAGAGTGGAGTCACTACCATTAATGTTAGAGTAGGGTCACCGCCGGTAATGTTAGAGTAGAGTAATAACCAGTAATGATTGAGTAGCGTAACGACCAATAATGTCAGAGTAAACTCACCACCAGTTATGTTACTGTCGGGTCACTACCAGTAATGCTAGAGTAGGGTCACTAATGGCAATGTTAAATAGTATCACGAACAGTAATGTTGAAGTAGATTCGCCACCAGTAATGTTGAAGTATAGTCATCCAATATGTTATATTAGGGTCGCATCCAGTAATATTAGAGTAGGGCGACTAGCAGTAATGTTACTGTCGGGACACCACCAAATTGTTTGAGTAGTGTCAGCACTAGAAGTATTAGCTTATAGCCACCACCAAAAATATTAGAGTATCGTCACCTCCGGTAATGTTAGAGTAGGTTCATCACAGGTAACATTAATACAAAAGCAAAATACTGCGGAGGGTAGAAATCAGAAATAAAAACAGAAAATGCTGGATATTCTCAGCAGGTCAGGCAGCATCTGTGGAGAGAGGTAATATTAATATAGTGCCACGACCAGTAATGTTAGTGTATAGTCACCACCAGTAATGTTAGATTAGGATCACCACCATTATTGTTAGAGTGATGTCAACACTAGTAATGTTAGAGTAGTTCCCCACCACTAATGTTAGTGTAGAGACACCAGCAGTAATGTTAGAGTAGAGACACCACCGTTATTGTTAGATTAGTGTACCCACCAGTAACATTAGAGCAGAGTCATCACCGTTAATGTTAGAGTAGTATCACCACCAGTAAGTTAGTGTAGAGTCACCACCAGTAATCTTAGAGTTGGAACACCACCAGTAATGTTAAAGTAGGGTCACCACCAGTAATGTTAGAGTGGTGTGACCACCAGTAATGTTAGAGTAGAGACACCGCCAGTAATGTTAAAGTAGGGTCACCAAGACTAATGTTAGAGTAGAGTCACACCCAGTAATGTTAGAGTAGAGTAACCACCCTTAATGTTAGAGTAGCGTCACCACCAGTAATGTTAGAGTAGGAACTCCACCAGTAATTTTAGAGTAGAGTCACCACCAGTAATGTTAGAGTAGAGTCACCACCGTTATTGTTAGATTAGTGTAGCCACCAGTAATGTTAGAGGAGAGTCACTACTATTAATGTTATAGTAGGGTCACCACCAATACTGATAGAGAAGTGTCACCACCAGTAATGTTAGAGTAGGGTCACAACCAGTAATGTTAGAGTAGGGTCACCAGCAGTAATTCTACAGTAGAGACATAACCGGTTCTCTTAGAGTAGAGTAACCACCAGTAATTTTACAGGAGATTCATCACCGGTTATCTTACTGTAGAGTGACCACCAGTAACGTTATGGTAGAGTTTCCACCAGTAATATTAAAGTAGAGTCATCACAAATAATGTTAGAGTAGGGTCACCACCTGTTATGTTAGAGCAGATTCACCAGCAGTAATGTTAGACTAGAGTCACCACTAGTCATGTTAGAGTAGACACACCAGCAGTAATGTTAGAACAGATTCACCACCATTAATCTTAGTGTAGTTTCGCCACTAGTGATGTTAGATTAGGATCACCAGGAGTAATATTATAGTAGGATCACTACAAGTAATGTTAGAGACGGGTCACCAGCAGTAATGTTAGAGTAGGGTCGCCACCAGTAATGTTATAATAGTGGCACCACCAGTAATTTTACAATAGTGTCATCAACGGTAATTTTAGAGTAGAGTAACCACCGTAACGTTAGAGTAGAGCTTCCACTAGTAATGTGAGAGTATAATCACCACAAGTGATGTTAGAGTAGGTTCACCGCCAGTAATGTTAGAGGAGAGTCACCACCAGTAATGTTAAAGTATAGTCACCACCAGTAATGTTACAGTAGGATCACCACCGGGTATGTTAGAGAAGGATCAACACCAGTAATGTTGCTGTAGTGTCACCAACAATAATGTTGGAGTATTAGTCATCTAAAATAATTTTAGAGCAGGGTCACCCCCAGTACTATTAGAGTAGTATCACCACCAGAAATATTAGAGGATAATCACTAACAATAATGTTTGAGTAGGGTCATCACAGGTAATATGAATACAAAAGCAAAATGCTGTGGAGGGTGCAAATCTGAAATTAAAACAGAAAATTCTGGATATAAGAAGCAGGTCAGGCAGCATTGTGGAGAGTGGTAATAGTAATGAAGTGTCACCACCAGTAATGTTGGAGTAGAGTTACCAACAGTAATGTTAGAGTAAGCTCACCAGCAGTAATGTTAATGTACAGTCCCCACCAGTAATTTTAGAGTAGATTCACCCCCAGTAATGTTAGAGTACGATCACCACCAATAAAGATAGATAGAGTCAGCACCAGTAATGATACTGTAGGGTCACCAGCAGCAGTGATAGCTAAGGGTCGCTATCAGTAATGTACGAGTAGGATGAACATGAGTAATGATAGTGTAGGGTCGCCACCAGTAATAAAAGAGTAGGGTCACCACCAGTAATGTTAGAGCAGAGTGACCACCAGTAATGTTAGAGTAGGGTCACCACCAGTAATGTCAGAGTAGAGTCACCACCAGTAATGTTAGAGTAGAGTCACCAACAGTAATGTTAGAGTAGATTCACCACTGGTAATGTTAGAGTAGAGTCACCGCCAGTAATGTTAGAATAGATTCACCACTGGTAATGCTAGAGTAGGGTCACCACCAGTAATTGGAGTATCGTCATCCAAATTAATGTTAGAGTAGGGTCATCAAAGTAATATTAGAGTTGGGACATTACCAGTAATGTTAGTGTAGGATGCACCAACAATAATGTTAGAACAGTGTCATCACCAGAAATGTTAGATTATAGTCACCACCAGTAATGTTAAAGTAGGGTTATCACATGTATTATTCATACAAATTCAAAATCAGGAAATAGTTGGGGCTTGTAATAAGGGAGCAGCTATAATCATGGGCGATTTTAACTTTCATATTGACTGGACAAACCAAATTGGGCAGGGCAGCCTTGAGGAAGAGCTCATACAGTGCATTAGGGATGGGTTCCTTGACCAGTAAGTTACTGAACCAACCAGGAGGCAGGCAATATTAGATCTGGTCCTGTGCAATGAGACACAATTAAAAAATAAGTGCTAGTAAAGGATCCCCTTGGTATGAGAGACCATAACATGGTTGAAATCCAATTTCAGTTGGAGGGTGAGAGAGTTGGTTCTCAAACCAGCGTACTAAGCTTAAATAAAGGAGACTATGAAGGTACGAGAGCAGAGTTGACTAAAGTGGACTGGGGAAATAGATTAAGGAGTAAGATGGTACATGAGCAGTGGTGTACATTCAAGGAGATATTTCACAACTTTAAGAAAAATATATTCAACTGAGGAAAAAGGGGCGTAAAAGAAAAGACAGTCATCCGTGGCTAAGTAAAGTAATAAAGGACAGTATCCGACTGAAAACAAGGGCATATACAGTAGCCAAATCTAGTGGGAGGATAGAAGATTGGGAAGCATTTAAAAGCCAGCAAAGAATAACTAAAAGATTAATTAAGAAAGGGAAGATAGCTTATGAAAGTAAACTCGCAAAAAATATAAAAACAGATAGCAAGAGTTTCTACAGTTATATAAAAAGAAAAGGGTGGGTAAAGTGCATGTTGGTCCCTTAGATGATGAGACCGGGAAATTAGTAGTAGGGAACATGGAGATGGCACATACGCTGAACACATATTTTGTATCAGTCTTTACAGTAAAGGACACTAAAAATATTGCAACACTGGACAAACAGGGGGCTATAGGGGGGGGGAGGAGCTAAACATGATTACAATCACAAAGGAGATGGTACTCGGTTAGATAATGGGGCTTAAGGTGGATAAATCCCCTGGGCCTGATTACTTACATCCAAGGGTCTTGAGAGAAGTAGCGGTATGGATTGCGGATGCATTGGTGGTAATTTTCCAAAAACTCCCTGAATTCAGGAAACGTCCCAGCAGATTGGAAAACTGCTAATGTAACTGCTAATGTCTACCTCCCCTTATTTAAAAAGGGAGGTAGACATAAGGCTGGAAACTATAGCCTAACATCAGTGGTCGGTAAAATGTTGGAGTCCATTATTAAGGAAGCAGTAACAGGACATTTGGATAAGCATAATTTAATTGGACAGAGTCAGCATGGTTTTATGAAGGGGAAGTCATGTTTGACAAATTTGCTCGAATTCTTTGAGAACGTAACAAACAGGGTGGATAAAGGGGAACCAGTGGATGTGGCGTATTTGGACTTCCAATAGACATTTGACAAGGTGCCACACAAGATATTACGGCACAAGATAGAAAATCACGGGATTGGGGGTAATTTACTGGCACGGGTGGAAGATTGGCTATCTAACTGTAAACAGAAAGTGGGGATAAATGGTTCATTCTCGGGTTGGCAATTAGTAACTAGTGGTGTTCCAAAGTGGTCAGTGCTGGGACCCCAACTCTTTACAATCTATATTAACGATTTGGAGGAGGGGACCAAGTGCAACGTATCCACGTTTGCCGACAATACAAAGATGGGAGGGAAAGCAGTGAGTGAGGAGGACATAAAAAACCTGCAAAAGGACATAGACAGGTTAAGTGATTGGGCAGAAATTTGGCAGATGGAATATATTGTTGGAAAGTGTGAGGCTATGCACTTTCGCAGAAAAAATCAAAGAGCAACTTATTATCTAAATGGAAAGAAACTGCAAAGTGCTACAGTACAAAGGGATCTGGGGGTCCTGGTGCATGAAACACAGACGGTTAGTTTGCAGGTACAGCAGGTGATCAGGAAGGACAATGCAATCTTGGCTTTTATTGCAAGGGGGATGGATTATAAAAGCAGGGAAGTCTTGCTTCAGTTATACAGGGTACTGGTGAGGTCACACCTGGAATACTGCGTATAGTTTTGGTTGCCATATTTAAGAAAAGATATACTTGCTCTCGAGGCAGTTCAGAGAATGTTCACTCGGTTGATTCTGGAGATGAGGGGGTTGACTTATGAGGAAAGGTTGAGTAGGGTGGGCCTCTACTCATTGGAATTCAGAAGAATGAGAGGCGATCTTATCGAAACATATAAGATTGTGAGGGGGCTTGATCGGGTGCATGCCGGGAGGATGTTTCCACTGAAGGGTGAGACTAGAACTAGGGGGCATAATCTTAGAATAAGGGGCTGCCAATTAAAACTGAGATGAGGAGAATCTTCTTCACTCAGAGGTTAGTAAATCTATGGAATTTGCTACCTCAGAGAGCTGTGGAAGCTGCGACATTAAATAAATTTAAAACGGAGATGGACAGTTTCCTAGCTGATAAGGGAATTAGGGGTTACGGGGAGCGGGCAGGGAAGTGGATGTAGGTTAGGTTCGGATCAGCCATGATCCAATTGAATGGTGGAGCAGACCCAAGGGGCCGTATGGCCTACTCCTGCTCCTACTTCTTATGTTCTTATTTTCTTATGCAAAATACTGCGGTGGGTAGGATCTGAAATAAAAACAGAAATTGCTGGCTATTCTCAGGTCAGGCAGCATCTGTGGAGAGAGGTCATATTAATGTAGTGTCATCATCAGTAATGTCAGAGTAGGGTCACCAACAATAATGTTATAGCAGGGACACCATATGTAATGTTAGAGTAGGGTTACCACCTGTAATGTTAGATTAGGGTCACCACCAGATATATTATAGTAGGGACGCCATCAGTAATGCTTGAGTAGGGTCACCACCAGTAATGTTAGAGTAGGATCACCACCAGTGATGCTACAGTATTGTCACCGCCATTAATGGTAGAGTTTGGTCACCACCAGTAACGTTAGAATAGTGTCACCACCAGTAATGTTAGAGTAGGATCACCACCAGTAATGTTAGAGTAGGATCACCACCAGTAATGTTAGAGTAGGGTCACCACCAGTAATGTTAGAGTAGTGTCACCACCAGTAATGTTAGAGTAGGATTAGCACCAGTAATGTTAGTGTAGACTCGCCACCAGTAATGTTAGAGTAGGGTCACCACCAGTAATGTCAGAGTAGGGTCACCACCAGTAATGTTAGAGTAGGAAAACTATCAGCAATGTTATATTAGGGTCACCAACAGTAATGTCAGTGTAGGGTCAACACCTGTAATGTTAGAGTAGAGACACCACTAGTAATGTCAATGTAGGGTCACCACCAGTAATGTTAAAATCGGTTCGCCACCAGTAATGTTAGGTTAGAGTCACCAAATGTAATGTTAATTTAGAGTCATCACAAGTATCGTTATTGTAGAGTCACAACTACTAATGTTAGATTAGAGTCACCACCAGTAATTTTAGAATAGAGTCACCACCAGTAATGTTAGAGTAGGGTCTCCCCCAATAATGTTACAGTAGTGTCAGCGCCAGCAATATTGAAATAGAATCACCACCATCAATGTTAGATAACGATCAGCACCAGTTATGTTAAGGTATTGTCACCACCAGTAATGTTAGAGCAGAGTCACCACTGGTAGTGTTGGAATAGAATCACAGTCTGTAATGTTAGAGTCGCCAACAGTAATGTTAGAGTAGAGTCACAACCAGTTCTGTTAAAGTCAGGAATCTCCAGTAATGTTAGTGAAGAGGCAGCACCAGTACGTTTAGATTAGGGTGGCATATAGTTAGATTCGATTCACCACCAGTAATGTGAGAGTTTGGTCACCAGTAGAAATGCTAGTGGAGGTTCATCACCAGTAATGTACGAGAAAGTTCACAAACATTAATGTTAGAGTAGGGTCACCACCAGTAATTTTAGTGTAGTCATCACAAGTACTCTTAGAGTAGGGTCGCCAACTACTGTTAGAGTAGGATCATCACCAGTCATGTTAATGAAGCTTCACAAACATTAATTTTAGATTAGGATCACCACCATTAATATTGGAGTGGAGTCAACACCAGTAATGTTATAGTAGGTTCACCACCATTAATATTAGAGTAGTATCACCACCAGTAATGTTATAATGGGGTCAGAAAGAGTAATGAAAAATTATAGTCACCCCCGTTAGTGTTGGTGATAGAGTCATAAATTAATAACGGTACAGAGGGAGGCCCTTCGGCCCATCGAGTCTGTGCCGGCTCACTGTAGAGCAATCCAATCTGTCCCATTCCCCCGCTCTATCCCCGTAACCCTGCAAGTTTAATTTCTTCAAGTGTCTATCCGGTCTCCCCTTGAAAAGATTGAGTGTCTCCGCTTCCACCACTTCTGTCGGCAGTGAATTCCAGGTCATCGCCACTTGCTGCGTAAAACATATTTTTCCTCACATGCCCCCACTGTCTCTTGCCCAAAACCTTAAAACTCTGTCCCCTAGTCCTTGTACCATCAACTAGTGGGAACAGCCTTTCCCTGTCTAGCCTATCCAAACCCATGATAATCTTGTACACCTCTATCAAATCACCCCTCCAACTCCTTTGCTCCAATGAAAACAAATCCAGCTTCTCCATCCTGTCCTTGTAGCTAAGATCCCCCATCCCCAGAAACATTCTGGTAAATATCCTTTGCACCCTCTCAAGGGCCTTCACACACTTCCGAAAGTGTGGTGACCAGAACTGGAAACAATACTTCGGTTGTGGCCTAACCAGTGCTGTATAAAGCTTCAGCATAACTTCTCTACTTTTGTACTCATTACCTTAATTTATGAAGCCCAAATCCCATATGCTTTGTTAACCACTCGCTCAATATATCCTGCCACCTTCAGAGACACATGCACATTAACTCCCAGGTCCCTCTGTCCCTGTACATACTTTAAAGTGTGCCATTACATGCATATTACCTCTCCCTGTTCATTCTGTCAAAAGGAATCACCTCACATTTCTCTGTAATAAATTCCATCTGCGACTTGTCTGCCCATTCTGCTAACCTTTCTATGTCCTGTTGCAGTCGATTGATATCATCATCACTGTTTGCAACACCCACAAATTTGGAGTCATTGAGTCATAACATAGTCATAACGGCAGAGAAGGAGGCCATTCGGCACATGGAGTTCGTGCCAGCTCTCTGTAGAGCAATCCGGCCAGTCCCATTCCCCCACTCTATCCCCGTAGCCCTGGAAGTTTATTTCCCTCAAGTGCCTATCCAGTCTCCCCTTGAAAACACTGCATGTGTTTGCTTCCATCACTTCCATCGGCAGTCAATTCCAGGTCATCACCACTCACTGCATAAAATATATTTTTCCTCACATACCCCCTCTATCTCTTCCCCAAATCCTTAAATCTGTGTCCCCTACTCCTTGTACCATCAACTAGTGGGAGCATCCTTTTTCCATCTAACCTATCCGAACCCGTCATAATCTTGTCAAATCACCCCTCAACCTCCTTTGCTCTAATGAAAACAAATCCAGCTTCTCCAAATTGTCCTTGTAGCTAAGATCCCCCATCCCTGGAACCATTCTGGTAAAGCTCCTGTGCACCCTCTCAAGGGCCTTCACGTCCTTCCTAAAGTGTGGTGACCAGAACTGGACGCAATACTTCAGTTGTGGCCTAACCAACGCTTTATAAAGGTTCAGCATAACTTCTCTACTTTTGTAGCCAATACCTCTATTTATGAAGTCCAAAAACCCATATGCTTTGTTAACCACTCCCTCAAAATGTCCTGCCACCTTCAGGGAACTATGCACATTTACTCCCAGGTCAGTTTAACATCAGTAGTCCCTGCACACTCTTTAAAACTGGGCCATTAAGTGCATAATGGCCCAGAAATTCACGTCGGGTGCTTCCCACATGTGCAAGCCCCCGACCTGCTCTTACCTTGCGCGCCAGCCATTGAACTGTGGGCCAGCATGGAATTCTGATCCTCGGCCTGCTCCAGCTGCCGGTGCACAGAGCTTGTGTATTCCAAGGGCGCAGTTAGTTTGATGCATCCCCTGGGATCACGGGGGCCATGGGGAGCCAATCGGAGCAGGGAATGCTCCATTCATAAACTTGACAGGAAGTGCTGTCAAAACTTAGAAATACTACGGCCCCAAAACATCACTACATCTTCAAATAAATTTTATAAAATCATCACGGCCTAGAAATTCAGTTGTTAGCGCCAGCCGCTAGCGCCTTAGGAGGAGGAGAAGTGGGGTGCTAAGTGGCTAGCGCCCGGTTACAGTGCGATCTGCGCCTCTCGCGAATTTCAGTCAAGATTGAGCGGCGGCACAAAACCACACCTCCCGTTCAGCTGTGCGCCTAGATCCTGACATCATTTCATGGTGCAAAGCCCTTGGTGCGCCCCGAACCGGAACTTCAGTGGCGCCGCCCTTCTGTGCGCCTGGCGCTCCCAGTGACTGGTAGAGGGGAATGGTTCCCAGTCGCTGTAGGGCGTGGGGGGCGATATTTAAAGGGGAGTCCTCCTGCATTATAAGTGGCAGCCATTTTATGGCAATCCTTCTGTGTGAGAGACGGATATTTGGAGAGAGACAAAGGGAGAGAGCTTTCTGCTTTGACTCAGCACTCGCACAGGTTCTTCTGGCTTCAGGCCAGAGCTTTGCACTTCGATTTAACTTTCAGTGCCATAGCCTTGAGTCGCCACATATAATGGGGGCTGCAATGGGTGGAAACATTGGCTTACTGCATTGCTTTCAAAGGGCTCAGAGACGTCGTGAGAGAGTGCCAGTCATGGACAGATGGAGAAGGTCAGAAGGCATCGGCACAGGAGGCCTTACCCACCCAGGGTATACCGCCAGCAGTTCTCATATCTGAACATGTCTGAGGAGCAGTGCGTTCGGAGGCTACGATTTAGAAGGGAGGTGGTCACTGAGATCTGCCACCTGCTTCAATGAGACCTGCACCCACAGCTGAGGAGCAGGACGTTTCTGTCGGTGGCAGTGATGGTGATGGCGGCTCTCAACTTCTATGCCACCGGATCCTTCCAATCCGCTACTGGGGACATTGCCAACATCTCCCAGTTTGCGGTACATTGCTGCATCCGCCAGGTGACCAATGCCCTTTTCAGAAGGAGACGTCAGTACATCTCCTTTCCCATGACCCTGGACAAGCAGCAAGAGTGTGCAATGGGATTTGGAGGAAAAGCGGGCTTCCGCTTGGTCCAGGGCGCCATTGACTGCATGCATGTTCCTTTGCGGGCACCTCTAGAGAATGCCAAGGATTACCGCAACCGGAAGGGCTACCATTTGCTCAACGTCCTGTTGGTGTGTGACCACAGGCAGCTCATACTAGCTGTCAATGCCCGCTTTCAAGGCAGCAGCCACGATGCCTTCATCCTGCGCCAGACTTCTGCAGCAGACATTTTCAAACCCAGGCTCACCCAAGAGGATGGCTTCTCGGGGACAAAAGCTATCCTTTGTGCACCTGGCTGATGACCCCGCTCCATGCGCCCAGCACCCCTGCTGAAGAGCGATACAATGACAGCTATCAAGCTACCAGGAACATCATTGAGCACACAATCGGCGTGCTCAAGCAACGGTTCTGCTGTCTGGAATGTTCCGGAGGAGGAGCGAGTCTCCCATTTCATTGTAGTGCACTGCATGCTGCAAAACCTGGCTATCCTCAGGACTCAGCCACTGCCAGCAGACATTGGAGGACCACACAGGAGGAGGAGGAGGAGGAGGAGCACCAAGACGGGAGGGAGGCACAAAGTGCAAGGGCCGTCCGTCAGCGGCTTATTGCAACTTGGTTCTATGCCCCCTCTCAGGGAATGGCTTGTGTAAATGAAAGAACATGAATGGAGCCGCTCCGCAAGCCCTCAGCCAGTCAAGGCAACAAATAGTGCAAACACGGACAATGTGATTAAAGAAAATGCTTTACTGTGCAAACTCTGTGCTCTTCCCGCATGACAAACTAATTCAGATAAACCCCCCAAAAAACAGTCAGAGACATAACTGGCTCTCACAACCTCCAGAAAATGAAAAAAACAGTTAAACAAAAATGAACATGATCCTCGGCCTTCATATATAAAACAAACACAACAATCTCGGCCTTCATAAAAAACAAACAAAACAATCTCGGCCTTCATATAAAAACACGACATTTGCCCACACCTTCTACTTTTTCCCCTGTGAAGGTGATCCGCCTCGCTTTCACGAATGGCCCCTTCCCGCCCTGCAGCTCCTCCTCAATGGGACACCAGTGGCTGCAGCAAGGCTGGGGGAAGGCTGCTGAGGGTCAGATGGTGAGACGGCAGATGCCCTTGGGGGACGGCCTGGACCAGCTCTGTCCAAATCTGCTTGGGCGGCAGCAGTCTGTCCTACGGGTGGTGGCAGCTGCAGTGGAGGAGTGATTGTGTTGGCTGCAGGAATGCTGCCAACTTGACAGAGCACAGGCACTCCCTGGTTGGTGATACACTGGCACTTGCACGGGCCAGCACTGCAGCATGCACAGCAATCTGCTGAAGCACAGACTGCTGGGCTCTGCGGCACGGTGAGGGCCCCGATGATGCCTGGCTGATCCAGCGAGGGTGGCAGCAGTTAATGCCCGTGTGGCCCTGATCTGTGTCTGCATAAGCCAGCCAGGGCCACACGGCATGACTGAGCACTTGGCTGGAAGCCACCTGTGATGCAGCGAAGTCCTGCTGACTCCTAGCCTGTGCTGCTGCGAAGTCCTGCAGACTCCTTGCCTGTGCTGCACAGAATTCTTGCAGACACCTTGCCTGTGTTGCCCCGAATTCCTGAGCACTCTTTGCCAGTGTCTTTATGGAGTCAGGCATCATTGCCACTGAAGCCATGAGCTCAGTGTGCCTGCGCTCAGCCTGGGCACCCATTTCACCAAGGAGCACACCTTCTCTGCGCTCACCATAGCAGGACTGGAGGCCGCACTCACCCTCCGGGGAGAAGGCCACCAAGCTTCCCCACCCCTCCCGTGTTGCTGCCGCCCACTGGGCCCCGGAGCTTCACTCTCCTCAGACCCTTCCCCTCTGCTCCCCTCTAGGGAAGACGTGTCCCCATCATGCCCACGGGCTGCCTCGGCTGAGGGTGGCACTGATGGGCCGGCTTCCTCTTCCTCCTCCTCGAATTCAGAATCACTGACAGTGGCAGCTTGAGGGCCCGCCTCCTCACCTGGCGAATCAGCATCTGAAAGCAGGGAGGCAAAAGAGTTGCTTTAGAGTGAGGAGAGGGCGGCAGCGAGGGAGGCATGAGTGCTGCAATGCACTGCATTGGTTCGATAGTGGCAAACGATGCTAGTGTGAGGCACAAGTGGAAAGAGAGAGGTCAAAAAAGTGATGACTTTCCATTTCTGTCCAGAACAGAGTCGGCATCTCCACTGGCGACGGGGCTAGTCAGTCGGCCTGCCATAATGTGCTCTACATGCTGCTCCAGGTCGCTGAGCTCTTTGAGGTCAGGATGGCCTCCCCCAGTCCATAGCTGCTGCCTGCGATTGTGGGCCAGCTTGCTCTGCAAGAGATAGGACGGCCTCTAAGTACAGTGTCAAGCCCTGGTCTTGCCTGCACTGCCTCCCGTGGTGGAATAGCCCTGACAGTGTCAAGCCCTCATCTTGCCTGCACTGCCTCCCATGGTGGAATAGCCCTGACAGTGTCAAGCCCTCATCTTGCCTGCACTGCCTCCCATGGTGGAAAAGCCCAGACAGTGTGTAAAGTGCTGAATGTGCAAGTGGTTTTCATGAGCGTGCCATACTTGCTGGATGAGGGCTGGGCATTGGGGCTTTCAGGTCCCTTTGGCCAGTAACTGAGGTGCACATGCAGGGATGAACATGATAGTGGAAAGGGTACTCACCCTGACAACCTGAGTGAGGTCATTGAACTTTTTCCTGCATTGAAGTGCAGTCCTGGCAACAATGCTGTTGTTGGTCACCCTGTTTGCCACCTCCCTCCAGGCTTTTCAGTATTCGCTGGGGAAGTGGCCTCCTCCTACTGTCAGGGAAGAGGACAGGTCGCCTGCGCTCTACTGCGCCAACCAGTAGCCTCAGGGCACCCTTGCTGAAGCGCTCCGCTCGCTCCCTAACCTTCTGCATGGTCCTGGGCATATAAATGATGATCCAGCAATGGTCAGGCCTCGCTTCAGGGCTGCAGTGTGCAGGGCATGTGAAAAAGGCGACGAGTTAAGAAAGTAACTATCGGTTTTTATTGGCTAAATAACAGAGCCCACCCTCGTGGGCGATCGAGTCCAACAAGGAGGAATACCAGCCAGTCGACCACCTTTATACCTGGGCAAGCAGGCGGAGCCATGAGCGGATTCAGCTGTGGTCAGCCCAGGTATAACAGCGTGACAAGAGGTGACCTTGTGTAGCGACACAACAGTGTAAACAGTGATAACCATAGTGTAACGGTATAAACAGTGATAACCATAGTGTAACGATAGTGAACGATAAAAGTGGTTTACCACATTCACCCCTTGTTTAGATTTGAGTCCGGCGGGGTGAAGTGTACTACCAGTTCGGGTATGTCAGTCTGTCCGGAGGCCTCGTAAGTCTTTCTGATCGGCGCAGCAGCGGCGGCGGTGATGCAGTATCCGATGTTAATGCTGGTGTCTGCGTGGTCGGCGAAGGCTCGTGGGGTTCCGACATGCCGTCTACCTGGGCTGGATTTGGGGGGGTGGGGGGTAACGGTGGTGTCTCAGGGGTGCCCGAGGGTGCAAGGTCTCGTAAGGAGACTGTGTCCTCCCACCCGTCTGCGTATGCCACATAGGCGTACTGGGGGTTGGCGTGCAGGAGGTCCACCCTCTCGACCAGGGGGTCCGTTTTATGGGCCCTCACGTGCTTTCGCAGCAAGACGGGCCCCGGAGAAGTCAGCCATGTTGGTAGCGAGGTTCCCGTAGTCGACTTCCTGGGGAAAACAAACATTCGTTCATGGGGGGTGGCGTTAATGGCCGTGCAAAGCAGTGACCGGATGGAATGCAGCGCTGCCGGGAGGACTTCCTGCCAGCGAGAGGTTGGCAGGCCCTTAGACTTTAAGGCTAAGAGAGCGGCCTTCCAGACAGTCGCGTTCTCTCTTTCCACCTGGCCGTTCCCTCGGGGGTTGTAGCTGGTGGTCCTGCTTGCAGCAATGCCTCTCGCTAGTAGGAACTGGCGAAGCTCCTCGCTCATGAAGGATGAGCCCCGGTCGCTATGTATATAGTTCGGGAACCCGAACAAGGCGAAGAGGTCGTTCAGGCATTTGATGACCGTGGTACTGGTCATGTCTGGGCAGGGGAAGGCAAAGGGGAAACGGGAGTACTCATCAATGATGTTGAGGAAGTACACATTACGGTCAGAGGACGGGAGGGGCCCGTTAAAATCGATGCTCAAGCGCTCGAAGGGGCGGGTGGCCTTGATCAGGCTTGCTCTGTCCGGCCTAAAGAAATGCGGTTTGCATTCGGCACAGGCTTGGCAGTTCCTGGTCATGGTCCTGACCTCCTCGATGGAGTAGGGCAGGTTGCGGGCCTTAATGAAGTGGTAAAGTCTGGTGACCCCGGGGTGGCAGAGGTCGTTGTGGAGGGTCTGCAGTCTATCAATTTGCGCGTTGGCGCATGTACTTCGTGATAGAGCATCTGGGGGTTCGTTCAGTTTACCCGGCCGGTACAAGATATCATAATCATAGGTGGAGAGCTCGATTCTCCACCTCAAGATCTTGTCGTTCTTGATTTTGCCCCTCAGCTTGTTATTAAACATAAAAGCGACCGAACGCTGGTCGGTGAGGAGGGTAAATCGTTTGCCTGCCAGGTAATGCCTCCAGCGTCTTACTGCCTCCATGATCGCCTGGGCCTCCTTCTCGACCGAAGAGTGTCGGATCTCAGGGCCCTGGAGGGTCCTTCAGAAGAAGGCCAAAGGTCTCCCCGCCTGGTTAAGGGTTGCTGCTAGGGCAAAGTCGGATGCATCGCTCTCCACTTGGAAAGGGATGGACTCATCCACCGCGTGCATTGTGGCCTTAGCAATGTCTCCCTTTATGAGGGAGAAGGCTGCGCACGCTTCTGCCGTCAAGGGGAAGGAGGTTGACTTCATGAGGGGTCTGGCTTTGTCCGCATAATTCGGCACCCATTGGGCATATTTGGCGAAGAGCCCCAGGGTTCTCTTCAGCGCCTTTGGACAGTGGGGGAGGGGAAGCTCCATGAGGGGGCACATTCCTTCGGGGTCGGGGCCGATGACTCCGTTCTCTACTACGCAGCCGAGGATGGTGAGACGCGAGGTGTTAAACACGCATTTCTCCTTATTGTAAGTGAGGTTCAGCCGTTCGGCCGTACGGAGGAATTTCTCCAGATTAACATCGTGGTCCTGCCGGTCGTGGCCGCAGATCGTGACGTTATCTAAATAAGGGAACGTGGCCTGCAGGCCGTTCTGGTCAACAATCCGGTCCATCTCCCTTTGGAAGACCGAAACCCCATTGCTGACACCAAAGGGAACCCTAAGGAAGTGGTAGAGGCGGCCATTCGCCTCGAAGGCGGTATACTGGCGGTCCTCTGGGCGGATAGGGAGTTGGTGATTGGCCGACTTAAGGTCGATGGTGGAGAATACCCGGTACTGTGCAATCTGATTGACCATATCAGATACGCGGGGAAGGGGGTATGCGTCCAGCTGGGTGTACCGGTTTATGGTTTGGCTGTAGTCGATGACCAGGCAGTTTTTATTGCCCGTCTTAACGACTACGACCTGGGCACGCCAATAAAATTGATATACCTATCAATTCATCCAATGAAAAGCGACGAGTTAAGATAGTAACTATAGGTTTTCATTGGCTAAATATCAGAGCCCACCCTCGTGGGTGATCGGGTCCAACAACGAGGAATACCAGCCAGTCGACCACCTTTATACCTGGGCAAGCAGGCGGAGCCATGGGCGGAGTCAGCTGTGGTCAGCCCAGGTATAACAGCGTGACAAGAGGTGACCTTGTGTAGCGACACAACAGTGTAAACAGTGATAACCATAGTGTAACGGTATAAACAGTGATAAACATCGTGTAACGATAGTGAACGATAAAAGTGGTTTACCACAGCATGGCAGCCAAATAAGTCCACCCTCCCCCTTTAAGAGCTGACCGGTGCCAGCGTGTCTGCCTTCAATCAGCAAAATCGCCGCACCTGCGCTGCGCCCGCCCTCAGTGTTAGCGCCTCGGCTCGCCGGCTTAGCACCTTATGATAGTCGTGCATCGCCTGCTTTAGTGCAGCTGCAACCTCTTGGGGCGATTCAACTCAATTTCGGCGAAGGTGGAGCTAAGTTGCGCCGGGTGCTAAATTTAGCGAACGCCTGGCTGTAGCGCCCCAAATGTGGCGATACTGAATTTCTTGGCACACATCTGTTAAATAAACTATAAATTACATGAAATAACTATTTTAAACAATCATTTAAATTTTTGAAAAAAAAGAATTTTATTTTCTAACGGGGCTTAAAATAAACTTACCTTTCTTTAAAGTATTTAAAAATAATAAACCTGTGGAGAAAATGTTTTAATTTTAATTAATTCACCACTTACCTTGTAAAATACAGGCATTAAGCCTGCTTTATAAATGTGTAGCTTCTGCAGACTTACCCTCCTGGGGAAACGTGCAAAGAAAACGTAAGTTCGATGCGCACGTGCAGCCTCTCCTGTGCATGCATTCGACCTCTTAACCCCTGCTTTCAGGGGAACGGAAGTGCCGGTTTTCCACACATGCGCAGTGCATGCAGGAAACCGGCACTTCCATTGGGCCTACGGGTGAGTATGCCATGCGTACTCACCCGTGGAGACCCAAATTTTCTGCCCCATTGCCTCTCCTTGTTCCTTCTGTCAAAATGCATCATCTGACACTGCTTTGTATTAAATTCCACCTGCCACTTGTCGGCCCATTCTGCTAGCCTTTCTAGGTCATGTTGCAGTCAATTGATATCATCATCGCTGTTTGCCACACCCTCAAGTTTGGTGTCATCGGCAAATTTAGAAATGCTACTCTGTATTCCAATATCCAGGTCATTTATATACATCAAATAAAGCAGTCGCACCAACACTGACCCTTGGGGAACACCACTCTCTACCATCCTCTAGTCTGAAAAACAGCCATTTACCACAATTCGCTGTTTTCTGTCCTTAAGTCAATTCCTTATCCAAGCTTCCACCGACCTACCTATTGCATGAGCCTCAAGTTTTTTAAGCAGCCTCCTATGTGGTACGTTGTCAACCGCCTTCCTGAAATCCATGAAGACAACATCCATTGCATTCCCTTCAACAATCCTCTATGTTACTTGATCAAAAATTGAATTAGATTAGTCAAACACGATCTGCCTTTTACAAACCCATGTTGGCTCTCCTTAATTAGCTTAATCCTTTCCAAATGCCCGTTAATCTTTTCGTTAATTTTTTCCTTGATTATTGTTTCTAAAACTTTATCCACCACAGATGTTAACCTGACCGGCCTGTAGTTACTAGGATTGCCCTTTTTCCCTTTCTTGAACAATGGTGACACATTTGCCACTTTCCAATCTTCAGGCACCTCCCCCACATCTAGGGAAGATTGGAAAATTATGGCAAGCCCTTCTGCTATCTCCTCCCCCAATTCCCTTAGCAACTGGGATGCAAGCCAGGCTACTTGTGCACTCTAAGCATACCTAGCCTTTCTAGTACATCCCATCTATCAATTTTCACCCCTTCCATTGTTTCTACCATTTCCACATCTACCGAAATTTAGTCATGATCCACCTCCTTAATAAACATTGATACAAAGTACTCATTGAGTATTCTAGCCTTGCCCTGCGCCTCTATC
This sequence comes from Somniosus microcephalus, assembly GCF_052327205.1. Lineage (NCBI taxonomy): Eukaryota > Metazoa > Chordata > Chondrichthyes > Squaliformes > Somniosidae > Somniosus > Somniosus microcephalus. Next base: position 34,505,799 of record NW_028225180.1, on the reverse strand, counting down.
CTTATATCACCGTCTTTGTCTCTCATAGGCCCCACGCCCCCCTGCCTCTGACTACCCACTTCCTGTTTAAATGCCGGTAGAAGTTTTATGGGTTCCCTTTTATGTTAACTGCCATTCTACACATATATTTTCTCTTTCCCAATCTTACTTTCATCTTCACATCCTCTCTCAATTTATTATATTTGGCCTGGTTCTCCATTGAAGAATTCACCTGTCACGTATCCTACACCCTCTTTTTTTGTTTCATCATCTTCTCTATCTCCCTCGTCATCCAAGGAACCCTTGCTTTGGTTCTCCCTCTTTTTGGAATGTACCTAGCCTGCACTTGGAACATCTCCTCCTTTAAGATCACCCATTGTTCCGTTATCGATTTTCCTGTCAGTCTTTGGTTCCATTTTACCCTGGCTTGATCATTTTGCATCCCATTGAAGTTAGCCCTATTCCAGTTTAGAAGTTCCACTCTAGATTGTTCCTTGCTGCTCTCCATTGCTAATCTAAATCTTATGATACGATGATCACTCATACCCAAGTGTTCCCCCACAGACACTTGGTTGAAGTGGCCCACCTCATTCCCCAGCACCAAATCCAGCAATGCCCCCTTCCTAGTTGGGCCAAGAACATATTGGTCAAGGAAATTCTCCTGAACACATTTCAGAAAATCCTCCCCCTCCTTTCCCTTTTTCCTGGCATTAGCCCAATCGATATTTTGGTATTTAGCATCCACCAATATCACCGCTCAATAGCTCTTGCATATCTCTGCGATTTCCCAGCAGATTTGTTCCTCTACCTCCCGCTCTCTATTTGGCGGCCTATAGAATACCCTCAATAGCGTGATCATACCCTTTTTTGGCTCCTCAACTCTATCCAAATGAATTATGTCCTTGTCCCCTCAAGGACATCACCCCTTTCCAACACTAAAATGTCTTCCTTAATCAGCACTGCCACTCCACCTCCCTTTTTTCTTTCCCTATTTTTTCTGAACACCTTGTACCCTTGAATATCAAGTGCCCAGTCCTCGCCGTTTTTAAGCCACATTGCCGTTAATGCCAGAAAATCATATTGTCACACGGCTAATTGTGCTTGTAGCTCAGCAACCTTATTCACCACACTTTGAGCGTTTATGTACATGCATTTTAAACCCATTTTTGAATTTTTGACTGAGCTTCAGCAGTGGAGTAGAACATGTGGGCATCAGCGTTAACTGCCTCACACCGCAGGTACTGGAATGAGATGCTCAGTTTAATTAACAAGTAAAACTTTATTTAGTGTAGAACCAATGAAGGGTTTTACAAACCAGGTTATCTGTAATACTGTCATCTTGGTGTAAATGTTGCAAGCGCTGGTCTCCCTATCAGACAGTGCAGCTTGTCCTAAAGCCTGCTAATGTTGTACTGCATTGTTTCCTCTTCATATAGTAGTAATGCCAACCATTAGTCTTTACCTATTCAACAGGGAAGTAAAAGCCAGTATAAAGTACCACTAGGAAAGACTCTGCAAGTGTGGTAAGGTTCACTGTGATGTAATAAAGAGAATAAATTAAAGTCTGATTCATAAATTTCAGTGAACTTTAATCATTTGATAAAAGGGTGGGAAGTTGTCAGTTCTGCCATGGAAAGTATCTGGGTATACATTATCATTTTATTTGACATCAACGACACAAAAACAAAGAAGTACTTAGAATTCATGACCTGAAGCGGGCTGACATACGATGCACGTCATGCTTCAGTTATACAGAGACTTAGTCAGGCCCCTTTTTTTAAATCTTTCATGGGATGTGGGCATCACTGGCAAGGCCAGCATTTATTGCCCATCCCTATATGCCCTTGAGAAGGTGGTGGTGAGCCGCCTTCTTGAATCTCTGCAGTCCATGTGGTGAATGTTCTCCCATAGTGCTGTTAGGTAGGGAGTTCCAGGATGTTGACCCAGTGACGATGAAGGAACGGCGATATATTCCCAAGTCAGGGGAACTTGCAGGCGGTGGGGTTCCCTTCTGCCTTTGTCCTTCTATATGGAAGAGCTCACAGGTTTGGAGTTGCTGCCGAAGAAGCCTTGGCGAGTTGCTGCAGTGCATCTTTTAGATGGGACACACTGCAGCCACGGTACGCCAGTGGAGGAGAGAGTGAATGTTTAATGTGGTTGATGGGTCGCCAATCAAGCGGGCTGCTTTGTCCTGGATAGTGTCAAGCTTCTTGAGTGTTGTTGGAGCTGCACTCATCCAAGCAATTGGAGAGTATTCCATCACACTCCATACTTGTGCCTTGTACATGGTGGAAAGGCTTTGAGGATTCTGGAAGTGAGACACTCGTCGCAGAATATCTAGCCTCTGACCTGCTCTTGTTGTCACAGTATTTATGTGGCTGGTCCAGTTAAGTTTCTGGCCAATGGTAACCCCCAGGATGTTAATGGTGGGGGTTTCAGTGATGGTAATGCCGTTGAATGTCAAGGAGCAGTGGTTAGACTCTCGCTTATTGGAGGTAGTCATTGCATGGCACTTGTGTGGCGCGAATGTTACCTGCCACTTATCTGGAGTGCTTCATTCAATTGTCGGCACCACAAGGATATCTTGGTCTTGAAGCAGGTGCAGTGTAAAATTACTCTTAAATAGTGAAATCTAACAGAGGCATGGACGTGGATTGAACTCACGGTCTTTGTGTTTACAAAATGAACGCCTTATCGCTTGGCCAACATGCCAGATCCACCCATCATTGGCGACTCCAGTTGCTCCACTGCAGATGCAATCCTGAATTCCTTAAAAACAGGAAATGCTCAGCAAGTCAGGCAGCATCTATCAAAAGAGAAACAGAGATAGCGTGTCAGGTCGATGACCCTTCGTCATAACTGGAAAAAGTTAGAGATGTAGTAGATTTTAAGCAAGTGCAGCGTCAGTGAAAGTTGGGAGGGGAGGAAAGAACAAAAGGGAAGGTCTGTGATAGGGTGGAAGGCAGGGGAGATTAAAATGACAAAAGGTATGATGTTATAAAACAAAAGGAGATGGCAATGGGAAAAGTAAAGAAACAAAAGATGGGTCACGATGAGGTGTAAATAGGAATGGCAGAATCATCAACAGCTGCCATGTGAAGAAATAGGAGCCGAGGTTATGATCTGAAATTGTTGAACTCGATGTTGAGTCCAGAAGGCTGTAAAGTGCCCAATCGATAGATGAGGTGCTGTTCCTCGAGCTTACATCAAGCGTCATTGGAGCATTGGAAGAGGCCGAGGACAGAGAGGTCAGATTGGGAGTGGAGTGGAAAATTAAAATTCAGATTTCTAGCATCCACAGTATTTTGCTTTTGTATTCCTGAATTCCTATTTGGCATATTAATGACTATCTTATATTTATAGACACTAGGTTTCATCTCCCCAAAAGTGGAAACATCTTCTCTACGCCTACCTATCAATCCCTGCCTTATCTTAAAGACTTCTATCAAGCCACCCCTCAGCCTTCCCTTTTGTAGAGAAAAGAGCCCAGCCTATTCAATACTTTCTGGTAGGTATAAATTCTCAGTTCTGCCATCGTCATTGTAAATCGTTTCTGTACCTTCCTCAGTACCACTATATCATCTTGATAATATGGAGACCAGAACTGTGCACAGTACTCCAAGAATGGTCCAACCAATGTGCTATACAAGTTTAATATCATATCTGTGTCGGTGTAGGTGGCATCATTATATCTCCAACAAAAATACAACACCTCACATTTACTTATACTGAAATTCATTCGCCATTTACGATTCCATTCTGCAAGCCTTATTGTACGTTGTCTCAGCCTTCCTCAGTATTAACTTTACCTCCAAATTTGGTGTCAAATGCCAATTTTAATATTATACTTCAGATTCTCTGGTCCAATAAAACTGTGCAAATGGTGAAGAACAGTGGTCTCAGCACTGATCCTTGTGAAGCACCACTTTCCACCTTCTGCCAGACGGAGTGATGAACTTTAATGCCCACTCTCTGATTTCTGATACCCAGAGTGTTATTATTCCTGCTACTTGCCCCCTGAAGCCACGGAGTCTAACTAGACACTGTTTCTGTTATGACTACAGTAGACCATGTCTGCTTATATTACACGAGGCCCTGTCTCTGTTATTACTACACCAGAACCTGTCTCTGTCATTACTACACTAGACCCCGTCTCTGTTTATATTACACTAGAATCTGTCTCTGTTTGTATTACACAAGGCCCTGTCTCTGTTATTACTAAACGAGACCCGGTCTCTGTTTGTATTACACTAGACCCTGTCTCTGTTATTACTACACTCGACGATGTCTCTCTTTATATTACACTAGACTAAGTCTCTGTTATTACTACAGTAGACCATGTCTCTGATAGTATTACACTACACCCAGTCTCTGTTATTAATACACTAGACCATGTCTCTGTTTATATTACACTAGACCCATCTCTGTTATTACTACATTTGACCTTGTCACTGTTTATATTACACTAGGCCATGTCTGAGTTATTACTACACTAGACCATGTCACTTTTTAAATTACACTAGGCCCTGTCTCTGTTTATTTTACACTAGCACATGTCTCGCTATATATTACACTTGTCCCTGTTTCTATTATTAATACTCTAGACCATGTCTCTGCTTATATTACACTGGATGCTGTCTCTGTTATTACATCACTAGACCCTGCCTCTGTTATTACTACACCAGACCCTGTCTCTGTTTGTATTACACTAGACCATGTCTCTGTTTATATTACATTAGACCCGGTCTCTGTTATTACTTCACTAGACCATGTTTCTGTTTATATTACACTAGACCCTGTCTCTGTTATTTCTGCATTAGACCATGTCTCTGTATTACACTAGGCCCAGTCTCTGTTTATATTGCACTCGGCCCTATCTCAGCTACTACTGCAATGGACGGTCACTGTTTATGTTAGACTAGTCCCCCTCTCGGTTATTGCTGCACTAGATCATGCCTCTGTTTATATTACACTAGTCCCTGTCTCTGTTATTACAGCACTAGACCATGTCTCTGTTTATATTACACTAGGCCCTATCTCTCTGATTACTGCACTATATCATGTCTTGCTTATAATACACTCGGCTCTGTCTCTGTTATTACTGCACTAGGTCATGTCTTGTTTTTATTACACTCAGCCCTGTCTCTGTTATTACTGCACTAGATCATGTCTCTGATAATATTACACTAGACACAGTCTCGGTTATTACGGCCCTAGCCCCTGCCTCTGTTTGTATTACACAAGGCCTGCCTCAGTCAATACTGCACTAGATAATGTCTCTGTTTATATTACACTAGAAACTGTATATGCTTGTGTTACTCTAGACCCTGACTCTATTGTTACTGCACTAGACAATGTGTTGTTTATATTACACTAGGCTCTGTCTCGGTTTATATAACACTCGGCCCTCTCTCTTTATCTTACACTATGTCCTGTCTCTGTTTATATTATACTAGGCTCTGTCTCTGTTTATATTACACTCAGCCCTCTCTCTGTTTATAATACATTAGACCCTATCTCTGTTTATGTTACACTAGACCATGTCTCTCTTTATATTACACTAGACCTTGTCTCTGTTTAGATTATTACTGCACTAGGCCCTGTCTCTGTTATTACTGTACCAGATGATGTCTCTGTTTATACTACACTTGACTCTGTCTCTGTTATTACTGCACTAGATCACGTCTCTGTTTATATTACACTTGACTCTGTCTCTGTTATTACTGTTCTCGACCCTGTCTCTGTTTATATTACACTAGACATTGTCTCTGTTATTACTACACTAGTCCATGCCTCTGTTTATATTACACTTGACTCTGTCTCTATTATTACTGCACTAGACCCTGTCTCTGTTTATATTACACTGGGCCCTGTCTCTGTTATTACTGCACTAGACCATGTCTCTGTTTATATTACACTAGGCCCTGTCTCTGTTTATATTACACTAGACCATGTCTCACTTATTACTGCACTAGGTCGTGTCTCTGTTTGTATTACACTAGACTGTGTCTCAGTTATTACTGTACTAGACCATGTATCTTTTTATATTACACGAGACCATGTATCAGTTTTTACTGTACTAGACCATGTCTATATTTATATTACACTAGACCCTGTCTCTGTTATTACTACACTAGACCATGTCTTGTTTATATTACACTAGACAATGTCTCTGTTATTACTGCACTAGACCATGTCTTGTTAATATTACACTAGACCATGTCTCAGTTATTACTGTGCTAGACCATGTCTCTGTTTATATTACACTGGATCCTGTCTCTGTTATTACTGCCCTAGATCATATCTCTGTTTATATTACACTAAACCATGTCTCTGTTTATATTACACTAGACCCTGTCTCTGTTATTACTGCAGTAGATCATGTCTCTGTTAATATTACACTAGACCCTGTTTCTGTTTATATTACACTAGGCCCTGTCCCTGTTGATATTACACTAGACCATGTCTCTGTTTATATTAAACTAGGTTCTGTCTCAGGTAATACTGCTCTAGACTGTGTGTCTCTTTATATTACACTAGACACTGTCTCTGTTATTACTGCTCTACACCCTGTTTCTATTTATATTACACTAGACTCTGTCTCAATTATTACTGCACTAGACCCTGCCTTTGTTTATATTACACTAGGCCCAGCATCTGTTCATATTACACTAGACCATGTCTCTGCTAATATTATTGTAGGCCCTGTCTCAATTATTACTGCACTAGGCCCTGTCTCTGTTATTACTGTACTGGATCATGTCTCTGTTTATACTACACTTGACTCTGTCTCTGTTATTACTGTACTCGATCATGTCTCTGTTTAAATTACACTTGACTCTCTCTCTGTTATTACTGCACTAGATCACGTCTCTGTTTATGTTACACTTTACTCTGTCTCTTTTATTACTGCATTAGCTCATGCTTCTGTTTATATTGCACTTGACTCTCTGTTATTACTGTACTAGACCCAATCTCTGTTTATATTACACTAAACATTGTCTCTGTTAATACTACACTAGGCCCTGTCTCTGATTTACTGCGCTAGATCATGTCTCTGTTTATATTGCACTAGACCCTGCCACTATTGTTACTGCGCTAGACCATGTCTTGTTTATATTATACTAGGCCCTGTCTCTGTTTATACTGCACTGGGCCCTCTCTCTCTGTGTATAATACACTAGACACTGTCCCTGTTTAAATTACACTAGAGCATGTCTCTGTTTATATTACACTGGGCAATGTCTCTGTTTATATTACACAAGGCCCTGTCTCTGTTTATATTACACTGGACCCTGTCTCTGTTTATATTAAACTAGGCCCTGTCACTCTTTATATTACACTAGACCATGTCTCTGTTTAGATTAAACTAGGCCCTGCCTCAGGTAATACTGCTCTTGACCATGCCTCTCTTTATATTTCACTAGAACCTGTCTCTGTTTATATTACACTAGGCCCTGTCTCTGTTATTACTGCAATAGACCCTGTGTCTGTTTATATTACACTGGGCCCTGCCTCTGATATTACTGCACTAGACCATGTCTCTGTTTATATTACACTAGACCATGTCGCAGTTATTACTGTACTAGATCATGTCTCTGTTTATACTACACTTGACCCTGTCTCTGTTATTACTACACAAGACCCTGTCTCTGTTTGTATTACACTAGGCCCTGTCTCTGTTATTACTACACTAGACCATGTCTCTGTTTTGTAATGTATGTACCTTTAAGGGGAGAACTACTTTTTACAGCTCCTGTATACTGTTGTACCGGCAGTGACCACACCTGTATATAAACCCTGAGTAGTGATCTGTATAGTAAGTTCTAGAGTAACCCTCATTCAGTAAACACCTGTTGAATCGTTCCCTGCAGTCTTGTTGTCTGATTATTCAAGGACACCACATTAAGATACACGGACATAACATTGGCGACGAGCAGATTCGAACCTTCCTGCCACTCTGCATCACCTCCCAGGGATTCGCTCCTGGAGAACAGTGGAAGAAGGTCGAGTCCAGAAGCACGATCATCGACCACGGGGAACCGCCCAGTCATCCAGCGGAGATTTGTGCATCGCAGAGGAGGCTGTTGAGAGCCAGGCTTGGCTTTCCAGTCACGGTGGTCCAGCAAAACGGGCTGGCAACAGGTACTGCGCAGAGCCTTCCCGGACAGCGATGGGCTAGAGCACGACCGAGCAGCACAGAAAAAGGCCGAGCAGCATCGATGGGGGAGAGAGAGAGGGCAGAGCGCACAGGGTGCAGCTGGTGTTCAGGACCGAGAGGCGTCAACGGGAGAGAGAGGCGAGAGTGAGCAGAGCGCAGCCGGTGTTCAAGGGCCGAGCAGCGTCAATGGGGGAGAGAGGCACGCAGGAAAATGCGCAGAGCGCAGCCGGTGTTCAAGGGCTGAGCAGCGTCAACGGGGGAGAGAGGCGCACAGGAAAACGCGAGGTGCTGCCATTGCCATGAGGACCACAGAGAGCGGCATTGGCAGTAGCGCAGGAGCAGTGCATGAAACCCACAGGGCATCGCCATTTGCCACGAGGACTGCCGAGAGTGGCGTTGGCAGCAGCACGGGAGACGCCATTTTAAGCCGCAGCGGGGAAGAAAGGAAAGCGCGGGAGACACCATTTTAGGCCACAGCGGGGAAGAAAGGAAAGCGCAGGAGACGCCATTTTAAGCTAGCCTAACCACACCCAAAAATGACAAAGAGTGGCAGTATCACAGCGTTCGACAATGAAGTCGAAGTTTGGACGACATATGTCGAACGCATAGAAGTTTACTGCAAAGCGAATGAAGTGCCAGATGACAAGAAAGTGCTGGTATTGTTGAATTCAATGGGTGCCAAAACGTATGGCTTGCTAAGAAACCTAGTAACCCCAGAGAAGCCAGTAGAAAAGGATTTTGAAAACATAGTGTCAATCCAACAGGACCACTTAAACCCCACACCGCTGCTGATAGCAGAAAGATTTAATTTTCACAAAAAGTACCAGCATAAAGATGAAAGTAATGCTGAGTATTTAACGGAACTGCGCAAGCTATCGAAATACTGCCAGTTTGGAACGGGACTGGCAGATACCTTAAGGGACAAGTTTGAGTGTGGGCTTCAAAGTGAAGGAACCCAGAAACGGCTTCTATCAGAAAAGGATCTTACGCTGGACAAGGCTTTCAGCATTGCAGTATCACATGAAGCAGCAGCACGGGGCGCTGCAGAGATACAAAGGAGACCACAAGAATATGGCACAAATGAAATGTCATACAGTGACAGTGAAGTGCTATCGCTGCGGCAGAACAACACACGACCATAATGATTGCTGGTTCAAGGACAAAGTGTGCAGACAGTGTGAAAAAGTAGGACACATAGCAAGATTCTGCAGGTCGGGAAAGAAAACCAGCAGCAAGAAATCTTCACAGGAGAAGTACAAAAAGTACATAAGGTGACGGAGTGTAGTTCAGACGAACAGAAGAGTGATACAGACTCTGGAAGCAAGGAGCTGGGTTGTCTGAAACTACATAATGTGATCAAAACGGAGGATCACCAAACTATTTGGGTCACGCTCAATATAGCAGGAGTCCAAGTGAAAATGGAATTGGACACAGGAACAGCCCTAACAGTCATAAACCGAAACGACTACAAGCAGCTATTCTCACATATACCCTTGAGAGATACAAAGATTGTCTTGAAGACGTACACGGGGCAAAAAGTCTACCCCAAAGGAAAAATAAGGGTGAACGTTATATATAACGGCAAGGAAACACCAAAAATGGACCTATATGTATTGCCAGATGGAGGACCACCACTACTAGGACGTGAATGGATCCGGAAGATTCAGCTAGATTGGCATTCCATACAGGCAATGACTGTGGCTGACAAAAAGGATGACGACGTCACACCTGGGCGACTGTAAAAGATCCTAACTGACCTGATAAAGAACTGCTCAGGATGCCAGAAAACCCAAAATGCGCCACCATATGCCTCTCTACACCCATGGGAGTGGCCCTCATCACCATGGCAACGGGAGCATATTGATTTGGCTGGTCCATTCATGGACTCAATGTTTTTAATAGCCGTGGATGCACACTCGAAATGGCCTGAGGTGATCAAAATGTCCTCCACCACCACGGAGAAAACTATTGCAGTCATCCGGACCATTTTTGCCAGGAACGGCTTGCCAGAGCAGATTTGCTCTGATAATGGACCACAGTTTGTGGCCGAAGAGTTTCGAAGATTTATGAATAGGAATGGGGTAAGGCATTACACATCCGCCCCGTATCATCCAGCCACAAATGGATTGGCTGAGAGGTTCGTACAAACCTTTAAGAAGGCAATAAAGGCTATGTACAATGAAAACATTCTGCTGCAGCACAAGGTGGACAATTTCCTGTTCGCCTACCGGAATGCGACACATGCAGTCACCAACGAGGCCCCAGCCATGATGTTCTTGAACCGAAGGTTAAGATCTCGCCTGGATTTGCTCAGACCAATCGTACGAAGAGATGTTGAGTGTAAGCAATTCCAGCACATCCATGAGAAGCCAACAAGGAGCTTCAATGTAAGGCAACCAGTCTTGGCCCGCGACTACCGAACAGAAAAATGGCAGCCAGGAACAATATGCACACGGCAGGGCCCACTAATGTACACAGTGGAAGTTGGGGAGAGCATCGTGAGGCGCCAAGCTGACCAGATCCTAGAGTCACAGGAACAAGTCAACCCCATGCCTCGCCCATAAGTACCTGGTGATGAACCCGACGTACAGGTAGCATCTACCCCAGAAACAGTAGCAACGGAAGCTGATGAACCAACCGACGACAGGGGGCCAGAATCGCCTCCGCACCAAGAGCAAGACACTCGGGAAAGGCACTATCCAGAAAGGATCAGGAAGCCTCCCCAAAGACTGAATTTATAAATAGACTATTTTCAGCTAATGTTGCATGTTAAAAGTGTTAATTGTAATTAGTTTGATATTTAATTGTTAAATGAGTGTTATGGTACTGTTAATCTAAAAGGGGAGGAATTGTAATGTACGTACCTTTAAGGGGAGAACTGCTTTTTACAGCTCCTGTATACTGTAGTACCGGCAGTGACCACACCTGTATATAAACCCTGAGTAGTGATCTGTACAGTTAGTTCTAGAGTAACCCTCATTCAGTAAACACCTGTTGAATCGTTCCCTGCAGTCTTGTTGTCTGATTATTGAAGGACACAACATTAAGATACACGGACATAACATGTTTATATTACATTAGACACGGTCTCTGTTATTACTTCACTAGACCATGTCTCTGTGTATATTACATTAGACCCAGTCTCTGTTTGTATTAAACTAGACCCTGTCTCTGTTATTACTGCACTAAACCATGTCCCTGTTTATGTTACACTAGACCCTGTCTCTGATATTTCTGCACTAGACCATGTCTCTGTTTGTATTACGCTAGGCCCTGTCTCTGTTTATATTGCACTCGGCCCTCTCTCAGCTATAACTGCGCTAGACGGTCACTGTTTATGTTACAATAGTCCCTGTCTCTGTTATTACTGCACTAGATCAAGCCTCTGTTTATATTACACTAGTCCCTGTCTCTGTTATTACAGCATTGGACCCTGTCTCTGTTTATATTACACTTGGCCCTGTCTCTGTTCTAACTGCACTAGATCATGTCTCTGATAATATTACACTAGACACAGTCTCGGTTATTACTGCCCTAGCCCCTGCCTCTGTTTGTATTACACTAGGCCTGCCTCAGTCATTACTGCACTAGATCATGTCTCTGTTTATATTACACTGGAATCTGTATCTGCTTGTGTTACACTAGACCTGGTCTCTGTTATTACTGCACTAGACAATGTGTTGTTTATATTCCACTAGGCCCTGCCTCGGTTTATATAACACTCGGCCCTCTCTCTTTATATTACACCAGGTCCTGCCTCTGTTTATATTACACTAGGCCCTGTCTCTGTTTATATTACACTCAGCCCTCTCTCTGTTTATATTACATTAGACCCTGTCTCTGTTTAAATTACACTAGACCATGTCTCTCTTTATATTACACTAGACCTTATCTCTGTTTAGAGTATTACTGCTCTAGGCCCTGTCTCTGTTATTACTGCACTAGATCACGTCTCTGTTTATATTACACTTGACTCTGTCTCTGTTATTACTGCACTAGATCATGCCTCTGTTTATATTACACTTGACTCTGTCTCTGTTATTACTGTACTAGACCCTGTCTCTGTTTATATTACACTAGACATTGACTCTGTTATTACTACACTGGTCCATGTCTCTGTTAATATTACACTTGGCCCTGTCTCTGTTATTAATGCACTAGACCATGTTGTAGGAATCTCTGCATTCCTAGCATAGAATCTATAAACTCACTAGTGGTTAACAAACTGAGTTTAATATACTGAAACTTTGCAAAACAAGAAAATGCAGGAGAAGCTCTAAACAGGTCTATCCGCTATCACTACACACAAGGACTGGCTGGAAACGCCCTCTACCTCTGACGTCATGACGCCATCACGTTTCCCGCCGTTGGGGACGCCACATGACCCACGTGATGACGTCATCACAACAGATCGTGATTTTGTCGATCTAGCTCTTGTGAGGTGTGGGGAGCGACGGGGCCGTGTAGACACGGGGCCGTGCTCTCCGGGTAATGTAGGTTCTGGACCCAAGTGCAGAAACGAGGCGAGAAGCAATTATACAGTACTTTGTTTGAACTTTACTAGATTCACACATAACTAGATTCATACAAGGGACACAGCAACAAACATAAGAACTTAAGACAAGCTACCAAACGGCTAGTCAAGATAGGAACTCAGAACAGCTTCCATGAGGCAACCTACTTGTCCATACTGAGCCTGAGACAAGCTACCACAAGGGCAACCGGCTTGCAGAGACAAGACTCGAAACAAGCTACCACAGGGGTAATCGGCTTATCAATACAGAGCTCAAGACAAGCGCCAACATGGCAATATGCTTGTCCAGCCCAGCACCTTATAAAGACTAAGAACAACAAGAACACAGACTTAGATAGATCTTAAATACAGAGCTCGAGAACCATGGCAGCCAGCTAGTCAAAGCCAGCAGCCACAGAGCGAAGGCTAGTCCCCGGTTAGGACTGAGCACTGAAGAAAGCAACCACAGAACTTATATACCAAGAAAACCAGGTGAAACCCATGAACAGCTAACAGGCCGTTAAGATTTAACACAGGAGGCTAGGAACAATTAACAAAGGGCTAGAAACAATTAACAAAGGAAACAAACACGTGAAGGTGCCATCTAGAGGTTACAAAAGGAACTGACTGGCACCCTCACAACCTCATTGCAGACCTTGCTCTCTGAGGAGCAGGTTGTGCTGCAGCTGAGCTGCTGAGTGGAGAGTGTGTGGTCGCCTTGGCCTGGGAGTGGAGGGGAAGGAGAGACCCCAGGCCACCACTACCAGCAACCTACCATCTACAACTTCAACATCATCTACCGAGGTGCCTGGGGAGAGAGGAGGAGAGGACAGAGGAGGCCAGCATTACAGCTGGAGAGGCCTTCCATCACTGCCTCCCCAAATTGGCCTCCAGTCCAGGAGAGGGAGAGAGGGGAGAGGAACACCACTCAGCTCCAACTTGGAAGGAGGGGAGGAGCTGCATCCTTCAACATCTGCAGGTGGGTGTCTTTTGTGCATTCCCCTAAAGACTTTGTATTCTAGGCGGGGGGAGGAAAGAAGATGGGCCAGAAAGCCTGGCCTGGGTCGGCTGGAGCAGCCCAGGTGAAGCTTTTTCCCTTACATTGAGAAGACCTGGTGTGGGGTTGAGCCTGGGCTTTCTCCAGCCTACACAGGCGAAGACATCTTCTCCCTCTGCCCGAAGACCATCTGCACAAGACTTTGTTTTTCCATCGGGGAGTGCACCCTGCCGACAACCACCCACCAAATACCACCTTGAGTGGGGACCCTGCCTTTGCGGCCCCCCTCCTTCCCACACCCCCTCTCTCTCTCTCTTTGTCCTCTCTTTGCCTCTCTGAAAAGGCATCTCCTTTTAAATCTATTAATTGCCACTTGAGCAGAGGGAAGGAAGGCCCCTCTCCCAATTAATTCCATCAAGGGGAGAGGCGGGCCAGTTACTTTAAACTTCCTCTGCTCAAGGGAAGACTTTTTACCTTACCAAGGCCATTAACACCGTAGGGCCTGTGACTTGGGGTGTGTGTAGCTCTTTAAAGAACCACCCCATTATGGCTTCCACATCTGCGGTGGTGATGGGGCCAGCAAGAACCTATGCGGCTGTGGCAGCCAAGGCCACGGCTGCTCCCGCTTCTTCTGCTGCCCCGTCGCCGTTCCGACTTATAACAAAGAAGCTTGGGGTGAAGAGCTACACCCACCCCAAAATGACCATCGAGGCGTGTGTGAAGGCCATGGCTGGGGTTGTCGGCCCTCCAGCCATACTCGCCACCTCGATAATGTATGGGAAGGCTGTGTTCTTCCTGGAGTCGGAGCGGGCGGTGGCCCTGGCCATCACCAAGGGGCTCACCGTGGGCGGGACCTCCCTGCCGGTGGACACTCTAGAGGCCACCGCGCAGAGGGTCGTATTATCGAACGTCCCGCCCTACATCTCGAGTGAGCTCCTCCTCCCCCACTTGCTCCAACTTGGGGAGGTGAGGTCGGGGATCACGCCGATCCCGCTCGGATTCTGGGAAGCCAGCCTTCGCCATGTCTTCTCCTTCCGGCGCCAGGCCTTCTTTCAGCTGGCGTGGGAGGGGGAGACCGACGGGGTTTTTTCTGTCCTCCACGAGGGGACCCTTCACCGCATCTTCTGGACGATGGACAGCATGCGGTGCCACGCCTGCAAGGAGGTGGGGCATATACGAAAAAACTGCCCCGCCTCCAAGGCCGCCAGGTCGTCTGGCGTGGCTGAGGCTGGCGCCACCGCCGCTCCTCCCCCCGGGTCTGGCCGCGCTCCCCCCCAAACAAATACTACTGAGGTGCGGTCGTCGTCGGAGGTCGATGCCATCCAGGCCTCCGGCGAGGGGGAGGAAGTGCGTCCGGTCGGGAAGAGGGCACGGAAAAACATAAACCGTGGTGTGGGTCCCCCCGCAGAGGGCGTGCCCCTGATCCTGGAGCCCCTGACACCCGAGCGTGTTGCCGTGTTGATCAGGGAAGGCGAGAGTGGGAGGGACCTTGTGCCCGAGCCTGTGGCCGCGACCACCGAGGCGGGAGTGCCAGAACCTGTGGCCGGGCTCGGGCCCGAGGGACCCGACGAAGCTGCTTCACCGGAGTGAGCAGGGGAGGCCCCTGCAGAAATGGAGGTCTCCCCCTATCCCTCCACTTTAAAATGGAGGCGCAGCCCCCAGGAGAAGGAGGAGGACCAGGGGGAGGAAGGTCCCTCCGGTCAGGGGGAGTCGTCGCCCGCCGCGGGTACTGTGCCCCACCCCACCGCTGTCATCATCATGAGCAATCGGCAGGGGTCGCCTGTCCCTGGGGAGGCTGAGGCAGAGGTGTCTGCCCAGCTCGTGCCTCCCGGGGATGGGACGAGGCCCTGCCCGTGGGGGGGTCACGGAACAACCCACGGCCGAGATCGATCCCCTTTGTGTGCCGTTGCCCCTCGACGGGTCGGGCGGCCGGGAGTCTGGGTCGGGCGAGCTCGCGGAAAATGAGCTCGCCCAAAGCAGCCCGGACCTTCCCCAGGTGCTGCTCGACCCCGTCGAGGATTTATCCAAAAATATCCCATCTGCTGGGTCGGAGGCCAGTGGTGCGGAAGAGGAAGGCCCTCTGTCTGTGTCTCCGGCGCCGGGCGACTTGGAGGAGTATGTTTTCACGTACTCTCTGATCTCTCCTGTCGTTCCGGCGCCTGGGGTGGAGGGGGGCCCCGAACCTCCGCCGTCTTCTGGCCGGCGCCCCTAAAGGAGCCCAGGGAGGAATCCTCTGCCACCGATCCTGGGGGTGCGATCCGGGCGTAGGCGAGGCCGGCCGTCGTGGCCGAGCCGTTCACTGCGCATTGCATGATGGACGGGTCGGCCGCCGGTGGTGACCCCCCAGAGGAGGTTGGGGACTCGGTGGAGGGGGCGGAGGACGACTGGGAATCCATCGCCGATCAGGCGATGGTTGACGTCGCGCCCCTCGCCGGGACCCCCCTCATTTCCATCGGGGAACTCCGGGACTTTGTGGCCACATGCCAGGGTCGTCACAGGACCCGGCTGGCCCTCGAAAGATGGGAAAGATGGTCGGGACTGGCGCTGCTCATCAGGTCGGCCCGCATCGCCATCAGGGCCGTGGGCGCGGACGCGGCCGTTAGCCGGCTCGGGCGGCGTCAGCTCCAGTCGTTCCTCACTGGGCTGCTAAGGGAGTGGCGGTTGACCAGCGGCCGCCCTCTCCCTTCCCCTGTTAGTCTTAAGTAGAGGGTGAATTATGCTTCTGAAATGAAGATAACCATAGCCAGCCTCAACATCAACGGCAGCAGGGAAGCTAGCCGCAGATTTAATAACTTTTCAGTCCTTCAGGACGGGAAGTATGCGGTGTGCTTCCTGCAAGAAACCCACACCATTGTGGGAGATGAAGCCACGTGGCTCCTGGAGTGGCAAGGAGGGGTCAGCATGAGTCACCTCTCCAGTGCTTCCAGTGGGGTGGCTATCTTGCTGGCCCCGCATTTTCAGCCGGAGATCTTGGGGGTCAAGGAGCTCGTGCCGGGCTGCTTGCTCCAGGTCACTGTTCCCCTGGGGGGCGTGCCGCTCCATCGAGTGAACGTGTATGCCCCTGGGGCCGGTGCGCAGCAAGCACGCTTCTTTGAAGAAGTGTCCACTCTTCTGGGCTCCATCGACGCGGGCGAGTGCGTCATCCTCGGGGGGGATTTTAATTGCACCGTCGAGGCAAGGGACCGCATGGGCACCCTGCCATGCCCGGCGGCGATGGAGAAGTTGAGGGACCTGGTCGGGTCCCTCGACTTGGTGGACGTCTGGCGAAATCTCCATCCCGACTCCAGCGCCTTCACTTGCATGAGGTCTGGGAGAGGAGCGTCCAGAATCGACTGCCTCTACATTTTGCGGGCATACGTCTCCTGCGTTCCGGCGGCTTCCATGCGGCCGGTGCCATGCACGGACCACCACCTGGTGTGGGCGGAGCTCGTTCCGCTGTGCGCACGGCGGGGGTCCGCGTATTGGCACTTTAACAACCTGCTGCTGGAGGACGCACGGTTCCGGGATTCGTTTAGTCAGTTCTGGGCCGGCTGGAGAAGGAAACGGGGGGGGCTTCCCCTCCTTGAGGCTATGGTGGGACGTGGGCAAGGCTCACGTCCGCCTCTTCTGTCAGGAGTATGCGAGGGGGTCGACCAAGAGGCGGGAGGCCCGGGTCAGGTGGTTGGAGAAGGAGGTGCTCGACCTGGAATCCCGTCTCAGTCAAGTCGTTGAGGGCTCGGCCCTGTGGAAGGTGTACGAAGAGAAGAAGGGCATGCTGAAGGACCTGCAGCTTGTCGGGTCCCGAGGCGCGTACGTGAGGTCGCGGATCCAGTTCTTGTGGGACCTGGACCGCGGCTCCCCCTTCTTCTACTCGCTGGAAAAAAGACGGGGGGTTCGTAAGCAGCTCTTGGGGCTGCTGGCCGACGACGTATCTCTGGTCTTGGATCCGGAGGGAATCCGTGCGGAGACCCGTGCTTATTACGGGGCTCTGTTCTCTCCGAATCCATCCAGCGAGGATGCGCACAGAGATTTGTGGGAGGACCTGCCGAAGGTCGGCCTGGAGGACGCCGATAAATTGGACGCTCCTCTGAGTCTGGAGGAGCTGACCGGCGCCCTCCACCAGCTCTCCAGGGGAAAGTCCCCGGGGCTGGACGGGCTGACCGTGGAGTTCCACAGGGCGTTCTGGGACGTCTTGGGGGGCGACTACGCGCGGGTCCTGGGGGAAAGTTTGGCGACCGGGGAGATGCCCCTCTCTTGGCGCAGGGCGGTGATTGTCCTGCTGCCTAAGAAGGGCGATCTCCGCCTCTTTAAGAACTGGCTCCCAGTCTCCCTCCTCAGCACGGACTACAAAATTTTTGCCAGGGCCATGTCTGCTCGCCTTGGCGCCGTGCTGGCCCACATGATCCACCCTGACCAGTCCTGCACAGTCCCGAGCTGGTCTATCCATGACAACATCCATCTGGTCCGGGACCTGGTCCACCATTCCCAGAGGGCTGGTCTGTCGGTCGCCTTCCTTTCCCTGGATCAGGAGAAGGCGTTCGACAGGGTGGATCACGAGTATCTCTTTGGGACTCTGCGCGCTTTCGGGTTCGGGACGCAGGCTGTCGCCCGGATCCGACTTCTGTACGCTGCCACAGAGTGTCTGATTAAGGTTAACGGGTCCTTGATGGCGCCCCTTCGCTTCGGGAGAAGGGTGCGTCAGGGATGCCCCATGTCTGGCCAGTTATATGCCATTTGCGTAGAGCCTTTCCTGCGCCTCTTGCGGAAGAGGTTGGCGGGACTGGCTCTGCAAGGGCCGGGCGTGGAGGTGGTCCTCTCAGCTTACGCTGATGACGTGCTCCTCATGGCCACGGATCCTGTTGACTTGCGGAGGATGCGGGAATGCCAGCAGATTTACTCGGACGCATCCTCCGCCAGGATCAACTGGGAGAAATGTTCCGGACTCCTGGTGGGTCAGTGGCGGGTGGACTCCCTGCCAGAGGAGTTCAGGCCTTTCGCCTGGAGCACCACGCACCTCCTCTACTTGGGAGTCTACGTCAGCCCTGCCGAGGACGCCTGGCCGGTGAACTGGCACGAGTTGGAGGCCAAAGTCACCGCTCGCTTAGGACGCTGGACAGGATTACTCCGAGTGTTGTCCTACAGGGGTCGGGCGTTGGTGATAAACCAACTGGTGGCCGCCATGTTGTGGTACTGGTTGGTTACTCTGATCCCTCCCCCGGTGTTTGTCGCCAAGATACAGAAGAAGCTCGTCGACTTCTTCTGGGACAACAGGATGCACTGGGTCGCTGCCGCAGTTCTGAGTCTCCCGCTTAGGGAGGGCAGTCAGGCGCTGGTGTGCCTTCGCACCCAGGCTGCGACTTTCCATCTTCAGACGCTGCAGAGATACCTGTACGTTGAGATTCCTCCAAGATGGTGTGCGCTGGCGACGTATTTTTTCCGCCAGCTGCACAGCCTCAATTATGACATGCAGCTCCTGTTTGTGAAAGTGGGTGACACGCATGCCAGCCTGCAGGGGCTGCCTGTCTTCTACCAGGAACTGCTATGGGTTTGGAACGTAGTCGCCTCCAGGCGGAGCTCTCCTCCGACAGGAATGGTGGCTGTCCTTCGGGAGCCACTGTTCAGGAATCCGCACCTCCGCGTCCGCAGGTTTGGGCGGCTGGCGGAGTGCAGAGCTGTGTCTGGCAAGGTGACTCGAGTCGGGGACCTGCTCGATGGCGGAGGAGCGGGCTGGATGGCGCCGGAGGAGTTGGTAAGGCGCATGTCTTGGGTCAACGTCCGGTTCGCGGCCGATGCCATCGAGTTGATAAAGGCGCAAGTGCCCCCCGGCACCACTAGGCGTATCGAGGCGGCTCAAGCGTGTGGGGCGATCCCGTCTGAGCTTTCCCTCGTTCGGACTGAATTCCTTGTCAGCGCCCAGCCCCGTACCCCCCCTCGGGAACCAGCGCCTCACAACTTGATCCGCATCGAGGAAATACCCTTCGTGCCTTTTCATTCCGCACGGAGGGGTTTCCTGCACGGGCTGCCCCTGCACACCTTCCACTTTGTCATCTTCGCCTGCCGTACGGACACGCCGTGGCGTGCCGTTTTGCCTTCCGATGAAGGCGGAGGTCCCCAATGGGGGGCTCTCTATGCGGGAGTCCTCCCTTGTTCTATTGGGGACTTGGCCTGGAGGGTGTTGCACAGGGCAGTCCCGTGCAATAGGTTCTTAAGTAGGTTCACGGACTCCCAGACCACCTGTTTATTCTGCGGTCTGGAGGAGTCCGTGTTCCATGTATACATTGAGTGTGAGAGGTTGCAGCCCCTCTTTCATTATTTGAAGGGGCTGCTCCTCAAGTTTTGGCTGCACTTCAGTCCCACGCTCTTGATCTACGGTTACCCGGTGCGGAGGGGAGCGGGCAGGTTGGAGGACCTCCTCGTGGGTCTGCTCCTGGGCCTGGCTAAGAAAGTCATTAATTGGTCCAGGCAGCGGGCGGTCGAGGGGGTCGTCCGGCCGGATTGCCTCCCTCTCTTCCGCGGCTATGTTCGCACCCGGGTGGCCCTGGAGATGGAGCACGTGGTGTTCACTGGCGCGCTCGATCACTTCCATGACTGGTGGGCGCCGCGGGGACTGGAGTGCATAATTGGGCTGGAGAACCAAATTTTAATTTGTTTTCCAAGGGTTTAGTTGAAGTTTTTAACGGTTTATTTACAGTTTTATTGTTGATATTATTTGGTTCTTTAAAAAGAGGAACAAACAAGTGAAGGTGCAATGTAGAGGTTACAAAAGGAACTGACTGGCACCCTCACAAGCTCTGTTTAACCACAGCCAACATTAAAAGGTAATAAGCATGATTAAAGGCAATTATACAAGTCACTGTGAGAGTCTCTTAGAGGCTTTGCCACATACGTCCCCCCAGAATTGTCTTTAACAACAAGAGTCAATCGCTGAGGAGGTCGGACAAGTCTGTTGGACCGACTCCTAAATTCCCGGAGGTGCCAATCGCCATCGTGGCTGCGGGGGAAGTACTGAGACAAGCGTGCTTGACTCGTGGCGGTCTATTAGATGCCCTGGTAATGAAACTGCATGGTGGGTGGCAGCAGCGGGCCTTCGGGCTAAAACGAGCATGATAGTAACAGTAACTGGTCGTCGGAGGTGCCGAGGTTGGAGCCGGGGCCGGGTTCCTCGTGGCGGGGCATTGCGCGATGGCGCAGTGTTGTTGCCAGACTGCGTAAATCTTAGCCGCCTCTTTGGCGAGCGCGACGCAGTCTGCGGTCTCTGCTCGGGCGAGGGCTGCCTGGACTTGCTCGGGGAGCTGAGTAAGGAACAGCTTGCAAAACAGGAAGCACTGGGGCTCAGACCCCAGGAGAGTCAGCATGTGGCTCATTAGCTCCGAGGGTTTGGAGTCACCTAACCCTGGTAGCGTCAGTAAACGGCGAGCGCGCTCCGCTTTGGTAAGACCAAATACCTGCAGCAATCGTGCCTTGATGGCAACATACTTGTCAGCATTCGGGGGACTCTCCAGAAGGCTGATGATTCTCGATGCCATCGAGCTATCGAGGGCGGAGACCATGTGGAGATATCTGGTCTGGTCATGTACAACATTGCAGAGTTCAAATTGCGCCTCGGCTTGCACAAACCACGAGGCCGTCTGTTGTTCCCAGAATTGGGGGAGCTTCAAGGCCATTACATTGGCCTCCATTACTGGCCTGTGTTCTGCGTTCATCACGAAAAATGATCGCGAGGATTTGGGGTCACCAATGTAGGAGTCTCTGCACTCCTAGCAAAGAATCTATAAACTCACTAGTAGCTACCAAACTGAGTTTAATGTACTGAAACTTAACAAAACAAGAAAATGCAGGAGAAGCTCTAAACAGGTCTATTCACTATCACTCAACACGAGGACTGGCTGGAAAAGCCCTCGACCTCTGACGTCATGACGTCATCACGTTTCCCGCCGTTGGGGACGTCGCATGATCCACGTGATGACGTCATCGCGTCAGATCGCGATTTTGTCGATCTAGCTCTGTTTAACCAGAGCCAACATTAAAAGGTAATAAACATGATTAAAGGCAATTACACAAGTCACTGTGAGAGTCTCTTAGTGGCTTTGCCACAATGTCTCCGTTTATATTACACTAGGCCCTGTCTCTGTATTACTGCACCAGACTATGTCACTGTTTATATTACACTAGACCCAGTCTCTACTGTTATTGCGCTAGACCATGTGTTGTTTATATTATACTAAGCCCTGTCTCTGTTTATATTACACTCGGCCCTCTCTCTCTGTATATAATACACTAGACACTGTCCCTGTTTAAATTACACTAGACCATGGCTCTGTTTATATTACACTAGGCTCTGTCTCTATTATTACTGCACTAGACCCTGCCTCTGTTCATATCACACTGGGCCCTGTCTCTGTCATTACTGCACTAGACCATGTCTTTGTTTATATTACACTAGACCATGGCTCTGTTTATATTACACTAGGCTCTGTCTCTGTCATTACCGCACTAGACCCTGTCTCTGTTCATATTACACTAGGCCCTGTCTCTGTTTATATTACATTAGACCATGCCTCAGTTATTACTGCACTAGGTCGTGTCTCTGTTTGTATTACACTAGCCCGTGTCTCAGTTATTACTGTACTAGACCATGTATCTTTTTATATTACACCAGAGCATGTATCAGTTTTTACTGTGTTAGACCGTGTCTATGTTTATATTACACTAGACCCTGTCTCTGTTATTACTACACTAGA
The DNA here is from genome assembly GCF_052327205.1 of Somniosus microcephalus. Taxonomy (NCBI): domain Eukaryota; kingdom Metazoa; phylum Chordata; class Chondrichthyes; order Squaliformes; family Somniosidae; genus Somniosus; species Somniosus microcephalus. The sequence continues at coordinate 34,483,429 of NW_028225180.1, read as the reverse complement.
CCATATCTTGTTTATATTACACTAGACCATGTCGCTGTTCTTACTGCACTAGACCATGTCTTGTTTATATTACTCTAGACCCTGTCCCTGTTATTACCACACTAGACCATGTCTCTGTTTATATTACACTAGACCATGTCTCTGTTATTACTGCACTAGACCATGTCTTGTTTATATTACACTGGACCATGACTCAGTTATTACTGTGCAAGAACATGTCTCTGTTTATATTACATTAGACCCTGCCTCTGTTAATACTACACTAGACCATGTCTCTGTTTATATTACACTAGACCCTGTCTCTGTTATTACTGCATTAGATCATATCTCTGTTTATATTACACTAAATCATGTCTCTGTTTATATTACACTAGACCCTGTCTCTGTTATTACTACACTAAACAATGTCTCTGTTTACATTACACTAGACCCTGTCTCTGTTATTATTGCAGCAGATCATGTCTCTGTTAATATTACACTGGACCCTGTTTTTTTTATATTACACTGGACCATGTCTCTATTTATATTAAACTAGGCCCTGTCTCAGGTAATACTGCTCTAGACTGTGTCTCTCTTTATATTTCACTAGACCCTGTCTCTGTTATTACTGCTCCTACCCTGTCTCTGTCATTACTGTGCTAGATCATGTCTCTGTTTATATTACACTAGACCATGTCTCTCTTTATATTACACTAGACTCTGTCTCAATAATTACTGCACTAGACCCTTTGTTTGTAATACACTAGGCCCAGCATCTGTTTATATTACACTAGAACATGTCTCTGCTAATATTATTGTAGACCCTGTCTCAATTATTACTGCACTAGACCATGTCTCTGTTTATATTACACTAGACCCTGTCTCTTTTATTAATGCACTAGATCATGTCTCTTTATATTACACTAGACCCTGTATCTGTTATTACTGCACTAGATCATGTCTCTGTTTATATTACACTAGACCCTGTCTATGTTTATATTACACTAGATCATGTCTCTGTTTATATTACACGGGGCCCTGTCTCTGTTATTACTGCACTAGATGATGTCTCTGTTTATATTACACTAGAATCTGTCTTTGTTATTACTGGACTATACCATGTCTCTGTTTATATTACACTAGACCATGTCTCTGTTTATATTACACTAGACCCTGCCTCTGTTTATATTACATTAGACCCTGTCTCAGTTTATATTACTCTAGACCATGTCTCTGTTTATATTACACTAGACCCTGTCTCTGTTAATATTACATTAGAACCAGTCTCTGTTTAATTACTCTAGACCATGACTCTGTTTATATTACACTAGACCCTGTCTTTGTTATTTCTGCACTAGATCATGTCTCTGTTTATATTACACTCGGTCCCATCTCTGTCTATATTTAACTAGACCCTGTCTCTGTTTAAATTAGACTAGACGCTGTTGCTCTTCATATTACACTAGACCCCATCCCTGTTTATATTATACTAGGCCCTGTCTCTGTTGATATTACACTAGACCATGATTGTGTTAATATTAAAATAGTCCCAGTCTCAGGTAATATTGCTCTAGACTGTGTCTCTCTTAATAGTACACTAGACCCTGTCTCTGTTATTACTGCACTAGACCCTGTCTCTGTTTGTTTTACACTAGGCCCAGCATCTGTTTATATTACACTAGACAATGTCTTTGCTAATATTACTCTAGACCCTGTCTCAATTATTACTTCACTAGGTCCTGCCTCTTTTATTACTCTACTAGATCATGTCTCTGTTTACATTACACTTGACTCTGTCTCTATTATTACTGCACTCGATCATGTCTCTGTTTATATTCCACTTGACTCTGTCTCTGTTATTACTGCACTAGATCATGTCTCTGTTTAAATTACAGTTGAATTTCTCTCTGCTTTACTGCACTAGATCATGCCTCTGTTTATATTACACTAGGCCCTGTCTCTGTTATTAGTGTACTAGACCCTGTCTCTCTTTATATTACACGAGACATTGTCTCTGTTATTACTACGCTAGACCATGTCTCTGTTTATATTACACTAGGCCCTGTCTCTGATTAATTGCATTGATCATGTCTCTGTTTATATTACACTAGACCCTGTCTCTAATATTACTGCACTAGACCATGTCTTGTTTAAATTATACTAGGCCCTGTCTCTGTTTATCTTACACTCGGCCCTCTCTCTGTTTATAATACACTAGACACTGTCCCTGTTTAAATTACACTAGACCATGTCTCTGTTTATATTACACTGGACCATGTCTCTGTTCATCTTACATTAGGTCCTGTCTCTGTTTATATTCAACTACTCTCTGTCACTGTTCATATTACAATAGACCCTGTCACCTTGTATTTTACACTAGGTCCTGTCTCTGTTTATATTACACTAGACCATGTCTCTGTTTATATTAAACTAGGCCCCTTGTCACTGTTTATATTACACTAGGCCATGTCTCTGTTTATATTAAACAAGGCCCTGTCTCAGGTAATACTGCTGTAGACCATGTATCTCTTTATATTTCACTGGACCCTGTCTCTGTTGTTACTGCACTAGACCATGTCTCTGTTTATATTACACTAGACCATGACTCACTTATTACTGCACTAGGTCGTGACTCTGTTTTTATTACGCTAGACCGTGTCTTAGTTATTACTGTACTAGACCATATATCTGTTTATATTACACTAGACCATGTGTCATAAATCGCAACTTCTACAAGAAGTAACTCAGGAAGTGCTACTGAATGGCCAGCTGAGGGCGCCGTCAGAGGAGTATAAATACTCGGGCGTGGGCCCAACTTGGGCAGAGACAATCTGGAAACAGGAAGCTAGTGACTACTAACTAGACCTCCATGTTTTGTTACAAGTCGATTAAAGCCTTGGTTTATGTACAACCAAGTGCGTAGTAAGTCTTTATTACGTCACCATGTATCAGTTATTAATGTACTAGACCATGTCTTGTTTATATTACACTAGACCATGTCTCAGTTATTACTGTTCTAGATCATGTCTCTGTTTATATTACATTAGACCATGTCTCTCTTTATATTACGCTAGACCCAGTCTCTGTTATTACTGCACTAGATTATATCTCTCTTTATATTACACTAGACCCTGTCTCTGTTATTACTGCACTGAAACATGTCTCTGTTTATATTACACTAGACGCTGTCTCAGTTATTACTGTGCTGGACCATGTCTCTGTGTATATTATACTAGACCATGTCTCCGTTATCACTACACTAGACCATATCTCTGTTTATATTACACTAGACCCTGTCTTTGTTATTACTGCACAAGTTCATGTCTCTGTCTATATTTCACTAGACCCTGTCTCTCTTATTACTACACTAGACCATGTCTCTGTTTATCTTGCACTAGACCCTGTCCCTGTTATTACTGCACTAGATAATGTCTCTGTTTATATTACACTAGACCCTGTCTCTGTTTATATTACACTAGTCAATGTCTCGGTTTATGTTACACTAGACTTTGTGTTTGTTATTACAGCACTATACCATGTCTCTGTTTATCTTACACTAGACCATGTCTCTGTTTACATTATATTAGACCCTGTCTCTGTTTATATTACACCAGGTCCTGTCTCTGTTTATTTTAGACTAGACTCTGTTGCTGATCATATTACACTAGACCATGTCTCTGTTTATATTACATTAGATCCTGCCTCTGTTTATATTACACTAGACTCTGTCGCTCTTCATATTACACTAGACCCTGCCTCTGAATGTTGGTCATAGAGTCATAGAGTAATACAGCACGGATAGAGGCCCTTCGGCCCATCGTGTCCATGCCGGCCATCAAGCCCTGTCTAATCTAATCCCATATTCCAGCATTTGGCCCGTAGCCTTGTATGCTATGGCATTTCAAATGCTCATCCAAATGCTTCTTAAATGTTGTGAGGGTTTCTGCCTCCACAACCCTTTCAGGCAGTGAGTTCCAGACTCCAACCACCCTCTGGGTGAAAAAGTTCTTTCTCAAATCCCCTCTCAACCTCCCGCCCTTTACCTTGAATCTATGCCCCCTAGTTATTGACCCCTCTACTAAGGGGAAAAGCTCCTCAGCATCCATCCTATCTATGCCCCTCACAATTTTGTACACCTCAATCATGTCCCCCCTCAGCCTCCTCTGCTCCAAGGAAAACAAACCCAATCTGCCCAGTCTCTCTTCATAGCTGAAGCGCTCCAGCCCTGGTAACATCCTGGTGAACCTCCTCTGCACCCTCTCTAACGCGATCACATCTTTCCTGTAGTGTGGCGACCAGAACTGCACACAGTATTCCAGCTGTGGCCTAACCAGTGTTTTATACAGCTCCATCATAACCTCCTTGCTCTTATATTCTATGCCTCGGCTAATGAAGGCAAGTATCCCATATGCCTTTTTTACCACCTTATCCACCTGTTCCGCCGCCTTCAGGGATCTGTGTACCTGCACACCCAGATCCCTCTGACCCTCCGTCTTGCCTAGGGTCTTTCCCTTCATTGTGTATTCCCTTGCCTTGTTAGACCCCCCAAAGTGCATCACCTCGCACTTTTCCGGGTTAAATTCCATTTGCCACTGTTCCGCCCATCTGACCAACCCATCTATATCGTTCTGCAGACTGAGGCTACCCTCCTCGCTATTTACCACCCTACCAATTTTAGTATCATCCGCGAATTTACTGATCATACCCTTTACATTCATATCCAAGTCATTAATGTAGACCACAAACAGCAAGGGACCCAGCACCGATCCCTGTGGTACCCCACTGGCCACAGGTTTCCAGTCACAAAAACAACCTTCGACCATCACCCTCTGCCTTCTGCCACGAAGCCAGTTTTGTATCCAATGTGCCAAGGCACCCTGGATTCCATGGGCTCTTACCTTCTTGACCAGTCTCCTGTGCGGGACTTTATCGAAGGCCTTACTGAAATCCATGTATACCACATCCACTGCGTTACCCTCATCCACACACCTAGTCACCCCCTCAAAAAATTCAATCAAATTAGTCAGACATGATCTTCCCTTGACAAAGCCATGTTGACTATCCCTGATTAATCCTTGCCTCTCCAAGTGGAGACAAATTTTGTCCCTCAGGATTTTTTCCAGTAATTTTCCTACCACTGATGTTAGGCTCACTGGCCTGTAGTTCCCCGGTTTTTCCCTACTACCCTTCTTGAATAATGGTACTACATTAGCGGTTCTCCAGTCCTCTGGCACATCCCCTGTGGCCAGAGAGGTCCTGAATATATGTGTTAGAGCCCCCGCAATCTCCTCCTTTGCCTCACACAGCAGCCTGGGGTACATTTCATCCGGGCCTGGGGATTTATCCATTTTTAGGCCAGCTAAAACCGCCAATACCTCCTCCCTCTCGATGTTAATATGTTCGAGCATATCACAGTCCCCCCGCCCTATTTCTATGTCTACATCGTCCTTCTCCATAGTGAAAACAGATGCAAAAAATTCATTTAGAACCCCTCCTACATCTTCCGGCTCCACACACAGATTGCCACTTTTGTCCCTAATGGGCCCTATTTTTTCCCTAGTTATCCTTTTACCCTTAATATACTTATAAAACATCTTCGGATTTTCCTTTATTTTGCTCGCCAGTGTTATTTCATGGCCCCTCCTTGATCTCCTAATTTCTTTTTTAAGTATCCCCCTGCACTTTTTGTACTCCTCTAGGGCTTCCTCCGTCTTTAGCCTTTTGTATCTACCAAAAGCCCTCCTTTTTTTCCTAATCCATTCCCGTATATCCCCTGACATCCACGGTTCCCTGTGGTTTTTGGAACCACTCTTGACATTTATGGGAACATGTTGCCCTTGTATGATCTCAATCTCCCTTCTGAAAGCCTCCCATTGCTCCGATGCGGATTTTCCTACAAGTAGCTGATCCCAGTCCATTTTGGCCAGATCCTGCCTTATCCTATTAAAATCGGCCTTCCCCCAATTTAGAACCTTTATTTCCGGCCCATCCCTGTCCTTTTCCATGACCACCTTAAATCTTACCATATTATGGTCACTATCACCAAAGTGCTCACCTACTAGCACTTTTTCCACTTGGCCGGCCACATTCCCTAGAATTAGGTCCAGTACCGCCCCCTCTCTTGTAGGACTTTCTACATGCTGGCTCAAAAAGCTCTCCTGGATGCACTTTAAGAATTCTACACCCTCTGAGCCTTTCACACTTTGACTATCCCAGTTAATATTGGGGAAGTTGAAATCCCCCATTATTATTACCCTATTATTTGCATATTTCTCTGAGATTTGCCTACATATCTGTTCCTCTATTTCCCCCTGACTGTTTGGAGGCCTATAGTACACTCCCAGCAAAGTGCTTGCCCCCTTTTTGTTTTTAAGCTCCACCCATATGGCCTCATTAGAGGACCCTGCTAATATATCATCCCTCCTTATGGTCCTTTAGAGGATGAGACTGGGAAATTAATGGTGGGAAATATGGAGATGGCAAAAACATTGAATGAATATTTTGTATCAGTCTTTACAGTAGAGGACACTAAGAATATCCCAACACTGGACAAACTGGGGGCTATGGGGGGGAGGAGCTAAACACGATCAAAATCACTAAGGAAGTGGTACTCGGTAAAATAATGGGTCTCAAGGCGGATAAATCACCTGGACCTGATGGCTTACATCCTAGGGTCTTGAGGGAAGTGGCGGTCGGGATTGTGGATGCATTAGTAATAATTTTCCAAAACTCCCTGGACTCAGCAAAGGTCCCGGCAGACTGGAAAACTGCTAATGTAACACCCTTATTTAATAAGGGCAGTAGACAGAAGGCTGGAAACTATAAACCGGTTAGCCTAACATCTGTGGTAGGTAACATTTTGGAGTCCATTATTAAGGAGACAGTAACAGGACATTTGGATAATCATAATTTAATAGGACAAAGTCAGCATGGTTTTATGAAGGGGAAGTCATGTTTAACAAATTTGCTGGAGTTCTTTGAGGAAGTAACATATAGGGTGGATAAAGGGGAACCAGTGGACATAGTGTATTTAGACTTCGAAAAGGCATTTGACAAGGTGCCACACAAAAGATTATTGCTTAAGATAAAAAATCACGGGATTGGGGGTAACATTCTGGCATGGATAGAGGATTGGCTATCTAACAGAAGGCAGAGAGTTGGGATAAATGGTTCATTCTCAGACTGGCAATCAGTAACTAGTGGTGTTCCGCAGGGGTCAGTGCTGGATCCCCAATGCTTTACAATCTATATTAACGATTTGGAGGAGGGGACCGTGTGTAACATATCAAAGTTTGCAGATGATACTAAGATGGGAGGGAAAGTAATGAGTGAGGAGGACATAAAAAACCTGCAAGGGGACATAGACAGGCTAAGTAAGTGGGCAGAGATTTGACAGATGGAATACAATACTGGGAAGTGTGAGGTTATGCACTTGGGCAGGAAAAATCATAGAGCAAGTTATTATCTTAATGGCAAGAAACTGGAAAGTACTGAAGTACAAAGAGACCTGGGGGTCCTGGTGCACGAAACTCAAAAGGTTAGTATACAGGTGCAGCAAGTGATTAAGAAGGCCAATGGAATGTTGGCTTTCATTGCTAGGGTGATAGAATATAAAAATAGGGGGGTATTGCTTCAGTTGTACAAGGTATTGGTGAGACCGCACCCGGAATACTGCATACAGTTTCGATGTCCATGCTTAAGAAAAGACATACTTGCACTCGAGTCAGTACAAAGAAGGTTCACTCGGTTAATCCCGGGGATGAGGGGATGGACATATGAGGAGAGGTTGAGTAGATTGGGACTCTACTCATTGGAGCTCAGAAGAATGAGAGGCAATCTTATTGAAATATATAAGATTGTGAAGGGGTTGGATCGGGTGGATGCGGGGAGGATGTTCCCGATAATGGGTGAAACTAGAGCTAGGGGGCATAATCTTAAAATAAGGGGCTGCTCTTTCAAAACTGAGATGAGGAGGAACTACTTCACTCAGAGGGTGGTAGGTCCATGGAATATGCTGCCCCAAAAAGCTGTAGAAGCTGCATCATTATGTAAAGTCTGTGGGTTGTGCAGTTAATAAATACACAGACTTCAGAAGTAACAAACAAACAGGTCTTTACTATTCGAAGGTCTGGGCGAATCTGTCCCAGCAATCCTGCCACAACACTTATATACTGGTGTGGTCACTATCGGTATTACAGTATACAGAAGCCAAACAAATAGTGCCACACCTAAAGTAGTTCTCTTAAAAGTGAACGGTTACATTCAATAGTTCCCTTAAAGGTAGACGGGTACATACACTACAATCCTCCCTTTTTAGCTTATTACTTACAGAGTCCCCGTTAAACATACATATCTTCAACTTCCTATAAAACAAATTACAGATATAATCTCGGTGGAGTCAATGTCATATAAAACAATTTACAGATATAATCTCGGTGGAAACAGTTCACAGGTTCAGTCTCTGCAGAAACAGTTCATAGATTTAGTCTCTGATCTTGACTCGTTCCAAACAACATTTCTTTGGTGTAGCCGGTTCACCTGGCTAGCGTGACTCCTCCATAGCCTTTTTCTTGACGTAACAGCTTGGACTTTCGTCCTGTTGAACCAGCAGTGCGGACCTTTACAACCAACTGGCTGTCTTGACATTTTCCAGTTTTTCAACTAATTTAGCTCCTTTCGTAATGTCCCGCCTGGGATGGTAGAAGTGCTAATATTTTAGACAGTTATTATCTTCTGCTTCTTCTTTTTCTTTTCTGCCTTTTTGAAACTCTCGGAGCTCCTTTCTCGGCTGCCAGCTGTAGCGCCACCAACTCTCTATGTTCCTTAGACCTTAAGTGCTTCATCCGGATTTCAGCACTTTGGGAGTTTTCATCACAAGCTGGGCAGACCACATCCTCGTAATATTCAGTGTCACTCAACAGGTCATGGTAATATTCGGGTTTGTCCTGTGTTAGGCCAGCGAGAGAGCCTTCTTCTTCCTCCTCACCCGTCTGGACGTTAGCTGACGGTGGTTCCTTCCCTAGACATCTTTCTTGAAAAGACTTCTTCATGCATTCATATTCATCCCGCTCTTCCTGGGTTATCAGCCATTCCTTCACGACGGACCTCATTTGTGAGTTCAATACCTTCCCTTCCATCGGGAATTGCGTTATCAGGCTATTTAAACCTTCTACTGAAGTAACGGTTTCCACATTCTTCTGTTCACCTTGACGTGATTCAACGTACTTTTGGCATCCTTGTAAAATTTGTGTTGCCACCTGAGCTATCTCCGTGACTTTTGATAGCTCCGAACTCGTTCCCCCTGAAGATTGAAGCTCGTGTTCAGATTGTTCCCCTTGCAGAGTCTTGTCCTTCAGCGTATGAAGGGGTTGGCTGACCGTTAACTCTTCCCTGGGAACACGGTGGATCAGAGTCTTCTCCATTTCATCCACCTTTTCCTCCAATACTTCCACCTTCTGTTCCTCTTGAACTTTGGCTTTCAGCGCTCGGAAAAGTTGCGCCCTGATGCTCTCTAGTTGATGTTCAGGGACCATTCTTACAGTCTCTGAGTTTCTTACAGTTTCCTTTTCTTCCACTGAAAGGATTCCCAGTTCAATCTGTTCTTCAAGTTGTTGGACCTCGGTCATTGCCGCCTCATATTTGTCTTGGGTGTCCTTCAATGTTTTTATGAGTTCTTGGACATCCTGTCTTTCATGCTCTGCCATGTTTTTCACCTCTAATTTCTCATCTATGGATGGAACTTCTACCGATGAGTCTGTCTTGGCCTTGAGCTCCTCAAGAATTTCCTGCAGCCTTTGGACTTCTTGCTCATGTTCAACATTTAGTTGTTCATATGCTTCTACTGAAACTAGCTTTTCGGAGGCTGCCGAGTTAACCCCCTCCAGAATTGTAGCCTGGGCCTGTTCATACTGTTCTTTCAACTTCTCACACTCTGCTTGTAAGGAGTCGTAGAGAAGAACTGGAATAAAATCCTGGCTTCCTGAAGATTCCTCTTCCTTTGGTTCGTTCTGTAAATATTCTAGTTCCTGAACAGCATCAGGGGAATGTGATTGGTATTTGGCCACGATGGCTCTATGGTCGCTCTCTGCTTGAGCTAGCTGTCTCTGTTGTCTTTCCAGGTTCTCCCATTCGGTGTCCCAGAACTTTTCCATATTTTTCATCTCTTGTACGCGACAGTCACTCAACTGTTCTAATGGTTGTCGTACTTTGACATAAGTTTGCGTCCGAGCTCGGTGTTCTTCCGTCGTGGATGTATCCTTTGCTTGAACAGGCTCAGAATTTTCTGTCAACCTGGAGTTCTGCTCTGCAGCTTTATTCTTCTTGGTACCATAAGTCCTTCTGCATGTCTTCATTTTCTTCCCCATCGTCGGCAAGTCCCTTTTAGCCTTGTCTTCCATATTCGACTTGGTCTTATCATCATCCATTTCAGAATCTGAGCTAATAGCTTGCACCGAGTCCTCCCTCATTATGGCTTTTAGGTAATGCCATTCCATGTCTATTTTCTTAATCCACTCCCGTCCTAGAAGTGGTGGTCCTCCCTCAGGTAATACGTACAAGTTCATTCTTGGGTGTTCTTTACCCCTATCTCTCACCTTGACTCTTATTTTCCCCACGGGGTATACGTTATGCCCCGTGTATGTCTGTAATACGAACTTGGTATTTCTTAAAGGTATGTGAGAGAATAGCCAGTGGTAGTCCCTTCGGTTGATGACTGATAGAGCTGATCCAGTGTCCAGCTCCATTCTTACTTGGACTCCAGCTATTTTTAGTATGACCCAGATGGTCTGTAGATCCGTTTCTTTACCCACATTGTGGATTCTCAGACTACCCAGCTCCTGGTTGTTTTGGTCTGAGTCTGAATTCTGTTCATCTGAACTCTTCGCAGCCACTTGTGTACCTTGTTGTACTTTTCTTGTGGTGGCTTTCTTTGATTGTTGGTCTTTTTCCCGGACCAGCATACCTTCGCGATGTGACCCAGTTTGCCACATTTCCTACACTCTTGGTTCTTAAACCAGCATTGATTCTGGTCATGCGTTGTCTTCCCACAACGGTAGCATTTTGTTGTGCTTGAAGTAATTTGGTCCACCCCGAGTGCCGCCGCCTTTAGTTGCATTTCCGCCGTTCCTTTCGCTGCGGCTTCGTGCGATGCAGCTATAAGGACAGCCCTGTCCAGTGTGAGGTCGTTCTCTTCCAGTAGTCGCTTCTGCGTCCCTTCTTTGGACAATCCGCATACGAACTTGTCCCGCAGCGCTTCTGTCAGATTCCCCCTGAACTGGCAGTATTTCGCTAGCCTACGCAGTTCGACCAAGTACTCCGCATTGCTTTCGTCTTTCCTCTGCGTTCTTGCGTAGAATTTGAATCGTTCAGCCAGCATCAACGGTGTGGTGTTCAAGTGGTCCTTCAGCACAGCCACAATCTCTTCGAAGGTCCGATCCGCTGGTTTATTTGGTTCTATTAGATGCTTCAAGAGCCCGTATGTTTTTGCCCCCATCGAGTTTAGCAATGTTATCGCCTTGTCGTCTTCCTCTATTTTGTTGGCTTCGCAATAGATCTCTATGCGTTCCACGTACGTGGCCCAGTCTTCTATTTCAGAATTAAAGTCGTTAATATTCCCTCGCTTAGGCATCTTTCTTCCCTTGGGAGCAGCACCAGTATTTCTTTAAGTATTCTTATTTATTTGTTTGTTTCTACGATGGCGGTTTTCCCGCGAAATCGGCGGTTTCCCGCTCTTTCCTTCTCTCCCCGCCCACTTCAATGGCGGTATGTCAGTTAAGATGGCGGTTTTCCCGCGAAAATGGCGGTTTCCCGCTCTTCCTTTCTCGCCCCGCCCACTTCAATGGTGGTTTCCCGCTTCTGGCATCTTCTCCGCCTAATGGCGGCATCCCGCGTTTCTTCCCGGTGGAAGGGGTACGCTTCCCCCACAGCGGACAGGTTCAGCCGTTGGCTGGCTTCCGCACAGCTCCCCTTACTCGGCTCTGTCTTTTCCTCCCGCCCGCACGGCTCTACCGGCGCTGGGTACACCCCGTTAACGGAGGACAGTTCAGCCGCTGGACTGGCTCTCGCACAGTCTCTCTCCCCTTGCTTGGCTCTGTCTCTCTCTCCCACCCGCACGGTTCCTGTTCACCTCCCAGCCCTCTCGCAGACCGGTGTTTCCCTCCCCGGCTGCGGCTGGTTTTCTCTTCCCGCGCCTACTCACAGTCTCAGCGCTTCGTGGCTGCGGTCGCTGCCCGGTTTTCCCGCCGATCGAGGTCCGACTGTCTCACGACGCCATTGGACCCGGCTTTCTGACCGGCTCCGTTCCCCCCTCGACCGTGGTCGAGTGCACAGCCCTTCTCCTCCGGATATTCTCCACACCTTCCCCTACTCACAGTCTCTGCGGCCGTCTTGTTTCCAGCTGATCGGCTCACTCCGCACCGTGGTAGAAGGGTAGTCAGTGCCTGTTGCAGATGGAAGCTTTTGTTGCTAAAGTCTTCCTCCTTCCTCCTGCTGCAGCCTCGTGTTTTCTTTCAGCAGCACGCCGAGGGCGGTTGCCTCTCTTCGACGCTCTTCATTGCTTTGGTAGTCTTGCTGCAGGGTACGATCGGACTCGTCGCCACTGTAAAGTCTGTGGGTTGTGCAGTTAATAAATACACAGACTTCAGAAGTAACAAACAAACAGGTCTTTACTATTCGAAGGTCCGGGCGAATCTGCCCCAGCAATCCTGCCACAACACTGATATACTGGTGTGGTCACTATCGGTATTACAGTATACAGAAGCCAAACAAATAGTGCCACACCTAAAGTAGTTCTCTTAAAGGTGAACGGTTACATTCAATAGTTCCCTTAAAGGTAGACGGGTACATACACTACACATTACATAAATTTAAAACAGAAATAGACAGTTTCTAGAAGTAAAGGGAATTAAGGGTTACGGGTAGCGTGCAGGAATTTGGACATGAGTCTAGGTTCGGATCGGACATGGCCCTGTGGGTAGCGGAGCGGGTCCAGGGACAATGTAGCCTGATCCTGCTCCTATTTCACGTGTCTAATTCTGTTAGATTCAGGAGATGGTTCTGTGATAGTAGATTGGCAGTTAGGATCAGATCAGCCATGATCTTATTGAATGGCGGAGCAGGCTCGAGGGGCCGATTGGCCTACTCCTGCTCCTATTTCTTATGTTCTTATTTTCTTATGAATATATTACACTAGTCCCTGTCTCTCTTTATATTACAGTACGCCCTGTCTCTGTTGATATTACACTAGACCATGTCTGTGTTAATATTAAACGAGGCCCTGTCTCAGGTAATATTGCTCATGACTGTGTCTCTCTTAATATTACACTAGACCCTGTCTCAGTTTTACTGCACTAGACCCTGTCTCTGTTTGTATTACACTAGGCCCAGCATCTGTTTATATTACACTAGACAATGTCTTTGCTAATATTACTCTGGACCCTGTCTCAATTATTACTTCACTATGCCCTTTCTCTGTTATTACTGTACTAGATCATGCCTCTGTTTATATTACACTTGACTCTGTCTCTGTTATTACTGTACTAGATCATGCCTCTGTTTATATTACACTAGCCCCTGTCTCTGTTATTACTGTACTAGATCATCCCTCTGTTTATATTACACTTGACTCTGTCTCTGTTATTACTGCACTCGATCATGTCTCTGTTTAAATTACAGTTGACTTTCTCTCTGCTTTACTGCACTAGATCACGTCTCTGTTTATATTACACTTGACTCTGTCTCTGTTATTACTGTACTAGACCCTGTCTCTCTTTATATTACACTAGACATTGTCTCTATTATTACAACACTAGTCCATGTCTCCGTTTCTATTGCACTAGGCCCTGTCACTCTTAATACTGCACTGGACCATGTCTCTGTTTATATTACACTAGGCCCAGTCTCTGATTTACTGCATTGATCATGTCTCTGTTTATATTACACTAGACCCTATCTCTATTATTATTGCGCTAGACCATGTCTTGTTTATATTATACTAGCTGGGGAGCCCCGCATTGCGAGGGCAATTTTGGGGCGCGAGGGCAATTTTGGGGCGTTTGGTCTCCCTGCCCCTGTGTGTCCCCCCTCTCCCTGTCATGTCCTCTCCCTGTCCTATCCCTCCCTCCCCTCTCTCCCTCCCCTCCCCTCTCTCCCTCCCTCCCCTCCCCTCTCTCCCTCCCCTCCCCTCCCTCCCTCCCTCCCCTCCCCTCTCTCCCTCCCCTCCCCTGTCTCCCTCTCCCCCCCCACCCCACCCCTCCCCCACTCTCCCGCTCCCCCACTCCCCCGCTCCCCCACTCCCCCGCTCCCCTACTCCCCTCTGTCCCTCTCTCCGGCCCCTCCCCCTGTCTAGCGAGCCCCGCGTTGCGAGGGCAATTTTGGGGCGCGAGGGCAATTTTGGGGCGTTTGGTCTCCCTGCCCCTGTGTGTCCCCCCTCTCCCTGTCATGTCCTCTCCCTGTCCTATCCCTCCCTCCCCTCTCTCCCTCCCCTCCCCTCTCTCCCTCCCTCCCTTCCCCTCTCTCCCTCCCTCCCTCCCCTCCCCTCTCTCACTCCCCTCCCCTCCCCTGTCTCCCTCTCCCCCCCCTTCTGTCCCTCTCTCCGGCCCCTCCCCCTGCCTAGCGCCTGAGGTCCGATGCCGTTGCTGAGGTCCCCCGCGTATCGCGCGGCTGATGGACGGCCGCTGCGTGCGGGCGGGCGGCGCATGCGCGGTGAGTGCGGGCGGCGCATGCGCGGTCAGTGCGGGCGGCGCATGCGCGGTCAGTGCGAGCGGCCCGCGGGAGCCGGCAAGGCCGTTAGCGAGCGGGAAACTTCGGGCGGCGCGCCCGCGCTCCGTCCGCGACACCTGAGAGGGGGAAGTAGAGAGAGACAGAGAGGGGACAGGGAAGAGGAGAGAGGGAAGAGGAGAAGGAGAGAGAGGGAAGAGGAGAAGGAGAGAGAGAGAGAGGGAAGAAAGAGAGAGAGAGAGAGAAATTTTTTCAGCTTCAGGCCCCGAGTCCCCCCTGCGCGAGGGTGAGGAGGAGGGGGGGGGGGTTGCTAAACACAATATAAAACTCAAATAAATTGTTAATTAATTGCCTAACACATAATTGAAATATTTACCTTAGTTCCCTAACACACAGAAAGTGTGGGGGAAAAAATCGTGGAAAATCAAGATGGCGGCCACTCACCTCGGTTCAGAAGGATAAGGCCCGCCCACACACGCACCGATTGGTCGACCGGTCAGGTCACCGAAGCGTAGGATTGGTCAATCGTCGAGTCACTCGACACTCAACTGTAGGAAGACCTCGACGTCACACGGTCGCTAATGAGATGCTAATGAGCAGAACGCTGAACGTTTTTGGGATACCGCGGGCGGGATTTTTGTCCGGCCGAAACTTAAATACGCCTATGACCGGTCCGGAATCGCAAGCTTTCTTTTGAGGCGAAGCGCGCGTCGGTACGCTCTGTAACTTCCAAACGTACAGAGACCAGGCGGACAGACAGGCAGACAGACAGACAGAAGAGCCGCTTTATATATATAGATTAGGCCGTGTCTCTGTTTATATTTCACTCGGCCCTCTCTCTGTTTATAATACACTAGACACTGTCCCTGTTTAAATTACACTAGACCATGTCTCTGTTTATATTACACTAGTCTCTGTCGCTGTTCATATTACAATGGACCCTGTCTCCTTATATTTTACAGTAGGTCCTGTCTCTGTTTATATTAAACTAGACCATGTCTCTGTTTATATTAAACTAGGCGCTGTCACTGTTTATATTACACTACACCATGTCTCTGTTTATATTAAACTAGGCCCTGTCTCAGGTAATACTGCTCTAGACCATGTCTCTCTTTATATTGCACTAGACCCTGTCTCTGTTTATATTACACTAGGCTCTGTCTCTGTTATTACTGCACTTGACCATGTCTCTGTTTACATTACACTAGGCCCTGTCTCTGTTTATATTGCACTCGGCCCTGTCTCAGCTATTACTGCACTAGACCCTGTCACTGTATATATTACACTGGGCCCTGTCTCTGTTATTGCTGCACTAGACCATGTCTCTGTTTATATTACACTAGACCATGTCTCACTTATTACTGCACTAGGTCGTGGCTCTGTTTTTATTACACTAGACCGTGTCTCAGTTATTACTGTACTAGACCATGTATCTGTTTATATTACACTAGACCATGTGTCATAAATCGCAACTTCTACAAGAAGTAACTCAGGAAGTGCTACTAAACGGCCAGCTGAGGGCGCTGTCCAAGGAGAATAAATTCTCGGGCATGAGCCCAACTTGGGCAGAGACAATCTGGAAACAGGAAGCTAGTGACTACTAACTAGGCTTCCATGTTTTGTTACAAGTAGATTAAAGCCTTGCTTTATGAGCAACCAAGTGAGTAGTGAGTCTTTATTACGTCACCATGTATCAGTTATTAATGTACTAGACCATGTCTTGTTTATATTACACTAGACCATGTCTCAGTTATTACTGTGCTACTTCATGCCTCTCTTTATATTACACTAGACCATGTCTCTCTTTATAATACACTAGCCTCTGTCTCTCTTATTACTGCACTAGATCATATCTCTGTTTATATTACATTAGACCCTGTCTCTGTTATTACTGCACTAGATCATGTCTCTGTTTATATTACACTAGTCCATGTCTCTGTTTATATTACACCAAACCATGTATCAGTTATTACTCGACTAGAGCATGTGATGTAATAAAAAGTCTCACACATCAAGGAACTTTAAAGTAAGCTTTAAGCAACTTATAATTATACTATATACAAGAGCGGTCTTCACCATGCCTCTATGAGAAGCCCTTTTACATACTGAGCAGTTCAGTATTTATACTAGTCCAAACACAGGAAGTGACGTATGCACAGGAAGTGAGGTATGCACAGAGTTCACAGTTCACAGGAAATGATGTGTACATAACTTCAACCGGAAGTTATTTATTATTATTACAGCATGTCTCTGTTTATATTACACTAGACCCTGTGCCTTCTATTACTACACTAGACCATGTCTTGTTTATATTACACTAGACCTTGTCTCTGTTATTACTCCACTAGACATTTCGTGTTTATATTGCACTAGACAATGTCTCAGTTATTACTGTGCCAGACCATGTCTCTATTTATATTACATTAAACCCTGCCTCTGTTATTACTACACTAGACCATGTCTCTGTTTATATTACACTAGACGCTGTCCCTGTTATTACTGCACTAGACCATGTATCTGTTTATATTACACTAGACCCTGTCTCTGTTATTACTGCACTAGACCATATCTTGTTTATATTACACTAGACCCTTTCTCTGTTATTACTGCACTAGACCATATCTTGTTTATAGTACACTAGACCCTGTCGCTGTTATTGCTGCACTAGATCATGTCTCTGCTTATATTACACTAGTCCATGTATCTGTTTATATTACACTAGACCATGTATCAGTTATTACTGTACTAGACCATGTCTCTGTTTATATTGCATTAGGTCCTGTCTCTGTTTTTATTACACTAGTCCATGTCCCTGTTTATAATAAACTAGGCCCTGTCACTGTTTATACTACACTAGACCCTGTCTCAGGTAATACTGCTCTTGAGGATGTCTCTCTTTATATTTCACTAGACCCTGTCTCTATTTATAATACACTAGGCCCTGTCTCTGTTATTACTGCACAAGACCATGTCTCTGTTTATATTACACTACACTCTGTCTCTTATTATTGCACTAGACCCTTTCTTGGTTTATTATACACTGTGCCCTCTCTCTGTTATTATTGCACTAGACCATGTCTCTGTTTATATTTCATTTGGTCCTGTCTCTGTTTATATTACACTAGTCTCTGTCGCTGTTCATATTACAATAGACCATGGCCTAGAAATTCAGTATAGCCACGATTGGGGCGCTACAGCCGGGCATTCACTAAATTTAGCGCCCGGCGCAACTTAGCGCCACCTTCTCCGATATTCAGTTGCATCACCCCAAGAAGTTGCTGCTGCGCTAAAGCAGGTGATGCACGACTATCATAAGGCACTAAGCCGGCAAGCCGGGGAGCTAACACCGAGGGTGGGCGCAGAGTTGGTGGGGCGAGTTGCTGATTGAAGGCAGACATGCTGGCGCCGGTCAGCTCTTAAAGGGGGAGGGTGGACTTGTTTGGCTGCCACACCCTGCACACTGCAGCACTGAATCAAGGCCTGAACATAACTGCTTCAACAGTACAACACCGACGACTATGGAGAAGGCTAGGGAGTGAGCACAGTCCTTCAGTGAGAGTGCCCTGAAGCTACTGGTTGGCACAGTGGAGCACAGGCGACTTGTCCTCTCCCCTGATAGTGGCAGGAGGCCGCTGCCCAGCGAGTATAGAAAAGATTGGAGGGAGTTGGCACACAGGGTGACCTCCAACAGCATGGTTGCCAGGACTCCTGTGCAATGCAGAAAAAAGTTCAATGACCTCACTCGGGTTGTCAGGGTGAGTACCCTTTCCTGTATCCTCCTCATCCCTGCATGTGCACCTCAATGTATGGCCAAAGGGACCTGAAAGCCCCAATGCCCAGCCCTCATCCAGCAGCTATGGGACTCTCATGAAAATCACTTGCACATTCAGCACTTTACACATTGTCAGGGCTATTCTACCATGGGAGGCAGTGCAGGCAAAATGAGGGCTTGACACGGTCAGGGCTAGTCCACCATGGGAGGCAGTGCTGGCAAGATCAGGGCTTAACACTGTACTTAGAGGCCGTCCTTTCTCTTGCAGGGCAAGCTGGCCCACAATTGCAGGCAGAAGCAACAGACCGGGGGAGGCCATCCTGACCTCAAAGAGCTCAACGACCTGGAGCAGTGTGTGGAGCGCATTTTATGGCAGGCCGGCTGATTGGCCCCGTCGCTAGTGGAGATGCTGACCCTGCTCTGGGCAGCATTGGTAAGGTCATCACTTTTTGACCACTCTCTTTCCACTTGTGCCTCATACCAGCATCCTTTGCCACTATCAAACCAATGCAGTGCATAGCAGCACTCATGCCTCCCTCGCTGCCACCCTGTCCTCACTCTAAAGCAACTCTTGTGCCTCCCTGCTTTCAGATGCTGAATCGCCAGGTGAGCAGGCGGGCCCTCAAGCTGGCACTGTGTCTGATTCTGAATTCGAGGAGGAGGAAGAGGAAGCTGGCCCATCAGTGCCAACCTCAGCCGAGGCAGCCCATGGCCATGATGGGGACACGTCTTCCCTGGAGGGGAGCAGGGTGGAAGGGTCTGAGGAGAGTGTAGCTCCGGGGCCCAGCGGGCTGCAGCAACGTGGGAGGGGTGGAGAAGCTCAGCGGCCTTCTCCCCGGTGGGTGAGTGCAGCCTCCAGTCCTGCTACGGTGAGCGCAGAGGAGGTGCGGCTCCTTGGTGAAATGGGTGCCCAGGCTGAGCGCAGGCACACTGAGCTCATGGCTGCAGTGGCAAGGATGCCTAACTCCATACAGTCACTGGTAAGGAGTGCTCAGTAATTCGGGGCAGCACAGGCCTGGAGTCTGCAAGAATTCAGTGCAGCACAGGCAAGGAGTCTGCAGGACTTCACAGCAGCACAGGCGGCTTCCAGCCAAGTGCTCAGTCGTGCCGTGCATTCACTGGCTGGTCTGATGCAGACACAGATCAGGGCCACACAGGCACTAACTGCTGCCACCCTCGCTGGATCAGCCAGGCCTCGCCGGGGCGCTCGCCGCGCCACAGCAGCACAGCAGTCTGTGCTTCATCAGATTGCTGTGCATGCTGCAGTGCTGGCCCGTGCGAGTGCCAGTGTATCAGCTGACCAGGGAGTGCCTGTGCTCTGTCAGGTTGGCAGCATTCCTGCAGCCAACACTGTCACTCCTCCACTGCAGCTGCCACCACCCGTAGGACAGACACTGCCGCCCAAGCAGAGTTGGAGAAGTCAGCAGCCGGGCCCTCCAGGCCCAGAGCTGATCCAGGCCATCCCGCAAGGGCATCTGCCAGCTCACCATCTGACCCTCAGCAACCTTCACCCAGCCTTGCTGCAGCATCTGTGGTCCCATTGAGGAGGAGCGGCAGGGCAGGAAGGGGCCACTCGCGGAAGCGAGGCGGATCACCCTCGCAGGGGCAAAAGTAGAAGGTGCGGCCAAATGTATTTTTTATATATGAAGTCCGAGAAGGTATTTTTATATATCAAGGCCGAGACTATTGTGTTTGTTTTTTATGAAGGCCGAGAATGTTGAGTTTGTTTTTTATGAAGGCCAAGACTGTTGTGTTTGTTTTTTATGAAGGCCAAGACTGTTGTGTTTGTTTTTTATATGAAGGCCGAGGATCATGGTCATTTTTGTTTAACTGTTTTATTCATTTTCTGAAAGTTGTGAGAGCCAGTTATGTCTCTGATTGTTTTTTGGGGGGTTTATCTGAATTAGTTTGTCATGCGGGAAGGGCACAGAGTTTGCACAGTAAAAAATTTTCTTTAATCACATTGTCCATGTTTGCATTTTGAACTATTTGTTGCCTTGACCGGCTGAGGGCTTGCGGAGTGGCTCCATTCATCTTCTTTCATTGGCATAAACCATTCCCTGAGAGGGGACCTAGAACCGAGTTGCAATAAGCCGCCGACGGACAGCCCTTGCACTTTGTGCCTCCCTCCCATCTTGGTGCTCTTCCGCCTCCTCCTCCTCCTCCTCCTCCTTCTCCTCCTCCTCTGGTGGTCCTCCAATGTCTGCTGGCAGTGGCTGAGTCCTGAGGATAGCAAGGTTGTGCAGCATACAGCACACGACAACGAAATGGGAGACTCGCTCATGCGAGTACTGTAGGGCTCCTCCGGAACAATCCAGACAGTGGAACCGTTGCTTGAGCACGCCGATTGTGTGCTCAATGATGTTCCTTGTAGCTTGATGGCTGTCATTGTATCGCTCTTCAGCAAGGGTGCTGGGCGCACGGAGCGGGGTCATCAGCCAGGTGCACAAAGGATAGCCTTTGTCCCTGAGAAACCATCCTCGTGGGTGAGCCTGGGCTTCGAGAATGTTTGCCACGGAAGTGTGGCACAGGACGAAGGCATCGTGGCTGCTGCCTGGAAAGCGGGCATTGACAGCTAGTATGAGCTGCCTGTGGTCACACACCAACAGGACGTTGAGCGAATGGTAGCCCTTCTGGTTGTGGTAATCCTCGGCATTCTGTAGAGGTACCCGTAAAGCCACATGCGTGCAGTAAATGGCGCCCTGGACCATGGGGAGGCCCGCTATTCCTGCAAATCCCATTGCACACTTTTGCTGCTTGTCCAGGGTCATGGGGAAGGAAATGTACTGACATCTCCATTTGAAAAGGCATTGGTCACCTGGCGGATGCAGCAATGTACCGCGAACTGGGAGATTTTGGCAATGTCCCCAGTAGTGACAGAAACATGGCCATCTGTAGCTGACACAAACATGGCCGTCAGTAGCTGACACAAACATGGCCATTTGTAAGTGACACAAACATGGCCGTCATTAGCTGACACAAACATGGCCATTAGTAGGTGACAGAAATATGGCCGTCTGTATGTGACAGAAAAATGGCCATCTTTAGCTGACACAAACATGGCCATCTGTAGCTGACACAAACATGGCCATTAGTAGGTGACAGAAACATGGCCATCTGTAGCTGACATAAACATGGCCGTTAGTAGGTGACAGAAACATGGCCGTCTGTATGTGACAGAAACATGGCCGTCTGTAACTGACACAAACATGGTCGTCTGTAGGTGACAGAAACATGGCCGTCTTTATGTGACAGAAACATGGCCGTCTGTTGCTGATACAAACATGGCCATCTGTAGGTTACACAAACATGGCGATCTGTAGGTAACAGCAGCATGGCCATCTGTAGGAGACATAAATATGGCCATCTGTAGATGACACAAACATGGCCATCTGAAGCTGACAGAAACATGGCCATATGTCGGTGAAAAGACATGGACGCCTGTAGGTGACACACACATAGCCATATGTAAGTTATATAAACATGGACGCCTGTAGTTGACACAAACATGGCCGTCTGTAGGTGACAGAAACATGGCCATATGTAAGTGACATAAACATGGCCGTCTGTAGGTGATAAAAACATGGACGCATGTAGGTGCAACACACATGGCCATAGGTAGGTGACATAAACATGGACGCCTGTAGTTGACACAAACATGGCCATCTGTAGGTGACACAAAAAAGGCCATCTGTAGATGGCACAAACATGGCTGTCTGTAGGTGACAGAAACAATGCCGTCTGTAGATGACACAAACATGGCCTTCTGTAGATGACACAAACATGGCCGTCTGTAGGTGACACAGACATGGCCGTCTGTAGGTGACACAAACATGGCCGCCTGTAGGTGACACAAACATGGCTGTCTGTAGGAGACAGAAACATGGCCGTCTGTAGATGACACAAACATGGCCATCTGCAGGTAACACAAATATGGCCGCCTGTCGGTGACACAAAGATGGCCATCTGTAGGTAACACGAACATGGCTGTCTATAGGTGACACAAACATGGCCGTCTGTAGATGACACAAACATGGCCACCTGTAGGTAACAGAAACATGGCCGGCTGTAGGTGACACAAACATTGCCAACTGTAGGTGACACAAACATGGCCATCTGTAGCTGACACAAACATGGCCATTAGTAATTGACAGAAACATGGCCGTCTGTATGTGACAGAAACATGGCCGTCTGTAGGTGACACAAACATGGCCGTCTGTAGGTGACAGAAACATGGCCGTCTGTAGGTGACAGAAACATGGCTGTCTGTTGCTGACACAAACATGGCCATCTGTAGGTTACACAAACATGGCCATCTGTAGGTGACAGGAGCATGGCCATCTGTAGGACACATAAACATGGCCATCTGTAGATGACACAAACATGGCCATCTGAAGCTGACAGAGACATGTCCATCTGTAAGTGACAGAAACATGACCATATGTAGGTGAAAAAACATGGACGCCTGTAGGTGACACACACATGGCCATATGTAGCTTATATAAACGTGGATGCCTGTAGTTGAAACAAACATGGCCGTCTGTAGGTGAGAGAAACAGGGCCATATGTAGGTGACATAAACATGGCCATCTGTAGGTGACAAATACATGGCCGTCTGTAGGTGACAAATACATTGCCATCTGTAGGTGACAAAAACATGGACGCATGTAGGTGCAACACACATGGCCATAGGTGGGTGACATAAACGTGGACGCCTGTAGCTGACACAAACATGGCCATCTGTAGGTGACACAAAAAAGGCCGCCTGTAGATGACACAAAACTGGCCGTCTGTAGGTGACAGAATCATGGCCGTCTGTCGATGAAACAATCATGGCCATCCGTAGATGAGAGAAACATGGCCGACTGTAGATGACACAAATATGGCCGACAGTAGGTGACACAAACATGGCCATCTGTAGGTGACACAAACATGGCCATCTGTAGATGACACAAACATGGCCGTTAGTAGGTGACAGAAACATGGCCCTCTGTAGCTGACACAAAATGGCCGTTAGTAGGTGACAGAAACATGGCTGTCTGTATTTGACAGAAACATGGCCGTCTGTAGCTGACACAAACATGGCCGTCAGTAGCTGACACAAACATGGCCATTTGTAAGTGACACAAACATGGCCATCTGTAGCTGACACAAACATGGCCGTTAGTAGGTGACAGAAATATGGCCGTCTGTATGTGACAGAAAAATGGCCATCTTTAGCTGACACAAACATGGCCATCCGTAGCTGACACAAACATGGCCATTAGTAGGTGACAGAAGCATGGTCATCTGTAGCTGACATAAACATGGCCGTTAGTAGGTGACAGAAACATGGCCGTCTGTATGTGACAGAAACATGGCCGTCTGTAACTGACACAAACATGGTCGTCTGTAGGTGACAGAAACATGGCCGTATTTTGTGACAGAAACATGGCCGTCTGTTGCTGATACAAATATGGCCATCTGTAGGTTACACAAACATGGCGATTTGTAGGTAACAGGAGCATGGCCATCTGTAGGAGACATAAACATGGCCATCTGTAGATGACACAAACATGGCCATCTGAAGCTGACAGAAACATGGCCATATGTAGGTGAAAAGACATGGACGCCTGTAGGTGACACACACATGGCCATATATAAGTTATATAAACATGGACGCCTGTAGTTGACACAAACATGGCCGTCAGTAGGTGACAGAAACATGGCCATATGTAGGTGACATAAACATGGCCGTCTGTAGGTGATAAAAACATGGACGCATGTAGGTGGAACACACATGGCCATAGGTAGGTGACATAAACATGGACGCCTGTAGTTGACACAAACATGGCCATCTGTAGGTGACACAAAAAAGGCCATCTGCAGAAGACACAAACATGGCTGTCTGTAGGTGACAGAAACAATGCCGTCTGTAGATGACACAAACATGGCCATCTGTAGATGACACAAACATGGCCGTCTGTAGGTGACACAGACATGGCCGTCTGAAGGTGACACAAACATGGCCGCCTGTAGGTGACAGAAATTTGTCTGTCTGCAGGAGACAGAAACATGGCCGTTTGTAGATGATACAAACATGGCCATCTGCAGGTAACACAAACATGGCCGTCTGTCGGTGACACAAAGATGGCCATCTGTAGGTAACACAAACATGGCTGTCTATAGGTGACACAAACTTGGCCGCCTGTAGATGACACAAACATGGCCATCTGGAGGTGACACAAACATGGCCGTATGAAGGTGACACAAACATAGCCGTATGTAGGTGGCAGAAACATGGCCGTCTATAGGTGACAAAAACATGGCCATCTGTAGATGAAAAAATTATGGCCGTCTGTCGATGACACAAACATGGCCATCTGTAGATGATACAAACATGGCCGTCTGTAGATGACACAAACATGGCTGTCTATAAATGACACAAACATGGCCGTCTGTAGATAACACAAACATGGCCGTCCGTAGATGACACAAACATGGCCATCTGTAGATGAAACAATCATGGCCGTCTGTAGATGACACAAACATGGCCGTCTGTAGACAACACAAACATGGCCGTCCGTAGTAGACAGAAACATGGCCGTCTGTAGATGAAACAATCATGGCCGTCTGTAGATGACACAAACATGGCCATCTGTAGATAACACAAACATGGCCGTCTGTAGATGACAGAAACATGGCCGACTGTAGATGACACAAACATGGCCGTTAGTATGTGACAGAAACATGGCCGTCTGTATGAGACAGAAACATGGCCGTCTGTAGCTGACAAAAATATGTCCGTCTGTAGGTGACAGAAACATGGCCGTCTGTAGGTGACAGAAACATGGCCGTCTGTTGCTGACACAAACTTGGCCATCTGTAGGTTACACAAACATGGTCATCTGTAGGTGACAGGAGCATGGCCATCTGTAGGAGACATAAACATGGACATCTGTAGATGACACAAACATGGCCATCTGAAGCTGACAGAGACATGGCCATCTGTAGGTGACTGAAACATGGCCATATGTAGGTGACATAAACATGGCCGTCTGTAGGTGACAAAAACATGGATGCATGTAGGTGAAACACACATGGCCATAGGTAGGTGACATAAACTTGGCCATCTGTAGATGAAACAATCATGGCCGTCTGCAGATGACACAAACATGGCCGTCTGTAGACAACACAAACATGGCCGTCCGTAGTAGACAGAAACATGGCCGTCTGTAGATGAAACAATCATGGCCGTCTGTAGATGACACAAACATGGCCATCTGTAGATAACACAAACATGGCCGTCTGTAGATGACAGAAACATGGCCGACTGTAGATGACACAAACATGGCCGTTAGTATGTGACAGAAACATGGCCGTCTGTATGAGACAGAAACATGGCCGTCTGTAGCTGACAAAAATATGTCCGTCTGTCGGTGACAGAAACATGGCCGTCTGTAGGTGACAGAAACATGGCCGTCTGTTGCTGACACAAACTTGGCCATCTGTAGGTTACACAAACATGGTCATCTGTAGGTGACAGGAGCATGGCCATCTGTAGGAGACATAAACATGGACATCTGTAGATGACACAAACATGGCCATCTGAAGCTGACAGAGACATGGCCATCTGTAGGTGACTGAAACATGGCCATATGTCGGTGACATAAACATGGCCGTCTGTAGGTGACAAAAACATGGATGCATTGTAGGTGCAACACACATGGCCATAGGTAGGTGACATAAACTTGGACGCCTGTAGTTGACACAAACATGGCCGTCTGTAGGTGACACAAAAAAGGCCATCTGTAGATGACACAAACATGGCCATATGTAGGTGACAGAAAGATGGCCGTCTCTAGATGACACAAACATGGCCATCTGTAGATGACACAAATATGGCCGTCTGTAGGTGACACAAACATTGCCGTCTGTAGGAGACAGAAACATGGCCGTCTGTAGATGACACAAACATGGCTATCTGTAGGTGACACAAACTTGGCCGCCTGTAGATGACATAAACATGGCCATCTGGAGGTGACACAAACATGGCCGTATGTAGGTGGCAGAATCATGGCCGGCTGTAGGTGAAACAAACATGGCCATCTGTAGATGAAACAATCATGGCCATCTGTAGCTGACACAAACATGGCCGTTAGAAGGTGACAGAAACATGGCCATCTGTATGTGGCAGAAACATGGCCGTCTGTAGCTGACACAAACATGGCCATCAGTAGCTGACACAAACATGGCCATTAGTAGGTGACAGAAACATGGCCAACTGTAGCTGACACAAACATGGCCATTAGTAGGTGACAGAAACATGGCCGTTTTTATGTGACAGAAACATGGCCGTCTGTACCTGACACAAACATGGCCCTTTGTAGCTGACACAAACATATCCATTAGTAGCTGACACAAACATGGCCATTTGTAAGTGACACAAACATGGCCATCTGTAGCTGACACAAACATGGCCATCTGTAGCTGACACAAACATGGGCATTAGTAATTGACAGAAACATGGCCGTCTGTATGTAACAGAATCATGGCCGTCTGTAGGTGACACCAACATGGCCGTCTGTAGGTGACAGAAACATGGCCGTCTGTAGGTGCCAGAAACATGGCTGTCTGTTGCTGACACAAACATGGCCATCTGTGGGTTACACAAACATGGCCATCTGTAGGTGACAGGAGCATGGCCATCTGTAGGAGACATAAACATGGCCATCTGTAGATGACACAAACATGGCCATCTGAAGCTGACAGAGACATGGCCATCTGTAGGTGACAGAAACATGACCATATATAGGTGAAAAAACATGGACGCCTGTAGGTGACACACACATGGCCATATATAGGTTATATAAACATGGATGCCTGCAGTTGACACAAACAAAGCCGTCTGTAGGTGAGAGAAACAGGGCAATATGTAGGTGACATAAACATGGCCATCTGTAGATGACAAATACATGGCCGTCTGTAGGTGACAAATACATGGCCGTCTGTAGGTGACAAAAACATGGACGCATGTAGGTGCAACACACATGGCCATAGGTAGGTGACATAAACGTGGACGTCTGTAGTTGACACAAACATGGTCGTCTGTAGGTGACACAAAAAAGACCGTCTGTAGATGACACAAACCTAGCCGTCTGTAGGTGACAGAATCATGGCCATCTGTAGATGAAACAATCATGGCCAACCGTAGATGAGAGAAACATGTCCGACTGTAGATGACACAAATATGGCCGACAGTAGGTGACACAAACATGGCCATCTGTAGGTGACACAAACATGGCCGTCTGTAGATGACACAAACATGGCCGTTAGTAGGTGACAGAAACATGGCCATCTGCAGCTGACACAAAAATGGACGTTAGTAGGTGACAGAAACATGGCTGTCTGTATTTGTCAGAAACTTGGCCGTCTGTAGCTGACACAAACATGGCCGTCAGTAGCTGACACAAACATGGCCATTTGTAAGTGACACAAACATGGCCATCTGTAGCTGACACAAACATGGCCGTTAGTAGGTGACAGAAATATGGCCGTCTTTATGTGACAGAAAAATGTCCATCATTAGCTGACACAAACATGGCCATCTGTAGCTGAAACAAACATGGCCATTAGTAGGTGACAGAAACATGGCCGTCTGTGTGTGAGAGAAACATGGCCATATGTAGGTGACAGAAAGATGGCTGTCTGTAGATGACACAAACATGGCCATCTGTAGATGACACAAATATGGCCGTCTGTAGGTGACACAAACATGGCCTCCTGCATGTGATATAAACATGGCCGTCTGTAGGTGACACAAACATGGCCGCCAGTAGGTGACAGAAACATTGCCGTCTGTAGGAGACAGAAACATGGCCGCCTGTAGATGACACAAACATGGCCATCAGTCGGTGACACAAACATGGCTGTCTGTAGGTGACACAAACATGGCCATCTGTAGGTGACATGAACATGGCTGTCTATAGGTGACACAAACATGGCCGTCTGTAGATGATACAAACATGGCCGCCTCTGGGTGACAGAAACATGGCCGGATGTAGGTGACACAAACATGGCCATCTGTAGGTGACACAAACATGGCTATCTGTCGGTGACACAAACTTGGCCGCCTGTAGATGACATAAACATGGCCATCTGGAGGTGACACAAACATGGCCGTATGTAGGTGGCAGAAACATGGCCGGCTGTATGTGGCAGAAACATGGCCGTCTGTAGCTGACACAAACATGGCCATCTGTAGCTGACACAAACATGGCCATTAGTAGGTGACAGAAACATGGCCAACTGTAGCTGACACAAACATGGCCGTTAGTAGGTGACAGAAACATGGCCGTTTTTATGTGACAGAAACATGGCCGCCTGTACCTGACACAAACATGGCCATTTGTAGCTGACACAAACATATCCATTAGTAGCTGACACAAACATGGCCATTTGTAAGTGAAACAAACATGGCCATCTGTAGCTGACACAAACATGGCCATTAGTAATTGACAGAAGCATGGCCGTCTGTATGTGACAGAAACATGGCCGTCTGTAGGTGACACAAACATGGCCGTCTGTAGGTGACAGAAACATGGCCGTCTGTAGGTGACAGAAACATGGCTGTCTGTTGCTGACACAAACATGGCCATCTGTAGGTTACACAAACATGGCCATCTGTAGGTGGCAGGAGCATGGCCATCTGTAGGACACATAAACATGGCCATCTGTAGATGTCACAAACATGGCCATCTGAAGCTGACAGAGACATGTCCATCTGTAGGTGACAGAAACATGACCATATGTAGGTGAAAAAACATGGACGCCTGTAGGTGACACACACATGGCCATATGTAGGTTATATAAACATGGATGCCTGTAGTTGAAACAAACATGGCCGTCTGTAGGTGAGAGAAACAGGGCCATATGTAGGTGACATAAACATGGCCATCTGTAGGTGACAAATACATGGCCGTCTGTAGGTGACAAATACATGGCCGTCTGTAGGTGACAAAAACATGGACGCATGTAGGTGCAACACACATGGCCATAGGTAGGTGACATAAAGGTGGACGCCTGTAGCTGACACAAACATGGCCATCTGTAGGTGACACAAAAAAGGCCGTCTGTAGATGACACAAAACTGGCTGTCTGTAGGTGACAGAATCATGGCCGTCTGTAAATGAAACAATCATGGCCATCCGTAGATGAGAGAAACATGGCCGACTGTAGATGACACAAATATGGCCGACAGTAGGTGACACAAACATGGCCATCTGTAGGTGACACAAACATGGCCGTCTGTAGATGACACAAACATGGCCGTTAGTAGGTGACAGAAACATGGCCATCTGTAGGTGACACAAAAAGGGACATCTGCAGATGACACAAACATGGCTGTCTGTAGGTGACAGAAACAATGCCGTCTGTAGATGACACAAACATGGCCATCTGTAGATGACACAAACATGGCCGTCTGTAGGTGACACAAACATGGCCGTCTGTAGATGACACAAACATGGCCATCAGTCGGTGACACAAACATGGCTGTCTGTAGGTGACACAAACATGGCCATCTGTAGGTGACATGAACATGGCTGTCTATAGGTGACACAAACATGGCCGTCTGTAGATGATACAAACATGGCCGCCTCTGGGTGACAGAAACATGGCCGGATGTAGGTGACACAAACATGGCCATCTGTAGGTGACACAAACATGGCTATCTGTCGGTGACACAAACTTGGCCGCCTGTAGATGACATAAACATGGCCATCTGGAGGTGACACAAACATGGCCGTATGTAGGTGGCAGAAACATGGCCGGCTGTATGTGGCAGAAACATGGCCGTCTGTAGCTGACACAAACATGGCCATCTGTAGCTGACACAAACATGGCCATTAGTAGGTGACAGAAACATGGCCAACTGTAGCTGACACAAACATGGCCGTTAGTAGGTGACAGAAACATGGCCGTTTTTATGTGACAGAAACATGGCCGCCTGTACCTGACACAAACATGGCCATTTGTAGCTGACACAAACATATCCATTAGTAGCTGACACAAACATGGCCATTTGTAAGTGAAACAAACATGGCCATCTGTAGCTGACACAAACATGGCCATTAGTAATTGACAGAAGCATGGCCGTCTGTATGTGACAGAAACATGGCCGTCTGTAGGTGACACAAACATGGCCGTCTGTAGGTGACAGAAACATGGCCGTCTGTAGGTGACAGAAACATGGCTGTCTGTTGCTGACACAAACATGGCCATCTGTAGGTTACACAAACATGGCCATCTGTAGGTGGCAGGAGCATGGCCATCTGTAGGACACATAAACATGGCCATCTGTAGATGTCACAAACATGGCCATCTGAAGCTGACAGAGACATGTCCATCTGTAGGTGACAGAAACATGACCATATGTAGGTGAAAAAACATGGACGCCTGTAGGTGACACACACATGGCCATATGTAGGTTATATAAACATGGATGCCTGTAGTTGAAACAAACATGGCCGTCTGTAGGTGAGAGAAACAGGGCCATATGTAGGTGACATAAACATGGCCATCTGTAGGTGACAAATACATGGCCGTCTGTAGGTGACAAATACATGGCCGTCTGTAGGTGACAAAAACATGGACGCATGTAGGTGCAACACACATGGCCATAGGTAGGTGACATAAAGGTGGACGCCTGTAGCTGACACAAACATGGCCATCTGTAGGTGACACAAAAAAGGCCGTCTGTAGATGACACAAAACTGGCTGTCTGTAGGTGACAGAATCATGGCCGTCTGTAAATGAAACAATCATGGCCATCCGTAGATGAGAGAAACATGGCCGACTGTAGATGACACAAATATGGCCGACAGTAGGTGACACAAACATGGCCATCTGTAGGTGACACAAACATGGCCGTCTGTAGATGACACAAACATGGCCGTTAGTAGGTGACAGAAACATGGCCATCTGTAGGTGACACAAAAAGGGACATCTGCAGATGACACAAACATGGCTGTCTGTAGGTGACAGAAACAATGCCGTCTGTAGATGACACAAACATGGCCATCTGTAGATGACACAAACATGGCCGTCTGTAGGTGACACAAACATGGCCGTCTGTAGATGACACAAATATGGCCGACAGTAGGTGACACAAACATGGCCATCTGTAGGTGACACAAACATGGCCGTCTGTAGATGACACAAACATGGCCGTTAGTAGGTGACAGAAACATGGCCATCTGTAGGTGACACAAAAAGGGACATCTGCAGATGACACAAACATGGCTGTCTGTAGGTGACAGAAACAATGCCGTCTGTAGATGACACAAACATGGCCATCTGTAGATGACACAAACATGGCCGTATGTAGGTGGCAGAAACATGGCCGGCTGTATGTGGCAGAAACATGGCCGTCTGTAGCTGACACAAACATGGCCATCTGTAGCTGACACAAACATGGCCATTAGTAGGTGACAGAAACATGGCCAACTGTAGCTGACACAAACATGGCCGTTAGTAGGTGACAGAAACATGGCCGTTTTTATGTGACAGAAACATGGCCGCCTGTACCTGACACAAACATGGCCATTTGTAGCTGACACAAACATATCCATTAGTAGCTGACACAAACATGGCCATTTGTAAGTGAAACAAACATGGCCATCTGTAGCTGACACAAACATGGCCATTAGTAATTGACAGAAGCATGGCCGTCTGTATGTGACAGAAACATGGCCGTCTGTAGGTGACACAAACATGGCCGTCTGTAGGTGACAGAAACATGGCCGTCTGTAGGTGACAGAAACATGGCTGTCTGTTGCTGACACAAACATGGCCATCTGTAGGTTACACAAACATGGCCATCTGTAGGTGGCAGGAGCATGGCCATCTGTAGGACACATAAACATGGCCATCTGTAGATGTCACAAACATGGCCATCTGAAGCTGACAGAGACATGTCCATCTGTAGGTGACAGAAACATGACCATATGTAGGTGAAAAAACATGGACGCCTGTAGGTGACACACACATGGCCATATGTAGGTTATATAAACATGGATGCCTGTAGTTGAAACAAACATGGCCGTCTGTAGGTGAGAGAAACAGGGCCATATGTAGGTGACATAAACATGGCCATCTGTAGGTGACAAATACATGGCCGTCTGTAGGTGACAAATACATGGCCGTCTGTAGGTGACAAAAACATGGACGCATGTAGGTGCAACACACATGGCCATAGGTAGGTGACATAAAGGTGGACGCCTGTAGCTGACACAAACATGGCCATCTGTAGGTGACACAAAAAAGGCCGTCTGTAGATGACACAAAACTGGCTGTCTGTAGGTGACAGAATCATGGCCGTCTGTAAATGAAACAATCATGGCCATCCGTAGATGAGAGAAACATGGCCGACTGTAGATGACACAAATATGGCCAACAGTAGGTGACACAAACATGGCCATCTGTAGGTGACACAAACATGGCCGTCTGTAGATGACACAAACATGGCCGTTAGTAGGTGACAGAAACATGGCCATCTGTAGGTGACACAAAAAGGGACATCTGCAGATGACACAAACATGGCTGTCTGTAGGTGACAGAAACAATGCCGTCTGTAGATGACACAAACATGGCCATCTGTAGATGACACAAACATGGCCGTCTGTAGGTGACACAAACATGGCCGTCTGTAGATGACACAAATATGGCCGACAGTAGGTGACACAAACATGGCCATCTGTAGGTGACACAAACATGGCCGTCTGTAGATGACACAAACATGGCCGTTAGTAGGTGACAGAAACATGGCCATCTGTAGGTGACACAAAAAGGGACATCTGCAGATGACACAAACATGGCTGTCTGTAGGTGACAGAAACAATGCCGTCTGTAGATGACACAAACATGGCCATCTGTAGATGACACAAACATGGCCGTATGTAGGTGGCAGAAACATGGCCGGCTGTATGTGGCAGAAACATGGCCGTCTGTAGCTGACACAAACATGGCCATCTGTAGCTGACACAAACATGGCCATTAGTAGGTGACAGAAACATGGCCAACTGTAGCTGACACAAACATGGCCGTTAGTAGGTGACAGAAACATGGCCGTTTTTATGTGACAGAAACATGGCCGCCTGTACCTGACACAAACATGGCCATTTGTAGCTGACACAAACATATCCATTAGTAGCTGACACAAACATGGCCATTTGTAAGTGAAACAAACATGGCCATCTGTAGCTGACACAAACATGGCCATTAGTAATTGACAGAAGCATGGCCGTCTGTATGTGACAGAAACATGGCCGTCTGTAGGTGACACAAACATGGCCGTCTGTAGGTGACAGAAACATGGCCGTCTGTAGGTGACAGAAACATGGCTGTCTGTTGCTGACACAAACATGGCCATCTGTAGGTTACACAAACATGGCCATCTGTAGGTGGCAGGAGCATGGCCATCTGTAGGACACATAAACATGGCCATCTGTAGATGTCACAAACATGGCCATCTGAAGCTGACAGAGACATGTCCATCTGTAGGTGACAGAAACATGACCATATGTAGGTGAAAAAACATGGACGCCTGTAGGTGACACACACATGGCCATATGTAGGTTATATAAACATGGATGCCTGTAGTTGAAACAAACATGGCCGTCTGTAGGTGAGAGAAACAGGGCCATATGTAGGTGACATAAACATGGCCATCTGTAGGTGACAAATACATGGCCGTCTGTAGGTGACAAATACATGGCCGTCTGTAGGTGACAAAAACATGGACGCATGTAGGTGCAACACACATGGCCATAGGTAGGTGACATAAAGGTGGACGCCTGTAGCTGACACAAACATGGCCATCTGTAGGTGACACAAAAAAGGCCGTCTGTAGATGACACAAAACTGGCTGTCTGTAGGTGACAGAATCATGGCCGTCTGTAAATGAAACAATCATGGCCATCCGTAGATGAGAGAAACATGGCCGACTGTAGATGACACAAATATGGCCGACAGTAGGTGACACAAACATGGCCATCTGTAGGTGACACAAACATGGCCGTCTGTAGATGACACAAACATGGCCGTTAGTAGGTGACAGAAACATGGCCATCTGTAGGTGACACAAAAAGGGACATCTGCAGATGACACAAACATGGCTGTCTGTAGGTGACAGAAACAATGCCGTCTGTAGATGACACAAACATGGCCATCTGTAGATGACACAAACATGGCCGTCTGTAGGTGACACAAACATGGCCGTCTGTAGATGACACAAACATGGTCGTTAGTAGGTGACAGAAACATGGCCATCTGTAGCTGACACAAAAATGGCCGTTAGTAGGTGACAGAAACATGGCTGTCTGTATTTGACAGAAACATGGCCGTCTGTAGCTGACACAAACATGGCCGTCATTAGCTGACACAAACATGGCCATTTGTAAGTGACACAAACATGGCCATCTGTAGCTGACACAAACATGGCCGTTAGTAGGTGACAGAAATATGGCCGTTTGTATCTGACAGAAAAATGGCCATCTTTAGCTGACACAAACATGGCCATCCGTAGCTGAGACAAACATGGCCATTAGTAGGTGACAGAAGCATGGCCATCTGTAGCTGACATAAACATGGCCGTTAGTAGGTGACAGAAACATGGCCGTCTGTATGTGGCAGAAACATGGCCGTCTGTAACTGACACAAACATGGTTGTCTGTAGGTGACAGAAACATGGCCGTCCTTATGTGACAGAAACATGGCCGTCTGTTGCTGATACAAACATGGCCATCTGTCGGTTACACAAACATGGCGATCTGTAGGTAACAGGAGCATGGCCATCTGTAGGAGACATAAACATGGCCATCTGTAGATGACACAAACATGGCCATCTGAAGCTGACAGAAACGTGGCCATATGTAGGTGAAAAGACATGGACGCCTGTAGGTGACACACACATGGCCATATGTACGTTATATAAACATGGACGCCTGTCGTTGACACAAACATGGCCGTCTGTAGGTGACAGAAACATGGCCATATGTAGGTGATATAAACATGGCCGTCTGTAGGTGATAAAAACATGAACGCATGTAGGTGGAACACACATGGCCATAGGTAGGTGACATAAACGTGGACGCCTGTAGTTGACACAAACATGGCCATCTGTAGGTGACACAAAAAGGCCCATCTGCAGATGACACAAACATGGCTGTCTGTAGGTGACAGAAACAATGCCATCTGTAGATGACACAAACATGGCCATCTGTAGATGACACAAACATGGCCGTCTGTAGATGACACAGACATGGCCGTCTGTAGGTGACACAAACATGGCCGCCTGTAGGTGACAGAAACATGGCTGTCTGTAGGAGACAGAAACATGGCCGTCTGTAGATGATACAAACATGGCCATCTGCAGGTAACACAAACATGGCCGTCTGTCGGTGACACAAAGATGGTCATTTGTAGGTAACACGAACATGGCTGTCTATAGGTGACACACACATGGCCGTCTGTAGATGACACAAACATGGCCACCTGTAGGTAACAGAAACATGGCCGGCTGTAGGTGACAGAAACATGGCTGTCTGTTGCTGACACAAACATGGCCATCGGTAGGTTACACAAACATGGCCATCTGTAGGTGACAGGAGCATGGCCATCTGTAGGACACATAAACATGGCCATCTGTAGATGACACAAACATGGCCATCTGAAGCTGACAGAGACATGTCCATCTGTAGGTGACAGAAACATGACCATATGTAGGTGAAAAAACATGGACGCCTGTAGGTGACACACACATGGCCATATGTAGGTTATATAAACATGGATGCCTGTAGTTGAAACAAACATGGCCGTCTGTAGGTGAGAGGAACAGGGCCATATGTAGGTGACATAAACATGGCCATCTGTAGGTGACAAATAGATGGCCGTCTGTAGGTGACAAATACATGGCCGTCTGTAGGTGACAAAAACATGGACGCATGTAGGTGCAACACACATGGCCATAGGTAGGTGACATAAACGTGGACGCCTGTAGCTGACACAAACATGGCCAACTGTAGGTGACATAAAAAAGGCCGTCTGTAGATGACACAAAACTGGCCGTCTGTAGGTGACAGAATCATGGCCGTCTGTAGATGAAACAATCATGGCCATCCGTAGATGAGAGAAACATGGCCGACTGTAGATGACACAAATATGGCCGACAGTAGGTGACACAAACATGGCCATCTGTAGGTGACACAAACATGGCCGTCTGTAGATGATACAAACATGGCCGTTAGTAGGTGACAGAAACATGGCCATCTGTAGCTGACACAAAAATGGCCGTTAGTAGGTGACAGAAACATGGCTGTCTGTATTTGACAGAAACATGGCCGTCTGTAGCTGACACAAACATGGCCGTCAGTAGCTGACACAAACATGGCCATTTGTAAGTGACACAAACATGGCCATCTGTAGCTGACACAAACATGGCCGTTAGTAGGTGACAGAAATATGGCCGTCTGTATGTGACAGAAAAATGGCCATCTTTAGCTGACACAAACATGGCCATCCGTAGCTGACACAAACATGGCCATTAGTAGGTGACAGAAGCATGGCCATCTGTAGCTGACATAAACATGGCCGTTAGTAGGTGACAGAAACATGGCCGCCTGTATGTGACAGAAACATGGCCGTCTGTAACTGACACAAACATGGTTGTCTGTAGGTGACAGAAACATGGCCGTCCTTATGTGACAGAAACATGGCCGTCTGTTGCTGATACAAACATGGCCATCTGTCGGTTACACAAACATGGCGATCTGAAGGTAACAGGAGCATGGCCATCTGTAGGAGACATAAACATGGCCATCTGTAGATAACACAAACATGGCCATCTGAAGCTGACAGAAACATGGCCATATGTAGGTGAAAAGACATGGACGCCTGTAGGTGACACACACATGGCCATATGTAAGTTATATAAACATGGACGTGTGTAGTTGACACAAACATGGCCGTCTGTAGCTGACAGAAACATGGCCATATGTAGGTGACATAAACATGGCCGTCTGTAGGTGATAAAAACATGGACGCATGTAGGTGGAACACACATGGCCATAGGTAGGTGACATAAACGTGGACGCCTGTAGTTGACACAAACATGGCCATCTGTAGGTGACACAAAAAGGGCCATCTGCAGATGACACAAACATGGCTGTCTGTAGGTGACAGAAACAATGCCGTCTGTAGATGACACAAACATGGCCATCTGTAGATGACACAAACATGGCCGTCTGTAGGTGACACAGACATGGCCGTCTGTAGGTGACACAAACATGGCCGCCTGTAGGTGACAGAAACATGGCTGTCTGTAGGAGACAGAAACATGGTCGGATGTAGGTGACACAAACATTGCCATCTGTAGGTGACACAAACATGGTCATCTGCAGGTGACACAAAGATGGCCATCTGTAGATAACACAAACATGTCCGTCCGTAGATGACACAAACATGGCCATCTGTAGATGAAACAATCATGGCCGTCTGTAGATGACACAAACATGGCCGTCTGTAGAAAACACAAACATGGCCGTCCGTAGTAGACAGAAACATGGCCGTCTGTAGATGAAACAATCATGGCCGTCTATAGATGACACAAACATGGCCATCTGTAGATAACACAAACATGGCCGTCTGTAGATGACAGAAACATGGCCGACTGTAGATGACAGAAACATGGCCGTCTGTATGTGACAGAAACATGGCCGTCTGAAGCTGACAAAAATATGTCCGTCTGTAGATGACAGAAACATGGCCGTCTGCAGGTGACAGAAATATGGCCGTCTGTTGCTGACACAAACTTGGCCATCTGAAGGTTACACAAACATGGTCATCTGTAGGTGACAGGAGCATGGCCATCTGTAGGAGACATAAACATGGACATCTGTAGATGACACAAACATGGCCATCTGAAGCTGACAGAGACATGGCCATCTGTAGGTGACTGAAACATGGGCATATGTAGGTTATATAAACAAGGACGCCTGCAGTTGACACAAATATGGCCGTCTGTATGTGAGAGAAACATGGCCATATGTAGGTGACATAAACATGGCCGTCTGTAGGTGACAAATACATGGCCGTCTGTAGGTGATAAAAACATGGATGCATGTAGGTGCAACACACATGGCCATAGGTAGGTGACATAAACTTGGACGCCTGTAGTTGAAACAAACATGGCCATATGTGAGTTATATAAACATGGATGCCTGTAGTTGAAACAAACATGGCCGTCTGTAGGTGAGAGAAACAGGGCCATATGTAGGTGACATAAACATGGCCATCTGTAGGTGACAAATACATGGCCGTCTGCAGGTGACAAACACATGGCCGTCTGTAGGTGACAAAAACATGGACGCATGTAGGTGCAACACACATGGCCATAGGTAAGTGACATAAACGTGGACGCCTGTAGCTGACACAAACATGGCCATCTGTAGGTGACACAAAAAAGGCCGTCTGTAGATGACACAAACCTGGCCGTCTGCAGGTGACAGAATCATGGCCGTCTGTAGATGAAACAATCATGGCCATCCGTAGATGAGAGAAACATGGCCGACTGTAGATGACACAAATATGGCCGACAGTAGGTGACACAAACATGGCCATCTGTAGGTGACACAAACATGGCCGTCTGTAGATGACACAAACATGGCCGTTAGTAGGTGACAGAAATATGGCCGTCTGTATGTGACAGAAAAATGGCCGTCTTTAGCTGACACAAACATGGCCATCAGTAGCTGAAACAATCATGGCCATTAGTAGGTGACAGAAACATGGCCATCTGTAGCTGACATAAACATGGCCGTTAGTAGGTGACAGAAACATGGCCGTCTGTATGTGACAGAAACATGGCCGTCTGTAACTGACACAAACATGGTCGTCTGTAGGTAACAGAAACATGGCCGACTTTATGTGACAGAAACATGGCCGTCTGTAGCTGAAACAATAATGGCCATTAGTAGGTGACAGAAACATGGCCATCTGTAGCTGACATAAACATGGCCGTTAGTAGGTGACAGAAACATGGCCGTCCGTATGTGACAGAAACATGGCCGTCTGTTGCTGATACAAACACGGGCATCTGTAGGTTACACAAACATGGCGATCTGTAGGTAACAGGAGCATGGCCATCTGTAGGAGACATAAACATGGCCATCCGCAGATGACACAAACATGGCCATCTGAAGCTGACAGAGACATGGCCATCTGTAGGTGACAGAAACATGGCCATATGTAGGTGAAAAGACATGGACGCCTGTAGGTGACACACACATGGCCATATGTAAGTTATATAAACATGGACGCCTGTAGTTGACACAAACATGGCCGTCTGTAGGTGACAGAAACATGGCCATATGTAGGTGACATAAACATGGGCGTCTGTAGGTGATAAATACATGGACGCATGTTGGTGCAACACACATGGCCATAGTTAGGTGACATAAACGTGGGCGCCTGTAGCTGACACAAACATGGCCATCTGTAGGTGACACAAAGAAGGCCGTCTGTAGATGACACAAAACTGGCCCTCTGTAGGTGACAGAATCATGGCCGTCTGTAGATGGAACAATCATGGCCGTCCGTAGATGAGAGAAACATGGCCGACTGTAGATGACAAAAATATGGCCGACAGTAGGTGACACAAACATGGCCATCTGTAGGTGACACAAACATGGCCGTCTGTAGATGACACAAACATGGCCGTTAGTGGGTGACAGAAACATGGCCATCTGTAGCTGACACAAAAATGGCCGTTAGTAGGTGACAGAAACATGGCTGTCGGTATTTGACAGAAACATGGCCGTCTGTAGCTGACACAAACATGGCCGTCAGTAGCTGACACAAACATGGCCATTTGTAAGTGACACAAACATGGCCATCTGTAGCTGACACAAACATGGCCGTTCGTAGGTGACAGAAATATGGCCGTCTGTATGTGACAGAAAAATTGCCATCTTTAGCCGACACAAACATGGCCATCTGCAGCTGAAACAATCATGGCCATTAGTAGGTGACAGAAACATGGCCATCTGTAGCTGACATAAACATGGTCATTAGTAGGTGACAGAAACATGGCCGTCTGTATGTGACGGAAACATGGCCGTCTGATGCTGATACAAACATGGCCATCTGTAGGTTACACAAACATGGCGATCTGTAGGTAACAGGAGCATGGCCATCTGTAGGAGGCATAAACATGGCCATCTGTAGATGACACAAACATGGCCATCTGAAGCTGACAGAGACATGGCCATCTGTAGGTGACAGAAACATGGCCATATGTAGGTGAAAAGACATGGACGCCTGTAGGTGACACACACATGGCCATATGTAAGTTATATAAACATGGACGCCTATAGATGACACAAACATGGCCATCTGTAGGTGACAGAAACATGGCCATATGCAGGTGACATAAACATGGCCGTCTGTAGGTGATAAAATCATGGACGCATGGAGGTGCAACACACATGGCCATAGGTAGGTGACATAAACGTTGACGCCTGTAGTTGACACAAACATGGCCATCTGTAGGTGACACAAAAAAGGCCGTCTGTAGATGACACAAACATGGCTGTCTGTAGGTGACAGAAACAATGCCGTCTGTAGAAGACACAAACATGGCCATCTGTAGATGACACAAACATGGCCGTCTGTTGGTGACACAGACATGGCCGTCTGTAGGTGACACAAACATGGCCGCCTGTAGGTGACACAAATATGGCTGTCTGTAGGAGACAGAAACATGGCCGTCTGTAGATGACACAAACATGGCCATCTGCAGGTAACACAAACATGGCCGTCTGTCGGTGACACAAAGATGGCCATCTGTAGGTAACACGAACATGGCTGTCTATAGGTGACACAAACATGGCCATCTGTAGATGACACAAACATGGCCACCTGTAGGTAACAGAAACATGTCCGACTGTAGGTGACACAAACATTGCCATCTGTAGGTGACACAAACATGGCCATCTGTAGGTGACACAAACTTGGCCGCCTGTTGATTACACAAACATGGCCGTCTGGAGGTGACACAAACATGGCCGTATGGAGGTGACACAAACATAGCCGTATGTAGGTGGCAGAAATATGACGGTCTGTAGGTGACACAAACATGGCCATCTGTAGATGAAACAATTATGGCCATCTGTCAATGGCACAAACATGGCCATCTGTAGATGATACTATCATGGCCGTCTGTAGATGACACAAACATGGCTGTCTATAAATGACACAAACATGGCCGTCTGTAGATAACACAAACATGGCCATCTGTAGATGACACAAACATGGCCATCTGTAGATGAAACAATCATGGCTGTCTGTAGATGACACAAACATGGCCGTTTGTAGACAACACAAACATGGCCGTCCGTAGTAGACAGAAACACGGCCGTCTGTAGATGAAACAATCATGGCCGTCTGTAGATGACACAAACATGGCCATCTGTAGATAACACAAACATGGCCATCTGTAGATGACAGAAACATGGCCGCATGTACATGACACAAACATGGCCGATAGTATGTGACAGAAACATGGCCGTCTGTATGTGACAGAAACATGGCCGTCTGTAGCTGACAAAAATATGTCCGTCCGTAGGTGACAGAAACATGGCTGTCTGTAGGTGACAGAAACATGGCCGTCTGTTGCTGACACAAGCTTGGCCATCTGTAGGTTACACAAACATGGCCATCTGTAGGTGAAAGGAGCATGGCCATCTGTAGGAGACATAAACATGGCCATCTGTAGATGACACAAACATGGCCATCTGAAGCTGACAGAGACATGGCCATCTGTAGGTGACAGAAACATGGGCATATGTAGGTGAAAAAACATGGACGCCTGTAGGTGACACACACATGGCCATATGTAGGTTATATAAACATGGACGCCTGTAGTTGACACAAATATGGCCGTCTGTATGTGAGAGAAACATGGCCATATGTAGGTGACATAAACATGGCCGTCTGTAGGTGACAAATACATGGCCGTCTGTAGGTGACAATAACATGGATGCATGTAGGTGCAACACACATGGCCATAGGTAGGTGACATAAACTTGGACGCCTGTAGTTGACACAAACATGGCCGTCTGTAGGTGACACAAAAAAGGCCGTCTGTAGATGACA
The DNA here is from genome assembly GCF_052327205.1 of Somniosus microcephalus. Classification (NCBI taxonomy): domain Eukaryota; kingdom Metazoa; phylum Chordata; class Chondrichthyes; order Squaliformes; family Somniosidae; genus Somniosus; species Somniosus microcephalus. The sequence goes on along the minus strand of NW_028225180.1, from coordinate 34,440,774 downwards.
CAAACATGGCCCTATGTAGGTGACAGAAAGATGGCCGTCTCTAGATGACACAAACATGGCCATCTGTAGATGACACAAATATGGCCGTCTGTAGGTGACACAAACATTGCCGTCTGTAGGAGACAGAAACATGGCCGTCTGTAGATGACACAAACATGGCTATCTGTAGGTGACACAAACTTGGCCGCCTGTAGATGACATAAACATGGCCATCTGGAGGTGACACAAACATGGCCGTATGTAGGTGGCAGAAACATGGCCGGCTGTAGGTGACACAAAAATGGCCATCTGCAGATTAAACAATCATGGCCATCTGTAGCTGACACAAACATGGCCGTCTGTATGTGACACAGACATGGCCGTCTGTAGGTGACACAAATATGGCCGCCTGTAGGTGACAGAAACATGGCTGTCTGTAGGAGACAGAAACATGGCCGTCTGTAGATGACACAAACATGGCCATCTGCAGGTAACACAAACATGGCCATCTGTCGGTGACACAAAGATGGCCATCTGTAGGTAACACGAACATGGCTGTCTATAGGTGACACAAACATGGCCGTCTGTAGATGACACAAACATGGCCACCTGTAGGTAACAGAAACATGGCCATCTGTAGGTGACACAAACATGGTCATCTGTAGGTGACACAAACTTGGCCGCCTGTTGATGACACAAACATGGCCGTCTGGAGGTGACACAAACATGGCCGTATGGAGGTGACACAAACATAGCCGTATGTAGGTGGCAGAAACATGGCCGTCTGTCGGTGACACAAACATGGCCATCTGTAGAAGAAACCATCATGGCCATCTGTCGATGACACAAACGTGGCCATCTCTAAATGATACGAACATGGCCGTCTGTAGATGAAACAAACATAGCTGCATATAGATGACAGAACCATGGCCGTCTGTAGATAACACAAACATGGCCGTCCGTAGATGACGGAAACATGGCCGTCTGTAGATGAAACAATCATGGCCGTCTGTAGATGACACAAACATGGCCATCTGTAGATGAAACAATCATGGCCGTCTGTAGATGACAGAACCATGGCCGGCTGTAGGTGACACAAACATTGCCATCTGTAGGTGACATAAACATGGCCATCTGTAGGTGACACAAACTTGGCCGCCTGTAGATGACACAAACATGGCCATCTGGAGGTGACACAAACATGGCCGTATGGAGGTGACACAAACATAGCCGTATGTAGGTGGCAGAAACATGGCCGTCTGTAGGTGACACAAACATGGCCATCTGTAGATGAAACAATTATGGCCGTCTGTCGATGACACAAACATGGCCATCTGTAGATGATACAAACATGGCCGTCTGTAGATGACACAAACATGGCAGTCTATAAATGACACAAACATGGTCGTCTGTAGATAACACAAACATGGCCGTCCGTAGATGACAAAAAGATGGCCATCTGTAGATGAAACAATCATGGCCGTCTGTAGATGACACAAACATGGCCGTCTGTAGACAACACAAACATGGCCGTCCGTAGTAGACAGAAACATGGCCGTCTGTAGATGAAACAATCATGGCCGTCTGTAGATGACACAAACATGGCCGTCTGTAGATGACAGAAACATGGCCGACTGTAGATGACAGAAACATGGCCGTCTGTAGCTGACAGAATCATGGCCGTCTGTTGCTGACACAAACTTGGCCATCTGTAGGTTAGACAAACATGGTCATCTGTAGGTGACAGGAGCATGGCCATCTGTAGGAGACATAAACATGGACATCTGTAGATGACACAAACATGGCCATCTGAAGCTGACAGAGACATGGCCATCTGTAGGTGACAGAAACATGGGCATATGTAGGTGAAAAACATGGACGCCTGTAGGTGACACACACATGGCCATATGTAGGTTATATAAACATGGACGCCTGTAGTTGACACAAATATGGCCGTCTGTATGTGAGAGAAACATGGCCATATGTAGGTGACATAAACATGGCCGTCTGTAGGTGACAAAAGCATGGATGCATGTAGGTGCAACACACATGGCCATAGGTAGGTGACATAAACTTGGACGCCTGTAGTTGACACAAACATGGCCGTCTGTAGGTGACACAAAAAAGGCCATCTGTAGATGACACAAACATGGCCGTATGTAGGTGACAGAAAGATGGCCGTCTCTAGATGACACAAACATGGCCACCTGTAGATGACACAAATATGGCCGTCTGTAGGTGACACAAACATTGCCGTCTGTAGGAGACAGAAACATGGCCGTCTGTAGATGACACAAACATGGCTATCTGTAGGTGACACAAATTTGGCCGCCTGTAGATGACATAAACATGGCCATCTGGAGGTGACACAAAGATGGCCGTATGTAGGTGGCAGAAACATGGCCGGCTGTAGGTGAAACAAACATGGCCATCTGTAGATGAAACAATCATGGCCATCTGTAGCTGACACAAGCATGGCCATTAGAAGGTGACAGAAACATGGCCATCTGTATGTGGCAGAAACATGGCCATCTGTAGCTGACACAAACATGGCCATCAGTAGCTGACACAAACATGGACATTAGTAGGTGACAGAAACATGGCCAACTGTAGCTGACACAAACATGGCCGTTAGTAGGTGACAGAAACATGGCCGTCTTTATGTGACAGAAACATGGCCGTCTGTACCAGACACACACATGGCCCTTTGTAGCTGACACAAACATATCCATTAGTAGCTGACACAAACATGGCCATTTGTAAGTGACACAAACATGGCCGTCTGTAGCTGACACAAACATGGCCATCTGTAGCTGACACAAACATGGCCATTAGTAATTGACAGAAACATGGCCGTCTGTAGGTGACAGAAACATGGCTGTCTGTTGCTGACACAAACATGGCCATCTGTAGGTTACACAAACATGGCCATCTGTAGGTGACAGGAGCATGGCCATCTGTCGGAGACATAAACATGGCCACCTGTAGATGACACAAACATGGCCATCTGAAGCTGACAGAGACATGGCCATCTGTAGGTGACAGAAACATGACCATATATAGGTGAAAAAACATGGACGCCTGTAGGTGACACACACATGGCCATATGTAGGTTATATAAACATGGATGCCTGTAGTTGACACAAACATGGCCGTCTGTAGGTGAGAGAAACAGGGCAATATGTAGGTGACATAAACATGGCCATCTGTAGGTGACAAATACGTGGCCGTCTGTAGGTGACAAATACATGGCCGTCTGTAGGTGACAAAAACATGGACGCATGTAGGTGCAACACACATGGCCATAGGTAGGTGACATAAACGTGGACGCCTGTAGTTGACACAAACATGGTCGTCTGTAGGTGACACAAAAAAGACCGTCTGTAGATGACACAAACCTGGCCGTCTGTAGGTGACAGAATCATGGCCATCTGTAGATGAAACAATCATGGCCATCCGTAGATGAGAGAAACATGGCCGACTGTAGATGACACAAATATGGCCGACAGTAGGTGACACAAACATGGCCATCTGTAGATGACACAAACATGGCCGTTAGTAGGTGACAGAAACATGGCCATCTGTAGCTGACACAAAAATGGCCGTTAGTAGGTGACAGAAACATGGCTGTCTGTATTTGACAGAAACATGGCCGTCTGTAGCTGACACAAACATGGCCGTCAGTAGCTGACACAAACATGGCCATTTGTAAGTGACACAAACATGGCCATCTGTAGCTGACACAAACATGGCCGTTAGTAGGTGACAGAAATATGGCCGTCTGTATGTGACAGCAAAATGTCCGTCTTTAGCTGACACAAACATGGCCATCTGTAGCTGAAACAAACATGGCCATTAGTAGGTGACAGAAACATGGCCATCTGTAGCTGACATAAACATGGCCGTTAGTAGGTGACAGAAATATGGCCGTCTGTATGTGACAGAAACATGGCCGTATGTAGGTGACAGAAAGATGGCCATCTCTAGATGACACAAACATGGCCATCTGTAGATGACACAAATATGGCCGTCTGTTCGTGACACAAACATGGCCGCCTGTATGTGATATAAACATGGCCGTCTGTAGGTGACACAAACATGGCCGCCTGTAGGTGACAGAAATATGGCCGTCTGTAGGAGACAGAAACATGGCCGCCTGAAGATGACACAAACATGGCCATCAGTCGGTGACACAAACATGGCTGTCTGTAGGTGATACAAACATGGCCATCTGTAGGTGACATGAACATGGCTGTCTATAGGTGACACAAACATGGCCGTCTGTAGATGATACAAACATGGCCGCCTCTGGGTGACAGAAACATGGCCGGATGTAGGTGACACAAACATGGCCATCTGTAGCTGACACAAACATGGCTATCTGTAGGTGACACAAACTTGGCCGCCTGTCGATGACATAAACATGGCCATCTGGAGGTGACACAAACATGGCCGTATGTAGGTGGCAGAAACATGGCCGGCTGTAGGTGACACAAACATGGCCATCTGTAGATGAAACAATCATGGCCATCTGTAGCTGACACAAACATGGCCATCTGTAGCTGACACAAACATGGCCATTAGTAATTGACAGAAACATGGCCATCTGTATGTGACAGAATCGTGGCCGTCTGCAGGTGACACAAACATGGCGGTCTGTAGGTGACAGAAACATGGCCGTCTGTAGGTGACAGAAACATGGCTGTCTGTTGCTGACACAAACATGGCCATCTGTAGGTTACACAAACATGGCCATCTGTAGGTGACAGGAGCATGGCCATCTGTCGGAGACATAAACATGGCCACCTGTAGATGACACAAACATGGCCATCTGAAGCTGACAGAGACATGGCCATCTGTAGGTGACAGAAACATGACCATATATAGGTGAAAAAACATGGACGCCTGTAGGTGACACACACATGGCCATATGTAGGTTATATAAACATGGATGCCTGTAGTTGACACAAACATGGCCGTCTGTAGGTGAGAGAAACAGGGCAATATGTAGGTGACATAAACATGGCCATCTGTAGGTGACAAATACGTGGCCGTCTGTAGGTGACAAATACATGGCCGTCTGTAGGTGACAAAAACATGGACGCATGTAGGTGCAACACACATGGCCATAGGTAGGTGACATAAACGTGGACGCCTGTAGTTGACACAAACATGGTCGTCTGTAGGTGACACAAAAAAGACCGTCTGTAGATGACACAAACCTGGCCGTCTGTAGGTGACAGAATCATGGCCATCTGTAGATGAAACAATCATGGCCATCCGTAGATGAGAGAAACATGGCCGACTGTAGATGACACAAATATGGCCGACAGTAGGTGACACAAACATGGCCATCTGTAGATGACACAAACATGGCCGTTAGTAGGTGACAGAAACATGGCCATCTGTAGCTGACACAAAAATGGCCGTTAGTAGGTGACAGAAACATGGCTGTCTGTATTTGACAGAAACATGGCCGTCTGTAGCTGACACAAACATGGCCGTCAGTAGCTGACACAAACATGGCCATTTGTAAGTGACACAAACATGGCCATCTGTAGCTGACACAAACATGGCCGTTAGTAGGTGACAGAAATATGGCCGTCTGTATGTGACAGCAAAATGTCCGTCTTTAGCTGACACAAACATGGCCATCTGTAGCTGAAACAAACATGGCCATTAGTAGGTGACAGAAACATGGCCATCTGTAGCTGACATAAACATGGCCGTTAGTAGGTGACAGAAATATGGCCGTCTGTATGTGACAGAAACATGGCCGTATGTAGGTGACAGAAAGATGGCCATCTCTAGATGACACAAACATGGCCATCTGTAGATGACACAAATATGGCCGTCTGTTCGTGACACAAACATGGCCGCCTGTATGTGATATATACATGGCCGTCTGTAGGTGACACAAACATGGCCGCCTGTAGGTGACAGAAATATGGCCGTCTGTAGGAGACAGAAACATGGCCGCCTGAAGATGACACAAACATGGCCATCAGTCGGTGACACAAACATGGCTGTCTGTAGGTGACACAAACATGGCCATCTGTAGGTGACATGAACATGGCTGTCTATAGGTGACACAAACATGGCCGTCTGTAGATGATACAAACATGGCCGCCACTGGGTGACAGAAACATGGCCGGATGTAGGTGACACAAACATGGCCATCTGTAGCTGACACAAACATGGCTATCTGTAGGTGACACAAACTTGGCCGCCTGTCGATGACATAAACATGGCCATCTGGAGGTGACACAAACATGGCCGTATGTAGGTGGCAGAAACATGGCCGGCTGTAGGTGACACAAACATGGCCATCTGTAGATGAAACAATCATGGCCATCTGTAGCTGACACAAACATGGCCGTTAGAAGGTGACAGAAACATGGCCATCTGTATGTGGCAGAAACATGGCCGTCTGTAGCTGACACAAACATGGCCGTTAGTAGGTGACAGAAACATGGCCAACTGTAGCTGACACAAACATGGCCGTTAGTAGGTGACAGAAACATGGCCGTCTTTATGTGACAGTAACATGGCCGTCTGTACCTGACACAAACATGGCCATTTGTAGCTGACACAAACATATCCATTAGTAGCTGACACAAACATGGCCATTTGTAAGTGAAACAAACATGGCCATCTGTAGCTGACACAAACATGGCCATTAGTAATTGACAGAAGCATGGCCGTCTGTATGTGACAGAAACATGGCCGTCTGTCGGTGACACAAACATGGCCATCTGTAGGTGACAGAAACATGGCCGTCTGTAGGTGACAGAAACATGGCTGTCTGTTGCTGACACAAACATGGCCATCTGTAGGTTACACAAACATGGCCATCTGTAGGTGACAGGAGCATGGCCATCTGGAGGACACATAAACATGGCCATCTGTAGATGACACAAACATGGCCGTTAGTAGGTGACAGAAATATGGCCGTCTGTATGTGACAGAAAAATGGCCATCTTTAGCTGACACAAACATGGCCATCTGTAGCTGACACAAACATGGCCATTAGTAGGTGACAGAAACATGGCCATCTGTAGCTGACATAAACATGGCCGTTAGAAGGTGACAGAAACATGGCCGTCTGTATGTGACAGAAACATGGCCGTCTGTTGCTGATACAAACATGGCCATCTGTAGGTTACACAAACATGGCGATCTGTAGGTAACAGGAGCATGGCCATCTGTAGGAGACATAAACATGGCCATCTGTAGATGACACAAACATGGCCATCTGAAGCTGACTGAAACATGGCCATATGTAGGTGAAAAGCCATGGACGCCTGTAGGTGACACACACATGGCCATATGTACGTTATATAAACATGGACGCCTGTCGTTGACACAAACATGGCCGTCTGTAGGTGACAGAAACATGGCCATATGTAGGTGACATAAACATGGCCGTCTGTAGGTGATAAAAACATGGACGCATGTAGGTGGAACACACATGGCCATAGGTAGGTGACATAAACGTGGACGCCTGTAGTTGACACAAACATGGCCATCTGTAGGTAACACAAACATGGCCGTCTGTCGGTGACACAAAGATGGCCATCTGTAGGTAACACGAACATGGCTGTCTATAGGTGACACAAACATGGCCGTCTGTAGATGACACAAATATGGCCACCTGTAGGTAACAGAAACATGGCCGGCTGTATGTGACACAAACATTGCCCTCTGTAGGTGACACAAACATGGCCATCTGTAGGTGACACAAACATGGCCATTAGTAATTGGCAGAAACATGGCCGTCTGTATGTGACAGAAACATGGCCGTCTGTAGGTGACACCAACATGGCCGTCTGTAGGTGATAGAAACATGGCCGTCTGTAGGTGACAGAAACATGGCTGTCTGTTGCTGACACAAACATGGCCATCTGTAGGTTACACAAACATGGCCATCTGTAGGTGACAGGAGCATGGCCATCTGTAGGACACATAAACATGGCCATCTGTAGATGACACAAACATGGCCATCTGAAGCTGACAGAGACATGTCCATCTGTAGGTGACAGAAACATGACCATATGTAGGTGAAAAAACATGGACGCCTGTAGGTGACACACACACGGCCATATGTAGGTTATATAAACATGGATGCCTGTAGTTGAAACAAACATGGCCTTCTGTAGGTGAGAGAAACAGGGCCATATGTAGGTGACATAAACATGGCCATCTGTAGGTGACAAATACATGGCCGTCTGTAGGTGACAAATACATGGCCGTCTGTAGGTGACAAAAACATGGACGCATGTAGGTGCAACACACATGGCCATAGGTAGGTGACATAAACGTGGATGCCTGTAGCTGACACAAACATGGCCATCTGTAGGTGACACAAAAAAGGCCGTCTGTAGATGACACAAAACTGGCCGTCTGTAGGTGACAGAATCATGGCCGTCTGTAGATGAAACAATCATGGCCATCCGTAGATGAGAGAAACATGGCCGACTGTAGATGACACAAATATGGCCAACAGTAGGTGACACAAACATGGCCATCTGTAGGTGACACAAACATGGCCGTCTGTAGATGACACAAACATGGCCGTTAGTAGGTGACAGAAACATGGCCATCTGTAGCTGACACAAAAATGGACGTTAGTAGGTGACAGAAACATGGCTGTCTGTATTTGACAGAAACATGGCCGTCTGTAGCTGACACAAACATGGCCGTCAGTAGCTGACACAAACATGGCCATTTGTAAGTGACACAAACATGGCCCTCTGTAGCTGACACAAACATGGCCGTTAGTAGGTGACAGAAATATGGCCGTCTGTATGTGACAGAAAAATGGCCATTTTTAGCTGACACAAACATGGCCATCTGTAGCTGACACAAACATAGCCATTAGTAGGTGACAGGAACATGGCCATCTGTAGCTGACATAAACATGGCCGTTAGTAGGTGACAGAAACATGGCCGTCTGTATGTGACAGAAACATGGCCGTCTGTAACTGACACAAACATGGTTGTCTGTAGGTGACAGAAACATGGCCGTCCTTATGTGACAGAAACATGGCCGTCTGTTGCTGATACAAACATGGCCATCTGTAGGTTACACAAACATGGCGATCTGTAGGTAACAGGAGCATGGCCATCTGTAGGAGGCATAAACATGGCCATCTGTAGATGACACAAACATGGCCATCTGAAGCTGACAGAGGCATGGCCATCTGTAGGTGACAGAAACATGGCCATATGTAGGTGAAAAGACATGGACGCCTGTAGGTGACACACACATGGCCATATGTAAGTTATATAAACATGGACGCCTGTAGTTGACACAAACATGGCCGTCTGTAGGTGACAGAAACATGGCCATATGTAGGTGACATAAACATGGCCGTCTGTAGGTGATAAAAACATGGACGCATGTATGTGGAACACAAATGGCCATAGGTAGGTGACATAAATGTGGACGCCTGCAGTTGACACAAACATGGCCATCTGTAGGTGACGCAAAAAAGGCCATCTGCATCTGACACAAACATGGCTGTCTGTAGGTGACAGAAACAATGCCGTCTGTAGATGACACAAACATGGCCATCTGTAGATGACACAAACATGGCCGTCTGTAGGTGACACAGACATGGCCGTCTGTAGGTGACACAAACATGGCCGCCTGTAGGTGACAGAAACATGGCTGTCTGTAGGAGACAGAAACATGGCCGTCTGTAGATGACACAAACATGGCCATCTGCAGGTAACACAAACATGGCCGTCTGTCGGTGACACAAAGATGGCCATCTGTAGGTAACACGAACATGGCTGTCTATAGGTGACACAAACATGGCCGTCTGTAGATGACACAAACATGGCCACCTGTAGGTAACAGAAACATGGCCGGCTGTAGGTGACACAAACATTGCCATCTGTCGGTGACACAAACATGGTCATCTGTAGCTGACACAAACTTGGCCGCCTGTTGATGACACAAACATGGACGTCTGGAGGTGACACACACATGGCCGTATGGAGGTGACACAAACATAGCCATATGTAGGTGGCAGAAACATGGCCGTCTGTAGGTGACACAAACATGGCCATCTGTAGAAGAAACAGTCATGGCCATCTGTCGATGACACAAACATGGCCATCTGTAAATGATACGAACATGGCCGTCTGTAGATGACACAAACATAGCTGTCTATAGATGACAGAAACATGGCCGTCTGTAGATAACACAAACATGGCCGTCCGTAGATGACGGAAACATGGCCGTCTGTAGATGAAACAATCATGGCCGTCTGTAGATGACACAAACATGGCCATCTGTAGATGAAACAATCATGGCCGTCTGTAGATGACACAATCATGGCCATCTGGAGGTGACACAAACGTGGCCGTATGGAGGTTACACAAACATAGCCGTATGTAGGTGGCAGAAATATGGCCGTATGGAGGTGACACAAACATAGCCGTATGTAGGTGGCAGAAATATGGCCGTCTGTAGGTGACAGAAACATGGCCAGCTGTAGATGAAACAATTATGGCCATCTGTCGATGACACAAACATGGCCATCTGTAGATGATACAAACTTGGCCGTCTGTAGATGACACAAACATGGCTGTCTATAAATGACACAAACATGGCCGTCTGTAGATAACACAAACATGGCCGTCCGTAGATGACACAAACATGGCCATCTGTAGATGAAACAATCATGGCCGTCTGTAGATGACACAAACATGGCCGTCTGTAGACAACACAATCATGGCCGTCTGTAGTAGACAGAAACATAGCCGTCTGTAGATGAAACAATCATGGCCGTCTGCAGATGACACAAACATGGCCATCTGTAGATAACACAAACATGGCCGTCTGTAGATGACAGAAACATGGCCGACTGTAGATGACACAAATATGGCCATTAGTATGTGACAGAAACATGGCCGTCTGTATGTGACAGAAACATGGCCGTCTGAAGCTGACAAAAATATGTCCGTCTGTAGATGACAGAAACATGGCCGTCTGCAGCTGACAGAAACATGGCCGTCTGTTGCTGACACAAACTTGGCCATCTGAAGGTTACACAAACATGGTCATCTGTAGGAGACAGGAGCATGGCCATCTGTAGGAGACATAAACATGGACATCTGTAGATGACACAAACATGGCCATCTGAAGCTGACAGAGACATGGCCATCTGTAGGTGACTGAAACATGGGCATATGTAGGTGAAAAAACATGGACGCCTGTAGGTGACACACACATGGCCATATGTAGGTTATATAAACATGGACGCCTGTAGTTGACACAAATATGGCCGTCTGTATGTGAGAGAAACATGGCCATATGTAGGTGACATAAACATGGCCGTCTGTAGGTGACAAATACATGGCCGTCTGTAGGTGATAAAAACATGGATGCATGTAGGTGCAACACACATGGCCATAGGTAGGTGACATAAACTTGGACGCCTGTAGTTGAAACAAACATGGCCATATGTAGGTTATATAAACATGGATGCCTGTAGTTGAAACAAACATGGCCGTCTGTAGGTGAGAGAAACAGGGCCATATGTAGGTGACATAAACATGGCCATCTGTAGGTGACAAATATATGGCCGTCTGTAGGTGACAAATACATGGCCGTCTGTAGGTGACAAAAACATGGACGCATGTAGGTGCAACACACATGGCCATAGGTAGGTGACATAAACGTGGACGCCTGTAGCTGACACAAACATGGCCATCTGTAGGTGACACAAAAAAGGCCTTCCGTAGATGACTCAAACCTGGCCGTCTGTAGGTGACAGAATCATGGCCGTCTGTAGATGAAACAATCATGGCCATCCGTAGATGAGAGAAACATGGCCGACTGTAGATGACACAAATAAGGCCGACAGTAGGTGACACAAACATGGCCATCTGTAGGTGACACAAACATGGCCGTCTGTAGATGACACAAACATGGCCGTTAGTAGGTGACAGAAAAATGGCCATCTGTAGCTGACACAAAAATGGCCGTTAGTAGGTGTCAGAAACATGGCTGTCTGTATTTGACAGAAACATGGCCGTCTGTAGCTGACACAAACATGGCCATCAGTAGCTGACACAAACATGGCCATTTGTAAGTGACACAAACTTGGCCATCTGTAGCTGACACAAACATGGCCGTTAGTCGGTGACAGAAATATGTCCGTCTGTATGTGACAGAAAAATGGCCGTCTTTAGCTGACACAAACATGGCCATCAGTAGCTGAAACAATCATGGCCATTAGTAGGTGACAGAAACATGGCCATCTGTAGCTGACATAAACATGGCCGTTAGTAGGTGACAGAAACATGGCCGTCTGTATGTGACAGAAACATGGCCGTCTGTAACTGACACAAACATGGTCGTCTGTAGGTGACAGAAACATGGCCGTCTTTATGTGACAGAAACATGGCCGTCTGTTGCTGATACAAACATGGCCATCTGTAGGTTACACAAACATGGCGATCTGTAGGTAACAAGAGCATGGCCATCTGTAGGAGACATAAACATGGCCATCTGTAGATGACACAAACATGGCCATCTGAAGCTGACAGAGACATGGCCATCTGTAGGTGACAGAAACATGGCCATATGTAGGTGAAAAGACATGGACGCCTGTAGGTGACACACACATGGCCATATGTAAGTTATATAAACATGGACGCCTGTAGTTGACACAAACATGGCCGTCTGTAGGTGACAGAAACATGGCCACATGTAGGTGACATAAACATGGCCGTCTGTAGGTGATAAATACATGGACGCAAGGAGGTGCAACACACATGGCCATAGGTAGGTGACATAAACGTGGACGCCTGTAGCTGACACAAACATGGCCATCTGTAGGTGACACAAAGAAGGCCATCTGTAGATGACACAAAACTGGCCGTCTGTAGGTGACAGAATCATGGCCGTCTGTAGATGAAACAATCATGGCCATCCGTAGATGAGAGAAACATGGCCGACTGTAGATGACACAAATATGGCCGACAGTAGGTGACACAAACATGGCCATCTGTAGGTGACACAAACATGGCCGTCTGTAGATGACACAAACATGGCTGTTAGTAGGTGACAGAAACATGGCCATCTGTAGCTGACACAAAAATGGCCATCTTTAGCTGACACAAACATGGCCATCTGTAGCTGAAACAATCATGGCCATTAGTAGGTGACAGAAACATGGCCATCTGTAGCTGACATAAACATGGCCGTTAGTAGGTGACAGAAATATGGCCGTCTGTATGTGACAGAAAAATGGCCATCTTTAGCTGACACAAACATGGCCATCTGTAGCTGAAACAATCATGGCCATTAGTAGGTGACAGAAACATGGCCATCTGTAGCTGACATAAACATGGCCGTCAGTAGCTGACACAAACATGGCCGTCTGTAGATGACACAAACATGGCCGTTAGTAGGTGACAGAATCATGGCTGTCTGTATTTGACAGAAACATGGCCGCCTGTAGCTGACGCAAACATGGCCGTCAGTAGCTGACACAAACATGGCCATTTGTAAGTGACACAAACATGGCCATCTGTAGCTGACACAAACATGGCCGTTAGTAGGTGACAGAAATATGGCCGTCTGTATGTGACAGAAAAATGGCCATCTTTAGCTGACACAAACATGGCCATCTGTAGCTGAAACAATCATGGCCATTAGTAGGTGACAGAAACATGGCCATCTGTAGCTGACATAAACATGGCCGTTAGTAGGTGACAGAAACATGGCCGTCTGTATGTGACAGAAACATTGCCATCTGTAACTGACACAAACATGGTCGTCTGTAGGTGACAGAAACATGGCCGTCTTTATGTGACAGAAAAATGGCCGTCTTTAGCTGACACAAACATGGCCATCTGCAGCTGAAACAATCATGGCCATTAGTAGGTGACAGAAACATGGCCAGCTGTAGCTGACATAAACATGGTCATTAGTAGTTGACAGAAACATGGCCGTCTGTATGTGACAGAAACATGGCCGTCTGTTGCTGATACAAACATGGCCATCTGTAGGTTACACAAACATGGCGATCTGTAGGTAACAGGAGCATGGCCATCTGTAGGAGGCATAAACATGGCCATCTGTAGATGACACAAACATGGCCATCTGAAGCTGACAGAGACATGGCCATCTGTAGGTGACAGAAACATGGCCATATGTAGGTGAAAAGACATGGACGCCTGTAGGTGACACACACATGGCCATATGTAAGTTATATAAACATGGACGCCTATAGTTGACACAAACATGGCCATCTGTAGGTGACAGAAACATGGCCATATGTAGGTGACATAAACATGGCCGTCTGTAGGTGATAAAAACATGGACGCATGTAGGTGCAACACACATGGCCGTCTGTAGCTGACACAAACATGGCCGCCTGTAGGTGACAGAAACATGGCTGTCTTTAGGAGACAGAAACATGGCCGTCTGTAGATGACACAAACATGGCCATCTGCAGGTAACACAAACATGGCCGTCTGTAGGTGACACAAAGATGGCCATCTGTAGATGACACAAACATGGCCGTCTGTAGGTGACACAGACATGGCCGTCTGTAGGTGACACAAACATGGCCGCCTGTAGGTGACAGAAACATGGCTGTCTGTAGGAGACAGAAACATGGCCGTCTGTAGATGACACAAACATGGCCGTCTGGAGGTGACACAAACATGGCCGTATGGAGGTGACACAAACATAGCCATATGTAGGTGGCAGAAATATGACCGTCTGTAGGTGACACAAACATGGCCATCTGTAGATGAAACAATTATGGCCATCTGTCGATGACACAAACATGGCCATCTGTAGATGATACTATCATGGCCGTCTGTAGATGACACAAACATGGCTGTCTATAAATGACACAAACATGGCCGTCTGTAGATAACACAAACATGGCCATCTGTAGATGACACAAACATGGCCATCTGTAGATGAAACAATCATGGCTGTCTGTAGATGACACAAACATGGCCGTCTGTAGACAACACAAACATGGCCGTCCGTAGTAGACAGAAACATGGCCGTCTGTAGATGAAACAATCATGGCCGTCTGTAGATGACACAAACATGGCCATCTGTAGATAACACAAGCATGGCCATCTGTAGATGACAGAAACATGGCCGCATGTAGATGACACAAACATGGCCGATAGTATGTGACAGAAACATGGCCGTCTGTATGTGACAGAAACATGGCCGTCTGTAGCTGACAAAAATATGTCCGTCTGTTGGTGACAGAAACATGGCTGTCTGTAGGTGGCAGAAACATGGCCGTCTGTTGCTGACACAAGCTTGGCCATCTGTAGGTTACACAAACATGGCCATCTGTAGGTGACAGGAGCATGGCCAACTGTAGGAGACATAAACATGGCCATCTGTAGATGACACAAACATGACCATCTGAAGCTGACAGAGACATGGCCATCTGTAGGTGACAGAAACATGGGCATATGTAGGTGAAAAAACATGGACGCCTGTAGGTGACACACACATGGCCAAATGTAGGTTATATAAACATGGACGCCTGTAGATGCCACAAATATGGCCGTCTGTATGTGAGAGAAACATGGCCATATGTAGGTGACATAAACATGGCCGTCTGTAGGTGACAAATATATGGCCGTCTGTAGGTGACAATAACATGGATGCATGTAGGT
Source organism: Somniosus microcephalus (assembly GCF_052327205.1). NCBI lineage: Eukaryota > Metazoa > Chordata > Chondrichthyes > Squaliformes > Somniosidae > Somniosus > Somniosus microcephalus. The sequence continues at coordinate 34,425,114 of NW_028225180.1, read as the reverse complement.
GCAACACACATGGCCATAGGTAGGTGACATAAACTTGGACGCCTGTAGTTGACACAAACATGGCCGTCTGTAGGTGACACAAAAAAGGCCGTCTGTAGATGACACAAACATGGCCCTATGTAGGTGACAGAAAGATGGCCGTCTCTAGATGACACAAACATGGCCATCTGTAGATGACACAAATATGGCCGTCTGTAGGTGACACAAACATTGCCGTCTGTAGGAGACAGAAACATGGCCGTCTGTAGATGACACAAACATGGCTATCTGTAGGTGACACAAACTTGGCCGCCTGTAGATGACATAAACATGGCCATCTGGAGGTGACACAAACATGGCCGTATGTAGGTGGCAGAAACATGGCCGGCTGTAGGTGACACAAACATGGCCATCTGTAGATGAAACAATCATGGCCATCTGTAGCTGACACAAACATGGCCGTCTGTAGGTGACAGAAACATGGCTGTCTGTAGGAGACAGAAACATGGCCGTCTGTAGATGACACAAACATGACCATCTGCAGGTAACACAAACATGGCCGTCTGTCGGTGACACAAAGATTGCCATCTGTAGGTAACACGAACATGGCTGTCTATAGGTGACACAAACATGGCCGTCTGTAGATGACACAAACATGGCCACCTGTAGGTAACAGAAACATGGCCGGCTGTAGGTGACACAAACATTGCCATCTGTAGGTGACACAAACATGGCCATCTGTAGGTGACACAAACATGGCCATTAGTAATTGACAGAAACATGGCCGTCTGTATGTGACAGAAACATGGTCGTCTGTAGGTGACACAAACATGGCCGTCTGTAGGTGACAGAAACATGGCCGTCTGTAGGTGACAGAAACATGGCTGTCTGTTGCTGACACAAACATGGCCATCTGTAGGTTACACAAACATGGCCATCTGTAGGTGACAGGAGCATGGCCATCTGTAGGACACATAAACATGGCCATCTGTAGATGACACAAACATGGCCATCTGAAGCTGACAGAGACATGTCCATCTGTAGGTGACAGAAACTTGACCATATGTTGGTGAAAAAACATGGACGCCTGTAGGTGACACACACACGGCCATATGTAGGTTATATAAACATGGATGCCTGTAGTTGAAACAAACATGGCCGTCTGTAGGTGAGAGAAATAGGGCCATATGTAGGTGACATCAACATGGCCATCTGTAGGTGACAAATACATGGCCGTCTGTAGGTGACACAAAAAAGGCCGTCTGTAGATGACACAAAACTGGCCGTCTGTAGGTGACAGAATCATGGCCGTCTGTAGATGAAACAATCATGGCCATCCGTAGATGAGAGAAACATGGCCGACTGTAAATGACACAAATATGGCCAACAGTAGGTGACACAAACATGGCCAGCTGTAGGTGACACAAACATGGCCGTCTGTAGATGACACAAACATGGCCGTTAGTAGGTGACAGAAACATGGCCATCTGTAGCTGACACAAAAATGGCCTTTAGTCGGTGACAGAAACATGGCTGTCTGTATTTGACAGAAACATGGCCGTCTGTAGCTGACACAAACATGGCCGTCAGTAGCTGACACAAACATGGCCATTTGTAAGTGACACAAACATGGCCATCTGTAGCTGACACAAACATGGCCGTTAGTAGGTGACAGAAATATGGCCGTCTGTATGTGACAGAAAAATGGCCGTCTTTAGCTGACACAAACATGGCCATCTGTAGCTGAAACAATCATGGCCATTAGTAGGTGACAGAAACATGGCCATCTGTAGCTGACATAAACATGGCCGTTAGTAGGTGACAGAAACATGGCCGTCTGTATGTGACAGAAACATGGCCGTCTGTTGCTGATACAAACATGGCCATCTGTAGGTTACACAAACATGGCGATCTGTAGGTAACTGGAGCATGGCCATCTGTAGGAGGCATAAACATGGCCATCTGTAGATGACACAAACATGGCCATCTGAAGCTGACAGAGGCATGGCCATCTGTAGGTGACAGAAACATGGCCATATGTAGGTGAAAAGACATGGACGCCTGTAGGTGACACACACATGGCCATATGTAAGTTATATAAACATGGACGCCTGTAGTTGACACAAACATGGCCATCTGTAGATGACAGAAACATGGCCATATGTAGGTGACATAAACATGGCCGTCTGTAGGTGATAAAAACATGTACGCATGTAGGTGCAACACACATGGCCATAGGTTGGTGACATAAACGTGGAAGCCTGTAGTTGACACAAACATGGCCATCTGTAGGTGACACAAAAAAGGCCGTCTGTAGATGACACAAACATGGCTGTCTGCAGGTGACAGAAACAATGCCGTCTGCAGATGACACAAACACGGCCATCTGTAGATGACACAAACATGGCCGTCTGTAGGTGACACAGACATGGCCGTCTGTAGGTGACACAAACATGGCCGCCTGTAGGTGACAGAAACATGGCTGTCTGTAGGAGACAGAAACATGGCCGTCTGTAGATGACACAAACATGGCCATCTGCAGGTAACACAAACATGGCCGTCTGTCGGTGACACAAAGATGGCCATCTGTAGGTAACACGAACATGGCTGTCTTTTGGTGACACAAACATGGCCGTCTGTAGATGACACAAACATGGCCACCTGTAGGTAACAGAAACATGGCCGCCTGTAGGTGACACAAACATTGCCATCTGTAGGTGACACAAACATGGCCATCTGTAGGTGACACAAACTTGGCCACCTGTTGATGACACAAACATGGCCGTCTGGAGGTGACACAAACATGGCCGTATGGAGGTGACACAAATATAGCCGTATGTAGGTGGCAGAAATATGGCCGTCTGTAGGTGACACAAACATGGCCATCTGTTGATGAAACAATTATGGCCAAATGTGGATGACACAAACATGGCCATCTGTAGATGATACTATCATGGCCGTCTGTAGATGACACAAACATGGCTGTCTATAAATGACACAAACATGGCCGTCTGTAGATAACACAAACATGGCCATCCGTAGATGACACAAACATGGCCATCTGTAGATGAAACAATCATGGCTGTCTGTAGATGACACAAACATGGCCGTCTGCAGACAACACAAACATGGCCGTCCGTAGTAGACAGAAACCTGGCCGTCTGTAGATGAAACAATCATGGCCGTCTGTAGATGACACAAACATGGCTGTCTATAAATGACACAAACATGGCCGTCTGTAGATAACACAAACATGGCCATCCGTAGATGACACAAACATGGCCATCTGTAGATGAAACAATCATGGCTGTCTGTAGATGACACAAACATGGCCGTCTGCAGACAACACAAACATGGCCGTCCGTAGTAGACAGAAACATGGCCGTCTGTAGATGAAACAATCATGGCAGTCTGTAGATGACACAAACATGGCCATCTGTAGATAACACAAACATGGCCATCTGTAGATGACAGAAACATGGCCGACTGTAGATGACACAAACATGGCCGGTAGTATGTGACCGAAACATGGCCATCTGTATGTGACAGAAACATGGCCGTCTGTAGCTGACAAAAATATGTCCGTCTGTAGGTGACAGAAATATGGCTGTCTGCAGGTGACAGAAACATGGCCGTCTGTTGCTGACACAAACTTGGCCATCTGTAGGTTACACAAACATGGCCATCTGTAGGTGACAGGAGCATGGCCATCTGTAGGAGACATAAACATGGCCATCTGTAGATGACACAAACATGGCCATCTGATGCTGACAGAGACATGGCCATCTGTAGGTGACAGAAACATGGGCATATGTAGGTGAAAAAACATGGATGCCTGTAGGTGACACACACATGGCCATATGTAGGTTATATAAACATGGACGCCTGTAGTTGACACAAATATGGCCGTCTGTATGTGAGAGAAACATGGCCATATGTAGGTGACATAAACATGGCCGTCTGTAGGTGACAAATACGTGGCCGTCTGTAGGTGACAATAACATGGATGCATGTAGGTGCAACACACATGGCCATAGGTAGGTGACATAAACTTGGATGCCTGTAGTTGACACAAACATGGCCGTCTGTAGGTGACACAAAAAAGGCCGTCTGTAGATGACACAAACATGGCCCTATGTAGGTGACAGAAAGATGGCCGTCTCTAGATGACACAAACATGGCCATCTGTAGATGACACAAATATGGCCGTCTGTAGGTGACACAAACATTGCCGTCTGTAGGAGACAGAAACATGGCCATCTGTAGATGACACAAACATGGCTATCTGTAGGTGACACAAACTTGGCCGCCTGTAGATGACATAAACATGGTCATCTGGAGGTGACACAAACATGGCCCTATGTAGGTGGCAGGAACATGGCCGGCTGTAGGTGACACAAACATGGCCATCTGTAGCTGACACAAACATGGCCATTAGTAATTGACAGAAACATGGCCGTCTGTAGCTGACATTAACATGGCCATTAGTAGGTGACAGAAATATGGCCATCTGTATGTGAAAGAAACATGGCCGTCTGTAACTGGCACAAACATGGTCGTCAGTAGGTCACAGAAACATGGCCGTCTTTAGGTGACAGAAACATGGCCGTCTGTTGCTGATACAAACATGGCCATCTGTAGGTTACACAAACATGGCCATCTTTAGGTAACAGGAGCATGGCCATCTGTAGGAGACATAAACATGGCCAGCTGTAGATGACACAAACATGGCCATCTGAAGCTGACAGAGACATGGCCATCTGCAGGTGGCAGAAACATGGCCATATGTAGGTGAAAAAACATGGACGCCTGTCGGTGACACACACATGGCCATATGTAAGTTATATAAACATGGACGCCTGTAGTTGACACAAACATGGCCGTCTGTAGGTGACAGAAACATGGCCATATGTAGGTGAAATAAACATGGCCGTCTGTAGGTGATAAAATCATGGACGCATGTAGGTGCGACACACATGGCCATAGGTAGGTGACATAAACGTGGACGCCTGTAGTTGACACAAACATGGCCATCTGTAGGTGACACAAAAAAGGCCGTCTGTAGATGACACAAACATGGCTGTCTGTAGGTGACAGAAACAATGCCGTCTGTAGATGACACAAGCATGGCCATCTGTAGATGACACAAACATGGCCGTCTGTAGGTGACACACACATGGCCGCCTGTAGGTGACAGAAACATGGCCGTCTGTAGGTGACAGAAACATGGCCGTCTGTAGCTGACACAAACATGGCCGCCTGTAGGTGACAGAAACATGGCTGTCTTTAGGAGACAGAAACATGGCCGTCTGTAGATGACACAAACATGGCCATCTGCAGGTAACACAAACATGGCCGTCTGTAGGTGACACAAAGATGGCCATTTGTAGGTAACACAAACATGGCTGTCTATAGGTGACACAAACATGGTCGGCTGCAGGTGACACAAACATTGCCATCTGTAGGTGACACAAACATGGCCATCTGTAGGTGACACAAACTTGGCCGCCTGTAGATGACACAAACATGGCCATCTGGAGGTGACACAAAATGGCCGTATGGAATTGACACAATCATAGCCGTATGTAGGTGGCAGAAACATGGCCGTCTGTAGGTGACACAAACATTGGCTATCTGTAGAAGAAACAATCATGGCCATCTGTCAATGACACAAACATGGCCATCTGTAGATGATACAAACATGGCCGTCTGTAGATGACACAAACATGGCTCTCTATAGATGACACAAACATGGCCGTCTGTAGATAACACAAACATGGCCGTCTGTAGATGATGGAAACATGGCCGTCTGTAGATGATACAATCATGGCCGTTTGTAGATGACACAAACATGGCCATCTGTAGATGAAACAATCATGGCCGTCTGTAGATGACACAAACATGGCTGTCTGTAGGTGACAGAAACAATGCCGTCTGCAGATGACACAAACACGGCCATCTGTAGATGACACAAACATGGCCGTCTGTAGGTGACACAGACATGGCCGTCTGTAGGTGACACAAACATGGCCACCTGTAGGTGACAGAAACATGGCTGTCTGTAGGAGACAGAAACATGGCCATCTGTAGATGACACAAACATGGCCATCTGCAGGTAACACAAACATGGCCGTCTGTCGGTGACACAAAGATGGCCATCTGTAGGTAACACGAACATGGCTGTCTATAGGTGACACAAACATGGCTGTCTGTAGATGACACAAACATGGCCACCTGTAGGTAACAGAAATATGGCCGCCTGTAGGTGACACAAACATTGCCATCTGTAGGTGACACAAACATGGCCATCTGTAGGTGACACAAACTTGGCCACCTGTTGATGACACAAACATGGCCGTCTGGAGGTGACACAAACATGGCCGTATGGAGGTGACACAAACATAGCCGTATGTAGGTGGCAGAAATATGGCCGTCTGTAGGTGACACAAACATGGCCATCTGTTGATGAAACAATTATGGCCAAATGTGGATGACACAAACATGGCCATCTGTAGATGATACTATCATGGCCGTCTGTAGATGACACAAACATGGCTGTCTATAAATGACACAAACATGGCCGTCTGTAGATAACACAAACATGGCCATCCGTAGATGACACAAACATGGCCATCTGTAGATGAAACAATCATGGCTGTCTGTAGATGACACAAACATGGCCGTCTGCAGACAACACAAACATGGCCGTCCGTAGTAGACAGAAACATGGCCGTCTGTAGATGAAACAATCATGGCCGTCTGTAGATGACACAAACATGGCTGTCTATAAATGACACAAACATGGCCGTCTGTAGATAACACAAACATGGCCATCCGTAGATGACACAAACATGGCCATCTGTAGATGAAACAATCATGGCTGTCTGTAGATGACACAAACATGGCCGTCTGCAGACAACACAAACATGGCCGTCCGTAGTAGACAGAAACATGGCCGTCTGTAGATGAAACAATCATGGCAGTCTGTAGATGACACAAACATGGCCATCTGTAGATAACACAAACATGGCCATCTGTAGATGACAGAAACATGGCCGACTGTAGATGACACAAACATGGCCGGTAGTATGTGACCGAAACATGGCCATCTGTATGTGACAGAAACATGGCCGTCTGTAGCTGACAAAAATATGTCCGTCTGTAGGTGACAGAAATATGGCTGTCTGCAGGTGACAGAAACATGGCCGTCTGTTGCTGACACAAACTTGGCCATCTGTAGGTTACACAAACATGGCCATCTGTAGGTGACAGGAGCATGGCCATCTGTAGGAGACATAAACATGGCCATCTGTAGATGACACAAACATGGCCATCTGATGCTGACAGAGACATGGCCATCTGTAGGTGACAGAAACATGGGCATATGTAGGTGAAAAAACATGGATGCCTGTAGGTGACACACACATGGCCATATTTAGGTTATATAAACATGGACGCCTGTAGTTGACACAAATATGGCCGTCTGTATGTGAGAGAAACATGGCCATATGTAGGTGACATAAACATGGCCGTCTGTAGGTGACAAATACGTGGCCGTCTGTAGGTGACAATAACATGGATGCATGTAGGTGCAACACACATGGCCATAGGTAGGTGACATAAACTTGGATGCCTGTAGTTGACACAAACATGGCCGTCTGTAGGTGACACAAAAAAGGCCGTCTGTAGATGACACAAACATGGCCCTATGTAGGTGACAGAAAGATGGCCGTCTCTAGATGACACAAACATGGCCATCTGTAGATGACACAAATATGGCCGTCTGTAGGTGACACAAACATTGCCGTCTGTAGGAGACAGAAACATGGCCATCTGTAGATGACACAAACATGGCTATCTGTAGGTGACACAAACTTGGCTGCCTGTAGATGACATAAACATGGTCATCTGGAGGTGACACAAACATGGCCCTATGTAGGTGGCAGGAACATGGCCGGCTGTAGGTGACACAAACATGGCCATCTGTAGCTGACACAAACATGGCCATTAGTAATTGACAGAAACATGGCTGTCTGTAGCTGACATTAACATGGCCATTAGTAGGTGACAGAAATATGGCCATCGGTATGTGAAAGAAACATGGCCGTCTGTAACTGGCACAAACATGGTCGTCAGTAGGTCACAGAAACATGGCCGTCTTTAGGTGACAGAAACATGGCCGTCTGTTGCTGATACAAACATGGCCATCTGTAGGTTACACAAACATGGCCATCTTTAGGTAACAGGAGCATGGCCATCTGTAGGAGACATAAACATGGCCAGCTGTAGATGACACAAACATGGCCATCTGAAGCTGACAGAGACATGGCCATCTGCAGGTGGCAGAAACATGGCCATATGTAGGTGAAAAAACATGGACGCCTGTCGGTGACACACACATGGCCATATGTAAGTTATATAAACATGGACGCCTGTAGTTGACACAAACATGGCCGTCTGTAGGTGACAGAAACATGGCCATATGTAGGTGACATAAACATGGCCGTCTGTAGGTGATAAAATCATGGACGCATGTAGGTGCGACACACATGGCCATAGGTAGGTGACATAAACGTGGACGCCTGTAGTTGACACAAACATGGCCATCTGTAGGTGACACAAAAAAGGCCGTCTGTAGATGACACAAACATGGCTGTCTGTAGGTGACAGAAACAATGCCGTCTGTAGATGACACAAGCATGGCCATCTGTAGATGACACAAACATGGCCGTCTGTAGGTGACACACACATGGCCGCCTGTAGGTGACAGAAACATGGCCGTCTGTAGGTGACAGAAACATGGCCGTCTGTAGCTGACACAAACATGGCCGCCTGTAGGTGACAGACACATGGCTGTCTTTAGGAGACAGAAACATGGCCGTCTGTAGATGACACAAACATGGCCATCTGCAGGTAACACAAACATGGCCGTCTGTAGGTGACACAAAGATGGCCATTTGTAGGTAACACAAACATGGCTGTCTATAGGTGACACAAACATGGTCGGCTGCAGGTGACACAAACATTGCCATCTGTAGGTGACACAAACATGGCCATCTGTAGGTGACACAAACTTGGCCGCCTGTAGATGACACAAACATGGCCATCTGGAGGTGACACAAAATGGCCGTATGGAAGTGACACAATCATAGCCGTATGTAGGTGGCAGAAACATGGCCGTCTGTAGGTGACACAAACATTGGCCATCTGTAGAAGAAACAATCATGGCCATCTGTCAATGACACAAACATGGCCATCTGTAGATGATACAAACATGGCCGTCTGTAGATGACACAAACATGGCTCTCTATAGATGACACAAACATGGCCGTCTGTAGATAACACAAACATGGCCGTCTGTAGATGATGGAAACATGGCCGTCTGTAGATGATACAATCATGGCCGTTTGTAGATGACACAAACATGGCCATCTGTAGATGAAACAATCATGGCCGTCTGTAGATGACAGAAACATAGCCGGCTGTAGGTGACACAAACATTGCCATCTGTAGGTGACACAAACATGGCCATCTGGAGGTGACACAAACATGGCCGTATGCAGGTGACACAAACATAGCCATATGTAGGTGGCAGAACCATGGCCGTCTGTAGGTGACACAAACATGGCCATCTGTAGATGAAACAATCATGGCCATCTGTCGATGACACAAACATGGCCATCTGTAGATGATACAAACATGGCCGTCTGTAGATGACACAAACATGGCTGTCTATAAATGACACAAACATGGCCGTCTCTGGTTAACACAAACATGACCGTCCGTCGATGACAGAAACATGGCCGTCTGTAGATGAAACAATCATGGCCGTCTGTAGATGACACAAACATGGCCATCTGTAGATGAAACAATCATGGCCGTCTGTAGATGACACAAACATGGCCGTCTGTAGATAACACAAACATGGCCGTCCGTTGTAGAGAGAAACATGGCCGTCTGTAGATGAAACAATCATGGCCATCTGTAGATGACACAAACATGGCCATCTGTAGATAACACAAACATGACCTTCTGTAGATGACAGAAACATGGCCGACTGTAGATGACACAAACATGGCCGTTAGTATGTGACAGAAACATGGCCATCTGTATGTGACAGAAACATGGCCGTCTGTAGCTGACAAAAATATGGCCATCTGTAGGTGACAGAAACATGGCCATCTGTAGATGACAGATACATGGCCGTCTGTTGCTGACACAAACTTGGCCATCTGTAGGTTACACAAACATGGCCATCTGTAGGTGACAGTAGCTTGTCCATCTGTAGGAGACATAAACATGGCCATCTGTAGATGACACAAACATGGCCATCTGAAGCTGACAGAGACATGGCCATCTGTAGGTGACAGAAACATGGGCATATATAGGTGAAAAAACATGGACGCCTGTAGGTGACACACACATGGCCATATGTAGGTAATATAAACATGGATGCCTGTAGTTGACACAAATATGGCCGTCTGTATGTGAGAGAAACATGGCCATATGTAGGTGACATAAACATGGCCGTCTGTAGGTGATAAATACATGGCCGTCTGTAGGTGACAAAAACATGGATGCATGTAGGTGCAACACACATGGCCATAGGTAGGTGACATAAACTTGGACGCCTGTAGTTGACACAAACATGGCCGTCTGTAGGTGACACAAAGAAGGCCGTCTGTAGATGACACAAACATGGCCGTATCTAGGTGACAGAAAGATGGCCGTCTCTAGATGACACAAACATGGCCATCTGTAAATGACACAAATATGGCCGTCTGTAGGTGACACAAACATGGCCGTCTGTAGGAGATAGAAACATGGCCGTCTGTAGATGACACAAACATTGCCGTCTGTAGGTGACACAAAAAAGGCCATCTGGAGGTGACACAAACATGGCCGTATGTAGGTGGCAAAAACATGGCCGGCTGTAGGTGACACAAACATGGCCATCTGTAGATGAAACAATCATGTCCATCTGTAGCTGACACAAACATGGCCGTTAGAAGGTGACAGAAACATGGCCATCTGTATGTGGCAGAAACTAGGCCGTCTGTAGCTGACACAAACATGGCCATCTGTAGGTGACAGAAACATGGCTGTCTGTAGGAGACAGAAACATGGCCGTCTGTAGATGACACAAACATGGCCATCTGCAGGTAACACAACATGGCCGTCTGTAGGTGGCACAAAGATGGCCATCTGTAGGTAACACGAACATGGCTGTCTATAGGTGACACAAACATGGCCGTCTGTAGATGACACAAACATGGCCGCCTGTAGGTAACAGAAACATGGCCGGCTGTAGGTGACACAAACATTGCCATCTGTAGGTGACACAAACATGGCCATCTGTAGGTGACACAAACTTGGCCGCCTGTAGATGACACAAACATGGCCATTTGGAGGTGATACAAACATGGCCGTATGGAGGTGACACAAACATAGCCGTATGTAGGTGGCAGAAACATGGCTGTCTGTAGGTGACACAAACATGGCCATCTGTCGATGACACAAACATGGCCATCAGTTGATGATACAAACATGGCCGTCTGTAGATGACACAAACATGGCTGTCTATAGATGACACACACATGGCCGTCTGTAGATAACACAAACATGGCCGTCCGTAGATGACGGAAATATGGCCGTCTGTAGATGAAACAATCATGGCCATCTGTAGCTGACACAAACATGGCCGTTAGAAGGGGACAGAAACATGGCCATCTGTATGTGGCAGAAATATGGCCGTCTGTAGCTGACACAAACATGGCCATCTGTAGCTGACACAAACATGGCCATTAGTAGGTGACAGAAACATGGCCAACTGTAGCTGACACAAACATGGCCGTTAGTAGGTGACAGAAACATGGCCGTCTTTATGTGACAGAAACATGGCCATCTGTACCTGACACAAACATGGCCATTTGTAGCTGACACAAACATATCCATTAGTAGCTGACACAAACATGGCCATTTGTAAGTGACACAAACATGGCCATCTGTAGCTGACACAAACATGGCCATTAGTAATTGACAGAAACATGGCCGTCTGTATGTGACAGAATCATGGCCGTCTGTAGGTGACACAGACATGGCCGTCTGTAGGTGACAGAAGCATGGCCGTCAGTAGGTGACAGAAACATGGCTGTCTGTTGCTGACACAAACATGGCCATCTGTAGGTTACACAAACATGGCCATCTGTAGGTGACAGGAGCATGGCCATCTGTAGGAGACATAAACATGGCCATCTGTAGATGACACAAATATGGCCATCTGAAGCTGACAGAGACATGGCCATCTGTAGGTGACAGAAACATGACCATATATAGGTGAAAAAACATGGACGCCTGTAGGTGACACACACATGGCCATATGTAGGTTATATAAACATGGATGCCTGTAGTTGACACAAACATGGCCGTCTGCAGGTGAGAGAAACAGGGCAATATATAGGTGACATAAACATGGCCATCTGCAGGTGACAAATACATGGCCGTCTGTAGGTGACAAATAAATGGCCGTCTGTAGGTGACAAAAACATGGACGCATGTAGGTGCAACACACATGGCCATAGGTAGGTGACATAAACGTGAACGCCTGTAGTTGACACAAACATGGCCGTCTGTAGGTGACACAAAAAAGACCGTCTGTAGATGACACAAACATTGCCATCTGTAGGTGACACAAACATGGCCATCTGTAGGTGACACAAACTTGGCCGCCTGTAGATGACACAAACATGGCCATTTGGAGGTGATACAAACATGGCCGTATGGAGGTGACACAAACATAGCCGTATGTAGGTGGCAGAAACATGGCTGTCTGTAGGTGACACAAACATGGCCATCTGCAGATGAAACAATCATGGCCATCTGTCGATGACACAAACATGGCCATCTGTAGATGATACAAACATGGCCGTCTGTAGATGACAGAAACATGGCTGTCTATAGATGACACACACATGGCCGTCTGTAGATAACACAAACATGGCCGTCCGTAGATGACGGAAATATGGCCGTCTGTAGATGAAACAATCATGACCATCTGTAGCTGACACAAACATGGCCGTTAGAAGGTGACAGAAACATGGCCATCTGTATGTGGCAGAAACATGGCCGTCTGTAGCTGACACAAACATGGCCATCTGTAGCTGACACAAACATGGCCATTAGTAGGTGACAGAAACATGGCCAACTGTAGCTGACACAAACATGGCCGTTAGTAGGTGACAGAAACATGGCCGTCTTTATGTGACAGAAACATGGCCATCTGTACCTGACACAAACATGGCCATTTGTAGCTGACACAAACATATCCATTAGTAGCTGACACAAACATGGCCATTTGTAAGTGACACAAACATGGCCATCTGTAGCTGACACAAACATGGCCATTAGTAATTGACAGAAACATGGCCGTCTGTATGTGACAGAATCATGGCCGTCTGTAGGTGACACAAACATGGCCGTCTGTAGGTGACAGAAACATGGCTGTCTGTTGCTGACACAAACATGGCCATCTGTAGGTTACACAAACATGGCCATCTGTAGGTGACAGGAGCATGGCCAGCTGTAGGAGACATAAACATGGCCATCTGTAGATGACACAAACATGGCCATCTGAAGCTGACAGAGACATGGCCATCTGTAGGTGACAGAAACATGACCATATATAGGTGAAAAAACATGGACGCCTGTAGGTGACACACACATGGCCATATGTAGGTTATATAAACATGGATGCCTGTAGTTGACACAAACATGGCCGTCTGTAGGTGAGAGAAACAGGGCAATATATAGGTGACATAAACATGGCCATCTGTAGGTGACAAATACATGGCCGTCTGTAGCTGACAAATACATGGCCGTCTGTAGGTGACAAAAACATGGACGCATGTAGGTGCAACACACATTGCCATAGGTAGGTGACATAAACGTGAACGCCTGTAGTTGACACAAACATGGCTGTCTGTAGGTGACACAAAAAAGACTGTCTGTAGATGACACAAACCTGGCCGTCTGTAGGTGACAGAATCATGGCCGTCTGTAGATGAAACAATCATGGCCATCCGTAGATGAGAGAAACATGGCCGACTGTAGATGACACAAATATGGCCGACAGTAGGTGACACAAACATGGCCAACTGTAGGTGACACAAACATGGCCATCTGTAGATGACACAAACATGGCTGTTAGTAGGTGACAGAAACATGGCCATCTGTAGCTGACACAAAAATGGCCGTTAGTAGGTGACAGAAACATGGCTGTCTGTATTTGTCAGAAACATGGCCGTCTGTAGCTGACACAAACATGGCCGTCAGTAGCTGACACAAACATGGCCATTTGTAAGTGACACAAACATGGCCATCTGTAGCTGACACAAACATGGCCGTTAGTAGGTGACAGAAATATGGCCGTCTGTATGTGACAGAAAAATGGCCGTCTTTAGCTGACACAAACATGGCCATCCGTAGCTGAAACAAACATGGCCATTAGTAGGTGACAGAAACATGGCCATCTGTAGCTGACAGAAACATGGCCGTTAGTAGGTGAAAGAAATATGGCCATCTGTATGTGACAGAAACATGGCCGTCTGTAACTGACACAAACATGGTCTTCAGTAGGTGACAGAAACATGGCCGCCTGTAGATGACACAAACATGGCCATCTGTAGGTGACACAAACATGGCTGTCTGTAGGTGACATAAACATGGCCGTCTGTAGATGACAGAAATATGGCCATCTGTATGTGAGAGAAACATGGCCGTCTCTAACTGACACAAACATCGTCGTCAGTAGGTGACAGAAACATGGCCATCTTTAGGTGACAGAAACATGGCCGTCTGTTGCTGATACAAACATGGCCATCTGTTGGTTACACAAACATGGCCGTCTGTAGGAGACAGAAACATGGCCGTCTGTAGATGACACAAACATTGACGTCTGTAGGTGTAACAAAAAAGGCCATCTGGAGGTGACACAAACATGGCCGTATGTAGGTGGCAAAAACATGGCCGGCTGTAGGTGACACAAACATGGCCATCTGTAGATGAAACAATCATGGCCATCTGTAGCTGACACAAACATGGCCATTAGAAGGTGACAGAAACATGGCCATCTGTATGTGGCAGAAACATGGCCGTCTGTAGCTGACACAAACATGGCCATCTGTAGCTGACACAAACATGGCCATCTGTTGATGAAACAATTATGGCCAAATGTGGATGACACAAACATGGCCATCTGTAGATGATACTATCATGGCCGTCTGTAGATGACACAAACATGGCTGTCTATAAATGACACAAACATGGCCGTCTGTAGATAACACAAACATGGCCATCCGTAGATGACACAAACATGGCCATCTGTAGATGAAACAATCATGGCTGTCTGTAGATGACACAAACATGGCCGTCTGCAGACAACACAAACATGGCCGTCCGTAGTAGACAGAAACCTGGCCGTCTGTAGATGAAACAATCATGGCCGTCTGTAGATGACACAAACATGGCTGTCTATAAATGACACAAACATGGCCGTCTGTAGATAACACAAACATGGCCATCCGTAGATGACACAAACATGGCCATCTGTAGATGAAACAATCATGGCTGTCTGTAGATGACACAAACATGGCCGTCTGCAGACAACACAAACATGGCCGTCCGTAGTAGACAGAAACATGGCCGTCTGTAGATGAAACAATCATGGCAGTCTGTAGATGACACAAACATGGCCATCTGTAGATAACACAAACATGGCCATCTGTAGATGACAGAAACATGGCCGACTGTAGATGACACAAACATGGCCGGTAGTATGTGACCGAAACATGGCCATCTGTATGTGACAGAAACATGGCCGTCTGTAGCTGACAAAAATATGTCCGTCTGTAGGTGACAGAAATATGGCTGTCTGCAGGTGACAGAAACATGGCCGTCTGTTGCTGACACAAACTTGGCCATCTGTAGGTTACACAAACATGGCCATCTGTAGGTGACAGGAGCATGGCCATCTGTAGGAGACATAAACATGGCCATCTGTAGATGACACAAACATGGCCATCTGATGCTGACAGAGACATGGCCATCTGTAGGTGACAGAAACATGGGCATATGTAGGTGAAAAAACATGGATGCCTGTAGGTGACACACACATGGCCATATGTAGGTTATATAAACATGGACGCCTGTAGTTGACACAAATATGGCCGTCTGTATGTGAGAGAAACATGGCCATATGTAGGTGACATAAACATGGCCGTCTGTAGGTGACAAATACGTGGCCGTCTGTAGGTGACAATAACATGGATGCATGTAGGTGCAACACACATGGCCATAGGTAGGTGACATAAACTTGGATGCCTGTAGTTGACACAAACATGGCCGTCTGTAGGTGACACAAAAAAGGCCGTCTGTAGATGACACAAACATGGCCCTATGTAGGTGACAGAAAGATGGCCGTCTCTAGATGACACAAACATGGCCATCTGTAGATGACACAAATATGGCCGTCTGTAGGTGACACAAACATTGCCGTCTGTAGGAGACAGAAACATGGCCATCTGTAGATGACACAAACATGGCTATCTGTAGGTGACACAAACTTGGCCGCCTGTAGATGACATAAACATGGTCATCTGGAGGTGACACAAACATGGCCCTATGTAGGTGGCAGGAACATGGCCGGCTGTAGGTGACACAAACATGGCCATCTGTAGCTGACACAAACATGGCCATTAGTAATTGACAGAAACATGGCCGTCTGTAGCTGACATTAACATGGCCATTAGTAGGTGACAGAAATATGGCCATCTGTATGTGAAAGAAACATGGCCGTCTGTAACTGGCACAAACATGGTCGTCAGTAGGTCACAGAAACATGGCCGTCTTTAGGTGACAGAAACATGGCCGTCTGTTGCTGATACAAACATGGCCATCTGTAGGTTACACAAACATGGCCATCTTTAGGTAACAGGAGCATGGCCATCTGTAGGAGACATAAACATGGCCAGCTGTAGATGACACAAACATGGCCATCTGAAGCTGACAGAGACATGGCCATCTGCAGGTGGCAGAAACATGGCCATATGTAGGTGAAAAAACATGGACGCCTGTCGGTGACACACACATGGCCATATGTAAGTTATATAAACATGGACGCCTGTAGTTGACACAAACATGGCCGTCTGTAGGTGACAGAAACATGGCCATATGTAGGTGAAATAAACATGGCCGTCTGTAGGTGATAAAATCATGGACGCATGTAGGTGCGACACACATGGCCATAGGTAGGTGACATAAACGTGGACGCCTGTAGTTGACACAAACATGGCCATCTGTAGGTGACACAAAAAAGGCCGTCTGTAGATGACACAAACATGGCTGTCTGTAGGTGACAGAAACAATGCCGTCTGTAGATGACACAAGCATGGCCATCTGTAGATGACACAAACATGGCCGTCTGTAGGTGACACACACATGGCCGCCTGTAGGTGACAGAAACATGGCCGTCTGTAGGTGACAGAAACATGGCCGTCTGTAGCTGACACAAACATGGCCGCCTGTAGGTGACAGAAACATGGCTGTCTTTAGGAGACAGAAACATGGCCGTCTGTAGATGACACAAACATGGCCATCTGCAGGTAACACAAACATGGCCGTCTGTAGGTGACACAAAGATGGCCATTTGTAGGTAACACAAACATGGCTGTCTATAGGTGACACAAACATGGTCGGCTGCAGGTGACACAAACATTGCCATCTGTAGGTGACACAAACATGGCCATCTGTAGGTGACACAAACTTGGCCGCCTGTAGATGACACAAACATGGCCATCTGGAGGTGACACAAAATGGCCGTATGGAATTGACACAATCATAGCCGTATGTAGGTGGCAGAAACATGGCCGTCTGTAGGTGACACAAACATTGGCTATCTGTAGAAGAAACAATCATGGCCATCTGTCAATGACACAAACATGGCCATCTGTAGATGATACAAACATGGCCGTCTGTAGATGACACAAACATGGCTCTCTATAGATGACACAAACATGGCCGTCTGTAGATAACACAAACATGGCCGTCTGTAGATGATGGAAACATGGCCGTCTGTAGATGATACAATCATGGCCGTTTGTAGATGACACAAACATGGCCATCTGTAGATGAAACAATCATGGCCGTCTGTAGATGACACAAACATGGCTGTCTGTAGGTGACAGAAACAATGCCGTCTGCAGATGACACAAACACGGCCATCTGTAGATGACACAAACATGGCCGTCTGTAGGTGACACAGACATGGCCGTCTGTAGGTGACACAAACATGGCCACCTGTAGGTGACAGAAACATGGCTGTCTGTAGGAGACAGAAACATGGCCATCTGTAGATGACACAAACATGGCCATCTGCAGGTAACACAAACATGGCCGTCTGTCGGTGACACAAAGATGGCCATCTGTAGGTAACACGAACATGGCTGTCTATAGGTGACACAAACATGGCTGTCTGTAGATGACACAAACATGGCCACCTGTAGGTAACAGAAATATGGCCGCCTGTAGGTGACACAAACATTGCCATCTGTAGGTGACACAAACATGGCCATCTGTAGGTGACACAAACTTGGCCACCTGTTGATGACACAAACATGGCCGTCTGGAGGTGACACAAACATGGCCGTATGGAGGTGACACAAACATAGCCGTATGTAGGTGGCAGAAATATGGCCGTCTGTAGGTGACACAAACATGGCCATCTGTTGATGAAACAATTATGGCCAAATGTGGATGACACAAACATGGCCATCTGTAGATGATACTATCATGGCCGTCTGTAGATGACACAAACATGGCTGTCTATAAATGACACAAACATGGCCGTCTGTAGATAACACAAACATGGCCATCCGTAGATGACACAAACATGGCCATCTGTAGATGAAACAATCATGGCTGTCTGTAGATGACACAAACATGGCCGTCTGCAGACAACACAAACATGGCCGTCCGTAGTAGACAGAAACATGGCCGTCTGTAGATGAAACAATCATGGCCGTCTGTAGATGACACAAACATGGCTGTCTATAAATGACACAAACATGGCCGTCTGTAGATAACACAAACATGGCCATCCGTAGATGACACAAACATGGCCATCTGTAGATGAAACAATCATGGCTGTCTGTAGATGACACAAACATGGCCGTCTGCAGACAACACAAACATGGCCGTCCGTAGTAGACAGAAACATGGCCGTCTGTAGATGAAACAATCATGGCAGTCTGTAGATGACACAAACATGGCCATCTGTAGATAACACAAACATGGCCATCTGTAGATGACAGAAACATGGCCGACTGTAGATGACACAAACATGGCCGGTAGTATGTGACCGAAACATGGCCATCTGTATGTGACAGAAACATGGCCGTCTGTAGCTGACAAAAATATGTCCGTCTGTAGGTGACAGAAATATGGCTGTCTGCAGGTGACAGAAACATGGCCGTCTGTTGCTGACACAAACTTGGCCATCTGTAGGTTACACAAACATGGCCATCTGTAGGTGACAGGAGCATGGCCATCTGTAGGAGACATAAACATGGCCATCTGTAGATGACACAAACATGGCCATCTGATGCTGACAGAGACATGGCCATCTGTAGGTGACAGAAACATGGGCATATGTAGGTGAAAAAACATGGATGCCTGTAGGTGACACACACATGGCCATATTTAGGTTATATAAACATGGACGCCTGTAGTTGACACAAATATGGCCGTCTGTATGTGAGAGAAACATGGCCATATGTAGGTGACATAAACATGGCCGTCTGTAGGTGACAAATACGTGGCCGTCTGTAGGTGACAATAACATGGATGCATGTAGGTGCAACACACATGGCCATAGGTAGGTGACATAAACTTGGATGCCTGTAGTTGACACAAACATGGCCGTCTGTAGGTGACACAAAAAAGGCCGTCTGTAGATGACACAAACATGGCCCTATGTAGGTGACAGAAAGATGGCCGTCTCTAGATGACACAAACATGGCCATCTGTAGATGACACAAATATGGCCGTCTGTAGGTTACACAAACATTGCCGTCTGTAGGAGACAGAAACATGGCCATCTGTAGATGACACAAACATGGCTATCTGTAGGTGACACAAACTTGGCTGCCTGTAGATGACATAAACATGGTCATCTGGAGGTGACACAAACATGGCCCTATGTAGGTGGCAGGAACATGGCCGGCTGTAGGTGACACAAACATGGCCATCTGTAGCTGACACAAACATGGCCATTAGTAATTGACAGAAACATGGCTGTCTGTAGCTGACATTAACATGGCCATTAGTAGGTGACAGAAATATGGCCATCGGTATGTGAAAGAAACATGGCCGTCTGTAACTGGCACAAACATGGTCGTCAGTAGGTCACAGAAACATGGCCGTCTTTAGGTGACAGAAACATGGCCGTCTGTTGCTGATACAAACATGGCCATCTGTAGGTTACACAAACATGGCCATCTTTAGGTAACAGGAGCATGGCCATCTGTAGGAGACATAAACATGGCCAGCTGTAGATGACACAAACATGGCCATCTGAAGCTGACAGAGACATGGCCATCTGCAGGTGGCAGAAACATGGCCATATGTAGGTGAAAAAACATGGACGCCTGTCGGTGACACACACATGGCCATATGTAAGTTATATAAACATGGACGCCTGTAGTTGACACAAACATGGCCGTCTGTAGGTGACAGAAACATGGCCATATGTAGGTGACATAAACATGGCCGTCTGTAGGTGATAAAATCATGGACGCATGTAGGTGCGACACACATGGCCATAGGTAGGTGACATAAACGTGGACGCCTGTAGTTGACACAAACATGGCCATCTGTAGGTGACACAAAAAAGGCCGTCTGTAGATGACACAAACATGGCTGTCTGTAGGTGACAGAAACAATGCCGTCTGTAGATGACACAAGCATGGCCATCTGTAGATGACACAAACATGGCCGTCTGTAGGTGACACACACATGGCCGCCTGTAGGTGACAGAAACATGGCCGTCTGTAGGTGACAGAAACATGGCCGTCTGTAGCTGACACAAACATGGCCGCCTGTAGGTGACAGAAACATGGCTGTCTTTAGGAGACAGAAACATGGCCGTCTGTAGATGACACAAACATGGCCATCTGCAGGTAACACAAACATGGCCGTCTGTAGGTGACACAAAGATGGCCATTTGTAGGTAACACAAACATGGCTGTCTATAGGTGACACAAACATGGTCGGCTGCAGGTGACACAAACATTGCCATCTGTAGGTGACACAAACATGGCCATCTGTAGGTGACACAAACTTGGCCGCCTGTAGATGACACAAACATGGCCATCTGGAGGTGACACAAAATGGCCGTATGGAAGTGACACAATCATAGCCGTATGTAGGTGGCAGAAACATGGCCGTCTGTAGGTGACACAAACATTGGCCATCTGTAGAAGAAACAATCATGGCCATCTGTCAATGACACAAACATGGCCATCTGTAGATGATACAAACATGGCCGTCTGTAGATGACACAAACATGGCTCTCTATAGATGACACAAACATGGCCGTCTGTAGATAACACAAACATGGCCGTCTGTAGATGATGGAAACATGGCCGTCTGTAGATGATACAATCATGGCCGTTTGTAGATGACACAAACATGGCCATCTGTAGATGAAACAATCATGGCCGTCTGTAGATGACAGAAACATAGCCGGCTGTAGGTGACACAAACATTGCCATCTGTAGGTGACACAAACATGGCCATCTGGAGGTGACACAAACATGGCCGTATGCAGGTGACACAAACATAGCCATATGTAGGTGGCAGAACCATGGCCGTCTGTAGGTGACACAAACATGGCCATCTGTAGATGAAACAATCATGGCCATCTGTCGATGACACAAACATGGCCATCTGTAGATGATACAAACATGGCCGTCTGTAGATGACACAAACATGGCTGTCTATAACTGACACAAACATGGCCGTCTCTGGTTAACACAAACATGACCGTCCGTCGATGACAGAAACATGGCCGTCTGTAGATGAAACAATCATGGCCGTCTGTAGATGACACAAACATGGCCATCTGTAGATGAAACAATCATGGCCGTCTGTAGATGACACAAACATGGCCGTCTGTAGATAACACAAACATGGCCGTCCGTTGTAGAGAGAAACATGGCCGTCTGTAGATGAAACAATCATGGCCATCTGTAGATGACACAAACATGGCCATCTGTAGATAACACAAACATGACCTTCTGTAGATGACAGAAACATGGCCGACTGTAGATGACACAAACATGGCCGTTAGTATGTGACAGAAACATGGCCATCTGTATGTGACAGAAACATGGCCGTCTGTAGCTGACAAAAATATGGCCATCTGTAGGTGACAGAAACATGGCCATCTGTAGATGACAGATACATGGCCGTCTGTTGCTGACACAAACTTGGCCATCTGTAGGTTACACAAACATGGCCATCTGTAGGTGACAGTAGCTTGTCCATCTGTAGGAGACATAAACATGGCCATCTGTAGATGACACAAACATGGCCATCTGAAGCTGACAGAGACATGGCCATCTGTAGGTGACAGAAACATGGGCATATATAGGTGAAAAAACATGGACGCCTGTAGGTGACACACACATGGCCATATGTAGGTAATATAAACATGGATGCCTGTAGTTGACACAAATATGGCCGTCTGTATGTGAGAGAAACATGGCCATATGTAGGTGACATAAACATGGCCGTCTGTAGGTGATAAATACATGGCCGTCTGTAGGTGACAAAAACATGGATGCATGTAGGTGCAACACACATGGCCATAGGTAGGTGACATAAACTTGGACGCCTGTAGTTGACACAAACATGGCCGTCTGTAGGTGACACAAAGAAGGCCGTCTGTAGATGACACAAACATGGCCGTATCTAGGTGACAGAAAGATGGCCGTCTCTAGATGACACAAACATGGCCATCTGTAAATGACACAAATATGGCCGTCTGTAGGTGACACAAACATGGCCGTCTGTAGGAGATAGAAACATGGCCGTCTGTAGATGACACAAACATTGCCGTCTGTAGGTGACACAAAAAAGGCCATCTGGAGGTGACACAAACATGGCCGTATGTAGGTGGCAAAAACATGGCCGGCTGTAGGTGACACAAACATGGCCATCTGTAGATGAAACAATCATGTCCATCTGTAGCTGACACAAACATGGCCGTTAGAAGGTGACAGAAACATGGCCATCTGTATGTGGCAGAAACTAGGCCGTCTGTAGCTGACACAAACATGGCCATCTGTAGGTGACAGAAACATGGCTGTCTGTAGGAGACAGAAACATGGCCGTCTGTAGATGACACAAACATGGCCATCTGCAGGTAACACAACATGGCCGTCTGTAGGTGGCACAAAGATGGCCATCTGTAGGTAACACGAACATGGCTGTCTATAGGTGACACAAACATGGCCGTCTGTAGATGACACAAACATGGCCGCCTGTAGGTAACAGAAACATGGCCGGCTGTAGGTGACACAAACATTGCCATCTGTAGGTGACACAAACATGGCCATCTGTAGGTGACACAAACTTGGCCGCCTGTAGATGACACAAACATGGCCATTTGGAGGTGATACAAACATGGCCGTATGGAGGTGACACAAACATAGCCGTATGTAGGTGGCAGAAACATGGCTGTCTGTAGGTGACACAAACATGGCCATCTGTCGATGACACAAACATGGCCATCAGTTGATGATACAAACATGGCCGTCTGTAGATGACACAAACATGGCTGTCTATAGATGACACACACATGGCCGTCTGTAGATAACACAAACATGGCCGTCCGTAGATGACGGAAATATGGCCGTCTGTAGATGAAACAATCATGGCCATCTGTAGCTGACACAAACATGGCCGTTAGAAGGGGACAGAAACATGGCCATCTGTATGTGGCAGAAATATGGCCGTCTGTAGCTGACACAAACATGGCCATCTGTAGCTGACACAAACATGGCCATTAGTAGGTGACAGAAACATGGCCAACTGTAGCTGACACAAACATGGCCGTTAGTAGGTGACAGAAACATGGCCGTCTTTATGTGACAGAAACATGGCCATCTGTACCTGACACAAACATGGCCATTTGTAGCTGACACAAACATATCCATTAGTAGCTGACACAAACATGGCCATTTGTAAGTGACACAAACATGGCCATCTGTAGCTGACACAAACATGGCCATTAGTAATTGACAGAAACATGGCCGTCTGTATGTGACAGAATCATGGCCGTCTGTAGGTGACACAGACATGGCCGTCTGTAGGTGACAGAAGCATGGCCGTCAGTAGGTGACAGAAACATGGCTGTCTGTTGCTGACACAAACATGGCCATCTGTAGGTTACACAAACATGGCCATCTGTAGGTGACAGGAGCATGGCCATCTGTAGGAGACATAAACATGGCCATCTGTAGATGACACAAATATGGCCATCTGAAGCTGACAGAGACATGGCCATCTGTAGGTGACAGAAACATGACCATATATAGGTGAAAAAACATGGACGCCTGTAGGTGACACACACATGGCCATATGTAGGTTATATAAACATGGATGCCTGTAGTTGACACAAACATGGCCGTCTGCAGGTGAGAGAAACAGGGCAATATATAGGTGACATAAACATGGCCATCTGCAGGTGACAAATACATGGCCGTCTGTAGGTGACAAATAAATGGCCGTCTGTAGGTGACAAAAACATGGACGCATGTAGGTGCAACACACATGGCCATAGGTAGGTGACATAAACGTGAACGCCTGTAGTTGACACAAACATGGCCGTCTGTAGGTGACACAAAAAAGACCGTCTGTAGATGACACAAACATTGCCATCTGTAGGTGACACAAACATGGCCATCTGTAGGTGACACAAACTTGGCCGCCTGTAGATGACACAAACATGGCCATTTGGAGGTGATACAAACATGGCCGTATGGAGGTGACACAAACATAGCCGTATGTAGGTGGCAGAAACATGGCTGTCTGTAGGTGACACAAACATGGCCATCTGCAGATGAAACAATCATGGCCATCTGTCGATGACACAAACATGGCCATCTGTAGATGATACAAACATGGCCGTCTGTAGATGACAGAAACATGGCTGTCTATAGATGACACACACATGGCCGTCTGTAGATAACACAAACATGGCCGTCCGTAGATGACGGAAATATGGCCGTCTGTAGATGAAACAATCATGACCATCTGTAGCTGACACAAACATGGCCGTTAGAAGGTGACAGAAACATGGCCATCTGTATGTGGCAGAAACATGGCCGTCTGTAGCTGACACAAACATGGCCATCTGTAGCTGACACAAACATGGCCATTAGTAGGTGACAGAAACATGGCCAACTGTAGCTGACACAAACATGGCCGTTAGTAGGTGACAGAAACATGGCCGTCTTTATGTGACAGAAACATGGCCATCTGTACCTGACACAAACATGGCCATTTGTAGCTGACACAAACATATCCATTAGTAGCTGACACAAACATGGCCATTTG
Organism: Somniosus microcephalus; assembly: GCF_052327205.1. Taxonomy (NCBI): domain Eukaryota; kingdom Metazoa; phylum Chordata; class Chondrichthyes; order Squaliformes; family Somniosidae; genus Somniosus; species Somniosus microcephalus. The sequence continues at coordinate 34,399,461 of NW_028225180.1, read as the reverse complement.
TAAGTGACACAAACATGGGCATCTGTAGCTGACACAAACATGGCCATTAGTAATTGACAGAAACATGGCCGTCTGTATGTGACAGAATCATGGCCGTCTGTAGGTGACACAAACATGGCCGTCTGTAGGTGACAGAAACATGGCTGTCTGTTGCTGACACAAACATGGCCATCTGTAGGTTACACAAACATGGCCATCTGTAGGTGACAGGAGCATGGCCAGCTGTAGGAGACATAAACATGGCCATCTGTAGATGACACAAACATGGCCATCTGAAGCTGACAGAGACATGGCCATCTGTAGGTGACAGAAACATGACCATATATAGGTGAAAAAACATGGACGCCTGTAGGTGACACACACATGGCCATATGTAGGTTATATAAACATGGATGCCTGTAGTTGACACAAACATGGCCGTCTGTAGGTGAGAGAAACAGGGCAATATATAGGTGACATAAACATGGCCATCTGTAGGTGACAAATACATGGCCGTCTGTAGCTGACAAATACATGGCCGTCTGTAGGTGACAAAAACATGGACGCATGTAGGTGCAACACACATTGCCATAGGTAGGTGACATAAACGTGAACGCCTGTAGTTGACACAAACATGGCTGTCTGTAGGTGACACAAAAAAGACTGTCTGTAGATGACACAAACCTGGCCGTCTGTAGGTGACAGAATCATGGCCGTCTGTAGATGAAACAATCATGGCCATCCGTAGATGAGAGAAACATGGCCGACTGTAGATGACACAAATATGGCCGACAGTAGGTGACACAAACATGGCCAACTGTAGGTGACACAAACATGGCCATCTGTAGATGACACAAACATGGCTGTTAGTAGGTGACAGAAACATGGCCATCTGTAGCTGACACAAAAATGGCCGTTAGTAGGTGACAGAAACATGGCTGTCTGTATTTGTCAGAAACATGGCCGTCTGTAGCTGACACAAACATGGCCGTCAGTAGCTGACACAAACATGGCCATTTGTAAGTGACACAAACATGGCCATCTGTAGCTGACACAAACATGGCCGTTAGTAGGTGACAGAAATATGGCCGTCTGTATGTGACAGAAAAATGGCCGTCTTTAGCTGACACAAACATGGCCATCCGTAGCTGAAACAAACATGGCCATTAGTAGGTGACAGAAACATGGCCATCTGTAGCTGACAGAAACATGGCCGTTAGTAGGTGAAAGAAATATGGCCATCTGTATGTGACAGAAACATGGCCGTCTGTAACTGACACAAACATGGTCTTCAGTAGGTGACAGAAACATGGCCGCCTGTAGATGACACAAACATGGCCATCTGTAGGTGACACAAACATGGCTGTCTGTAGGTGACATAAACATGGCCGTCTGTAGATGACAGAAATATGGCCATCTGTATGTGAGAGAAACATGGCCGTCTCTAACTGACACAAACATCGTCGTCAGTAGGTGACAGAAACATGGCCATCTTTAGGTGACAGAAACATGGCCGTCTGTAGATGACACAAACATTGCCGTCTGTAGGTGTAACAAAAAAGGCCATCTGGAGGTGACACAAACATGGCCGTATGTAGGTGGCAAAAACATGGCCGGCTGTAGGTGACACAAACATGGCCATCTGTAGATGAAACAATCATGGCCATCTGTAGCTGACACAAACATGGCCATTAGAAGGTGACAGAAACATGGCCATCTGTATGTGGCAGAAACATGGCCGTCTGTAGCTGACACAAACATGGCCATCTGTAGCTGACACAAACATGGCCATTAGTAGGTGACAGAAACATGGCCGTCTGTAGCTGACACAAACATGGCCGCCTGTAGGTGACAGAAACATGGCTGTCTGTAGGAGACAGAAACATGGCCGTCTGTAGATGACACAAACATGGCCATCTGCAGGTAACACAAACATGGCCGTCTGTAGGTGAAACAAAGATGGCCATCTGTAGGTAACACGAACATGGCTGTCTATAGGTGACACAAACATGGCCGTCTGTAGATGACACAAACATGGCCGCCTGTAGGTAACAGAAACATGGCCGGCTGTAGGTGACACAAACATTGCCATCTGTAGGTGACACAAACATGGCCATCTGTAGGTGACACAAACTTGGCCGCCTGTAGATGACACAAACATGGCCATTTGGAGGTGTTACAAACATGGCCGTATGGAGGTGACACAAACATAGCCGTATGTAGGTGGCAGAAACATGGCTGTCTGTAGGTGACACAAACATTTCCATCTGTAGATGAAACAATCATGGCCATCTGTCGATGACACAAACATGGCCATCTGTAGATGATACAAACATGGCTGTCTGTAGATGACACAAACATGGCTGTCTATAGATGACACACACATGGCCGTCTGTAGATAACACAAACATGGCCGTCCGTAGATGACGGAAATATGGCCGTCTGTAGATGAAACAATCATGGCCATCTGTAGCTGACACAAACATGGCCGTTAGAAGGTGACAGAAACATGGCCATCTGTAAGTGGCAGAAACATGGCCGTCTGTAGCTGACACAAACATGGCCATCTGTAGCTGACACATACATGGCCATTAGTAGGTGACAGAAACATGGCCAACAGTAGCTGACACAAACATGGCCGTTGTAGGTGACAGAAACATGGCCGTCTTTATGTGACAGAAACATGGCCGTCTGTACCTGACACAAACATGGCCATTTGTAGCTGACACAAACATATCCATTAGTAGCTGACACAAACATGGCCATTTGTAAGTGACACAAACATGGCCATCTGTAGGTGACACAAACATGGCTGTCTGTAGGTAACATAAACATGGCCGTCTGTAGATGACAGAAATATGGCCATCTGTATGTGAGAGAAACATGGCCGTCTCTAACTGACACAAACATCGTCGTCAGTAGGTGACAGAAACATGGCCATCTTTAGGTGACAGAAACATGGCCGTCTGTTGCTGATACAAACATGGCCATCTGTTGGTTACACAAACATGGCCGTCTGTAGGAGACAGAAACATGGCCGTCTGTAGATGACACAAACATTGCCGTCTGTAGGTGTAACAAAAAAGGCCATCTGGAGGTGACACAAACATGGCCGTATGTAGGTGGCAAAAACATGGCCGGCTGTAGGTGACACAAACATGGCCATCTGTAGATGAAACAATCATGGCCATCTGTAGCTGACACAAACATGGCCATTAGAAGGTGACAGAAACATGGCCATCTGTATGTGGCAGAAACATGGCCGTCTGTAGCTGACACAAACATGGCCATCTGTAGCTGACACAAACATGGCCATTAGTAGGTGACAGAAACATGGCCGTCTGTAGCTGACACAAACATGGCCGCCTGTAGGTGACAGAAACATGGCTGTCTGTAGGAGACAGAAACATGGCCGTCTGTAGATGACACAAACATGGCCATCTGCAGGTAACACAAACATGGCCGTCTGTAGGTGAAACAAAGATGGCCATCTGTAGGTAACACGAACATGGCTGTCTATAGGTGACACAAACATGGCCGTCTGTAGATGACACAAACATGGCCGCCTGTAGGTAACAGAAACATGGCCGGCTGTAGGTGACACAAACATTGCCATCTGTAGGTGACACAAACATGGCCATCTGTAGGTGACACAAACTTGGCCGCCTGTAGATGACACAAACATGGCCATTTGGAGGTGTTACAAACATGGCCGTATGGAGGTGACACAAACATAGTCGTATGTAGGTGGCAGAAACATGGCTGTCTGTAGGTGACACAAACATTTCCATCTGTAGATGAAACAATCATGGCCATCTGTCGATGACACAAACATGGCCATCTGTAGATGATGCAAACATGGCTGTCTGTAGATGACACAAACATGGCTGTCTATAGATGACACACACATGGCCGTCTGTAGATAACACAAACATGGCCGTCCGTAGATGACGGAAATATGGCCGTCTGTAGATGAAACAATCATGGCCATCTGTAGCTGACACAAACATGGCCGTTAGAAGGTGACAGAAACATGGCCATCTGTAAGTGGCAGAAACATGGCCGTCTGTAGCTGACACAAACATGGCCATCTGTAGCTGACACAAACATGGCCATTAGTAGGTGACAGAAACATGGCCAACAGTAGCTGACACAAACATGGCCGTTAGTAGGTGACAGAAACATGGCCGTCTTTATGTGACAGAAACATGGACGTCTGTACCTGACACAAACATGGCCATTTGTAGCTGACACAAACATATCCATTAGTAGCTGACACAAACATGGCCATTTGTAAGTGACACAAACATGGCCATCTGTAGGTGACACAAACATGGCTGTCTGTAGGTGACATAAACATGGCCGTCTGTAGATGACAGAAATATGGCCATCTGTATGTGAGAGAAACATGGCCGTCTCTAACTGACACAAACATCGTCGTCAGTAGGTGACAGAAACATGGCCATCTTTAGGTGACAGAAACATGGCCGTCTGTTGCTGATACAAACATGGCCATCTGTTGGTTACACAAACATGGCCGTCTGTAGGAGACAGAAACATGGCCGTCTGTAGATGACACAAACATTGCCGTCTGTAGGTGTAACAAAAAAGGCCATCTGGAGGTGACACAAACATGGCCGTGTGTAGGTGGCAATAACATGGCCGGCTGTAGGTGACACAAACATGGCCATCTGTAGATGAAACAATCATGGCCATCTGTAGCTGACACAAACATGGCCATTAGAAGGTGACAGAAACATGGCCATCTGTATGTGGCAGAAACATGGCCGTCTGTAGCTGACACAAACATGGCCATCTGTAGCTGACACAAACATGGCCATTAGTAGGTGACAGAAACATGGCCGTCTGTAGCTGACACAAACATGGCCGCCTGTAGGTGACAGAAACATGGCTGTCTGTAGGAGACAGAAATATGGCCGTCTGTAGATGACACAAACATGGCCATCTGCAGGTAACACAAACATGGCCGTCTGTAGGTGAAACTAAGATGGCCATCTGTAGGTAACACGAACATGGCTGTCTATAGGTGACACAAACATGGCCGTCTGTAGATGACACAAACATGGCCGCCTGTAGGTAACAGAAACATGGCCGGCTGTAGGTGACACAAACATTGCCATCTGTAGGTGACACAAACATGGCCATCTGTAGGTGACACAAACTTGGCCGCCTGTAGATGACACAAACATGGCCATTTGGAGGTGTTACAAACATGGCCGTATGGAGGTGACACAAACATAGCCGTATGTAGGTGACAGAAACATGGCTGTCTGTAGGTGACACAAACATTTCCATCTGTAGATGAAACAATCATGGCCATCTGTCGATGACACAAACATGGCCATCTGTAGATGATACAAACATGGCTGTCTGTAGATGACACAAACATGGCTGTCTATAGATGACACACACATGGCCGTCTGTAGATAACACAAACATGGCCGTCCGTAGATGACGGAAATATGGCCGTCTGTAGATGAAACAATCATGGCCATCTGTAGCTGACACAAACATGGCCGTTAGAAGGTGACAGAAACATGGCCATCTGTAAGTGGCAGAAACATGGCCGTCTGTAGCTGACACAAACATGGCCATCTGTAGCTGACACAAACATGGCCATTAGTAGGTGACAGAAACATGGCCAACAGTAGCTGACACAAACATGGCCGTTAGTAGGTGACAGAAACATGGCCGTCTTTATGTGACAGAAACATGGCCGTCTGTACCTGACACAAACATGGCCATTTGTAGCTGACACAAACATATCCATTAGTAGCTGACACAAACATGGCCATTTGTAAGTGACACAAACATGGCCATCTGTAGGTGACACAAACATGGCTGTCTGTAGGTGACATAAACATGGCCGTCTGTAGATGACAGAAATATGGCCATCTGTATGTGAGAGAAACATGGCCGTCTCTAACTGACACAAACATCGTCGTCAGTAGGTGACAGAAACATGGCCATCTTTAGGTGACAGAAACATGGCCGTCTGTTGCTGATACAAACATGGCCATCTGTTGGTTACACAAACATGGCCGTCTGTAGGAGACAGAAACATGGCCGTCTGTAGATGACACAAACATTGCCGTCTGTAGGTGTAACAAAAAAGGCCATCTGGAGGTGACACAAACATGGCCGTATGTAGGTGGCAAAAACATGGCCGGCTGTAGGTGACACAAACATGGCCATCTGTAGATGAAACAATCATGGCCATCTGTAGCTGACACAAACATGGCCATTAGAAGGTGACAGAAACATGGCCATCTGTATGTGGCAGAAACATGGCCGTCTGTAGCTGACACAAACATGGCCATCTGTAGCTGACACAAACATGGCCATTAGTAGGTGACAGAAACATGGCCGTCTGTAGCTGACACAAACATGGCCACCTGTAGGTGACAGAAACATGGCTGTCTGTAGGAGACAGAAACATGGCCGTCTGTAGATGACACAAACATGGCCATCTGCAGGTAACACAAACATGGCCGTCTGTAGGTGAAACAAAGATGGCCATCTGTAGGTAACACGAACATGGCTGTCTATAGGTGACACAAACATGGCCGTCTGTAGATGACACAAACATGGCCGCCTGTAGGTAACAGAAACATGGCCGGCTGTAGGTGACACAAACATTGCCATCTGTAGGTGACACAAACATGGCCATCTGTAGGTGACACAAACTTGGCCGCCTGTAGATGACACAAACATGGCCATTTGGAGGTGTTACAAACATGGCCGTATGGAGGTGACACAAACATAGCCGTATGTAGGTGGCAGAAACATGGCTGTCTGTAGGTGACACAAACATTTCCATCTGTAGATGAAACAATCATGGCCATCTGTCGATGACACAAACATGGCCATCTGTAGATGATACAAACATGGCTGTCTGTAGATGACACAAACATGGCTGTCTATAGATGACACACACATGGCCGTCTGTAGATAACACAAACATGGCCGTCCGTAGATGATGGAAATATGGCCGTCTGTAGATGAAACAATCATGGCCATCTGTAGCTGACACAAACATGGCCGTTAGAAGGTGATAGAAACATGGCCATCTGTAAGTGGCAGAAACATGGCCGTCTGTAGCTGACACAAACATGGCCATCTGTAGCTGACACAAACATGGCCATTAGTAGGTGACAGAAACATGGCCAACAGTAGCTGACACAAACATGGCCGTTAGTAGGTGACAGAAACATGGCCGTCTTTATGTGACAGAAACATGGCCGTCTGTACCTGACACAAACATGGCCATTTGTAGCTGACACAAACATATCCATTAGTAGCTGACACAAACATGGCCATTTGTAAGTGACACAAACATGGCCATCTGTAGCTGACACAAACATGGCCATTAGTAATTGACAGAAACATGGCCGTCTGTGTGTGACAGAATCATGGCCGTCTGTAGGTGACACAAACATGGCCGTCTGTAGGTGACAGAAACATGGCCGTCTGTAGGTGACAGAAACATGGCTGTCTGTTGCTGACACAAACATGGCCATCTGTAGGTTACACAAACATGGCCATCTGTAGGTGACAGGAGCATGGCCATCTGTAGGAGACATAAACATGGCCATCTGTAGATGACACAAACATGGCCATCTGAAGCTGACAGAGACATGGCCATCTGTAGGTGACAGAAACATGACCATATATAGGTGAAAAAACATGGACGCCTGTAGGTGACACACACATGGCCATATGTAGGTTATATAAACATGGATGCCTGTAGTTGACACAAACATGGCCGTCTGTAGGTGAGAGAAACATGGCAATATATAGGTGACATAAACATGGCCATCTGTAGGTGACAAATACATGGCCGTCTGTAGGTGACAAATACATGGCCGTCTGTAGGTGACAAAAACATGGACGCATGTAGGTGCAACACACATGGCCATAGATAGGTGACATAAACGTGGACGCCTGTAGTTGACACAAACATGGCCGTCTGTAGGTGACAGAATCATGGCCGTCTGTAGATGAAACAATCATGGCCATCCGTAGATGAGAAAAACATGGCCATCTGTAGATGACACAAACATGGCTGTTAGTAGGTGACAGAAACATGGCCATCTGTAGCTGACACAAACATGGCCGTTAGTAGGTGACAGAAATATGGCCCTCTGTATGTGACAGAAAAATGGCCGTCTTTAGCTGACACAAACATGGCCATCTGTAGTTGAAACAAACATGGCCATTAGTAGGTGACAGAAACATGGCCATCTGTAGCTGACATAAACATGGCCGTTAGTAGGTGAAAGAAATATGGCCATCTGTATGTGACAGAAACATGGCCGTCTGTAACTGACACAAACATGGTCGTCAGTAGGTGACAGAAACATGGCCGTCTGTAGATGACACAAACATGGCCATCTGTAGGTGACACAAACATGGCTGTCTGTAGGTGACATAAACATGGCCGTCTGTAGATGACAGAAATATGGCTGTCTGTATGTGACAGAAACATGGCCGTCTCTAACTGACACAAACATGGTCGTCAGTAGGTGACAGAAACATGGCCGTCTTTAGGTGACAGAAACATGGCCGTCTGTTGCTGATACAAACATGGCCATCTGTAGGTTACACAAACATAGCCATCTGTAGGTAACAGGAGCATGGCCATCTGTAGGAGACATAAACATGGCCATCTGTAGGTGACACAAACATGGCCATCTGTAGATGAAACAATCATGGCCATCTGTAGCTGACACAAACATGGCCGTTAGAAGGTGACAGAAACATGGCCATCTGTATGTGGCAGAAACATGGCCGTCTGTAGCTGACACAAACATGGCCATCTGAAGCTGACACAAACATGGCAATTAATAAGTGACAGAAACATGGCCAACTGTAGCTGACACAAACATGGCCGTTAGTAGGTGACAGAAACATGGCCGTCTGTAGATGAAACAATCATGGCCATCCGTAGATGAGAGAAACATGGCCGACTGTAGATGACACAAATATGACCGACAGTAGGTGACACAAACATGGCCATCTGTAGGTGACACAAACATGGCCGTCTGTAGATGACACAAACATGGCCGTTAGTAGGTGACAGAAACATGGCCATCTGTAGCTGACACAAAAATGGCCGTTAGTAGGTGACAGAAACATGGCTGTCTGCATTTGTCAGAAACATGGCCATCTGTAGCTGACACAAATATGGCCGTCAGTAGCTGACACAAACATGGCCATTTGTAAGTGACACAAACATGGCCATCTGTAGCTGACACAAACATGGCCGTTAGTAGGTGACAGAAATATGGCCGTCTGTATGTGACAGAAAAATGGCCGTCTTTAGCTGACACAAACATGGCCATCTGTAGCTGAAACAAACATTGCTATTAGTAGGTGACAGAAACATGGCCATCTGTAGCTGACATAAACATGGCCGTAAGTAGGTGACAGAAATATGGCCGCCTGTATGTGACATAAACATGGCCGTCTGTAACTGACACAAACATGGTCATCAGTAGGTGACAGAAACATGGCCGTCTTTAGTAGACAGAAACATGGCCGTCTGTTGCTGATACAAACATGGCCATCTGTAGGTTACACAAACATGGCCATCTGCAGGTAACAGGAGCATGGCCATCTGTAGGAGACATAAACATGGCCATCTGTAGATGACACAAACATGGCCATCTGAAGCTGACAGAGACATGGCCATCTGTAGGTGGCAGAAACATTGCAATATGTAGGTGAAAAAACATGGACGACTGTAGGTGACACACACATGGCCATATGTAAGTTATATAAACATGGACGCCTGTAGTTGACACAAACATGGCCGTCTGTAGGTGACAGAAACATGGCCATATGTAGGTGACATAAACATGGCCGTCTGTAGGTGATAAAAACATGGACGCATGTAGGTGCAACACACATGGCCATAGGTAGGTGACATAAACGTGGACGCCTGTAGTTGGCACAAACATGGCCATCTGTAGGTGACACAAAAAAGGCCGTCTGTAGATGACACAATCATGGCTGTCTGTAGGTGACAGAAACAATGCCGTCTGTAGATGACACAAACATGGCCATCTGTAGATGACACAAACATGGCCGTCTGTAGGTGACACACACATGGCCGCCTGCAGGTGACAGAAACATGGCCGTCTGTAGCTGACACAAACATGGCTGCATGTAGGTGACAGAAACATGGCTGTCTGTAGGAAACAGCAACATGGCCGTCTGTAGATGACACAAACATGGCCATCTGCAGGTAACACAAACATGGCCATCTGTAGGTGACACAAACATGGCCATCTGTAGGTAACACGAACATGGCTGTCTATCGGTGACACAAACATGGCCGTCTGTAGATGACACAAACATGGCCGCCTGTAGGTAACAGAAACATGGCCGGCTGTAGGTGACACAAACATTGCCATCTGTTAGTGACACAAACATGGCCATCTGTAGGTGACACAAACTTGGCCGCCTGTAGATGACACAAACATGGCCATCTGGAGGTGATACAAACATGGCCGTATGGAGGTGACACAAACATAGCCGTATGTAGGTGGCAGAAACATGGCTGTCTGTAGGTGACACAAACATGGCCATCTGTAGATGAAACAATCATGGCCATCTGTCGATGACACAAACATGGCCATCTGTAGATGATACAAACATGGCCATCTGTAGATGACACAAACATGGCTGTCTATCGATGACACAAACATGGCCGTCTGTAGATAACACAAACATGGCCGTCTGTAGATAACGGAAACATGGCCGTCTGTAGATGAAACAATCATGGCCGTCTTTAGATGACACAAACATGGCCGGCTGTAGATGAAACAATCATGGCCGTCTGTACATGGCAGAAACATGGCCGTCTGTAGATAACACAAGCATGGCCGTCCGTAGATGACAGAAACATGGCCGACTCTAGATGACACAAACATGGCCGTTAGTAGGTGACAGAAACATGGCCGTCTGTATGTGACAGAAACATGGACCTCAGTAGCTGACACAAACATGGCCGTCTGTAGGTGACAGAAACATGGCCATCTGTAGGTGACAGAAACATGGCCGTCTGTTGCTGACACAAACTTGGCAATCTGTAGGTTACACAAACATTGCCATCTGTAGGTGACAGGAGCATGGCCATCTGTAGGAGACATAATCATGGCCATCTGTAGATGACACAAACATGGCCATCTGAAGCTGACAGAGACATGGCCATCTGTAGGTGACAGAAACATAGGCATATGTAGGTGAAAAAACATGGACGCCTGTAGGTGACACACACATGGCCATATGTATGTTATATAAACATGGACGCCTGTAGTTGACACAAACATGGCCATCTGTAGGTGAGAGAATCATGGCCATATGTAGGTAACATAAACATGGACGTCTGTAGGTGATAAATACATGGCCGTTTTTAGGTGACAAAACATGGATGCATGTAGGTGCAACACACATGGCCAGAGGTAGGTGACATAAACGTGGACGCCTGTAGTTGACACAAACATTGCCGTCTGTAGGTGACACAAAAAAGGCCGTCTGTAGATGACACAAACATGGCCGTCTGTAGGTGACAGAAACATGGCCGTCTGTAGGTGACACAAACATGGTCATCTGTAGATGACACAAACATGGCCGCCTGTATGTGACACAAACATGGCCATCTGTAGGTGACACAAACATGGCCGTCTGTAGATGACACAAACATGGCCATCTGTAGGTGACACAAACATGGCCGTCTGTAGTTGACACAAACATGGCCATCTGTAGGTGACATGAACATGGCTGTCTATAGGTGACATAAACATGGCTGTCTGTAGATGACAGAAACATGGCCACCTGTAGGTGACAGAAACATGGCCGGGTGTAGGTGACACAAACATGGCCATCTGTAGGTGACACAAACATGGCAATCTGTAGGTGACACAAACTTGGCCGCCTGTAGATGACATAAACATGGCCATCTGGAGGTGACACAAACATGGCCGTATGTAGGTGGCAGAAAAATGGCCGGCTGTAGGTGACACAAACATGGCCATCTGTAGATGAAACAATCATGGCCATCTGTCGATGACACAAACGTGAACATTTGTAGATGATACAAACATGCCTGTCTGTAGATAACACAAACATGGCCGTCCGTAGATGACAGAAACATGGCCATCTGTAGATGAAACAATCATGGCCGTCTGTAGATGTCACAAACATGGCCGTCTGTAGATAACACAAACATGGCCGTCCGTAGATGACAGAAGCATGGCCGACTGTAGATGACACAAACGTGGCCGACATTAGGTGACACAAACATGGCCGTCTGTAGGTGACCGAAACATGGCCGTCCGTAGCTGACACAAACATGGCCATTAGTAGGTGACAGAAACATGGCCGTCTGTATGTGACAGAAACATGGCCGTCTGTAGCTGAAACAAACATGGCCGTTTGTAGCTGACACAAAAATGGCCATTTGTAAGTGACACAAACATGGCCATCTGTAGCTGACACAAACTTGGCCGTCTGAAGGTGACAGAAACATGGCCGTCTGTAGGTGACAGAAACATGGCCGTCTGTTGCTGACACAAACATGGCCATCTGCAGGTAACACAAACATGGCCATCTGTTGGTAACACGAACATGGCTGTCTTTCGGTGACACAAACATGGCCGTCTGTAGATGACACAAACATGGCCGCCTGTAGGTAACAGAAACATGGCCGGCTGTAGGTGACACAAACATTGCCATCTGTAGGTGACACAAACATGGCCATCTGTAGGTGACACAAACTTGGCCGCCTGTAGATGACACAAACATGGCCATCTGGAGGTAACACAAACATGGCCATCTGTTGGTAACACGAACATGGCTGTCTTTCGGTGACACAAACATGGCCGTCTGTAGATGACACAAACATGGCCGCCTGTAGGTAACAGAAACATGGCCGGCTGTAGGTGACACAAACATTGCCATCTGTAGGTGACACAAACATGGCCATCTGTAGGTGACACAAACTTGGCCGCCTGTAGATGACACAAACATGGCCGTATGGAGGTGACACAAACATAGCCGTATGTAGGTGGCAGAAACATGGCTGTCTGTAGGTGACACAAACATGGCCGTCTGTAGATGAAACAATCATGGCCATCTGTCGATGACACAAACATGGCCATCTGTAGATGATACAAACATGGCCATCTGTAGATGACAAAAACATGGCTGTCTATAGATGACACAAACATGGCCGTCTGTAGATAACACAAACATGGCCGTCTGTAGATAACGGAAACATGGCCGTCTGTAGATGAAACAATCATGGCCGTCTGTAGATGACACAAACATGGCCAGCTGTAGATGAAACAATCATGGCCGTCTGTACATGACAGAAACATGGCCGTCTGTAGATAACACAAGCATGGCCGTCCGTAGATGACAGAAACATGGCCAACTGTAGATGACACAAACATGGCCGTTAGTAGGTGACAGAAACATGGCCGTCTGTATGTGACAGAAACATGGACGTCTGTAGCTGACACAAACATGGCCGTCTGTAGGTGACAGAAACATGGCCGTCTGTAGGTGACAGAAACACGGCCGTCTGTTGCTGACACAAACTTGGCAATCTGTAGGTTACACAAACATTGCCATCTGTAGGTGACAGGAGCATGGCCATCTGTAGGAGACATAATCATGGCCATCTGTAGATGACACAAACATGGCCATCTGAAGCTGACAGAGACATGGCCATCTGTAGGTGACAGAAACATAGGCATATGTAGGTGAAAAAACATGGACGCCTGTAGGTGACACACACATGGCCATATGTATGTTATATAAACATGGACGCCTGTAGTTGACACAAACATGGCCATCTGTAGGTGAGAGAATCATGGCCATATGTAGGTAACATAAACATGGCCGTCTGTAGGTGACAAATACATGGCCGTTTTTAGGTGACAAAACATGGATGCATGTAGGTGCAACACACATGGCCAGAGGTAGGTGACATAAACGTGGACGCCTGTAGTTGACACAAACATTGCCGTCTGTAGGTGACACAAAAAAGGCCGCCTGTAGATGACACAAACATGGCCGTCTGTAGGTGACAGAAACATGGCCGTCTGTAGGTGACACAAACATGGTCATCTGTAGATGACACAAACATGGCCGCCTGTATGTGACAGAAACATGGCCGTCTGTAGGTGACACAAACATGGCCGTCTGTAGATGACACAAACATGGCCATCTGTAGGTGACACAAACATGGCCGTCTGTAGGTGACACAAACATGGCCATCTGTAGGTGACATGAACATGGCTGTCTATAGGTGACATAAACATGGCTGTCTGTAGATGACAGAAACATGGCCACCTGTAGGTGACAGAAACATGGCCAGATGTAGGTGACACAAACATGGCCATCTGTCGGTGACACAAACATGGCCATCTGTAGGTGACACAAACTTGGCCGCCTGTAGATGACATCAACATGGCCATCTGGAGGTGACACAAACATGGCCGTATGTAGGTGGCAGAAAAATGGCCGGCTGTAGGTGACACAAACATGGCCATCTGTAGATGAAACAATCATGGCCATCTGTCGATGACACAAAAATGAACATTTGTAGATGATACAAACATGCCTGTCTGTAGATAACACAAACATGGCCGTCCGTAGATGACAGAAACATGGCCATCTGTAGATGAAACAATCATGGCCGTCTGTAGATGTCACAAACATGGCCGTCTGTAGATAACACAAACATGGCCGTCCGTAGATGACAGAAGCATGGCCGACTGTAGATGACACAAACGTGGCCGACAGTAGGTGACACAAACATGGCCGTCTGTAGGTGACAGAAACATGGCCGTCTGTAGCTGACAGAAACATGGCCATTAGTAGGTGACAGAAACATGGCCGTCTGTATGTGACAGAAACATGGCCGTCTGTAGCTGACACAAACATGGCCGTTTGTAGCTGACACAAAAATGGCCATTTGTAAGTGACACAAACATGGCCATCTGTAGCTGACACAAACATGGCCATTAGTAGGTGACAGAAACATGGCTGTCTGTATGTGACAGAAACATGGCCGTCTGTAGCTGACACAAACATGGCCATCTGTAGCTGATACAAACATGGCCTTTAGTAGGTGACAGATACATGGCCATCTGTAGCTGACACAAACATGGCCGTCAGTAGCCGACAGAAGCATGGCCATCTGTATGTGACAGAAACATGGCCGTCTCTAGCTGACACAAACATGGCCATCTGTACCTGACACAAACATGGCCATTAGTAGCTGACACAAACATGGCCATTTGTAAGTGAAACAAACATGGCCATCTGTAGCTGACACAAACATGGCCGTTAGTAAGGGACAGAAACATGGCCGTCTGTATGTGACAGAAACATTGCCGTCTGTAGCTGACACAAACTTGGCCGTCTGAAGGTGACAGAAACATGGCCGTCTGTAGGTGACAGAAACATGGCCGTCTGTTGCTGACACAAACATGGCCATCTGTAGGTTACACAAAAATGGCCATCTGTAGGTGACAGGAGCATGGCCATCTGTAGGAGACATAAACTTGGCCATCTGTATGTGACAGAGACATGGCCATTTGCAGGTGAAAAAACATGGACGCCTGTAGATGACACGCACATGGCCATATGTAGGTTTTATTTACATGGACGCCTGTAGTTGACACAAACATGGCCATCTGTAGGTGAGATAAACAGGGCCATATGTAGGTGACATAAACATGGCCGTCTGTAGGTGACAAATACATGGCCGTCTGTAGGTGACAAAAACATGGACGCATGTAGGCGCAACACACATGCCCATAGGTCGGTGACATAAACGTGGATGCCTGTAGTTGACACAAACATGGCCGTCTGTAGGTGACACAGAAAATGCAGTCTGTCGATGACACAAACCTAGCCGTCTGTAGGTGACAGAAACATGGCCGTCTGTAGATGAAACAAACATGGCCATCTGTAGATGACAGAAACATGGCCGTCTTTAGGTGACAGAAACATGGCCGTCTGTTGCTGATACAAACATGGCCATCTGTAGGTTACACAAACATGGCCATCTGTAGATGACAGTAGCATGGCTATCTGTTGGAGACATAAACATGGCCATCTGTAGATGACACAAACATGGCTATCTGAAGCTGACAGAGACATGGCCATCTGTAGGTGACAGAAACATGGCCATATGTAGGTGAAAAAACATGGACGCCTGTAGGTGATACACACATGGCCATATGTAGGTTATATAAACATGGATGCCTGCAGTTGACACAAACATGGCCGTCTGTAGGTGACAGAAACATGGCCATATGTAGGTGACATAAACATGGCCGTCTGTAGGTGACACAAACATGGCCATCTGTAGGTGAAACAATCATGGCCATCTGTCGATGACACAAACATGGCCATCTGTAGATGATACAAACATGGCCGTCTGTAGATGACACAAACATGGCTGTCTATAGATGACACAAACATGGCCGTCTTTAGATAACACAAACATGGCCATCCGTAGATGACAGAAACATGGCCGTCTGTAGATGAAACAATCATGGCCGTCTGTAGATGACACAAACATGGCCATCTGTAGATGATTTAAACATGGCCATCTGTCGATGACACAAACATGACCATTTGTAGATGATACAAACATGGCTGTCTGTAGATGACACAAACATGGCTGTCTGTAGATGACACAAACATGGCCATCTGTAGATAACACAAACATGGCCGTCCGTAGATGACAGAAACATGGCCGTCTGTAGATGAAACAATCATCGCCGTCTGTAGATGACACAAACATGGCCATCTGTAGATGATACAAACATGGTCATCTGTCGATGACACAAACATGACCCTTTGTAGATGATACAAACATGGCTGTCTGTAGATGACACAAACATGGCTGTCTGTAGATGACACAAACATGGCCATCTGTAGATAACACAAACATGGCCGTCCGTAGATGACAGAAACATGGCCGTCTGTAGATGAAACAATCATTGCCGTCTGTAGATGACACAAACATGGCCGTCTGTAGATAACACAAACATTGCCGTCCGTAGATGACAGAAACATGGCCGACTGTAGATGACACAAACATGGCCGACAGTAGGTGACACAAACATGGCCGTCTGTAGGTGACACAAACATGGCCGTCTGTAGATAACACAAACATGGCCGTTAGTAGGTGACAGAAACATAGCCATCTGTAGATGATGCAAACATGGCCGTCTGTAGGAGACAGAAAAATGGCCGTCTGTAGATGACAAAAACATGGCCATCTGTAGGTGACACAAACATGGCCGTCTGTAGGTGACACAAACATGGCCATCTGTAGGTAACATGAATATGGCTGTCTATGGGTGACACAAACATGCCCGTCTGTAGATGACACAAACATGGCCGCCTGTAGGTGACAGAAACATGGCCGTCTGTAGGTGACACAAACATGGCCATCTGTAGGTGATACAAACATGGCCATCTGCAGGTGACACAAACTTGGCCGCCTGTAGATGACACAAACATGGCCATCTGTAGATGATACAAACATGGCCGTATGTAGGTGGCAGAAACATGGCTGTCTATAGATGACACAAACATGGCCGTCTGTAGATAATACAAACATGGCCGTCCGTAGATGAAAGAAACATGGCCGTCTGTAGATGAAACAATCATGGCCATCTGTAGATGACACAAACATGGCCATCTGTAGATGAAACAATCATGGCCGTCTGTAGATGACACAAACATGGCCGTCTGTAGATAACACAAACATGGCCGTCCGTAGATGACAGAAACATGGCCATCTGTAGATGAAACAATCATAGCCATCTGTAGGTGACACAAACATGGCCGTCTGTAGATAACACAAACATGGCCGTCCGTAGATGACGGAAACATGGCCGACTGTAGGTGACACAAACATGGCCGTCTGTAGTTAACACAATCATGGCAGTCTGTACATGACAGAAACATGGCAATCTGTAAGAGACACATACATTGCCGTCTGTAGTTCACACAAACATGGCCGTCTGTAGGTGACAGAAACATGGCCCTCTGTAGGTGACATAAACATGGCCGTCTGTCGGTGACACAGACATGGCTGTCTGTAGATGACACATGCATTGCCATCTGTATGTGACACAAACATGGCCGTGTGTAGGTGACACATACATGGCCGTCTGTAGTTGACACAATCATGGCAGTCTGTAGGTGACAGAAACATGGCCATCAGTAGGAGACACAAACATGGCCATCTGTAGGTGACAGAAACATGGCCGCCTGTAGGTGGCACAACATGGCCGTCTGTAGGTGACAGAAACAGGGCCGACTGTAGTAGACACATACATGGCCGTCTGTAGGTGATGCAAACATGGCCGTCTGTAGTTGACACAATCATGGCAGTCTGTAGGTGACAGAAACATGGCCATCTGTAGGTGACACATACATGGCCTTCTGTAGGTGACACATACATGGCAGTCTGTAGTTGACACATACATGGCTGTCTGTAGTTGACACAAACATGGCCGTCTGTAGGTGACAGAATCATTGCCGTCTCTGGGTGACAGAAACATGGCCGTCTGTATGTGACACAAGCATGGCCGTCTGTATGTGACACAAACATGGCCGTCTGTATGTGACACAAACATGGCCATCTGTATGTGACACAAACATGGCCGCTCACGGCTGCCTTTTGCCCTGATTTGGATGACACCACAATACTTCGCCACGTCATAGTGTTCGCGATTGGTGGTTTCTGAACATGTATTTGGGCTCCAGGCCCGTGCCCAGTTTGAGCCGCCTGTGATCCCTGACCCGAATTTGCGAAGCCCCTTTGGGATGTCCTGAGCTGGTGAATGTCGCTGAATAAATTCACATTATTACCATTCTTTCAGTTCAACACAGTTAGTCTCCTAAACTGCAATAGTTCAGAAAGTAAATGACACAATTCAAGGCAACTTTATTGTTCCATTCCAAAGTTTTCAGTAATTCTTGAAAAACCCATTGTGCATATCTTTTATATTGCCCAAAGAAACTTGGACCAAAACATCAGAATAATTCCAGGCTACACTGAGGATAAAGCAGTTCAGGGGCCACACCCTTAATATCAGCAAAGTGACCACACGGAGAAGAGAGGGAGATCAGAGGCTGAACATTATTAACCGCATGTGTGGAATAGCATCTATATTTAAAATAACTTCTGTACACATTAAACAACAAAATGTAAAATAAAACTGAAGGATGTTCTGTTATGTTGGGTGCAATTTACTCTCAAAGATTCCCCATCAGATAGAACAACAACAACTTCCTGTCAATTGTTACAAGTCGATGTAACAGCAGGAAATTCCCTGACCGTTCACAGGAGGAGAGTGTTTGACTGACAGCTGCAGAATGTGTGCATAAATAAGTGCAGGGAGTTCTGTGAGAATTCAGGTTGGAAAGTGCACTTCCTACACTTCTTTCTGCAAATTGTCTACAGCTGTCAATCACAATCTCCTCTGGGGCACTGTCAGAGATCATCATGCACTTATCCCTCTGCAAGCTGTCTGCAGCAGTCAATCACACACTCTCCTCCAGTGAATGGTCAGGGGATTACAACTCTTACTTCGAATTGCAAAGAACTAACAGTAAGTTGTTATTGTTCCTGTTGGTTGACAATCTGTGACAGCACATCGCACCCACCAGAATGACAGCCACAGACTGTATGTCGAAATCCGTGCAGGCTGTTCCCTGACAGTTCCCGGGCAGAGAGTATGTGATTGACAGCTGGAGACTATGAAGAGATAAGTGGAGAGATGTTGAGGATCTGAGCTGGAGGCCGGATGCAGCTGAGAATAATAGATGGATTTAGGAGGAGCTGAGGATGATTCTTTGGGGTGGGGAGTTGCTTACGATGGGGATGAGCTTTGGATAGTCGTGTTAGGGAAAAGCAGAGAAGGTTAGGTGGAATAGGGTGGGGAGTAGCTGATGATGATTACCGGGTGTGCGGAATATCTGGGGATACGTGGAGCAGGGTGGGGAGGAGCAGAGGGTGCTTGGCAGCTGTGGGGTTGTGGAATAGATGAGAATGTTACATAGTGGGGAGAAGAGCTGAGGATGTTTATTGGAGGTGGAGGGATATGAGGATATTAGGTGGGGTGGGGAGGAGCTGAAGATATTAGGTGGGGTGGGGAGGAGCTGAAGATATTAGGTGCGGTGGGGAGGAGCTGAGGATATTAGGTGGGGTGTGGAGGAGCTGAAGATATTAGATGGGGTGTGGAGGAGCTGAGGATATTAGGTGGGGTGTGGAGGAGCTGAAGATGTTAGGTGGGGTGGGGAGGAGTTGAGGATATTAGGTGGGGTGTGGAGGAGCTGAAGATGTTAGGTGGGGTGTGGAGGAGCTGAAGATATTAGATGGGGTGTGGAGGAGCTGAGGATATTAGGTGGGGTGTGGAGGAGCTGAAGATATTAGATGGGGTGTGGAGGAGCTGAGGATATTAGGTGGGGTGTGGAGGAGCTGAAGATATTAGATGGGGTGTGGAGGAGCTGAGGATATTAGGTGGGGTGTGGAGGAGCTGAGGATATTAGGTGGGGTGAGGAGGAGCTGAGGATATTAGGAGGGGTGGGGAGGAGCTGAGAATATTAGGTGCGGTGGGGAGGAGCTGAAGATGTTAGGTGGGGTGGGGAGGAGCTGAAGATGTTAGGTGGGGTGGGGAGGAGCTGAAGATATTAGGTGGGGTGTGGAGGAGCTGAAGATGTTAGGTGGGGTGGGGAGGAGCTGAAGATGTTAGGTGGGGTGTGGAGGAGCTGAAGATATTAGGTGGGGTGGGGAGGAGCTGAAGATATTAGGTGGGGTGTGGAGGAGCTGAAGATGTTAGGTGGGGTGGGGAGGAGCTGAAGATGTTAGGTGGGGTGGGGAGGAGCTGAAGATGTTAGGTGGGGTGGGGAGGAGCTGAAGATGTTAGGTGGGGTGGGGAGGAGCTGAAGATGTTAGGTGGGGTGTGGAGGAGCTGAAGATGTTAGGTGGGGTGGGGAGGAGCTGAAGATGTTAGGTGGGGTGGGGAGGAGCTGAAGATATTAGGTGCGGTGGGGAGGAGCTGAAGATGTTAGGTGGGGTGGGGAGGAGCTGAGGATATTAGGTGGGGTGGGGAGGAGCTGAAGATATTAGATGGGGTGTGGAGGAGCTGAGGATATTAGGTGGGGTGGGGAGGAGCTGAAGATATTAGATGGGGTGTGGAGGAGCTGAGGATATTAGGTGGGGTGTGCAGGAGTTGAGGATATTAGGTGGGTGGGGGGGAGCTGAGGATATTAGGTGGGGTGCGGAGGAGCTGAGGATATTAGGTGTGGTGTGGAGGAGCTGAGGATATTAGGTGGGGTGAGGAGGAGCTGAGGATATTAGGAGGGGTGGGGAGGAGCTGAGAATATTAGGTGGGGTGGGGAGGAGCTGAGGATATTAGGTGCGGTGGGGAGGAGCTGAGGATATTAGGTGGGTGGGGGGGAGCTGAGGATATTAGGTGGGGTGAGGAGGAGCTGAGGATATTAGGTGGGGTGAGGAGGAGCTGAGAATATTAGGTGGGGTGGGGAGGAGCTGAGGATATTAGGTGCGGTGGGGAGGAGCTGAGGATATTCGGTGGGGTGGGGGGGAACTGAGGATATTAGGTGGGGTGGGGAGGAGCTGAGGATATTATGTGGGGTGGGGAGGAGCTGAGGATATTAGGTGGGGTGAGGAGGACCTGAGGATATTAGGTGGGGTGGGGGTGAGCTGAGGATATTAGGTGGGGTGGGGAGGAGCTGAGGATATTAGGTGGGGTGGGGAGGAGCTGAGGATATTAGGTGGGGTGGGGAGGAGCTGAGGATATTAGGTGGGGTGGGGAGGAGCTGAGGATATTAGGTGGGGTGGGGAGGAGCTGAGGATATTAGGTGGGGTGGGGAGGAGCTGAGGATATTAGGTGGGGTGAGGAGGAGCTGAGGATATTAGGTGGGGTGGGGGGGAGCTGAGGATATTAGGTGGGCTGGGGAGGAGCTGAGGATATTAGGTGGGCTGGGGAGGAGCTGATGATATTAGGTAGGGTGGGGAGGAGCTGAGAATATTAGGTGGGGTGGGGAGGAGCTGGTGATATTAGGTGGGGTGGGAAGGAGCTGAGGATATTAGGTGGGGTGGGAAGGAGCTGAGGATATTAGGTGAGGTGGGGAGGAGCTGAGGATATTAGTTGGGGTGGGGGGGAGCTGAGGATATTAGGTGGGGTGGGGAGGAGCTGAGGATATTAGGTGGGGTGGGGAGGAGCTGACGATATTAGGGGGGGTGTGGAGGAGCTGAGGATATCAGGTGGGGTGCGGAGGAGTGAGGATATTAGGTGGGTGGGGAGGAGCTGAGGATATTAGATGGGGTGGGGAGGAGCTATGGATATTCGGTGGGGTGGGGAGGAGCTGACGATATTAGGGGGGGTGTGGAGGAGCTGACGATATTAGGGGAGCTGTGGAGGAGCTGAGGATATTAGGGGGGCTGTGGAGGAGCTGAGGATATTAGGTGGGGTGGGGAGGAGCTGACGATATTAGGGGGGTGTGGAGGAGCTGAGGATATTAGGTGGGGTGGGGAGGAGCTGAGGATATTAGGTGGGGTGGGGAGGAGCTGAGGATATTAGGTGGGCTGGGGAGGAGCTGAGGATATTAGGTGGGGTGGGGAGGAGCTGAGGATATTAGGTGGGGTGGGGAGGAGCTGAGGATATTAGGTGGGCTGGGGAGGAGCTGAGGATATTAGGGGGGGTGGGGAGGAGCTGAGGATATTAGGTGGGGTGGGGAGGTGCTGAGGATATTAGGTGGGCTGGGGAGGAGCTGAGGATATTACATGCATAAATATATGTTGAAAGACTCAAAGAGTGGCTGGAGGAAACAGGACAGCGGTTATGTCAGTTGAAATAAATAATATTTTCACCCAGTTCTTCGGAAAGCACTGGTATAAAAAGGCAAGGAAGGAGTTTACTCTGCAATAAATCATCAGATATTCTGATGAAATTCCAAAACGTCACACAGTTGTATATGTCTGCCTTTATTTATAATTATTGTTTTTATTCAATAAAACTGATGCTTCGCTTCAAATATTGAAAAAAACATGTATGTAAAGGACATCTCACAATAGACATTAGAAAACTTGCAGACTGTGCTGTCAAGTGACAAGTGAAGCTTAACATAGATGAATGCGTGGTGATGCAGTTTGGTAGGAAACTAGATACATCATGTGCGTAGCGCAGTTAATGATATGTATATGGACTTTCAATAGGCGTTTCATAAAGTGCCACGTAATAGACTTGTTCGTAAAATTTCAGCCCATGAGATTAAAGGGACAGGGGAGCACGGATCCCAATTTGGCTAAGGGACAGAAAGCAGAGCGTAGTCATTGCCGGTTGTTTTTCTGACTGGAGGGTGGTATACAGTGGTGTATCCCAGGGGTCGCTATTAGGATTACTGCTCTTTTGATGCACATTAATGACCTGGAGTTGAGTATAAACAACATCCCTTAATGGGTTGCAAATTAAATGAAGATCAGGAAATGTAGTGCACAATGAGTAGGACAGTAACAGACTTCATGGGGACATAGACTGACTGGGCAAACTAAGAACATAAGAAATAGGAGCAGTAGTCTGCCCTTCAGCCCTTCGAGCCTACTCAGTCATTCAATAATTTCATGGCTGATCTTCGGTTAACAACACATTCATGTTACAACTTCGAACTGACCCTCTTTCCTGCATGTATAGTTATCTCCTTACTCATTTTACTGGTATATTTAGCATAATTAATAGAATAAAATATCAGCGGAGCCTAAAACAGACACTAAATCCGCAGCAAATTTGTGTGGTTCTTGTCCCTCATGTAATGTTCCTCTTGCTGGAGGGTCTGAGAGCTTCAGAGAAGTCCCTGACCTGATGCCTCACTTCCCTGTTGGAGGTTGTTTCCCAATCAAATCCCTTTCTTTACAATATAAACCGAACACTGATTAAAATGGTCAAACACATGGCAGATTAAATTTAACAGAGAGAATTGTGAAGTGTTGCCTTTTGGTAGGATAAATGGGGAGAGGCAATATGAACTAAAACTTACAATTTTACAGGGACTGTTGATCAGAGAGGCCTGGGGTTTATGAACACAAATCTTTGAATGTGGCAGGACAAGTTGAGAAGGCTTTTAAAAAGCATATGGTATCCTTGGCTTTATTGATAGATCTATAGGGAACAAAAGCAAGGAATTCATGCTTAAACATTCTGGGCTTCAGCTGGAGTATTTTCTTCAATTCCGGGCATCACACTTTAGGAAAAATATCAAGGCCTTGGAGCGTGAGCAGACGAGATTTACCAGATTGGTACCAGGAGTGAGGAACTTCAGTTATGTGGAGAAGTTTGGGGTTCTCCTTCGTTAAAAGAGGGTTAAGAGGAGATTTGATAGAGGAGTTCAAAATCTTAAATTGATTTGACAGAGTAAATAAGCAGCAACTGTTTCCATTGGGAGAGAGGTCGGTAACCAGAGGACACAGATTCAATGTGAGTGGCAAAAACACCAGAGCTGACATGAGGAGGCTTTTTTATAAAGCGAGTTGTTGTGATCTGGAATGCACTCCCTGGAAGGGTGGTGGGAGCATCTACAATAGTAACATTCAAAAGGGATTTGGGAAGTATACGTGATATAAAACAAAAAACCGGGGAAAGAGCAGAGGAGTGGGATGTGTTGGATAGCTCTACCAAGGAGCCAGCACAGGCACGATGGGCCGAATAGTTTCTTTCTGCGCCGTATCATTTTATATTTCTGTAATCATCTATACCTTAAACAATAAGAAAATGAATGGGGCAGAAGAGCAAAGGGATCCAGGAAAAAAAGTGAACAAATAATTCAAATCATTATCGCTGGTCAGAAAAGCAATTGAAATGCTACCAACAAACTGCGGTTTATATCTGGGCTATGGAATTCAAAAGTAGTAAAGTTGGCAAATGGTGGGAAGCTGTTTTCCACAAGGATCGGTGCTGGGGCCACTCTTGTTCACCATTTACAGAAACAATTTGGACTCGGGAATCGGATGTGCAATTTCACAGTTTGTGGATGTCAGCAAAATAATGGTTTATAGTTAATACAGATAAGGACTGCGACAGAATACAGGAAGAAGTTAATAAAGTTGCAGAATGGGCTTGGAATTGGCAAAGGAATTTCATTAGAGAAGTGTGAGCTAGTTCATTTTAATAGGAAGAATGATGAGGTCACAAAATACTTGGTAAACAAGTGTCTAAATGGGGTTGTGGTGAAGAGAGACGCGTGGATACAAATACACAAATCATAAAATGTAGCAACGCATGTTGATAAGGCCAAGAAAGCACTAGTGTTCCTTTCTAGAGCGATAGAATTTTAAAGCAGGGAAGTTATGTTAAACTTGCACAGACCCTTGCTAAAACCAGTAGAGCATTGCAAACATTTCTGGTCGCCATCTTATAAAATGGGCATAGAGGCACTGGAGGAGATGCTAAAAGGATTTACGAGAATGATACCAGAACTGAGAGGTTATACCTATCAGGAAAGATTGAACAGGCTGGGACTCATTTCGTTAGCAAAGATAAGACTGAGGGATGATCAGAGAGAGTTGATTAAGAATATGGAAGGGTTTGACAGGGTAGACGTAGCGAAGGAGAGACCTGAACTCTGGGACATGGGCTTAAAATTGTCACAAATAAATCCAATAGGGAATTGAGCAGAAACCTCTTTACTCAGAGAGTGGTCAGAATGTGAAACTTGCTACCTCAAAGAGAAGTTGTTGTGAATAGCGTAGATGCATTTGAGGAGAAGCGAGCTAAGCACATGAGGGAGAAAGGAACATAAGTTTTTCTGTTGTTATTTCGGATTTCCAACATCCACAGTATTTTGCTAAATTATAAGTTCATTTGTACTGTGTTCGATGAAACGTAGAAACATAGAAGATAGAAGCAGGAGTAGGCCATTCGGCCCCTCGCGCCTGCTCCGCCATTCAATAAGATCATGGCTGATCATTCAAATTCAGTACCCTGTCCCTGCTTTCTCCCCATATCCATTAATCCCTTTAGCCTCAAGAAATATATCTAACTCCTTCTTGAATATATTTATTGAATTGGCCTCAACTGCCTTCTGTGGTAGAGAATTCCACATGTTCACCACTCTCTGGGTGAAGAAATTCCTCCTCATCTCAGCCCTAAATGGCTTACCACTTATCCTTAGACTGTGACCTCTGATTCTAGACATCCCTGCCATCGGGAACATCCTCCCTGCATTTAGTCTGTCTAGTCCTGTCAGAATTTTATAAGTTTCAATGAGATCCCCTCTCATTCTTCTAAATGCTATTGAATAAAAGCCTGATCGACCCAATCTCTTCTCATACGTCATTCCTGCCATCCCAAGTATCAGCCTGGTGAATCTTCACTGAACTCCCTCCATGGCAAGAACATCCTTCCTCAGATAAGGCGACCAAAACTGCACACAATACTCAAGCTGTGGTCTCACCAAGGCCCTGTACAACTGCAGCAAGACATCCTTGCCCCTGTACTCGAATCCTCTCGCTATGAAGGCCAACATACCATGTGCCCACTTAACTGCCTGCTGCACCTGCGTACTTACCTTCAGCGACTGGTGCACAAGGACACCCAGGGCTCGTTGCACTTCCCATTTTCCCAATCTATTGCCATTCAGATAATAATCTGTTTTCCTGTTTTTGCCACCGAAGTGGATAACCTCTCATTTATCCACATTATACTGCATTTGCCATGCATCTGTCCAATCACCCAACCTGTCCAAATCATACTGGAGTTTCTCTGCATCCTCCTCACAGCACACACGCCCACCCAGCTTTGTGTCGTCTGCAAACTTGGAGATATTACATCTAGTTCCCTCATCTAGATCATTTATATATAATGTGAATAGCTGGGGTCCTAGCACCGATCCCTGCGGTACCCCACTAGTCACTGCCTGCCAATCAGAAAAAGACCTGTTTATTCCAACTCTTTGCTTCCTGTCTGCCAACCAGTTCTCTATCCAAGACAGTACCTTACACCCAATTCCATGTGCTTTAACTTTGCACGCTAATCTCTTATGCGGGACCTTATCGAAAGCCTTCGGAAAGTCCAAATACATCACATCCACTGGTTCTCCCTTATCTATTCTACCAGTTGCATCCTCAAAAATTTCCAGTATTTTATTCAAGCACGATTTACCTTTTATAAATCCATGTTGACTTTGTCCGATCCTGTCACTGTTTTCCAAGTGCTCTTCTATTACATCTTTTATAATGGACTCTAGCATTTTCCCCACTACCGATGTCAGGCTTACCAGTCTATAATTCCCCGTTTTCTCTCTGCCATCTTTTTTGAATTGTGAGGTAACATTAGCTGCCCTCCAATCCATGGGAACGGTTCCAGAGTCTATAGAATTTTGGAAGATGACCAACAATCAACCACTTCCTTAAGATGGCCCTTTGATGTAGATTATCAGGCCCTGGGGATTTATTGGCCTTCAATCCCATCAATTTCCCTAACACCATTTCCCTACAAATGCTGATTTTATTCAATTCCTCCCTCTCGTTAGAACCAATGTTCCCCGACATCTCTGGGAGGTTATTTGTATCCTCCTTTGTGAAGACAGAACCAAAGTATGTATTTAATTGGTCCACCAAATCTTTGTTCCCCATTATAAACTCCCCTGATGCTGACTTCACCAATCTTTTTCTCTTCACATATCTATAGATGCTTTTACATTCAGATCAAGGGATATGGGGAGAAAGCAGGGAGAGGGTACTGAATTTGGATGATCAGCCATGATCTCATTAAATGGTGGAACAGGCTCGAGGGGCCGAATGGCCTAATCCTGCTCCTATCTTCTATGTATCTAAGTTTTTATGTTCCCTACAAGCTTACTTTCATAATCTAGGAAGAAGGGTGGGAGGAGGCTCGTGTGTAGCATGAACACCGACATGGACATTTTGAGCCAAATTGCTTGTCACTGTGCTGTATGTATTATAATATAATATATTATAATATAAGCTGTGTTAAAGTTTTATAAGGCTTTTCACACTTAGAGAACTGTGCATAGTTAAGGTCTCCGTATTATAAAAAGGCTGCATGATTATTGGAGAAAGTGCAAAAAATATTTACAACAACAACAATTTGCATTTATATAGCTTGTTTAAGGTAGTGAAACCTGCCAAGGCACTTCACACGAGCGGGATCAAACAGAATTTGATACCGAGCCGCATAAGGAGATATTAGGGAAGATGACCAAAAGCTTGTTCAAATAGGTAAGCTTTAAGGAGCATGTTAACAGGAGAGAGAGTTAGTGAGGCTGAGAGGCTTATGGTGGGGATCCCAGATCTTAAGGCCCAGACAGCTGAAGGCATGGCTGCCAATGGTGGAGCAGTTAAAATCGGTCCTGTGCAAGAGGCCGGATTTGGAGGAGGTCAGAGAACTCGGGGGATCGTAGAACTGGTGAAGGTTACAACGATAGGAAGGCCATGCACAGATTTGAAACCAAGGATGATAATTTTAAAACTGAGCCGTTGCCAGACTGGGAGCCAATGTAGATCAGCGAGCAGAGGGGTGATGGGTTATTGGGATTTGGTGCGGCTTACCATACAGGCAGTTTTGGATGAGCTGAAGATTATGGAGGGTGGGAGATGGGCAGTTGGCCGGAAAAGCATTGGAGTTGTCATGTCCAGATCTAGCAAAGGCATGGGTGAATGATTGAGCAGCAGATGAGCTGACGCCGGGGTGGAGTTACATGATTTACAGAGGTGGAAGAAGGCCGTGGATATGTGGTCGGAAAATCATCCCGCGGTCAAATACAACACCCAGGCTGTGAATGGTCTGGTTCAGCCTTAGACAGGTGCCAGGGAGAGGGATCGAGTCAGTGGCTAGGCAATGGAGTTTGTGGCACGGGCCAATGGCTTCGCTCTTACAAATAATTAGTTGGACGGCACCAGAACTGAGAGTTTACAGCTATCAGAAAGATTGAACAGGTTGGGCCTTTCTGCTTTAGAAGAAAGTCGACATAGAGAAGCCTGATAGAGGTCTTGAAAATTATAAATGTTTTGAACAGGGTTGATGTGGGTAGAATGTTTACACTTGTGGTAGAATCCAAAACTAGGGGAACATGAATGTAAGAATATTATTATTAAATGCAATAGGGATATAAGGAGCCATTTCATTTCTCAGAGAGTGTTTAGAATGTGGAATTCATTGGCCCAGAAATTCGGGTCTCCACGGGTGAGTACGCGATGGGTACTCACCCATAGGCCCAACGAAAGTGATGGTTTCGTGCATGCACTGCGCATGCGCAGGAAACCGGAACTTCCGTTCCCCTGAAAGAAGGGGTTCAGAGGTCGAACGCGTGTGCCAGAGGGGCAGCGTGCGTGCCTGGAACTTATGTTTTTTGCAGGTTTTTCCGGGAGGGTAAGGCTACAGGAGAAGGCCTGCTTTTAACAAGGTAAGTGTTGAATTATGTAAAATATTAAAACATTTTTTCCACAGGTTTATTATTATTAAATACTTTAAAGAAAGATAAGTTCATTTTTAGCCTGTTAGAAACTAATTAATTTTTTCAAAAGATTAAATGATTGTTTAAAATAGTTATTGTATGTAATTTATAGTTATTTTAAAAATGTGATGTTTCTTTAAAATGTATTTAAAGTTTTAGTCATGTTTTGGGGCTGATTTGTATTTATAGTTTTGACAGCTCTTCCTGTCAAATTTATGAATGAAGCATTCCCTGCTACCATTGGCTCTCCATAGTCCACGTGATCCCAGGGGATGCTTCGAACTAACTGCACCCCTGGGATACGCAAGAACTGCGCGCCAGCAGTTGGAGCAGGCCCAGGATCGGAATCCCACGGGGGCCCACAGCTCAACAGCTGGCGCGCAAGGTAAGTGTAGGTTGGGGGCTTGCACCCACGGGAAGCCCCCGACCTGAATTTCTGGGCCATTACCACAGTGAGTGGTTGAGAGAAATAGCTTTGATGCTATCAAAGGGAAATTTGACGAGTACTTGAGAGAAAATGGAATAGAAAGAAATGCTGAGAGGCTGAGATGAGGTAGTTGCAATGGGAGGATACTCGTGTGGAGCATAAACACCAGCATGGACTAGTTGAGTCGATAACGTTTTTTTGCTGTCTATTCGATGTAATGTAATCCTCTGAACGGCAGCTCAGCTCTGTCTCCCTAACTATTTACGAGACTTTTACACAGGACGCTGCTAATGAGTTGCTGCACTAAATAGCTGGAGTGACTCTTTGCAGAAGAGCTCAGACAGAATGCAAAAAACTAGTGGTCCTGTCCCGAAAGGCAATGCGGGAACTGTCAGGCAGAAACAGTGCCGCGTCCTAAACACAGTGCTCGCCCCACCGCTAGTAGTATTTTCAGATCGTCAGCAATTCCTCGTGTCATAGAGTTATACATCACAGAAAGAGGCCTTTCGGCCCATCGCATCTGCGCTGGCCATCAAGCCGTGTCTAATCTTATCCCATTTTCCAGCATTTGGTCCGTAGCCTTGTATGCTATGGCATTTCAAGTGCTCATCCAAATGCTTCTTGAATGTTGCGAGGGTTCCTGCCTCTACCACCCTTTCAGGCAGTGAGTTCCAGATTCCAACCACCCGCTGGGTGAAATAGTTCTTCCTCAAATCCCCTCTAAACCTCCTGCCCCTTACCTTGAATCTATGCCCCCTTGTTATTGACCACTCTACTAAGGAAAAAGTTCCCTTCTATCTACCCTATCTATGCCCCTCATAATTTTGTACACCTCAATCAGGTCTCCCCTCAGCCTTCTCTGCTCCAAGCAAAACAACCCCAGCCTGTCCAGTCTATCTTCATAGCTGAAGCGCTCCAGCCCAGGTAACATCCTGGTGAATCTCCTCTGCACCCTCTCCAACGCAATCACATCCTTCCTATAGTGTGGCGACCAGAACTGCACACAGTATTCAAGCTGTGGCCTAACCAGCATTTTGTACAGCTCCATCATAACCTCCCTGCTCTTATATTCTATGCCTCGGCTAATGAAGGCAAGTATCCCATATGCCTTTTTAACCAACTTATCCACCTGTTCTGCTGCCTTCAGGGATCTATGTTCATGCACACCAAGGTCCCTCTGATCCTCTGTCTTTCCTAGGGTCTTACCATTCATTGTGTATTCCCTTGCCTTGTTAGTCCCTCCAAAATGCATCACCTCACACTTTTCAGAGTTAAATTCCAATTGACCAACCCATCTATATCGTCCTGCAGACTGAGGCTACCCTCCTCGCTATTTACCACCCCACCAATTTTCGTGTCATTTGCGAACTTACTGATCATACCTTTTACATTCACATCCAAATCATTAATGTAGACCACAAACAGCAAGGGACCCAGCACCGATCCCTGTGGTACCCCAATGGACACAGGCTTCCAGTCACAAAAACAACCTTCGACCATCACCCTCTGCCTTCTGCCACTAAACCAGTTTTGGATCCAATATGCCAAGGCTCCCTGGATCCCATGGGGTCTTACTTTCTTGACCAGTCTCCTATGCGGGACTTTATCGAAATGCTTACTGAAATCCATGTATACCACATCCACTGCACTACCCTCATCCACACACCTAGTCACCCCCTCGAAAAATTCAATCAAATTCGTCAGACATGATCTTCCCTTGACAAAGCCATGCTGACTATCCCTGATTAATCCTTGCCTCTCCAAGTGGAGACTAATTCTGTCCCTCAGAATTTTTTGCAATAATTTCCCTACCACTGATGTTAGGCTCACTGGCCTGAAATTCCCTGGTTTATCCCTACTACCCGTCTTGAATAATGGTACTACGTTAGCTGTTCTCCAGTCCTCTGGCACATCCCCTGTAGCCAGAGAGGTTCTGAAAATTTGTGTCAGAGCCCCTGCAATCTCCTCCTTTGCCTCACACAGCAGCCTGGGATACACCTCGTCTGGGCCCGGGGATTTATCCACTTTTAAGCCTGCTAAAACCGCTAGTACCTTCTCCCTCTCGATGCTAATATGTTCAACTTTATCACAGTCCCCCCACCCGATTTCTATGTCTACATCGTCCTTCTCCAAAGTGAACACAGATGCAAAAAATTCATTTAAAACCCCACCTACACCTTCTGGCTCCACACACAGATTGCCACTTTGGTCCCGAATGGGCCCTACTCTTTCCCTAGTTATCCTCTTGCCCTTAATATACTTATAAAACACCTTAGGATTTTCATTTATTTTGCTCACCAGTGTTATTTCGTGGCCCCTCCTCGCTCTCCTAATTTATTTTTTAAATATCCCCCTGCACTTTTTATAATCCTCTAGGTCTTCCTCTGTCTTCAGTCCTTTGTATCTGCCAAAAGCCCCCCTTTGTTACCTAATCCATTCTCGTATATCCCTTGACATCCAAGGTTCCCTGGGCTTGTTGGTCCCACCCTTGACCTTTACGGGAACATGTTGCCATTGTACTCTCTCAATTTCCTTTCTGAAAGACTCCCATTGCTCCGATGTGGATTTTCCTACAAGTAGCTGATCCCAGTCCACTATGGCCAGATCCTGCCTTATCGTATTAAAATCGGCCTTCCCCCAATTTAGAGCCTTTATTTCCAGTCCATCTCTGTCCTTTTCCATGACTACCTTAAATCTCACCGAATTATGGTCACTGTCACCAAAGTGCTCACCTATTAACACTTCTACCACTTGCCCGGCCACATTCCCTAGAATTGGTCCAGTACCGCCCCCTCTCTTGTAGGACTTTCTACATGCTGGCTCAAAAAGCTCTCCTGGATGCACTTTCAGAATTCTGCACCCTCTAAGCCTGTCACACTCTGACTATCCCAGTTAATATTGGGGAAGTTGAAATCCCCCACTTTTATTACCCTATTATTTGCACATTTCTCTGAGATTTGCCTACATATCTGTTCCCCTATCTCCCCCTGACTGTTTGGGGGCCTAGAGTACATTCCCAGCAAAGTGCTTGCCCCCTTTTTGTTTTTAAGTTCTACACATATGGCCTCATTAGAGGAACCTGTTAATATATCATCCCTCCTTACAGCAGTGATTGTCTCCTTAATTAATATTGTGACACCCCCTCCTCTTTTACCCCCCCCCTCTCTGTCTCTCCAGAAGATTCTATACCCCGGAATATTGAGCTGCCAGTCCTGCCCCTCCCTCAACCATGTCTCCGTGATAGCAACAATATCATACTCCCATGTGTTCATGGTGTAATTCAGTTGCTGGAAGTCTGGGGCTAAATATTACATTCATGGACAGGAAACACTGTGACCCACCTCTGGGCTGTGCTTAGTTGTTCTGATTCTTAATTAATTGAATAATTGAGGTGAGCGGATATTTCACCGCACTCATCACCTGATCTCGGAAATTGGTCTGCGTCACCCCATAAATAAGTATGTTTGTGCAGCAACTTAAATTATGCAGCATATATCCGACTTGCTGAAATATAGCTAAAGAACTATCATCATTATGTACTCCTACAATGCTATAATAACAGAAATTTATAACATTTGCCAACCACAGAATTATGATGTTGGCAGATATGGTGAAGAGAAAATCACAGACTTCTTTCTGCTCTCCATTTCTGAGTCTCTGCGATTCTCTCCCTTGCTCTCACCCCTCAGTCCCATACGGATTCGACTGGCCACTAAAATGTGTCTGACTGTCAGAGCGTTGACCAACAGAATTAAAGCGAATGGAATCAATGGGGTTAAAACCGAATCAAACCAGTCAAATCCCAATTTGCAGCCGAGAGCGAGAGTTCCGAAGGCTGTGTTGCCTGACCGGTGCCAGGGTTAAGGACATCACCTCTGGACTGGAGAGAAACTTGGAGTGGGAGGGGGAGGATCCAGTTGCCGTGGTCCATGTTGGTACCAACGACATAGATAGGACAAGGAAGGAGGTTCTGCTGAGGGAGTTTGAGCAGCTAGGGGCCAATTTAAAAAGCAGAACCACAAGGGTAACCTGAGCCACGAGCGAATTTGGCTAGGACAAATAAAATTAGAGAGTTAAATGCGTGGCTCAAAGACTGGTGTGGGAGAAATGGGTTTTGCTTCCTGGGACACTGGCACCAGTATTGGGGCAGGAGGGAGCTGTTCCGTTGGGATGGGCTTCACTTGGCCAGTGCTGGGACGAGAGTCCTGGCGGATCATATAACTAGGGCTGTAGAGAGGGCTTTAAACTAACTAGTGGGGGGGAGGTTCCTAGAGAGCAAATAATAAAAATGACAACAGAGAAGGTCATAGATTTAGGTAGCAGTGGGGAAATTAAAAACCAGAGCGTGTCAGGAAGGGGCAGAAGGTATGGAGTAAAAGGTAAAGTAATAAAAAGGGCAAAAGCAGGAACTAAGTGTCACAAAACATATTTGAAAGTCCTCTATCTGAATGCACGTAGCATTCGTAACAAAATAGACGAGTTAATGGCACAAATAATTACCTATGGTATGATCTTGTGGCCATAACAGAAACATGGCTGCAGGGTGACAATGCCTGGGAATTAAACATACCAGGTTATTTAACGATCAGGAAGGACAGGCAGGAAGGAAGGGGAGGTGGGGTGGCTATGTTAATAAAGGAAGGAATCACTGTAATACAGAGGAATGATATTGGGTCAAAAGATCAGGATAATGAAACAGTTTGGGTGGAGGTAAGGAATAATAAGGGGAGAAAAACACTAGTGGGCATAGTCTATAGGCCTCCGAACAGTGGCAACTCTGTTGGATGGAGTATCAATCAGGAAATAGTTGAGGCTTGTAATAAGGGAACATCTATAATTATGGGAGATTTTAACTATCATATTAATTGGACAAATCAAATTGGGCAGGGCTGCCTTGAGGATGAGTTCATTGAGTGTATTAGGGATGGGTTTCTTGAGCAGTATGTAACTGAACCGACCAGGGGGCAAGCAACCTTAGATCTGGTCCCGTGTAACGAGATGGGATTAATTAAAAATGTCCTAGTAAAGGATCCCCTTGGAATGAGTGACCATAACATGGTTGAATTCCATATTCAATTAGAGGGTGAGAAGGTTGGATCTCAAACAAGCGTGCTAAGCTTGAATAAAGGAGACTATGAAGTTATGAGAGCGGAGTTGAGTAGACTGGATTGGGAAAATAGATTAAAGGGTAAGACGATACATGATCAGTGGTGTACATTTAAGGAGTTATTTTACAACTTCCAAACAAAATATATTCCACTGAGAAGAAAAGGGTGTAAAAGAAAAGACAGCCATCCGTGGCTAAGTAAAGAAATTAAGGATAGTATTCGACTAAAAACAAGGGCACATAAGGTAGCCAAATCTAGTGGGAGGATAGAGGATTGGGAAAACTTTAAAAGACAGCAAAAAATAACAAAAAGATTGATTAAGAAAGGGAAGATAGATTAGGAAAGTAAATTAGCAAAAAATATAAAAACAGATAGTAAGAGTTTTTATAGTTATATAAAAAGAAAAAGGGGGGCTAAAGTAAATGTTGGTCCCTTAGAGGATGAGACCGGGAAATTAATGGTGGGAAATATGGAGATGGCAAAAACACTGACTGAATATTTTACATCAGTCTTTACAGTAGAAGACACTAAGACTATCCCAACACTGGACAAACAGGGGGCTAAAGGGGGGGAGGAGCTAAACACGATCAAAATCACTAAGGAAGTGGTACTCGGTAAAATAATGGGACTCAAGGCGGATAAATCACCTGGACCTGATGGCTTACATCCTAGGGTCTTGAGGGAAGTGGCGGTAGGGATTGTGGATGCATTGGTAATATATTTCCAAAACTCCCTGGACTCGGCAAAGGTCCCGGCAGACTGGAAAACTGCTAATGTAACACTCGTTTTTAAAAAGGGCAGTAGACAGAAGGCTGGAAACTATAGACTGGTTAGCCTAACATCTGTGGTAGGTAAAATTTTGCAGTCCATTATGCAGGAGGCAGTAACAGGACATTTGGATAATCATAATTTAATAGGACAAAGTCAGCATGGTTTTATGAAGGGGAAGTCATGTTTGACAAATTTGCTGGAGTTCTTTGAGGAAGTAATGTATAGGGTGGATAAAGGGGAACCAGTGGACGTAGTGTATTTAGACTTCCAATAGGCATTTGACAAGGTGCCACACAAAAGATTATTGCTTAAGATAAAAAATCACGGGATTGGGGGTAATATTCTGGTATGGATAGAGGATTGGCTATCTAACAGAAGGCAGAGAGTTGGGATAAATGGTTCATTCTCAGACTGGCAATCAGTAACTAGTGGTGTTCCGCAGGGGTCAGTGCTGGGTCCCCAACTCTTTACAATCTATATTAACGATTTGGAGGAGGGGACCGAGTGTAACATATCAAAGTTTGCAGATGATACTAAGATGGGAAAGAAAGTAGTGAGTGAGGAGGACATAAAAACCTGCAAGGGGACATCGGCAGGCTAAGTAAGTGGGCAGAGATTTGGCAGATGGAATACAATACTGGAAAGTGTGAGGTTATGCAGTTTGGCAGGAAAAATCGTAGAGCAAGTTATTATCTTAATGGCAAGAAACTGGAAAGTGCTGAAGTACAAAGGGATCTGGGGGTCCTGGTGCACGAAACTCAAAAGGTTAGTATGCAGGTGCAGCAAGTGATTAAGAAGGCCAATGGAATGTTGGCTTTCATTGCTAGGGGGATAGAATATAAAAATAGGGAGGTATTGCTTCAGTTGTACAAGGTATTGGTGAGACCGCACCTGGAATAGTGCGTACAGTTTTGGTGTCCATACTTAAGAAAGGACATACTTGCTCTCGAGTCAGTACAAAGAAGGTTCACTTGGTTAATCCCGGGGATGAGGGGATGGACATATGAGGAGAGGTTGAGTAGATTGGGACTCTACTCATTGGAGTTCAGAAGAATGAGAGGCGATCTTATTGAAACATATAAGATTGTGAAGGGGTTGGATCGGGTGGATGCGGGGAAGATGTTCCCGATGATGGGTGAAACTAGAAATAGGGGGCACAGTCTTAGAATAAGGGGCTGCTCTTTCAAAACTGAGATGAGGAGGAACTACTTCACTCAGAGGGTGGTAGGTCCATGGAATATGCTGCCCCAAAAAGCTGTAGAAGCTACATCATTACATAAATTGAAAACAGAAATAGACAGTTTCCTAGGAGTAAAGGGAATTAAGGGTTACGGGGAGCGGGCAGGAATTTGGACATGAGTCTAGGTTTGGATCGGTCATGGCCCTGTGGGTAGCGGAGCAGGCCCAGGGGCCGTGTAGCCTGATCCTGCTCCTATTTCGTGTGTCTAATTCTGTTAGATTCAGGTGATGGTTCTGTGATAGTGGATTGGCGGTTAGGATCAGATCAGCCATGATCTTATTGAATGGCGGAGCAGGCTCGAGGGGCCAATTGGCCTACTCCTGCTCCTATTTCTTATGTTCTTATGTTCTTATGTTCAACCATCCTGGCTCAGTGTCGTAGCTTGGGAATGTTCTACAGAACCATGATACATTGTCGATTATCATTCTAGGTTCGCGTGTAAAATAGATGGGAACATTTTTTAAACAGAGCAGAATGCCGGTTGTTGCCAGAACCACAGCCGCAGTTTTCCCGGTGCAATGTTTAGTTTTCAGCTTTTTGCAGCAAATGGCCACAAATCCATCAAAGGTGAAAGTGACGGTGAATCAGACAGAACAGTCTGCGGCTGCTACAGACAGGACAAGGGTTACACTACACACAGGGGTGATGTCGAGGATTGATCCTGGGAAATAATAACATTTGATCTTCCTCAGTATGACCTGAGTGACAATGACCAGGAGATCCGCCGTTGCCATGCCCACCAGATAGCGAGTGGTGCCGGTGGAGAGCCCCGCACTTTCCCCGGGACAGGATCACAATTGCCAGCAAATTCACTGTAAAACACAAAAGGGAAAAGAGACTGGAAATTACTGATCACACATTCTCCATGTCAGAGCCCAGACAGTAAGGGCTGGATTTTAGCTCCCCAAATCTGTTGTGTTAGGGTCGGGTCAGAGATGAAAGATTTAAAAATCTCATCATAAACCCAACTTGTCTCAAACCTGCCCACTTCCGAGTGCAACGGAGACAGGACGAGGCGGGGGAGGGGGGAGGGGGCTCCCATGAGGCGGGTTGGCAATTTAATTATTTAATGTGGCTGGCAGCCCCTGATTTAACATGTTTTACAGGATTAACTGTGGCCAGCCTGGTTTTCCAGTCCTTGGGAATCCTGGCAGCCGAAGACAGGTGATGAAAGCATCGGGGAGAGTTTCAATGCCTTTTCAACACTACTAGTGGGCCAGGAGCTTCATGTGTGCTTCCCCCGGCCTCCCAATCTCCCGACCCCTCAGAGCCCACTCCCATAGAAAGATCCAAGAGTCGGAGATCGGAATCCATCGTGTCGGGGATAGAATCACCCCCGCCCTTGATCGGAAACCCGTCCGCGATCGGACACCACACACGGGGATCAAATACATTTTGGGATCGGACATCTCCCCGCCGGTTTCGGGGATCAGATCCTCCCTACAACGCCCGCAATTGACCACCACTCCGGTGCAGGAAATTCCTCCCCCCAAAACAGACACCACCCGGGGTCAGCGATCGTACCTCCCCCCGGTTCCGGGGTCATTCCTCCCAGGCTAGGACAGGCCCTCCCATATTCGGGGATTGGAACCAACCCCAGGATCGGACACCCCACCCCCATCAGGGATGTCAAACCATATCCCACCTGCTGTGATTTTGCGGCCAGCTTGGGTTTACTGAAATCTGTACCAGAGAGAGGAAGACAGACATGTCGAGGAACATTAATGGGCATCTGATGCGCAGCTCCGACCTCAGAAGGAAGGAACTCTAGGTGAAGCATGAAACTTTAGATGTGGATTCAGAACCTGAAAAACATAGAGATATTGTTGAGGTGCGGAATTAAACTCTGTCAAATAATAATTGAATATTTTCATCAAACAACTTCAAGGGAAAAATTCAGTTGGTAGTGCCACCCATTAGTGCCTTAAGAGGGCGCTAAGTGGGGCGCAAACAAACTAGCACCTGGGCACGGCGATATCTGCACCTCTTGCGAAACTGAGCGGACATTTTGCGGCAGCACTAAACAACATTGCTGATCTCCTGCGCATGCAGATCTTGACGTCATTCGAGAGTGCAACGCCCTTGGGGCGCCCCAGTTCAGAAATTCAGTGGCGCCCCCCCTCCTTTCTGCCTGGCGCGACCAACGACAGGTTGACTGGAATGCTTCCCAGTCACTGTGGGGCTGGGGAGGGTGCTATTTAAAGGGGGCCTCTTCCTGGCTTTTGTGTGGTAGCCATTTTTGCACCACTCATTCTGAGAGAGCGAGAGAGATTGGGAGAGAGACAAAGAGAGAAAGAGAGACTTCTGCATTGAGTCAACGCTTTCTGAGGTAGTTTTGGCTTCTGACCATAACTTTGCAGGTACTTTGCTTTTTGACCGTCATAACTTTGATTGCCCAGATACTATAGGGGCTGCAATGGATGGGAACGTCATCCTTCTCCATCACGTTCAGAGGGCACAGAGACGCAGAGAGAGAGTGGCAATCATGGCCAGACAGAGGAGAGCCAACGGGCGTCGGCACAGGAGACCTTACCCTTCCAGGGTTTTCTGCCAACAGTTCTCATACATTAACATATCTGAGGAGCAGTCTTTGCGAAGGCTGCGATTCAGCAAGGTGGTGGTCACTGAGCTCTGCCACCTGCCTCAGCCAGATCTGCAGCATCAACTGAGGAGCAGAACGTTTCTGTCGGTGGCAGTGAAGATAACAGTGGCTCTCAACATTTTTGCCACCGGCTCATTTCAATCAGCTACTGGGGACATTGCCAATATCTCCCAGTTCGCGGTGCATTGCTGTCAGGTCACAATGCCCTCTTTAAAAGGAGATGAGAGTAAATCTCTTTCCCCATGACCCCGGACAAGCAGCAAGAATGCGCAATGGGCTTTGCGATGATAGCGGGCTTCCCCATGGTGCAGAGCACCATTGAATGCACGCATGTGGCTTTGCGGGCGCCGCAAGAGAATGCTGAGGATTTCCGCAGCCGATTAAACGTCCAGTTGGTCTGTGACCACAGACAGCTGATACTCGCTGTCAATTCCCACTTTCCAGGCAGCAGCCACGATGCCTTCATCCTGCACCAGACTTCTGTGGCAGACCTTCTCGAGGCACCGCATCACCCAGGAGGTTGGCTTCTCGGGGACAAGGGCTATCCTCTGTGCAGCTGGCCAATGACCCCGCTCCGTTCACCCAGCACCCCTGCTGAGCTACGATACAACAAGAGCCATCAAGCAACCAGGAACATCGTTGAGCACACAATCGGCATGCTCAAGCAACGGTTCCGCTGTCTGGACCATTCTGTAGGAGCCCTGCAGTCTCCCACTTTGTTGTTATGTGCTGCATGCTGTGTAACCTGGCAATCCTCATGACCCAGCCAATGCCACCAGACATTGGAGTACCAGCAGAGGAGGAGGAGGAGGAGGAGGAGTAGGAGCACCAAGATGGGAGGGAGGCACAAAGTGGAAGGGCCGTCCATCAAAAGCTCATAGCAAGTCACTTCTAGGCTCCCTCTGAGGGAATGGCTTCTGCCATTCCAACAACCTGAATGAAACGATCCCACAACCCGTAAGCCGGTCAAGGCAACAATGAGTGCAAAGACCAAACATGCACATTTTGAATACAAACACTTCTTTATTTCCCAAACTGTGTCTCTATTCCGCATGACAAAGTAATAGAAAGAAACACCAAAAAAAAGTCATTCACATAACTGGCTCTCACAACATGGAGACAATGTCCAAAACAATAACAATGAAATACATTTTGCCACACCTCCTACTTTTTGCCCTTCGAGGGTGATCTGCCTCCCTTGCGAAATTGCCCCTTTCCCACCCTGCAGCTCCTCCATAATGGGACCCCAGTGGCTGCAGCAAGGCTGGGGGAAGGCTGCTGAGTGTCAGAAACTGAGACTGCAGATGCCCTTGAGGGATGGCTCTGGGCCTGGAAGGCCCGGCTGCTGACTGCTCCAACTCTGCATGGGCGGCAGCAGTCTGTCCTAGAGGTGGTGGCAACTGCAGCGGAGAAGTGACAGTGTTGGCAGCAGGAATGCTGTCATCTTGAGAGAGGACAGCAACTCCCTGCTCGACCGACACACTGGCACTCCCACGCGGCAGCACTTCAGCATCCGGAGCAATTTGCTGGAGCACAGATTGCTGGCCTGCTGCGGCACAGTGAGAGCCCCAGGGAAATCTGCCTGATCCAGCGAGGGTGGCAGCAGTTAGTGCTCGTGTGGCCTCTATCTGTGTCTGCTTGAGACCAGCCACTGACTGCATTGCAGCACTTAGCATTTGCGTGGCAGCCGCCTGTGCTACAGCAAAGTGCTCCACACTCCTTGCCAGTGATTTAATGGATTCGGGCATCCTTGACACAGCAGCCATGAGCTCAGTGTGCCTTTGCTCCGCCTGGGCACTCATTTCAGCGAGGACCCGCTCCTCGTCTGCGTTCAGTGCAGAAGGACTCGAGGCCATACTCTCCATCGGGGGAGAAGGCCCCCGAACTTCCCTAACCCCCTCGCGTTGCTGCAGCCCGCTGATGCCTGGAGCTTCACCCTCATCAGACCAGGGAAGGCGTGTCCCCAGTATGGGCATGGGCTGCCTCGGCAGAGGGTTGCACTGATGGTCCGGCTTCCTCTCCCTCCTCGCCTTCAGCTTCACTCCCAATGGCAGCTTGAGTGCACGTCTCCTCACCTGGTGAATCACCATCTGAAAGCAGGGAGGTACAAGAGTGGCTTTAGCATGAGGACAGGGTGGCAGCAAGGGAGACATGAATTGAGCGATGTACTGATTTGGATTGAAAGTGTCAAAGGCTGCTGTTGTGAGGAACAAGTGGAAGGAGAGAAGACAAAAAGGTGATGACCTTACCATTGCTGGCCAGAACGGGGTCGGCATCTCCAGTGGCGACGTGACCAAGCATGTGGCTTGCTACAATCCTGTGGACATGCTGCTCAAGATCACTGAGGGCTTGAAGGTGAGGCCGCCCTCCACCGGTCCATTGCTGCTGTCTCCTATTATGAGCCAGCTTGGCTTGAAAGAAAAAGGATGGCGTCTGGGCAAATATGCAGCCATGATCTTGCCTGAAATGCCTCCCATGTTTGAATAGCCCTTACTGTATGCAGCCATGATCTTGCCTGAAATGCCTCCCATGTTTGAATAGCCCTTACTGTATGCAGCCATGATCTTGCCTGAAATGCCTCCCATGGTTGAACATCCCTTACTGTATGCAAAGTGTGGAATGTGCATGTGTGTTTCATTAAAAGACCATAGGTGTTGGATGAGTGCTGGACATTGAGGCTTTCAAGACCCTCTGGCCATAAAGTGAGGTGGAGATGGAGGGATGAAGAGGTTCTGAAAAAAGGCACTCACCCTGACGACCCGAGTGAGGTCATTGAACGTTTTCCTGCATTGCACAGGGGTCCTAGGCACCATGCTGCTTGAGGTCACTCTGTGAGCCACCTCCCTCCATGCTTTTCTGTATTCGCTTGGCAAAGGCCTCCTGCCACACTCTGGGTACAGAATGGATCATCTGCCTCACCGCGC
The DNA here is from genome assembly GCF_052327205.1 of Somniosus microcephalus. Taxonomy (NCBI): domain Eukaryota; kingdom Metazoa; phylum Chordata; class Chondrichthyes; order Squaliformes; family Somniosidae; genus Somniosus; species Somniosus microcephalus. The sequence goes on along the minus strand of NW_028225180.1, from coordinate 34,356,851 downwards.
CAACCAGAGCCTCCAAGTCATGCTCGCTGAAGCACTGTGCTCGCTCCCTGGCCCTCTCCATGGTCCTTGGCTGGAAGATTTCACCACAGGTCTGTCCAAGCCGAGATTCAAGGCTCCAGTGAGCAGGGTGTGGCTGCAGAGTAAGAAAGATCCTCCCCTTTAAGAGCTGACCGGCGCCAGTGTGTCTGTGTTCAATCGCTAACTGACAGCAACTGCGCTGCGCCCGCCCTCTGAGGTAGCGCCTCGCTCCTCGGGCTTACCGCCTTAAGGGAATTGTGTAGCGCCTAATGTAGTGCTCCAATCACCTCCAGGGGCGAGACAGGCGAATTTTGCAGTCGGCGGCGATAATTTGCGCCGGGCGCTAAACTTTGTGCCCGGCCAATATTCGCGCCTGAAAATGGGCGATACCGAATTTCTGCCCCCGTGTCTCTGTTTATATTACACTAGGCCCTGTCTCTGTTTATATTACACTCGGCCCTGTCTCAGCTATTACTGCACTAGACCCTGTCTCTGTTTATATTACACTAGACTCTGTCTCTGTTATTATTGCACTAGACCCTTTCTCGGTTTATATTACACTGGGCCCTGTCTCTGTTATTATTGCACTAGACCATGTCTCTCTTTATATTACACTAGACCATGTCTCAGTTATTACTGTACTAGACCATGTACCTGTTTATATTACACTAGACAATGTATCCGTTATTACTGTACTAGACTATGTCTCTGTTTATATTACACTAGACTTTGTCTCTGTTATTACTGCACTAGACCATGTCTTGTTTATATTACACTAGACAATGTCTCAGTTATTACTGTGCTAGATCATGTCTCTATTTATATTACATTAAACCCTGCCTCTGTTATTACTACACTAGACCATGTCTCTGTTTATATTACACTAGACGCTGTCTCTGTTATTACTGCACTAGATCATGTCTCTGTTTATATTACACTAGACCATGTCTCCGTTTACATTACACTAGACCCTGTCTCTGTTATTACTGCACTAGACTATATCTTGTTTATATTATACTAGACCCTGTCTCTGTTATTAATGCACTAGATCATGTCTCTGTTTATATTACACTAGACCCTGTCTCTCTTATTACTGCAATAGGTCATGTCTCTGTTTATATTACACTAGACCATGTCTCTATTATTACTGCACTGGACCATGCCTCTGTTTATATGAAACTAGACCCTGTCCCTGTTATTACAGCACTAGATCATGTCTCTGTTAATATTACACTAGTCCCTGTATCTGTTTATATTACACTAGACCCTGTCTCTATTTATATTACATTAGACCCTGTCTCTGTTTATATTACACTAGACCTTGTCTCTGTTTATATTACACTAGACCATGTCTCTGTTTATATTACATTAGGTCCTGTCTCTGTTTATATTACACTAGACCATGTCTCTGTTTATATTACATTAGGTCCTGTCTCTGTTTATATTACACTAGACCATGTCTCTGTTTATATTACACTAGACCATGTCTCTGTTTATATTACACTAGACCATGTCTCTGTTTATATTACACTAGACACTGTCCCTGTTTATATTACACTAGACACTGTCCCTGTTTAAATTACACTAGACCCTGTCTCTGTTTATATTACACTAGACCATGTCTCTGTTTATATTACACTAGACCATGTCTCTGTTTATATTACACTAGACACTGTCCCTGTTTATATTACACTAGACACTGTCCCTGTTTAAATTACACTAGACCTTGTCTCTATTTATATTACATTAGACCATGTCTCTGTTTATATTACACTAGACACTGTCCCTGTTTAAATTACACTAGACCATGTCTCTGTTTATATTACACTAGACACTGTCTCTGTTTATATTACACTAGACTCTGTCGCTGTTCATATTAATCTAGACGCTGCCTCTGTTTACTTTACACTTGGTCCTGTCACTGTTTATATTACACTAGATATTGGGACCAACTGCATGGGTAGGAAGAGGGATGAGGTCCTGCAGCAAGAATTAAGGGAGCTGGGTAGCAGATTAAAGAGCAGGACCTCAAAGGTTGTAATCTCTGGATTTCTCCCAGTGCCACGTGCTAGTGAGTATAGGAATAGGAGGATAGAGCAGATGAATGAGTGGCTAAAGAGTTGGTGCAGGAGGGAGGGCCTTAGTTTCCTGGGTCATTGGGTCTGCTTCTGGGGAAGGTGGGACTTGTACAAGTCGGACGGGTTGCACCTGAACCAGAACGGGACAAATATCCTTGTGGGGAGGTTTGCCAGCATTGTTCGGGGGTGTTTAAACTAACTTGGCAGGGGGATGGGATACAGAGTGGTGCTATAATAGGGGGTGATGTACAGCAAAATATAGAGGAAAAAACAAGCCACACTGGAAGGCAGAGCAAATATGTAGCGGCAAAAGGGAGTAGGGCAAGGCTGAATGGCATTTATTTTAATGCAAGGAGTCTTGCGAATAAGGTGGATGAACTGAAGTTGTTGATGAACACATGGGAAGTATGATATTGTTGCTATCACGGTGACATGGTTGAGGGAGGGGCAAGACTGGCAGCTCAATATTCCGGGGTATAGAATCTTCAGGTGCAACAGAGGTGGGGGGGGCTAAAAGAGGGGGGAGTGTCGCGATATTAATTAAGGAGTCAATTACTGCTGTAAGGAGGGATGATATATTAACAGGTTCCTCTAATGAGGCCATATGGGTAGAACTTAAAAACAAAAAGGGGGCAAGCACTTTGCTGGGAGTGTACTATAGGCCCCCAAACAGTCAGGGGGAGATAGAGGAACAGATATGTAGGCAAATCTCAGAGAAGTGTGCAAATAATAGGGTAATAATAGTGGGGGATTTCAACTTCACCAATATTAACTAGGATAGTCAGAGTGCAAAAGGCTTAGAGGGTGCAGAATTCTTAAAGTGCATCCAGGAGAGCTTTTTGAGATAGCATGTAGAAAGTCCTACAAGAGAGGGGGTGGTACTGGACCTAATTCTAGGGAATGTGGCCGGGCAAGTGGTAGATGTGTTAGTAGGTGAGCACTTTGGTGACAGTGACCATAATTCGGTGAGATTTAAGGTAGTCATAGAAAAGGACAAGGATGGACCAGAAATAAAGGTTCTAAATTGGGGGAAGGCCGATTTTAATATGATAAGGCAGGATCTGACCAATGTGGACTGGGATCAGCTACTTGAAGGAAAATCCACATCGGAGCAATGGGAGTCTTTCAGAAAGGAAATTGAGAGAGTACAATGGCAACATGTTCCCGTAAAGGTCAAGGGTGGGCCCAGGGAACCTTGGATGTCAAGGGATATTCGAGAATGGATTGGGAAAAAAGAGGGGCTTTTGGCAGATACAAAGGGCTAAAGACAGAGGAAGCTCTAGAGGAGTATAAAAAGTGCAGGGGGATATTAAAAAAGAAATTAGGAGAGTGAGTAGGGACCATGAAATAACACTGGCGAGCAATATAAAGGAAAATCCTAAGGTGTTTTATAAGTATATTAAGGGCAAGAGGATAACTAGGGAAAGAGTAGGGCCCATTCGGGACCAAAGTGGCAAACTGTGTGTGGAGCCAGAGGATGTAGGTGGGGTTTTAAATGAATTTTTTGCATCTGTGTTCACTATGGAGAAGGACGGTGTGGACATAGAAATTGGGCAGGGGGACTGTGATATACTTGAACATATTAGCATCGAGAGGGAGGAGGTACTAGCGGTTTTAGCAGGCTTTAAAGTGGATAAATCCCCAGGCCCGGACGAGATGTATCCCAGGCTACTATGTGAGGCAAAGGAGGAGATTGCAGGGGCTCTGACACAAATTTTCAGAACCTCTCCGGCCACAGGGGATGTGCCAGAGGACTGGAGAACAGCTAACGTAGTACCATTATTCAAGAAGAGTAGTAGGGTAAACCAGGGAATTACAGGCCACTGAGCCTAACATCAGTGGTAGGGAAATTATTGGAAAAAATTCTGAGGGACAGAATTAGTCTCCACTTGGAGAGGCAAGGATTAATTAGGGATAGCCAGCATGGTTTTGTCAAGGGAAGATCATGTCTGACCAATTTGATTGAATTTTTCGAGGGGGTGACTAGGTGTGTGGATGAGGATAGTGCAGTGGATTTGGTTTGCATGGATTTCAGTAAGGCTTTTGATAAAGTCCCACATACGAGACTGGTCAGGAAGGTAAGAGCCCATGGGATCCAGGGTGCCTTGGCACATTGGATCCAAAACTGGCTTAGTGGCAGAAGGCAGAGGGTGATGGTGGAAGGTTGGTTTTGTGACTGGAAGCCTGTGTCCAGTGGGGTACTGCAGGGATCGGTACTGGGTCCCTTGCTGTTTGTGGTCTACATTAATGGTTTGGATGTGAATGTAAAAGGTATGATCAGTAAGTTCGCCAATGACATGAAAATTGGTGGGGTGGTAAATAGCGAGGAGGGAAGCCTCAGGCTACAGGACGATATAGATGGGTTGTTTTCCTTGGAGCAGAGAAGGCTGAAGGGGGACCTGATTGAGGTGTACAAAATTATGAGGGGCATAGATAGGGTAGATAGAAAGGAACTTTTCGCCTTGGTAGAGGGGTCAATAACAAGGGGGCATAAATTCAAGGTAAGGGGCAGGAGGTTTAGAGGGGATTTGAGGAAAAACTTTTTCACCCAGAGGTTGGTTGGAATCTGGAACTCACTGCCTGAAACGGCAGTAGAGGCAGGAACCCTCACAACATTCAAGAAGCATTTGGATGAGCACTTGAAATGCCATAGCATACAAGGCTATGGACCAAATGCTGGAAAATGAGATTAGATTAGACAGGGCTTCATGGCCGGCGCAGATGCGATGGGCCAAAGGGCCTCTTTCTGAGCTGTATAATTCTATGACTCTGTGACTCTAGACCATGTCTCAGTTTATATTAACTAGGACCTGTCTCAGGTAATACTGCTCGAGACCCTGTCTCTCTTCATGTTACACTAGACTCTGTCTCAATTTTTACTGCACTTGACCCTGTCTCTGTTTGTCTTACTCTAGGCCCTGTATCTGTTTATATTTCACTTGACCATGTCTCTGTTATTATTACACTAGACCATGTCTCTGTTTATATTACACTAGACCCTGTCTCAGTTATTACTGCACTAGACCCTATTCCTGTTTGAATTACACTAGGCCCTTTCTCTGTTATTACTGTACTAGATCATGTCTCTGTTTATATTACACTAGACCCTGTCTCTGTTTATATTACACTAGATCATGTCGCTGTTTATATTAAACTAGGCCCTGTCTCAGGTAACACTGCTCTAGACAATGTCTCTCTTTATATCACACTAGACCCTGTCTCTGTTTATATTTCACTTGGCCCTGTCTCTGGTATTACTACACTAGACCCTGTCTCTGTTTATATTACACTAGACCATGTCTCAGTTATTACTGCACTAGATCATGTCTCTGTTAATATTACACTGGACCCTGTCTCTATTATTACTGCACTAGACCATGTCTTGTTTATATTATATTAGGCCCTGTCTCAGTTTATATTACACTCGGCCCTCTCTCTGTTTATAATACACGAGACACTGTCCCTGTTTATATTACACTAGACCAAGTCTCTGTTTATATTACATTAGACCATGTCTCTGTTTATATAATATTAGGTCCTGTCTCTGTTTATATTACACTAGTCTCTGTCGCTGTTCATATTACAATAGACCCTGTCTCTGTTTATTTTACACAAGGTCCTGTCTCTGTTTTTATTACACTAGACCATGTCTCTGTTTATATTAAATTAGGCCCTGTCTCAGGTAATACTGCTCTTGACCATGTCTCTCTTTATATTTCACTAGACCCTGTCTCTGTTTATATTGCACTAGGCCCTGTCTCTGTTATTACTGCACTAGACCATGTCTCTGTTTATATTACACCAGACCATGTCTCTGTTTATATTACACTAGACCATGTCTCAGTTATTACTGCACTAGGTCGTGCCTCTGTTTGCATTACACTAGATCCTGTCTCTGTTATTACTGTACTAGACAGTGTATCTGTTTATATTACACTAGACCATGTATCAGTTATTACTGTACTAGACCATGTCTCTGTTTATATTACACTAGACCCTGTCTCTGTTATTGCTGCACTTGACCAGTTTAGGATGCAAGAAAGGAGGACAAAGGGATAAATTAAGAAAGAGAAAATAGAATATGAGAGTAAGCTTTCAGGGAACATGAAAACTGACTGTAAAAGCATCTATAGATATGTGAAGAGAAAAAGATCGGTGAAGTCAAGCGTAGGTCCCTAGCAGTCAGAATCAGGGGAATTTATAATGGGGAACAAAGAAATTGGCAGAACAATTAAACACATATTTTGGTTCTCTCTTCACAAAGGAGGACACAAATAACCTCCCAGAGATATCGGGGAACATAGGGTCTGATGAAAGGCAGGAACTGAAATAAATCAGTATTTGTAGGGAAATGGTGTTGGGAAATTGATGGTGTTGAAGGCCGATAAATCCCCAGGGCCTGATAAACTACATCCAAGGGCACTTAAGGAAGTGGCCCTAGAAATAGTTGATGCTTTGCTGATCATCTTCCAGCATTCGATGGAATCTGGAACAGTACCCATGGATTGGAGGGTAGCTAATGTTACCCCACTATTCAAAAAAGGTGGTAGAGAGAAAACGGGGAATTACAGACCGGTAAGCCTGACATCGGTAGTAGGGAAAATGCTAGAGTCCATTATAAAAGATGTAATAGCAGAGCAATTGGAAAACAGTGACAGGATCGGACAAAGTCAACAAGGATTTACAAAAGGTAAATCGTGTTTGACTAATCTACTGGAATTTTTGAGGATGTAACTGGTAAAATAGATAAGGGAGAACCAGTGGATGTGGTATATTTGGACTTTCAGAAGGCTTTCGATAAGGTCCCGCATAAGAGATTAGCGTGTAAAGTTAAGGCACATGGGATTGGTGGCAAGGTATTGACTTGGATAGAGAACTGGTTGGCAGACAGAAAGCAAAGAGTTGGAATAAACGGGTCATTTTCCAAGTGGCAGGCAATGACTAGTGGTGTACCGCAGGGATCGGTCCTTGGACCCCAGCTGTTCACAATATATATTAATGATCTAGACAAGGGAACTAGATGAAATATCTCCAAATTTGCAGACGACACAAAGCTGGGTGGGCGTGTGTGCTGTGAGGAGGATACCGAGAAACTCCAGGATGATTTGGACAGGTTGGGTGATTAGGCAAAAGCATGGCAGATGCAATATAACGTGGATAAATGCGAGGCTATCCACTTTGGTGGCAGAAAGAGGAAGGTAGATTATTATCTGAATGGCAATAGATTGGGAGAAGGGGAAGTGCAACGGGACCTGGGTGTCCTTGTTCACCAATCGCTGAAGGTAAGCATGCAGGTACAGCAGGCGGTTAAGAAGGCAAATGGCATGTTGGCCTTCGTAGCGAGAGGGTTTCAGTACAGGAACAAGGATGTCTTGCTGCAGTTATACAGGGCCTTGGTGAGATCACATCTTGAGTATTGTGTGCAGTTTTGGTCGCCTTATCTGAGGAAGGATGTTCTTGCCATGGAAGGAGTTCAGTGAAGATTCACCAGGCTGATACCTGAGATGGCAGGAATGATGTATAAGGAGAGATTGGCTCGATTGTGCTTATACTTGCTGGAGTTTAGAGGAATGAGAGGGGATCTCATTGAAACTTATAAAATTCTGACAGGACTGGACAGACTAGATGCAGGAAGGATGTTCCCGATGGTCGGGGAGTCCAGAACCAGGGGTCACAGTCTAAGGGTAAGGGGTAGGCCATTTAGGACAGAAATGAGGAGGAGTTACTTCACCCAGAGAGTGGTGAACCTGTGAAATTCTCTACCACAGAAGGCAGTAGAGGCCAATACTATAAATATATTCAAGAAGGAGTTGGATATATTTCTTAAGGCTATAGGGATCAAGGGGTATGGGGAGAAAGCAGGGACCGGGTACTGAATTTGGATGGTCAGCCATGATCGCATTGAATGGCGGAGCAGGCTCGAGGGGCCGAATGGCCTACTCCTGCTCCTATCTTCTATGTTTCTATGTTTCTATGACCATGCCTTGTTTATTTTACACTAGACCATGTCTCAGTTATTACTGTGCTAGACCATGTCTCTGTTTATATTACACTAGACCTTGCCTCTGTTATTACTATACTAGACCATGTCTCTGTTTATATTACACTAGACACTGTCTCCGTCATTACTGCACTAGATCATGTCTCTGTTTATATTACACTAGACCATGTCTCTGTTTATATTACACTAGACCCTGTCTCTGTTATTACTGCACTAGACCATGTCTCTGTTTATATTACACTTGACTCTGTCTCTGTTATCGCTGCACTAGACCCTGTCTCTGTTTATATTACACCAGACATTGTCTCTGTTATTACTACACGAGACCATGTCTTTTTATATTACACTAGACCATGTTTCAGTTATTAATGTAATAGACAATGTCTCTGTTCATATTACACTAGACCCTGCCTCTGTTATTACTGCACTAGATCATGTCTCCGTTTATATCACACTAGACCCTGCCACTGTTATTACTACATTAGACCCTGTCTTTGTTTATATTACTTGAGACCCTGTCTTTGTTTTTACTGCACTAGGTCATGCCTCTGTTTATATTACACTAGGTCCTGTCTCTGTTTATACAGCTTGTATGCTCAAGCTGTCAGGAGATGCATCTCGCAAACTCTTCAATCATCTCGTACACCAGCTCTACAGCAGACGCCGCAACCTCGAAACCAAGATAGAGTCCATGTTCTCAGCTTGTGCTCAGGACACAGCAGACCAACTATGAGACACCGCCAAGCAGACGAGGCAATGGAACTACACTGCCTACATGCACACCAAGAACAGAAGCTTGAGAAACTCGGCATCACCACCAGCAACAACCAAGCATCCCCCGGTGCCACGGTTGGAACCACAGGGAAGTCCATCATCAACTTGTCCAACCACACCCTTCATCCAGACGAAATCGAAGTTCTCAGCCGAGGGGTCAATTTCTGCCCCACCACCAAAATGGACCCCATCGGCCTCGCGGCAGACACAGAGGAATTCGTCAGAAGAATGAGGATCCAGGAATTCTTCCACAAATCCCAAGATGTCAGCAGCGAACCCAATGAGACAATCAATGATCTGGAACAGCAGACAGAGGGATCTGCGGTGCAGCAACCGAAGAAGAAAGAGTCAAATAGGACCCCTCCGGAGGGCTGCTGCCCTAAGCTTGACATGTATGCTCAAGCTGTCAGGAGATGCATCAACTCCAGATTCATCAGCCGCACACACAAGACAGTCCAGAATGTCACCCGAGCACAACGCAACGCCATCCACACTCTCAAGACCAACCGCAACATCGTCATCAAACCAGGAGACAAAGGAGGAGCCATCGTCATACAAAACAGAATGGACTATTGCAAAGAAGCATACCAACAACTGGACAACCAGGAACACTGCAGACAGTTACCCGCAGATCCGACCAAAGAACACACCTGCCAACTCAACAGACTGATCAAGACCATCGATCCAGACCTTCAGAGCATCCTACGCACTCTCAGCCCATGTGCTCCCCGCGTAGGAGACTTCTACTGCCTCCGAAAGATACACAAAGCCAACACACCCGGATGTCCTATCATATCAGGCAACGGAACCCTGTGTGAGAACCTCTCTGGATACATCGAGGGCATCCTGAAACCCATCGTACAGGGAACCCCCAGCTTCTGTCGCGGCACTACAGACTTCTTACAGAAACTCAGCACCCACGGACCAGTTGAACCAGGAACACTCCTCGCCATGATGGACGTCTCAGCACTCTATACCAGTATCCCCCACGATGGTGGCATCGCTGCGACAGCCTCAGTACTCAACACCAACAACAGCCAATCTCCAGACACCATCCTACAACTCATCCGCTTCATCCTTGACCACAATGTCTTCACCTTCGACAACCAGTTCTTTACCCAAACACATGGAACATCCATGGGGACAAAATTCGCACCCCAATACGCCAACATCTTCATGCACAAGTTCGAGCAAGACTTCTTCGCTGCACAGGACCTCCAACCAACGCTATACACCAGATACATCGACGACATTTTCTTCCTATGGACCCACGGCGAAGAATCACTGAAAAGACTACACAATGACATCAACAAGTTCCATCCCACCATCAAACTCACCATGGTCTACTCCTCAGAATCGTTTTCATTCTTGGACACACGAATCTCCATCAAAGACGGACACCTCAGCACTTCACTCTACCGCAAGCCCATGGACAACCACATGATGCTCCACTTCTCCAGCTTCCACCCTAACCACGTTAAAGAAGCCATCCCCTATGGACAAGCCCTGCGAATACACAGGATCTGCTCAGATGAGGTGGAACGCGATGGACACCTACAGATGCTGAAAGACGCCCTCGTAAGAACGGGATATGAAGCTCGACTCGTCGATCGACAGTTCCGATGGGCCACAGCGCAAAATCGCATAGACCTCCTCAGAAGACAAACACGGGACACAACCAACAGAGTACCCTTCGTCGTCCAGCACTTTCCCAGAGCGGAGAAACTACGCCATGTTCTCCGCAGCCTTCAACATGTCATCGACGATGATGAACACCTCGCTAAGGCCATCCCCATGCCTCCACTAATCGCCTTCAAACAGCCACCTAATCTCAAACAGACCCTCGTTCGCAGCAAATTACCCAGCTTTCAGGAGAACAGCGTCCATGCCACCACACAAACCTGCCACGGCAACCTCTGCAAGATATGCCAGATCATCAACACAGATACCATCATCACACGTGGGGACACCACCCACCAGGTACATGGTACATACTCATGTGACTCGGCCAACGTTGTCTACCTCATACATTGCAGGAAAGGATGCCCCGGAGCATGGTACATCGGCGAGACCATGCAGACACTGCGACAATGGAGGAACGGACACCGCACAACAATCGCCAGGCAGGAGTGTTCCCTCCCAGTCGTGGAACACTTCAGCAGTCAAGGACATTCAGCCTCCGATCTTCGGGTAAGCATTCTCCAAGGCAGCCTTCGAGACACACGACAACGCAAAATTGTCGAGCAGAAACTTATAGCCAAGTTCCGCACTCATGAGGATGGCCTCAACTGGGATCTTGAGTTCATGTCACGCTGCATGTAACCCCACCTGATGTAGAGTCATCCAGACTCGAGTCATCGTTGGCTTGTTCTCTCTGCACAGATGCGGCCGGACCTGCTGTGATTTCCAGCAAAGTTTTTTGTTTTTTTTCTGTTTTTCATACACACCCCAGCATCTGCAACATTTGACCCCTAGTGACCCCACCTCATTGTTCTTTGATGTAATGTTTTCCTGACTGACCTGTTTGGACACCATTCACACCTTTGATTGCTGTGATTATCTCTCTGCCGAGGTGTGCTAAAGCGCAGTTAGAAAGATTACCTGTAATCATCTGGCAGTTTTCTCTGACTATATATGCTGTGCCTATATGTTTCTCTTCACTTCACCTGACGAAGGAACAGCGCTCCGAAAGCTTGTGATTTCAAATAAAGCTGTTGGACTATAACCTGGTGTTGTGTGACTTCCTACATTTGTCCACCCCAGTCCAACGCCGGCTTCTCCACATCATGGCTACTATTGACACCACAAACTGCCGGCTCAAAGTGGAGAGGATCTCCAAGAAGATCGCGCATATCGACACAGGCATCAAGTTTCTACAGAGATGCAAGAAAGCAGACAAGATCCCGAAAGGACTATAGATCACGAACCCACTCAAGTCGACCTACAACACAGGCTATGCTGAGAGACTCTGCCGTCGTACCTCTTGCACACTCCTCAACCATCTCGTACACCAGCTCTACAGCAGACGCCGCAAACTCAAAACCAAGATAGAGTCCATGTTCTCAGCTTGTGCTCAGGACACAGCAGACCAGCTACGAGACACCGCCAAGCAGACGAGGCAACGGAACTACACTGCCTACATGCACACCAAGAACAGGAAACTTGAGAAACTCGGCATCACCACCAGCAGCAACCAAGCCTCCACGGGTACCACGGTTGGAACCACAGAGTAGTCCATCGTCAACTTCTCCAACCACACCCTTCAACCAGACGAAATCGAAGTTCTCAGCCGAGGGCTCAATTTCTGCCCCACCACCAAAATGGACCCCATCGGCCTCACGGCAGACACAGAGGAATTCATCAGGAGAATGAGGCTCCGGGAATTCTTCCACAACTCCCAAGATGTCAGCAGCGAACCCAATAAGACAATCAATGATCCGGAACAGCAGACAGAGCGATCCGCGGTGCAGCAACCGAAGAAGAAAGAGTCAAATTGGACTCCTCCGGAGGGCTGCTGCTCTAAGCTTGACATGTATGCTCAAGCTGTCAGGAGATGCATCAACGCCAGATGCATCAGCCGCACTCACAAAACAGTCCAGAATGTCACCCGAGCACAATGCAACGCCATCCACGCCATCAAGACCAACCGCAACATCGTCATCAAACCAGCAGACAAAGGAGGAGCCATCGTCATACAGAACAGAATGGACTATTGCAAAGAAGCATACCAACAACTGGACAACCAGGAACACTACAGACAGTTACCCGCAGATCCGACCAAAGAACACACCCGCCAACTCAACAGACTGATCATAATCTTTGATCTAGACATTCAGAGCATCCTACGTGCTCTAATCCCACGTACTTCCCACGTGGGAGACTTCTACTGCCTCCCAAAGATACTCACAGCCAACACACCCGGACGTCCTATCGTATCAGGCAACGGAACCCTCTTTGGGTACATCGAGGGCATCCTGAAACCCATCATACAGGGAACCCCCAGCTTCTGTCGTGACACTACAGACTTCTTACAGAAACTCAGCACCCACGGACCAGTTGAACCAGGAATACTCCTCGCCACGATGGACGTCTCGGCACTCTACACCAGTATCCCCCACGATGACGGCATCGCTGCGACAGCCTCAGTACTCAACACCAACAACAGCCAATCTCCAGAGGCAATCCTACAACTCATCTGCTTCATCCTTGACCAAAATGTCTTCACCTTCGACAGCCAGTTCTTTACGCAAACACACGGAACAGCCATGGGGACAAAATTCGCACCCCAATACGCCAACATCTTCATGCATAAGTTCGAGCAAGACTTCTTCACTGCACAGGACCTCCAACCAACGCTATATACCAGATACATCGACGACATTTTCTTCCTATGGACCCATGCCATGTTCTCCGCAGCCTTCAACATGTCATCATCAACGACGAACACCTCACTAAGGCCATCCCCACACCTCCGCTACTCACCTTCAAACAGCCACCTAACCTCAAACAGACCATCGTTCGCAGCAAATTACCCAGCTTTCAGGAGAACAGCGACCACGCCACCACACAACACTGCCACGGCAACCTCTGCAAGACATGCCAGATCATCAACACAGATACCGTCATCACACGTGAGGACACCACCCACCAGGTACATGTTACATACTTATGTGACTCGGCCAACATTGTCTACCTTAGGGCAGCGACCCTCCGGAGGGATTCAATTTGACTCTTCTTCGGTTGCTGCACTGCGGATCCATCTGTCTGCTGTTCCAGATCATTGATTGTCTCATTGGGTTCGCTGCTGACATCTTGGGATTTGTGGAAGAATTCCCGGAGCTTCATTCTCCTGATGAATTCCTCTGTGTCTGTCGCGAGACCGATGGGGTCCATTTTGGTGGTGGGGCAGAAATTGAGCCCTCAGCTGAGAACTGCGATTTTGTCTGGTTGAAGGGTGTGGTCGGACAAGTTCATGATGGTCTTCCCTGTGGTTTCAACGGTGGTACCGGGGGAGGCTTGGTTGCTGCTGGTGGTGATGCCGAGTTTCTCAAGCTTCCTGTTCTTGGTGTGTATGTAGGCAGCGTAGTCCCGTTGCCTCGTCTGTTTGGCGGTGTCTCGTAGCTGGTCTGCTGTGTCCTGAGCACAGGCTGAGAACATGGACTCTATCTTGGGAACGGACACCGCACAACAATCACCAGGCAGGAGTGTTCCCTCCCAGTCGGGGAACACGTCAGCAGTCAAGGACATTCAGCCTCCGATCTTCAGGTAAGCATTCTCCGAGGTGGCCTTCGAGACACACGACAATGCAAAATCGTCGAGCAGAAACTGATAGCCAAGTTCCGCACTCATGAAGGCAGCCTCAACCGGGATCTTGGGTTTATGTCATGCTACATGTAACCCCACCTGACGTAGAGTCATCCAGACTCGAGTCATCGTTGGCTTGTTCTCTCTACACAGATGCGGCTGGTCCTGCTGTGATTTCCAGCAGACCCCAGCATCTGCAACATTTGACCCCTTGTGACCCCACCTCATTGTTCTTTGATGTAATGTTTTCCTGACTGACCTGTTTGGACACCATTCACACCTGTGATTGCTGTGATTATCACAGAAATCACAGAAACCCCACAGTGCAGATAGAGGCCATTTCGGCCCATCGAGCCTGCACCAACACATATCCCACCCGATCCCCGTAACCCCTACACCAACACATATCCCACCCTATCCTTGTAACCCCATGTATTTAATCCCCCTAACACTAAGGGTCAATTTATCATAGCCAATCAACCTAACCCGCACATCTTTGGACTGTGGGAGGAAACCGGAGCACCCAGAGAAAACCCACGCAAACACGGGGAGAATGTGCAAACTCCACACAGACAGTCGCCCGAGTCCGGATTCGAACCCGGGTCTCTGGCGCTGTGAGGCAACAGTGCTAACCACTATGCCACCGTGCTGCCCTATCTCTCTGCTGAGGTGTGATAAAGGGCAGTTAGACAGATTACCTGTAATCATCTGGCAGTACTCTCTGACTATATGTGCTGTGCTCATATGCAACTCTTCACTTCACCTGACGAAGGAGCAGCGCTCCGAAAGCTTGTGATTTCAAATAAAGCTGTTGGACTATCACCTGCTGTTGGGTGACTTCTTACATTTGTCCAACCCAGTCCAACACCGGCATCTCCACATCATGGCTATATTAAACTAGGCCCTGTCTCAGGTAATACTGCTCTAGACTGTTTCTCTCTTTAGAGTACACTAGACCCTGTCTCTGTTATCACTGCACTAGACCCTGTCTCTGTTTATATTACACTAGACTCTGTCTCAATTATTACTGCATTAGACCCTGCCTTTGTTTGTATTACACTAGGCCCAGCATCTGTTTATATTACACGAGACCATGTCTCTGCTAATATTACTCTAGACCCTGTCTCAATTAGTACTGCACTAGACCATGTCTCTGTTTGTATTACACTAGACCCTGTCTCAGTTATTACTGCACTAGGCCCTGTCTCTGTTATTACTGCACTCGATCATGTCTCTGTTTATATTACACTAGACTCTGTCTCTGTTATTACTGCACTAAACCCTGTCTCTGTTTATATTACACTAGATCATGTCTCTGTTTATATTACAGTAGACCCTGTCTCAGTTATTACTGCTCTAGGCCCTGTTGCTGTTGTATTACACTAGGCCTGCCTTATTCATTACTGCACTAGAGCATGTCTCTATATACATTACTCTAGAACCTGTCAATATTTATATTACACTAGACCATGTCTCTGTTTATATTAAACTCGGCCCTGTCTCTGTTTATATTACACTAGACCATGTCTCTGTTTATTTTACACTAGGTCCTGTCTCTGTTTATATTACACTAGACCATGTCTCTGTTTATATTAAACTAGGCCCTGTCTCAGGTAATACTGCTCTAGACCATGTCTCTCTTTATATTTCACTAGACCCTGACTATGTTATTACTGCACTAGACCCTGTCTCTGTTTATGCTACACTAGACTCTGTCTCAATTATTACTGCTGTTCTGCCTTATAATTGCAGGAGTTTGTTTTGTTGCCGCCAGTAGGTGGCAGTAAAGGGAAATGACCAGTAGGGTCACTCAACAGGAAGTAGTATAGCGATAGCAAACCAAGGAGGTCACAGCACAGCATGGAACGCGCTGCTAGTTAATCCACTGTAATCTTACATCGTTACGCCTTCGAAAGCATTGCCTGTGAGTTGAATGATTTCATTACATATTCATGTTTAAATGTTAGTTATATCTCATGCATTTCTTTCCATTGTCTTTTTCAGTTTTACTCCAACCCAATGCAACTGATTTGTATTGTTTCATTGACTTCATGCAAGTGTGGCATTATTAAACACAGAGCTTGGACGCTGCATCCTGACTCCATGTTGTTATTGAAAGGAGTTTGGCTGGCTGTCTAACTGCATACAGACACATACACGTAGGGAGGACAGTACAGTAAAAAGGCAAGTCATCAGCTGGCGCAACAAGCAACATTCGCAGTGCAGCACGGTGCGATCATGGACGGCAAGAGCTTCCAAGACGAGCAGAGATCTGTGACCAGCTCAAGAAGTGCACGCTCATCTAGATCATCAACAGCCAGTGTAGCAGCAGCTAGAGCCTGGGCTAAAGCTAAAGCGGCACAGGCTCGCGTGACCTTTGCTAAACAGGAACTGACTGTGAAGAAAGAGAAGGCCCGACTACAAGCAAAGGCTGCTACATTGGATGCCACGCTGGAGGCACTACACATCGAGAAAGAAGCAGCTGCCACTACTGCTGAGGCGGAGATATGGGAAGCGGCACTAGAAGCAGAGGTGGGGGAGCACCGCAGCATTGCTCGTCCTGCATCACCTCAAAGCACTGAGAGGCGGACAAGTGACTATGTCCAGGAGCAGGCTAGGACATGCACAGACATCTCCTCCTTCCCAACTTTGAACCATTTTGCACGAGAACACAGAATCATCATCACCAGCCCAACATGAGGTCACTCAGGTGGATCATTCATGCTACACTGATGATGACCCCTTCCTTGTTATTGACGACTGGTCACACGAAGGAGAGTTTGCAGCGCTCCCGAAGAAACCTGTGCCTCCATCCGCCGCTCCCAACCACTTGGAAGGTACTTATGCCAAAATTCCTCACATTAAAAAAGAACCCTTTTTAAAGGCTAGAACAGGTCATCCGGCATGGCAGTCTCCCATCCAATCGCGGCCCTTCCGATGCGATCATACTCTGGCAACCCATGCACAGACTCCTAATATGACAGCCATTGCCCAATATTTGGCACGTAGAGAACTTGTAAGGACAGGTCTCACAAAATTTGACGACAAGCCAGAGAGTTTTAGAGCATGGCAGTCATCCTTCCTTAATGCCACAGGCGGCTTGAGCCTGAGTGCTAGTGAGGAGTTGGATTTATTGTCATCATGGCTGGGCAAAGAATCGTCAGAACATGCCCGTAGGATCCAGTTTGTGTACACAAATGACCCAAGCACAGCCCTTAGAATGGTCTGGGCAAGACTCAGGGAGTGTTACTGTGCTCCTGAGGTGATAGAAAAAGCCCTCTTCAGTAAGCTGGAAAACTTTCCTAAAATAGGTAACAGAGACTACCTTAAGCTTAGAGAACTCGGAGACCTTTTAATGGAGTTACTGGCAGCCAAAACAGATGGATACTTACCTGGGCTCTCCTATTTAGATACTGCTCGCGGCATCAACCCAATAGTGGAGAAGTTGCCCCACCCTCTCCAAGAAAAATGGATCAACGTAGGCTCAAAATTCAAAGAAGACAACCACATGTGGTTTCCCCCATTTTCCTTCTTTGTGAACTTTATCTGCAGTGAGGCCAGAATTAGAAATGATCCAAGCTTTGCCCTGTCCAGCTGCTGTAGTGGATCCTCAAAGTATGAGAAGCCCATGTCAATGTACGTAGGCACAAGAATGCCTATATCTGTGCAAAGGATGGATGTCACTGCAAAGACCGACATCTGCATAGATGTAGCAAAGAATGAAGACGATCCCGGAAAACACTGCCCCATCCATCATAAGCCTCATCTGCTCGCAAAATGTAGAGGCTTCAGAAACAAGACCATAGATGAACGCAGAGCCTACCTCAAAGATAATGGGATATGTTTTAGGTGTTGCACCTCCGTTTCCCACACTGCAAGAGACTGTAGGATAGCGTTGAGATGCAGGGAGTGTGAGAGTGACCGCCACAGCACAGCTATGCACCCAGGTCCTACCCCCACAACGGAAAAGCCAACCATCAAAGACTCTGAGCCCGGAGGCGAGAGAAAGGTAACCCTTACCACTGCACCAATAGTGAGCTCCATATGCACTGAGGTGTGTGGCCAAGGCCTCACAGGACGATCGTGTTCCAAAATATGCCTTGTAAGAGTCTACCCACAAGGACAGCGTGACCGCTCAGTTAACATGTACGCAATACTCGATGACCAAAGTAACCGGTCACTCGCATGGTCAGACTTTTTGACATATTTGGCATCGAGAGTAGCCCAGCCCCTTACTCACTGAGAATCTGTGCCAGATTCTTGGAGATGGCAGGAAGGAAAGCAGATGGGTTCTGTGCTGAGGCAGTAAGTGAAGGGGTGAGCATAGACTTACCGCCACTGATAGAGTGCAGTGAAATCCCGAACAACCGATCGGAGATACCAATGCCTGAGACAGCACTTCACCATGCCCACCTAAAGCCCATAGCTGCACGCATCCCAGCATTGGATCCAAAGGCCCAGATTCTCCTCCTGCTCGGGAGAGATGTGGTGAGGGTGCATAAGGTGAGAGAGCAAGTTAACGGACCACACGATGCCCCCTTTGCCCAAAGACTCGACTTAGGCTGGGTGCTCGTGGGAGAAGTGTGCCTAGGCCAAGCTCACAAGCCCAACGTAAGCACCTTTAAGACCAACGTGCTAGAAAGCGGACGACCCACTCTCCTCACTCCCTGCCCAAGTCACATCCACCCGAAAGAGAGAGCGAGCTACGGCGGGGAGCAACAAGGTGATTTCTCTCACACAGCATGGGGGTGCTCGGCTGACACCAGAGCTGTCGACAAACTGGGGCACACCGTGGTTGGAAAAGACACAATACAGTTTGTGGAGAGACATTTTTATGTTGATGATGGCCTCATATCCTTACCTTCAGAAGCAGAAACCATCAACCTGCGGAAGCGTACTCAAGCTTCATTAGCACAGTCCAACCTGAGGCTGCACAAAATTGCCTCAAACAGTGCAGCAGTGATGAAGGCCTTTCCAGCTGAGGATCTCGCCAAGGGCATTAAAGACTTAGACCTCAGCGACGAAACCATGCCAGCCCAGCTAAGCCTTGGTCTACGTTGGGAAATTGAATCTGACACCTTCACCTTTGCAGTGTCTGTCAGTGACAAGCCATTTACATGCCGTGGAGTGCTGTCAATGGTCAACTCGCTCTTTGACCCTCTCGGCATGGTGGCGCCCGTGACTATTCAGGGAAGAGCCCTACTATGAGAACTCTGCACAGACACGAGAGACTGGGACTCTCCACTGCCCGAAGGCAGGTTAACAGAATGGGAGACATGGAGAAATTCTCTCAAAAATCTAAAAAATCTTCATATCCCACGCACCTACTCACCAGACACACTCTCCAAATCCAAATGCACCGAGTTGTGTGTATTCTCAGATGCGTCCGAGAATGCTATTGGCGCGGTAGCCTACCTGAGATCCCTGGATGATGAGGGCCAAAGCAACGTGGGATTTGTCCTGGGAAAGGCGAAGTTGACACCTCGGCCAGAGCCCACCATACCACGCCTGGAGTTATGCACTGCAGTATTAGCGGTGGAGATGACGGATCTCATCCTGGATGAGATAGATTTCAAGCTTGATGCAGTGAAATTCTACTCTGACAGCAAAGTTGTGCTCGGTTACATCTCTGTAAAGTCCGCGCCTCAATCATACACGGGCTTCGGGAGAACAGTTTAACAGGTACTTTACTGAACAAGAGGCAGCTTGAAACTGAAACTACAGAAGCCTGCTAGGGCCTTTTATACAGGGGTGGTCACTGCCGGTACTGCAGTCTAAGACCAGTTATTCCCTTAAAGGTACATACACAACAATTCCTCCCCTTTTAGATAAACAGTACATAACATTCATTTAACAACTAAATAATAACTAATTACAATTACAATTTTCTCAGTAATATATACATCAACTGAAATAGTCATTTATAAGTTCAGTCTTTGAGGAGGCTTCCTGATCTGGACTGGATAGCGCCTTTCTCGAGTATCCTGTTCTGGCGGTGGAGTCAATTCTGGCTCATTGTCATTGGTTGGTTCGACAGCTTCCAATACCCCTGCTTCTGAGGTAGATGCAATCTGCACTTCGGGCTCATTACCAGGTGCACATGCTTGTGGTACAGGTTTGGCTTGTTCCTGTGACTCTAGAATCTGGTCAGCATGGCGTCTCACGATGCTCTCTCCAACGTCCACTGTGTACATTAGTGGTCCCTGCTGTGTGCATATCGTGCCTGGCTGCCATTTTTCTGTTCGGTAGTCGCGGGCCAAGACTGGTTGCCCTATCTTGAAGCTCCTGGTTGGCTTCTCATTTATGTGCTGGAACTGCTTATCCTCAACATCTCGTCTTATGTTTGGTTTGAGCAAATCCAAGCGACATCTTAGTCTCCGGTTGAAAATCAGTACGGCTGGAGTTTGGCAGTGGTATGTCGTCATTATACATTGCCTTTATGGCCTTTTTAAAGGTCTGAACAAACCTCTCAGCCAATCCATTTGTGGCTGGATGATACGGGGCAGATGTGTAATGTTTCACCCCATTATTCTTCAGGAACCTCCGGAAATCCTCAGACACAAACTGTGGGCCATTGTCGGAACAGATCTGTTCTGGCAACCCATTCCTGGTGAAGATGGTCCTTAGGACTGCAATAGTTTTCTCCGTGGTGGTGGAGGACATTTTAATGAGCTCTGGCCATTTCAAATGGGCGTCCACAGCGATTAGAAACATTGAGTCCATAAATGGACCAGCGAAATCAATGTGTACCCATTGCCATGGAGATGAGGGCCACTCCCATGGATGTAGCGGGGCCTGTGGTGGAGCGTTTTGGACCTTCTGGCATCCTGTGCATCTCTTCGTTATATCCTCGATTTCTTTATCGATTCCCAGCCACCACACAAACGCCCTGGCTAGGCTCTTCATTTTTACCCCTCCCAGATGACCCTTGTGAAGCTCATTGAGTACTCTATCTCTCAACTTGGGTGGAATTACCACTCGGGATCCACACATCAAGGTTCCCCAGCACACTGACAGCTGTTCCCTCCTTGGCGAGAATGCTGGCAACAGTGAGTCGCCATATGCTGGCCATCCCTTCACCGTCAAATCATAGACCCGAGAGAGTGTCGGGTCATTTCGGGTTTCCTTCTCAATACTTGCGTTTGTAACAGGCAAACATTCGACTTTGGTCGCATGGAATATCTCCACCGGGTCCACTGCAGGTGCTTCTTCCGCCATAGGCAACGGTAGGCACGACAGCCCATCAGCGTTTCCATGTTGTTTCGTACCTTTGTACTCTATGTCATACTGATGTGCCCCAGAAAAAATGACCATCTTTGCAGCCGTTGCGCCATCATCACCGGAACGCCCTTCTTTGGGTTAAAAATTGAGACCAGGGGTTGATGATCAGTCAGGGTGAATATCTGCCCATGCAGATAGTGATTGAACTTCTTCACCCCCCACACCAGGCTGAGGGCCTCCCTGTCAATCTGGGCATAGTTACGCTCGGCTGAGGTTAGTGATCGTGACGCAAAGGCTATTGGCCTCCCTGAACCATCACGGAATTTGTGTGACAGCACCGCTCCAATGCCGTAAGGTGACGCATCACATGCCAACCGAATCAGTAGTGTTGGGTTGTAGTGGGCCAATACTTCTTTTGAAGTGATTTGGCATTTACATTCCTGAAAGGCACGCTTACACTCATCACTCCATTTCCATGTTACACCAGTTTGAAGGAGGGCGTTCAGTGGGTGCAGAATTGTAGATAAATTCGGCAAGAACTTATGGTAGTAGTTCACCAACCCGAGGAACGACCTCAGTTGCGACACATTTTCTGGTGCTGGAGCCTTGACTACAGCCTCAATCTTGTCCGGCGACTTATGCAACCCTTCCTCATCAATCATGTGACCACAATACAAGTTTTGCCTCCTGAAGAACTCACATTTGGGACGGTTGGCTCGTAGCCCATATTCCTGCAATCTCGTGAGCACCTGTTCCAGGTTGGCAAGGTGTTCATTGTCATTTTCGTCCATAACCAGGATGTCGTCCAAATAACACTGGATCCCCGGGATCCCTTGCAGGACTTGTTCCATTGCCCTCTGCCACATAGCCGGGGCCGATGCTACCCCAAATACCAGTCGATTGTACTGGTAAAGGCCTTTGTGAGTGTTTATTGTGAGGTATTTCCTAGATGCTTCTTCCACCTCCATTTGTAGATACGCTTGAGCCAGGTCAATCTTTGTAAAACGTTTCCCTCCAGATAGCGAGGTGAAAATATCTTCTATCCGCGGAAGCGGATACTGTACTGTGTGCAGGACTGGGTTCACAGTCAACTTGAAGTCCCCACAGATGCAAACCTTCCTTGGTTCCCCAGGCGTGCTGCTCAATGCTTTCTTCATTACAGGAACGATGGGTGTGGCCCACTCGCTCCAGTCCACCTTAGACAGCACCCCCGAACGCTCCAGACTCTCCAGTTCAGCAGCCACAGCTGGGCGTATGACACCGGTCTGGCCTTGAAAAATTTTGGGGTTGCGTTATCCTCAATCTTTATGGTTGCCTTTACTCCTTTTAGAGTCCCAAGTCCTTGTTGGAACACCTATTCCGCGTCAGATAGAATTTGTGACAGACGTCCAGGTGCGACGTCATCATCTGTTTTGTCAGTCACAGTTAGTGCCAGAATGGAATGCCAATCCAATTGTAGTCTTCGGATCCATTCACGTCCCAATAATGGTGGTCCTCCATCTCGTAGTATATAAATGTATAGTTTCTGTGTTTCCTTTCCGTTATATTCAACTGGCACCCTTATTTTTCCCCTGGGGTAGACCTTTTGCCCCGTGTATGTCTTCAATACAATGGACGTGTCCTTTAAGGGTATGTGTGAGAATAGCCGCTCATAGTCTCGTCGATTCATGACAGTTAGGGCTGATCCTGTGTCTAATTTCATCTTCACTGGGGACCCTGCTATCATGAGGGTGACCCAAATGGTTCGGTGATCTTCTTTTGCGATCACGTTGTGTAACTTTAAACAACTTAGTCACCTGCTCCCGGAGTCCTTATCACTCTCCTGATCTTCTGAACTACTATCTGTCAGTTTCTTTACTTTTCTGTACTGTTCCTTAGTAGTTCTTGTCGTGTTGGTCTTCTTTCCCGACCTGCAGACTCTTGCTATATGTCCCATTTTCCCGCATTGCCTGCATATTTTGTCTTTAAACCAGCAGTCCTTCTGCTCATGGGTTGTTCTGCCGCAGCGATAGCACTTTTCGGCTCCATACGCCATTTCGTTAGCGCTGTATTCTTGTGGTTTCTGTTGTATTTCCGCAGCTCCCCGTGCTGCTGCTTTGTAGGATACTGCCACGCTGAAAGCCTGTTCTAACATCAGGTCCTTTTTTGAAAGTAGTCGTTTCTGGGTTTCTTCACTCTGGAGCCCGCAGACAAACTTATCCCGTAAGGTGCCTGCCAGTCCTGCTCCGAACTGGCAGTGCTTCGATAACTTGCGTAGTTCCGTAAGATAGTCAGCATTGCTCTCATCTTTGTGCTGGTTTCTTTTATGGAACTTGAATCTTTCTGCTATCAGCAGTGGTGTAGGGCTTAGATGTTCCTGTAAGATATGAACAATCTCCTCAAAACCTTTCTCCATTGGTTTAGCTGGGGTAATTAAATTCCGCAATAGGCCGTACGTACTCACACCCATCAGATTTAATAATACCGACGCCCTCTTTCCATCAGCCACCTCATTTGCCTTGCAGTACACTTCAATTCTTTCCACATACGTGGTCCAGTTTTCTACCTCGTTGTCGAAAGCAGTGTTACTGCCACTTTTCGGCATCTTGGGCGATTTAAAATGGCGCCTCCCGCGCTTTTGCTTCTTCCCCAACTGGATAAAATGGCGCCTCCCGCGCTTTTGCTTCTTCCCCTTACTGCCACGCTGCTCCTAGCGTTCCACGGGTTAATGGCAGCGACCCGCAGCTTCGGCGCGTCTCACTTTCCTTCCCCCCCGTTTAGTTTCTCTCCGCGGTCCTGTTCTCGAGCACCGACCGCGCCCTGTGCACTCCACCCTCTCTCTCTTGTTTTCTTTTCCTGGCAACGATTTTGCGTTGTCGTCGAGCAGAAACTGATACCCAAGTTCCGCACCCATGAGGACGGCCGCAACCGAGATCTTGGGTTCCTGTCACGCTACTTGTAACCCCACCTGATGCAGGGTCATCCAGACTCGAGTTGACATTGGCTTGTTCTCTCTACACAGATGCGGCCGTAACGGCTGTGATTTCCAGCAAAGAAAATGTTTTTTGTCTTTATTTGTTTTTCATACAGACCCCAGCATCTGCAATATTTGACCCCTTGTGACCCCACCTCATTGTTCTTTGATGTAATGTTTTCCTGACAGACCTGTTTGGACACCATTCACACCTTTGATTGCTGTGATTATTTCTCTGCCGAGGTTTAATAAATGGCAGTTGGAATCATTACCTGTAAACATCTGACATGATTCTCTGACTATATAAGCTGTGTCTTTATGCATTTCTCCACTTCACCTGACGAAGGAGCAGCGCTCCGAAAGCTTGTGATTTGTGGTGTTGTGTGGCTTCTTACAAATATTACACTAGACCATGTCTCTGCTTATATTACACTAGACCCTGTCTCTGTTATTACTGCACTAGACCATGTCTCTGTTTATATTACACTAGACCCTGTCTCTGTTATTACTGCACTAGATCATGTCTCTGTTTATATTACACTAGACCCTGTCTCTGTTATTACTGCAGTAGATCATGTCTCTGTTTATATTACACAAGACTCTGTCTCTGTTATTACTGCACTAGATCATGTATCTGTT
Organism: Somniosus microcephalus; assembly: GCF_052327205.1. Taxonomy (NCBI): domain Eukaryota; kingdom Metazoa; phylum Chordata; class Chondrichthyes; order Squaliformes; family Somniosidae; genus Somniosus; species Somniosus microcephalus. The sequence continues at coordinate 34,331,863 of NW_028225180.1, read as the reverse complement.
TATATTACACTAGACCCTGTACTGCAGTAGATCATGTCTCTGTTTATATTACACTAGACCCTGTCTCTGTTATTACTGCACTAGATCATGTCTCTGTTTATATTACACTAGACCCTGTCTCTGTTATTACTGCAGTAGATCATGTCTCTGTTTATATTACACTAGACTCTGTCACTGTTTATATTACACTAGACCCTGTCTCTGTTATTACTGCACTAGACCATGTCTCTCTTTATATTACACTCGGCCCTGTCTCTGTTTATATTACACTAGGCCCTGTCTCTGTTATTACTGCACCAGACCATGTCTTGTTTGTAATACACTAGGCCCTGTCTCTGTTATTACTGCACTAGACCCTGTCTCTGTATTTATTGCACTAGACCATGTCTCTGTTAATATTACACTAGGCCCTGCCTCTGTTTATATTACACTTGTCCCTGTCTCTGTTACTATTGCATTAGATCGTGTCTCTGTTAATATTACACTAGACCTTGTCTCTGTTATTACTGCACTAGATCATGTCTTGTTTATATTTCACTAGGCCCTGTCTCTGGTAATATTACACTAGAGCCTGTCTCTGTTATTACTGCACTAGTTCATGTCGCTGTTTGTATTACACTAGGCCCTGTCTCTGTTAATACTGTACTAGACCATGTCTCTGTTTATATTACACTAGACCCTGTCTCTGTTTATATTTCTCTAGATCATGTCTCTGTTTCTATTACATGAGACCCTGTCTCTGTTATTACTACACTAGACCATGTCTCTGCTTATATTACACTAGACCCTGTCTGTGTTATTACTGCACTAGATCATTTTTCTGTTTATATTACACTAGGCTATGTCTCTGTTATTACTGCACTAGATCATGCCTCTGTTTATATTACACTGGACCATGTCTCAGATATTACTGCACTAGATCATGTCTCAGGAGATGCAACACATGCCCTTTTACCTCCTCCCTTCCCACTGTCCATGGCCCCAAACACCCCTTCCAGGTGAAACAGCGATTTACTTGTACTTCTTGCAATTTAATATACTGTATTCGCTGCTCATGATGCGGTCTCCTCTACATTGGGGAGACCAAATGCAGATTGGGCGACTGCTTTGCGGAACACCTCCATTCAGTCCGTATGGGTGACCCTGAGCTTCCGGTCACCTGTCACTTTAATTCACCGCTTCACTCCCACTCTGATCTCTCTGTCCTCGGGATATTGCATTGTTCCAATGAAACTCAACGTAAGCTCGAGGAACAGCACCTCATCTTTTGATTGGGCACTTTGCAGTCTGCTGGACTCAACATTGAGTTCAACAATTTCAGATAATTATCCCTGCCCCCATTTTTCATGCAGTATGATTTTTGCCATTCCCATTTGCAACATTTTATCTTTCCTGCCTCTTACAAAAGTACAGGATGTTCTTTCTATTTCTTCCTCCCCTCCTAACCACCACCCCCCCGCATCTGCACCTGCTTAATATCTGTTCCATCTCCAGCTTTTTCCAGTTCTGATGAAGGGTCCCAGACCTGAAACGTTAACTCTGTTTCTCTCTCCACGGATGCTGCCTGGCCTGCTGAGTATTTCCAGCATTTTCTGTTGTTATCTCAGATTTCCAGCATCCGCAGTATTTTGCAACTCTGTTTATATTACACTGGACCCTGTCTCTGTTAATACTGCACTAGATCATGTCTCTATTTATATTACACTACACCTTGTCTCTGTTTATATTGCACTAGGTCATGTCTCTGTTTATATTACACTAGACCTTGTCTCTGTTTATATTGCACTAGGTCATGTCTCTGTTTATATTACACTAGACCCTGTCTCTGTTTATATTAAACTAGATCATGTCTCTGTTTATATTACACTAGGCCCTGTCTCTGGTAATATTACACTGGACCGTGTCTCTTTTATTACTGCACTAGATCATGTCTCTGCTTATATTACACTAGACCCTGTTTCTTTTATTACTGCACTTGGCCATGTCCCTGTTTATATTACACTAGACCCTGTCTCTGTTATTACTGCACTAGATCATGTCTCTGTTTATATTACACTAGACCCTGTCTCTGTTTTAACTGCACTAGATCATGTCTCTGTTTATATTACACTAGAGCCTGTCTCTGTTTTTACTGCACTAGATCATGTCTCTGTTTATATTACACTAGAGCCTGTCTCTGTTTTTACTGCACTAGTTCATGTCTCTGTTTATATTACACTAGAGCCTGTCTCTGTTTTTACTGCACTAGATCATGTCTCTGTTTATATTACACTAGAGCCTGTCTCTGTTTTTACTGCACTAGTTCATGTCTCTGTTTATATTACACTAGACCCTGTCTCTGTTTTAACTGCACTAGATCATGTCTCTGTTTATATTACACTAGAGCCTGTCTCTGTTTTTACTGCACTAGATCATGTCTCTGTTTATATTACACTAGAGCCTGTCTCTGTTTTTACTGCACTAGATCATGTCTCTGTTTATATTACACTAGAGCCTGTCTCTGTTTTTACTGCACTAGATCATGTCTCTGTTTATATTACACTAGAGCCTGTCTCTGTTTTTACTGCACTAGATCACGTCTCTGTTTATATTACACTAGAGCCTGTCTCTGTTTTTACTGCACTAGATCATGTCTCTGTTTATATTACACTAGACCATGTCACTGTTTTTACTGCACTAGTTCATGTCTCTGTTTATATTACACTAGACCCTGTCTCTGTTAATACTGTACTAGATCATGTCTCTGTTTATATTACACTAGACCCTGTCTCTGATTATATTACACTAGATCATGTCTCTGTTTATGTTACACTAGGCTCTGTCTCTGTTTAAATTTCACGAGACCCTGTCTCTGTTATTACTACATTAGACCATGTCTCTGCTTATATTATACTAGACCCTGTCTCTGTTATTATTGCACTAGATCATTTCTCTGTTTATATTACACTAGGCCCTGTCTCTGTTATTACTGCACTAGGTCATGTCTCTGTTTATATTACACTGGACCCTGTCTCTTTTATTACTGCACTAGGCCCTGTCTCTGTTTATATTACACTGGACCCTATCTCAGTTATTACTGCTCCAAACCATGTTTGTGTATGTATTACACTAGGCCTGCCTCTGTTATTAATGCACTGGAACATATCTCTCTTTATATTATACTAAACCCTGTCTCTGTTATTACTGCAATAGGTCATGTCTCTGTTTATATTACACTAGACCCTGTCTCTCTTTATATTACACTAGACCCTGTCTCATTATTATTGCACAAGGCCCTGTCTCTGATCATATTACACTAGACCCTGCCTCAGTTAATACTGCTCCAGACCATGTCTCTGTTTGTATTACACTAGGCCTCTCTCAGTTATTAATGCATTGGAACATGTCTCTGTTTATATTATACTAGACTCTGCCTCTGTTATTACTGCACTAGACCATGTTTTGTTTGTAATACACTAAGCCCTGTCTGTGTTATTACTGCACTAGACCATGTCTCTGTTTATATTACACATGGCCCTGTCTCAGTTATTACTGCACTAGGCATGTCTCTGTTTATATCACACTACACCCTGTCTCTCCTTATATTCGACTAGGCCCTGTCTCTGTTATTACTGCATTAGGCAATGTCTCTGTTTATATTACTCTAGACCCAGTCTCTCTTTATATTACTCTAGACCCGGTCTCTGTTATTACTACACAAGGCTCTGTCTCTGTTCATATTACACTAGACCCTGTCTGTGTTATTACTGCACTAGAGCATGCCTCTGATAATATTACACTAGGCCCTGTCTCTGTTATTACTGCACTAGACCATGTCTTGTTTGTATTACACTAGAACATGTCTCTGTTTATATTATACTAGACCCTGTCTCTGTTAATTCTGCACTAGATCATGGCCTAGAAATTCAGCGGGCTGCGCCACCCATTAGCACCTTAAGAGGGCGCTAAGTGGGTCGGAAGCCACTGGCCATGCCTCCCGCTACATTCAGCGGGACGCTAATGGCGGCGCTAGCCGTTAGCGCTGCGCCGCTACCGATGACATCATCGGTGTGCGCAGCGTCCCGCTAACACCCCGATCATGATATTTAGATGCGCCCCCTGCTTTAAAGCCGGATGCTATGTGCGGCGGTAGAGGCGCTAATTAAAGGAGAGGTGCGGGGCGGCCATTTTTGTTGCTGGCCACCTGCCAGCACCTCTCTGCGCTGCCGTCCCCAGCCTCCTGAGTGCCCCCCACCACCGCGGAATGCCGACTGCGTTCCAAGAGCTCGGCACTTCTCCTCGGTGCCGGGCTCTTTTGCCAGCACTCGTGATCCTCGATCGCGCTGCACAAGGCCCCTCCCCTTTAAGAACGGGAGGAAGGCCTGCAGTACCGCAGCATGCCGTGCCACAGCATGTGGCGCTGCAGCACGTTGCGCAGCAATATTCAGTTGCAGCGCCCCAAGAGGGATGCGGAGCGCCCCCAGTAGCGCCGCGCTTCCCTCTGGGGCGCGCCAACTGAATTTCCGGCGGGTTGTCGCGGGCGGGTGGTCGCGACTGCTACTTTTAGTGCCCTGGGGAGGCTGGCACCCCAAACGGGGCAATAGTGAATTTCTAGGCCTATGTTTCTATTTATATTACACTCGGCCCTGTCTCTGTTTATCTTACACCAGGCCCTGTCTCTTTTATCACTGCAGTAGATTATGTCTCTGTTTATATTACACTAGACCCTGTCTCTGTTATTACTGCAATAGGTCATGTCTCTGATAATATTACACTAGACACGGTCTCAGTTATTACTGCACTAGCCCATGTCTCTGTTTATATCACACTAGACCCTGTCTCTGTTATTACTACACTAGGCCCTGTCTCTGTTATTACTGCACTAGACCATGTCTCTGTTAATATTACACTAGACCATGTCTCTGTTATTACTGCACTAGACCCTGTCTCTCTTTATATTACACTAGACCCTGTCTCTGTTATTACTATATGGGCCCTCTCTCTGTTTATACTACACTAGGCCCTGTCTCTGTTATTACTGCACTAGACCCTGTCTCTGTATTTACTGCTCTAGACCATGCCTCTGTTAATATTACACGAGGCCCTGCCTCTGTTTATATTACATGCGTCCCTGTCCCTGTTACTGTTGTGTCCGTGTATAATAAGACACAGACTGCGGAGAACGGTACAACAGGTGTTTACTCAACATGGCTCACACTGCAACTGATCTGTACAGATTACTACTCAGTGTTATATACAGGTGTGGTCACTGCCGGTACTGCAGTATACATGAGCAGTAAAACATAGTTCCCCCCCTTAAAGGTATATACATTACAATTCCTCCCCTTTTAGATTAACAGTACCATAACACTCATTTAACAATTAAATATCAAACTAATTACAATTAACATTTTTAACATGCAACATTAGCTGAAAATAGTCTATTTATATATTCAGTCTTTGGGGAGGCTTCCTGATCCTTTCTGGATAGCGCCTTTCCCGATTGTCTTGCTCTTGGTGCAGAGGTGATTCTGGCCCCCTGTCGTCGGTTGGTTCATCAGCTTCCGATGCTACTGTTTCTGGGGTAGATGCGACCTGTACATCGGGTTCATCACCAGGTACGTATGGGCGAGGCATGGGGTTGACTTGTTCCTGTGACTCTAGGATCTGGTCAGCTAGGCGTCTCACGATGCTCTCCCCAACGTCCACTGTGTGCATTCGTGGCCCCTGCCGTGTGCATATTGTTCCTGGCTGCCATTTTTCTGTTCGGTAGTCGCGGGCCAAGACTGGTTGCCCTACATTGAAGCTCCTTGTTAGCTTCTCGTGGATGTGCTGGAATTCCCTACTCTCAACATCTCTTCATATGTTTGGTCTGAGCAAATCCAGGCGAGAACTTAACCTTTGGTTAAAGAACATCATGGCTGGGGCCTGGTTGGTGACTGCATGCATCGCATTCCGGTAGGCGAACAGGAAATTGTCCACCTTGTGCTGCAGCGGAATTTTGTCATTGTACATAGCCTTTATTGCCTTCTTAAAGGTTTGTACGAACCTCTCAGCCAATCCATTTGTGGCTGGATGATACGGGGCGGATGTGTAATGCCTTACCCCATTCTTTTTCAAGAACCTCCGGAACTCTTCGGACACAAACTGTAGTCCGTTGTCGGAGCAAATCTGTTCTGGCAAGCCATTCTTGGCAAAAATGGTCCGTAGGACTGCAATAGTTTTCTCCGTGGTGGTGGAGGACATTTTGATGACCTCAGGCCATTTCGAGTGCGCATCAACAGCTATTAAAAACATTGAGTCCATGAATGGACCAGCAAAATCAATATGCACCCGTTGCCATGGAGATGAGGGCCACTCCCATGGGTGTAGAGGGGCCTGTGGTGGTGCATTTTGGACTTTCTGGCATCCTGAGCAGCTCTTGGTCAGATCCTCGATTTGTTTATCGATTCCCGGCCACCACACATGATAGCCCATCAGCATTTCCATGCCGTTTCGTGCCCTTATATTCAATCTCATAGTGGTGCGCCCCTAGAAAAAGTGACCATCTTTGTAGTCGTTGCGCAGTCATCACCGGAACGCCCTTTTTCGGATTAAAAATGGAGACAAGAGGCTGGTGATCAGTCAGCAAGGTGAACTTCTGCCCGTGCAGACAGTGATTGAACTTTTTCACTCCCCACACTAGGCTGAGGGCCTCCCTGTCAATCTGGGCGTTGTTACGCTCAGCTGAGGTTAGTGATCGTGACGCGAAGGCTATTGGCCTCTCTGAGCCGTCCGAGAATTTGTGCGACAGCACCGCTCCAATGCCGTAGGGTGACGCATCACATGCCAACCGAATTGGTAATGCTGGGTTGTAATGGGTCAATACCTCTTTCGATGTGATTAGTGTTTTGCTCTTCTGGAAAGCTCGTCTACATTCGTCACTCCACTTCCATGGCACCCCAGTTTGCAGCAGGGTGTTCAGTTATTACTGCTCTAGACCATGTCTCTGTTTGTATTACACTGGAACCTATATCTGTTTATATTACACTAGGCCTGCCTCAGTTATTACTGTGCTAGACCCTGTCTCTGTTTATATTACACTAGACCATGTCTCTCTTTAATTATACTAGAAACTGTTTATCTTTATATTTCACTAGGTCATGTCTCTGTTTATAATACACTAGACCCTGTCTCTCTTTATATTACACTAGACCCTGTCTGTGTTATTACTGCACTAGAGCATGTCTCTGATAATATTACACTTGACCCTGTCTCAGTTATAACTGCTCCAGACCATGTCTCTGTTTGTATTACACTAGGCCTGCCTCTGGTATTATTGCACTGGAACATGTCTCTGTTTATATTATACCAGACTCTGTCTCTTTTATTACTGCACTGGACCATGTCTTGTTTGTATTTCACTAGGCCCTGTCTCTGTTATTACTGCACAAACACTGTCTCTGTTATTACTGCAGTAGACCATGTCTCTGTTAATATTACACTAGTCCCTGTCTCTGTTCATATTACACTAGACCTTGTCTCTGTTAATATTACACTAGTCCCTGCCTCATTTAGTACGGCACTAGACCTGTTTTTATTACACTGGACCGGTCTCAGTTATTACCGCACTAGACCATGTCTCTGTTTGTATTACACTAGAACCTGTTTCTGTTTATATTACACTACACCCTGTCTCTGTTATTACTGTGTTAGACCCTATCTTGTTTATATTACACTAGACCCTGTCTCTGTTTATATTATACTAGGTCCTGTTTCTATTTATATCACTGTAGGACCTGTCTCAGTTATCAATGCACTAGACTCTCTCTCTGTTAATATTACACGAGACCCTGTCTCTGTTTATATTGCACTAGACCCTGCCTCTGTTATTACTGCACTAGACCATGTCTCTGTTTATATTACACTAGACCCAGTCTCTGTTATTACTACACTAGACCATGTCTCTGTTAATATATTACACTGGGCCCTGTCTCTGTTATTACTTCACTAGACCCTGTCTTTGTTTATTTTACACAATGCCCTGCCTCAATTTATATCACAGTAGGGCCTGTCTCGGTTATCATTGCACTAGGGCATCTCTCTGTTTATATTACTCTAGGTCCTTTCTCAGTTATTACTGCATTAGACCCTGTCTCTGTTTATATTACGCTTGGCCTGTCTCTGTTTATATTACACTAGACCCTGTCTCTGTTTATTTTACACTAGACCCTGTCTCTGTTTATTTTACACTAGACCCTGTCTCTGTTTATTTTACACTAGACCCTGTCTCTGTTTATATTACACTCGGCCTGTCTCTGCTTATATTACACTAGACACTGCTTCTGCTTATTTTACACTAGACCCTGTCTCTGTTTATATTAGACTAGACCCTGTCTCTGTTTATTTTACACTCGGCCTGTCTCTGTTTATATTACACTAGACCCTGTCCCTGTTTATATTATACTTGGCCTGTTTGTGTTTATATTGTGATGAAATATGCTATTCATCAGGCACTCTGTATTCTCTGTGTTTGATTGTGCCTGTGACTGTGACAAGCAGGGGAGTTTAGTTTCAGTTTCATTTCCTTACCTGTATTGTATTGTATGTAGGGCTCCGCCCATACCTGGCCCCTACTTAAGCAGGCCCCAGCGTGTCTCACAGGCAGTACAGCAGATCTCTGGATGAGAGACACTTCTCCACTGTGTATTACGTTCTGAGTTAATAAAAGCCTTGCTTTGCTCCATTAACGTTGAGTCTCGGATTCATTGAGGCACATCATATATTACACTAGGCCCTGTCTCTGTTTATTTTACACAAGGCCCTGTCTCAATTTGAGACCTGGCCTCAGTTATTACTGCACTAGGCAACGTCTCATTTTATATTACACAAGGCCCTGTCTCAGTCCAAAATTGCAGTAGCTCGGACTGATCCCATAGCCCTGTCTTACCGCCACTATCCTCTACAGCAGTGGTCAGCACCATACGGCCCGCGGGCCTTATCCTGCCCACTAAGTCATTGTATCTGGCCTGCTGGATGGGACAGAAATAGAACGCAAGCTGGAGCTCAAGCTGCACATTAGTCTGTCCACTCTCACTTCTCGTGGGCCAGAGACGGACCTGGACTGCAGCCAAGGAAAAACATAGTAATACTTAATTCAATTAATAATTCGCCGAAGCGCTTCTCCCCGTCTCGATCTTAAAGGGATCCATTCCGTGATGTGGGGCCCCAATGGCGGACGTCCGTATCCAAAATGCACTGCGTACTCGATTATGCCCTATCTATTTTAGAGTCGCGTCATGGCTGCTCATCTCCATGACCCTTTTACCAAAGGAAAAGACTGGCACTGCGTCTTTCCTCTCCCGGTACCCCAAGTACGACAGCAGGCGCATCTCATTTGCCACCAATTGGGACTGCATTGGTAATCTTGGCAGAGAGACATAAGGATGACTGAAGTGGAAAATTGATGCTGACACAGGCTCTAAAATGGGTAAAATTCTATTTCACAGCACTGATTTACAAAGGCCAGGAGATGCAAAAACATTTTCAGCTTTTATCTTTGATTCATTTCTGAGCAGTATCAAACACAGTTTGCGCATTATCTTCTCCAGCAGCAGGAGCTGGTGTGCGGCCTGCGCAGGAACGCATGATTGGTACATGACTGGCCGTGTCAGCTGTGGCTCAGTTGGTAGCCCTCTCGCCTCTGAGTCAGAAGGTTGTGGGTCCATGTCAGGACTTGAGCACAAAAAGCTAGGCTGACACTCCAGTGCAGTGCTGAGGGAGTGCTGCACTGTTGGAGGTGAAACCGAGACCCCATCTGCTTTCCCATGTGGACTTAAAAGATCCCACGGCACTATTTCGAAGAAGAGCAGGGGGAGATATCCCTAGTGTCCTGGCCCATATTTCTCCCTCAATCAGCATAACAAAAACAGATTATCTGATCACTATCACATTGCTGTTTGTGGGAGCTTGCTGTGCGCAAATTGGCTGCCGCATTTCCCACATTACACCAGTGACTACACTTCCAAAGTACTTCATTGGCTGTAAAGTACTTTGAGACATCCGGTGGTTGTGAAAGGCGCTATATAAATGCAAGTCTTTCTTTTCTTTCTTAGGGGGGAACATTGGTGTGTGGCCCTCAACAACTCACCAAAACTTGTCAAGTGGCCCTCCAGCCCAACTAGATTCCACCCCTCATTTAACGTAAGTGTAATAAAAAAGTCAAAAGTGTTGGCAGGACATATCATCCTGCATGTAAAATCACCAATAATTTCACTATAAGGATTCAGTAACGAGTGAGAAAGGGAATATAATAAAAAATTTACAACTGTGAGGGCAATTCTGTTACATTCCGATTCATTCAGTTACATATTTAGAAATCAAAAATGACACACTGTTGTTCAGCTATTAATCATTCATGTTTATTTGATATAAATTTGTTCTGTGTTCATTTTATTTTATTCCAATGATTCACCTATACAATTGTGGAATTTGGTGATAATTAATTTAAATTTTCAGTCCGATATAATTTACAACTTTCAGTACAGTACATACATGTGTGTTACATTGATAATCAAATACAAATGTTCGGTCTAAGGACAAACACTTTGATATTTAGAATTTACGTGTTGGAAATTATGTGGACTATGTTTGCAGATAATTTAATGTATAACAATCAACTATGAAATCTAGCAGTACACTTGTACACAAATCTTTTACAAAATGAACAATTTGAATAAGTGGGCACAACACATAGAGGCAGAACTAATATTTGGCTTGCTTTTTGTACTGGTCAAGCTGAGCAAATATAATTATTGAACAAGAGAACATTTTGGAGAGTCCTTACAACCCGGTCAGGAATCAAGGGCTTCCAGCCCAGGAATAACATGGCCTGTAGCATTCTCTCTGCATTCCTTTGAATGGAAGTTTTTTCTTATGAATTTCTGGGATGTGGCGTCACTGGCAAGGCCAGCATTTATTGCCCATCCCTAATTGCCCTTGAGAAGGTGGTGGTGAGGCACCGTCTTGAACTACTGCTTTCCATGAGGTGATGGTACTCCCACAGTGCTGTTAGGGAGAGTATTCCAGGATTTTGACCCAGCAACGATGAAGGATCGGCGATATACTTCCAAGTCAGGACGGTGTGTGACTTGGTGCAGAACTTGCAGGTGGTGGTGTTCCCATGCACCTGCTGCCCTTGTCCTTCTAGGTGGAAGATGTCGCGGGTTTGGGAGGTGCTGCCGAAGAAGCCTTGGCGAGTTGGTGCAATGCATCTTGTAGATGGTGTGCACTGCAGCCACCGTGTGCTGATGATGGAGGGAGTGAATGTTTAAGGTGGTGGATAATCAAGTTTGTCCTGTATGGTGTTGAGCTTCTTGAGTGTTGTTGGAACTGCACTCATCCAGGCAAGTGGAGAGTTTGAATCGTAGAGTGATACAGCAAAAAATGAGGCCATTCAGCCCATCTTTGGTAGAGCTGCCCAATTAGTCCCACTCCCTTGCTCTTTCCCCATAGCCCTGTCATTTTTGTCCCCTTCAAGTATTTATCTAATTCTCTTTTGAAAGTTACTATTAAATCTGCTGCCACCACCCTTTCAGGCAGTGCATTCCAGTCCAAAGATGTGCGGGTTAGGTTGATTGGCTATGATAAATTGACCCTTAGTGTTGGGGGGATTAAATACGTGGGGTTACGGGGATAGGGTGGGATATGTGTTGGTGCAGGCTCGATGGGCCGAAATGGCCTCTATCTGCACTGTGTGGTTTCTGTGAATTTCTGTGAATATACAACAACTCGCTGTGTAAACTCTGGTTCTTCTGTCAAGTTAGGGCAAGTTACAGCGATCTGCAGGAACATACAAATACTGTACTTTACACTGAGATGAGAGCCAGAGCCGCTAGAATCCACCATCCACCCAATGCCGAAATGATCGGCCCCTCACCCCGTACCACCACCAGCTCCCCACCTCTGTCCCTTTCCAACCTCACCACGGTCCCTTGCTTCCTCACTCCCTTGAGAGAAATGTTGATGCCACGTTCCCAGGAGCTCTCGTTTTCGACTTGAAACACCTCGTAAGGTGGAATCAGAACCTCCTGCTCCGCCGGGAAATGTGAGAAGTTTTGGATGCGGACCCCGTAAAGTGAGCGTATCTCCATCATCGTGTTGGTGTTTGTGGAGCTGTCGATGAAGTTAATGGCAATCTGTCGATCAAGAGACGAAGAGGCAAAGTATCCAAATCTTATTTCTGAGCCCAGCTGAGCCTCAGCCTTCCTCGAGAACCCTCTGTAAGTCTGCGGTACCGTGCTGTACGAATCGGTTCCCAGTATCTCAAGAGCGATGGTGAGAAGATAATGAAAGCTTTTGAAGTTGAAATTCTTGGCGTAGATGGTGTCATTAGCTCCGTACAGTCTCACCGCTTCATTGAACATTTTGTAGAACCCGTTGTTTTCTGGGATGCTTATCGTGTAGGCATACAGCGCCAACATGTGCTCTTTTCTCAGTCCATTGGGTATCTTCGATTTCATGTGGTGAAGTGCATACTCCCAGACGGTATCAAATGTCTTGTTCTTCTGTCTCTCTTGCCAGATGTAGTCTATGGCCATCTGGTCAGATTCATCGCTCTGGGTGAAGATGTAAGCTGCAGAGTCTTTCACCATGTCCAGTCGGATGACATTTTCCTTGTTCGTTCCGCTGACAGCAAGTATGTTCTGGTCTGTAAAACAAAGCCAGAATCTGACCAACCCACGCCAGCACATTCAGATTGGTGACCCCCAAACTGCGGGACAGTTACAAAGAAATACTTGCATTTCAATAGCACCACCTCAGGACGCCCCAAAGCTTTTTTCAGCCAATTAAATACTTTCTGAAGTGTAGTCACTGTCAGAAATGCAGCAGCTAACTTGCGCACAGCAAGCTCCCACAAACTGCAATGTGATAACGACCAGATAATCTGTTTTTTTTTTAGTGATGCTGATTGACCTGCAATATTAACCAGTAAGAACTCCCCTTGATCTTCTATTGAACTAGTACCATGGGATCTTTTACATTCACTGAAGAGGGAGAAGGGGCCTGGGTCTGACACTGGGAGTGTCAGCCTAGATTGTTGTGCTCAAGTCTCTGGAGTGGGACTTGAACCCACAAACCTTCAGGACTGAGAGGCGAGGGTGCTACCCGCTGAGCCACAGCTGACACTTGCCAAGTAAGTGAGATAAATGGGAAGCAAACATAAGAACATAAGAAATGAGAGCAGGAGTCATCCACACACAAGACCTGGACAACATTCAGGCTTGGGCTGATAAGTGGCCGGTAACATTCGCACCACAAAAGTGCCAGGACATGACTATCTCCAACAAGTGAGAGTCTAACCACCTCCCCTAGACATTCAATGGCATTACCATCACTGAATCCCCCACTATCTACGTCCTGGGGGGGGTCACCATTAACCAGAAACTTAACTGGACCAGCCACATAAATACTGTGGCAACAAGAGCAGGTATTCTGTGGCAAGTGAATCACCTCCTGACTCCCCAAAGCCTTTCCACCACCTACAAGGCACAAGTAAGGAGTGTGAGGGAATACTCTGCACTTGCCTGGATGACTGCAGCTCCAACAACACTCAAAAAGCTCGACACCATCCAGGACAAAGCAGCCCGCTTGATTGGCACCCCATCCACCACCTTAAACATTCACTCCCTCCACCACCGGTGAACCGTGGCTGCAGTGTGTACCATCTACAAGATGCACTGCAGCAACTCGCCAAGGCTTCTTCAGCAGCACCTCCAAAACCCGCGATCTCTTCCACCTAGAAGGACAAGGGCAGCAGGCGCATGGGAACACCACCACCTCCAAGTTCCCCTCCAAGTCACACACCATCCTGACTTAGAAGTATATCGCTGATCCTTCATCATTGTTGGGTCAAAATCCTGGAAATCCCTACCTAACAGCACTGTGGGAGTACCATCACCACATGGACTGCCGTGGTTCAAGAAGGTGGCTCAACTAGGGATGGGCAATAAATGCTGGCTTTGCCAGTGATGCCCAGATCCCATAAACAAATAAAAAACAATTAAAATAATTCAGCTCTTTGAGCCTGCTCTGCCATTCAATAAGATCATGGCTGATCTTCTACCTCAACTCTACCTACCTGCACTTTGCACATATCCCTTGATTCCCTTAATTTCTAAAAATCTAACTGTGTGCAGTTTTGGTCGCCTTATCTGAGGAAGGATATTCTTGCCATGGAGGGAGTGCAGCGAAGATTCACCAGACTGATACCTTGGATGGCAGGAATGACGTATGAAGAGAGATTGGGTCGATTAGGCTTATATTTGTTAGAGTTTAGAAGAATGAGAGGGGATCTCATTGAAACTTATAAAATTCTAACAGGACTAGACAGACTAGATGCAGGAAGGATGTTCCCAATGGCGGGGGAGTCCAGAACCAGGGGTGACAGGCTAAGGATAAGGGGTAAGCCATTTAGGACTGAGATGAGGAGGAATTTCTTCATCGAGAGAGTGGTGAACCTGTGGAATTCTCTACCACAGAAGGCAGTTGAGGTCAATTCATTAAATATATTTAAGAAGGAGTTGGATATATTTCTTAAGGCTAAAGGGATCAAGGAATATGGGGTGAAAGCAGGGACAGGGTACTGAATATGGATGATCAGCCATGATCTCATTAAATGGGAGAACAGGCTCGAGGGGCCGAATGGCCTACACCTGCTCCTATCTAATATGTCTCTGCCAAGCATAATTATGGTGGCCTAGACCTTTAGATATTTGTGAGAAGAAGAAATGATGGCGATTGGGGGTTGGGAGGACATTTCCGTATTTGTTTTCCATGGGCAGAGAGCAGATAGGAACATGAGCCGGCGAAAATAACCCGCTGGCTACAGACTCCTCCCAACTTCCCTTCCAATAACTTACAGGGAAGGTCAGTCAACTAAGATCTGTCACCTGCCCAGATTCGCCCGTCAGATTCCCCGGCCTCTTTCCATTCAGGGGGGCTGCTTAAAGCCCTGGTGGCATTCCTAGATGTTCCACAGATGTTGGGGCTTGGAAACCAATCAGTTACAGGAGGAGGCAGTGCGGTGAGTTCTCCTTCCAGTGTAATGGGTCATAGAGTCATAGGGGGGGAAATTCAGTTAGTAGCGCCACCCGTTAGCACCTTAAGAGGGCGCTAAGTGGGGCGCAAACCAACTAGCATCCGGGCGCGCGATATCTGCGCGTGTCGCGAAATTGACCGGATATTTTGCGGCGGCGCTAAGCACGACCGCCACGATCTCCTGCACTGGCAGATCGTGATGGCAGTCGAGTGCGCAACGCCCCAGTAGCACCCCGGACTGGAAATTGAGTGGCGCCCCCTGCCTTAACACCTGCCGCTAGCAACGACATGTTGAGGAGAGCGTTTTGCAGTCAGGAAGGGATTGGGGGAGCGCTATTTAAAGGCGACCGCTTCCTGCCTTTTTTTGTTGGTGACATTTTTGCACCATGCATTCTGAGAGAAAGAGAGAGAGAGACTTCTGGAGAGATTCTACACTGTGTGAAGGAGTTTTGCATACTGAGCAGCACTTTGCAGGTTCATTTGATTTGCCCTTCCTTGTATCTATTTAGAAGAGACTATGGTGCTGCACTCTGAGCTCTTTCCCTGGGCCTCTCCATTGTTCTTTCCAGCAGATTTGATGTACAGGTCTCTCCAGGCCGAGACTCAAGGCTGCAATGAACAGGATGTGGATGGAGACCAAGATAAACCCTCCCCTTTAAGATAAAAACAGAAAATGCTGGAGAAACTCAGCAGGTCAAGCAGCATCTGTGAAGAGAGAAACAGATTTTACGGGCCAGTAATTCCTGTCCCAACACGTGAGTACGGACGGGGTACTCACGCGTGGGCCCGGAGGAATTGCCAGTTTTCAGCATGCACAGCGCATGCGGGGAAAACCGGCATTTCCTCTCCTCTGACCCAAAGGGTTAAGAGGCGGAACGCATACGACGTATCAGGCAGCGCGTGCGCGCTGAACTTCCCTTTTTTTATTAGAGTTGCCCGTGGGGAAAAGACTCCGGTTTTTACGCGTGGAAAAAGCAGCCGTAAGTACTTACTTTTAACAGGTAAGTGATCTATTAAGTTAAATTAGAAAATTTTTCCACAGGTTCTTTGTTTTTGAAGACTTTACAGTAAGGTAAGTATATTTTTAGCCCCGATTTTTTATATAATTTTTTTCAAAATTTAAAATTATTGTTTAAAATAGTTTTTTACAGTTATTTATAGTTTATTTAAGTAGTGCAATTTTTTTTTCATTTTCTTTCAAGTTTAAGTAGTGTTTTGGGGCCAGGAGTTTTTATGAGTTTGACAGTTCTTACTATCAAACTCATGAATGAACTTTTGCAACCTCCTATTGGTTGCCCAGTGCTCACGTGATCCCAGCCAGCTCATCGCACTAAGTACGCCGCTGGATCACGCATGCACAGCGCAGCAGGACCTGAAGCGGGCCAGTGACAGGAAATGCAATGCGGGCCAGGATTGAAATGTCAGCGCGCCGGGTAAGTGCACATCGGGGGCTTGCACGCGCGGCAAGCCCCTGAACCTAATTTCTGGCCCAACATTTCAGGTCATTGACCATTCATCAGAACTCCCCTTTAAGAATTGGCCGGCACCAGTGTGTCTGTGTTCCATTGCTGACTGACATCACATGAGCTTCGCCAGCGCTGTGAGTTAGCGCCTCATTCCTCGGCCTTTGCGCCTTAAGACAGATGTGAAGCACCTGATTTAGTGCTCCAATCACCTCCAGGGGCGATAAAAGCCAAGTTTGCAGTTGGAGGCAATAATTAGCGCCAGACGCTAATCTTTGCGCCCGGCCGATAATTGCACCCCGAATGGGGCGATACCGAATTTCTCCCCCATAGAGTCATAATGGCACAGAAGGAGGCCATCCAGCCCATCGAGTCAATGTCGGCTCTCTGTCGAGCAATCCCGTCAGTCCCATTCCCTGCTCTATCCCCGTAGCCCTGCAATTTCTTTCCCTCAAGTGCCTATTCCTTCACCCCTTGAAAACATTGAGTGTGTCCTCTTCCACCACTTCTGTCGGCAGCGAATTTCAGGTCCTCACCACTCGCTGTGTAAAAAAGTTTTTCCTCACATCCCCCCTGTATCTCTTGCCCAAAACCTTAAATCTCTCCATGTACCATCAACTAGTGGGAACAGCCTTTCCTCATCTAGCCTATCCAAACCCATCATAATCTTGTACAGCTCTATCAAATCACCCCTCAACCTTCTTTGCTCTAATGAATACAAATCCAGTTTCTTCAACCTGTCCTTGTAGCTCAGATCCTCCAACCCCGGAACCATTCTGGTAAATCTCCGTTGCACCCTCTCAAGGGCCTTCACATCCTTCCTGAAGTGTGGTGACCAGAACTGGATGCAATACTCCACTTGTGGTCTAACCAGTGCTTTATAAAGATTCAGCATAACTTCTCTACTTTTGTACTCAATACCTCTGGTTATGAAGCCCAAGATCCCATATGCTTTGTTAATCAATCTCTCAATATGTCCTGCCACCTTCAGGGACCCATGCACATTAACTCCCAGGTCCCTCTGTCCCTGCACACTCTTTAAAACTGGGCCACTAAGTGTATATTGCCTCTCCCTGTTCCTTCTGCCAAAATGCATCGAGGATTGTTGGTTAGTATCTCAACGTTTGAACAACAAGCACATTTGGTGAAAAGCAAATCAATAGAATCAAAGGCATTAGACATGAACACTGACATGTTTAATCGGATTGAATGATTAATTCAGATACTTACAATTCAAACTTTGGAAAATAAGCAGAGTTATAACCAAAGAACGCATTGTTTCTGCCTCCTGTTCCCTGTATGTCCAGATGAATTCGGTCCTCTCCCTCTGACCAGTGGTCCTTCGGGGTCTGCCTTTATTCATTCTGAAGAATTCTGCTGAGTGCAGTGTAATTTGTACAGCTCACATGCGTTCAAGTAACACTGAAACTAAAACGAGTGGTTCCTGTTTCGATATGAGTGTGATGTAATTTACTTATTAAAGATTCCACACCACAGCCGCCTAGAATTAATTAAATAATTGCCAAAGAAGCTGTGTCAGGTTACTAGATTGATAGCGGATGGTTTAACACCTGTCTAAAAACTATTACATTACATAGGATATACGGCACAGAAACAGGCCATTCGGTCCAACCAGTCGATGCCTTGTGCTCCACTCGAGCCTCCTCCCGTCTTTCCTCATCTAAATCTATCAGCATAACCCTCTATTCCTTTCTCCCTCATATGCTTGTCTAGCCTCCCCTTAAATGCATCTGTACTATTTGCTTCAACCACTCCCTGTGGTAGCGAGTTCCACATTCTCACCGCTCTCTGGGTAAAGAGGTTTCTTCTGAATTCCCTATTGGATTTCTTGGTGACTATCTTATATTGATGGCCTCTGGTTGTGCTCTTGCCCACACGTGGAAACCTTCTCTCTGTATCCATTCTATCAAAGCCTTTCATAATTTTAAACGCATCTATTAGGTCACCCCTCAGCCTTCTTTTTTCAAGAGAAAAGAGACCCAGCCTATTCATCCTTTCCTGATATGTATACCCTCATATTTCTGGTATCATCCTTGTAAATCTTCTCTGCACCCTCTCCAGTGCCTCGCTATCCTTTTTACAATATGGCGACCAGAACTGTACGCAGTACTCCAAGTGTGGTCTAATCAAGGCTTGATACAGGTTTAGCATAACCTCCCTACTTTTCAATTCTAACCCTCTAGAAATAAACCCGAGTGCTTGGTTTGCTTTTTTTATGGCCTTGCTAACCTGCGTCGCTACTTTTAATGATTTGCGTAATAGAAACAGAAAATGCTGGAAATACTCAGCAGGTCAGGCAACATGTTCTGTGGAGAGAGAAACAGAGTTAAAGTTTCAGGTCGATGACCCTTCGTCGGAACAGTGACTTGTGTATTTGTGCTCCCAGATCCCTTTGCTCCTCTACCCCACCCAGACTCGCCTCCCACCTCCAAGTGATACGTGACCTCCCTATTCTTCCTACCAAAATGTAATGACTTCTGGCGGAGCCACCAAAGGACTCAGATCGTTTCTACATAATTCCTTTAACAACATGTTAGCTACAGTCTGAGTCTGTATCTTTATTTATGCTGTTTAACTGTGCAGAGTGTGGTTGCTTTAACAGCGCGGCTAAAACGTGATGACGTCACGCCGTTCATCATGTGACTCCCC
Source organism: Somniosus microcephalus (assembly GCF_052327205.1). NCBI lineage: Eukaryota > Metazoa > Chordata > Chondrichthyes > Squaliformes > Somniosidae > Somniosus > Somniosus microcephalus. The sequence continues at coordinate 34,312,673 of NW_028225180.1, read as the reverse complement.
ACTGGCGGGAAAACGTGATGACATCAGCCACAGGACTGCAGGGGCAGTTCTACGTGGAGCCTCCAGAGAGAGCAGACCTACATTCGATGTTATCCTACAGTTTTCTGTTAAAGCCTGTTTGTTTCATTAAAGTTCATTTTGTTTGATCGCCTGAGTAGAACTCAGTCTTTTAGTTAGGAACCCACGTTCCTACATTGGTGACCCCGACTTTCGTAAACAGTTTTCGCGGAAGATCTTCAGCATGGACACGAACGCCGTGACTCTGAAACTGCCACAGTTCTGGGAGCAACAACCAGACGCCTGGTTTATCCAGGCTGAAGCCCAGTTCACCATCAGGAACATCGTCGCGGATCAGACCCGTTATTACTACGTGGTCTCCGCCCTCGATAGAGCAACTGCCTCGCGGATCATCAGCCTCCTCGGTAGTCCTCCTACTGACAGCAAGTATGATACGTTAAAGGCGCGGTTGCTACAGGTCTTCGGGCTCTCGAAGCCAGAATGCGCTCGTCGGCTCCTCATGATGCCTGGCCTCGGGGACTCCAAACCGTCTGAGCTCATGAGCCAAATGCTCACGCTCTTGGGTGCCGAACCGGAATGCTTCCTCTTCCGGGAGCTATTCCTCTGCCAACTGCCGGAGCAGGTGCAGGCTGCCCTAGCCAGATCCGAGATTACAGACTGCGCCGAGCTTGCTGCCGAAGCAGATAAGATTTTCACAGTCACCCAGCAGTGCTGCGTGGCCAGGAGGCGCCCATCCCCCACAGACGCGGCAACAGCTCATCCTGCAGCGGACTGGTGCTCCAACCACGCCCGTTTTGGCGCGAAAGCATGACGCTGCCACTCTCCCTGCAGTTTTTCGCCCCAAAAAAAACAAAGCTCCTGCGGCGTTCCTGCCGAAGGAGGACCGGGTCTAATGGGCGCTCCGCGGTTGCGATGGCCATCAGATCTATGGGGAAACTTCTTTACATCACCGATTCTCTATCGGGTCAACATTTCCTTTATGACACCGGGGCACAGTGTAGCATCCTACCTGCGTCGAATCTCGATAGGCAAGCTAGGAACCACGGTTTTTCCCTTGTGGCGGCTAATGGCGCAGCAATTCTAACTTTCCGAAAGCGGCGGGTCCAAGTCTGTTTTGGCGGTCAGCGCTTCCATTGAGAATTCGTCACAGCCACAGTCTCGCAGGCCATCCTAGGGGCAGATTTTCTGTGTGCCAACGGCCTCCTCGTCGATGTCCGGCACCGCCGGTTGATCAACGCAGCCACCTTCCACTCGATTCCGTGCCACCACGGTACCACCTTGGCGCGCTCTATTGCCTGCACTTTCCCTTCTTCGGATGACATCATTCAGCTCCTCGGAGAGTTCCCGGAGCTGATAAGGCCCACTTTCTCCTCCTTGGCCACGAAACATGGTGTTGAACATCATATCGCCACTACTGGCTCCCCGGTTTATGCACGGGCTAGAAGGCTCGAACCCAGCAAGCTCGCGGCTGTGAAAGCAGAGTTCGACACGATGGAGCAGCTTGGGATTATTCACTGGTCGAATAGTCCCTGGTCTTTGCCTCTCCACATTGTTCCGAAACCGGGCGGCGGCTGGCGGCCATGCGGTGTCTACCGACGCCTGAATGATGCCACTACTCCTGATTGGTACCCGATCCCGCATATTCAGGGTTTCTCGGCCCATTTGGCGGGAAACTCTATCTTTTCTAAAGTCGACCTTGTCCGGGGGTATCACCAGGTTCCCGTGCACCCGCAAGATGTCCCGAAAACCGCAGTCATCACCACTTTCGGCCTCTTTGAGTTCCTGCAGATGCCGTTTGGCTTGAAGAACGCGGCACAGGCTTTCCAGCGCTTAATGGACTCCATGCTCCGTGACCTACACTTCACCTTCGTCTACCTTGATGACATTCTCATCGCCAGCACTAGCAAGGAAGAGCACATCTCCCATTTGCGTACCCTCTTTACATGCCTCAGCCAGCATGGTTTAATCATCAACCCGGCTAAGTGTCAGTTTGGCCTGCAGCGGATCGATTTCTCGGGACACCGCACAACATCAGACGGCGCCGTCCCCTTACTGACGAAGGTGGAAGCTGTTACCTCTTTCTCACGCCCGCCGACCGTCAAGGCCCTGCAAGAGTTCCTGGGGATGGTCAACTTCTATCACTGATTCGTCCCTAAGGTGGCTCAGCTAATGCAGCCTTTGTACGGGGCCCTCAAGGGCAAGTCCGGTAAGGATCCAATCAGCTGGATGGCCGAGCTGGACCAGGCATTCGTTAACACCAAGAGCGCTTTGGCCAACGCAACCATGCTGGCGCACCCACTTCCAGGTGCCACCATCGCCCTTACCACAGACGCGTCAGACTCCGCCATCGGCACAGTGCAGGAGCAGTGGGTGAACGGCACGTGGCAACCGCTGGCGTTTTTCAGCCGTCAACTACAGAAAAATGAAAAAAAATACAGCACCTTCGATCGGGAGTTACTGGCCCTTTTCCTAGCCATGCGCCATTTCTGGTTCTTATTAGAATGACGTCCCTTCACGGCTTTTGTCGACCACAAGCCTCTAACGTTCGCCATGGCCAAGACCGCCGAACCGTGGTCCGCTCGTCAACAACATCACCTGACGTTTATTTCTGAATTTACCACGGACATTCAACATGTGTCTGGTAAGGACAACCTGGTGGCGGATTGCCTCTCCCGTGCGACGGTCCATGCAGTTCACCTGGGGATTGACTACGCCCTCATGGCTGCGGATCAGGCCTCGGACCCAGAGGTCCAATCATACAGAACCGTCCCCTCTAGTTTCCAAATGACCGACGTCAGTTTCCAGGCCACAGGCGCCACGCTCCTTTGTGACGTCTCCATGGGCGTTCCCCGACCTATCGTGCCAGTCGCATGGCGCCGGAAGGTGTTTGATGCCATACACGAGTTGTCACACCCGGATATGAAAGCTTCACAATGGCTAATGTTGGCGAAGTTCGTCTGGAAGGGTATGCACCTCGATGTCCGTGACTGGGCCAACACCTGCGTGGTCTGCCAGAAGGCCAAGGTCCAGCATCATGTTAAAGCTCCAGTGGCTACGTTCGCTGTTCCGGAGCGTCGTTTCAACCACGTGCATGTGGACCTTGTGGGGCCACTTCCGCCTTCTCATGGTTATACACATCTCCTCACCATGGTGGACCGCACCACTAGGTGGCCAAAGGCAATTCCTTTGGTTTCCACCACTTCGGCAGACGTCGCTAGAGCTTTCATCTCCTGTTGGGTTGCCCGTTTCGGGGTACCGGTGGACATCTCTTCTGACCGTGGGCCACAATTTTCTTCGGAGCTCTGGAACGCTGTAGCTCAGGGGCTCGGCACCAAACTTCATCGCACCACCGCCTATCATCCACAGGTGAACGGCCTTTGCGAGCGATTCCACAGGTCGCTTAAAGCCGCCCTTCGGGCCAGTCTTCAAGGTGCAGGATGGGTGGACAGACTCCCATGGTCCTTTTGGGTCTTCGTACGGCGCCCAAAGAAGACCTGCAATCGTCCTCAGCCGAACTCGTTTATGGCCAGCCTCTCCGAGTACCAGGGGATTTCCTCCCTTCTCCCACAGAGCCATGGTCTGCCTCCCAGCAACTCGTCAGCCACCAGGAAGCGGCCAGATGCTTCGCTCCGGTGCCTACATCAAATCACGGCTTGCAGAGCTCCCACATGCCAGTGGAGCTGAAGAATGCCGAGTGCGTATTTATCCACCACGACACCTACCAGGATCCGCTCAAGCCCCCTTACATTGGCCCTTTCTGCGTCATCGAATCAGGAGACAAATCCTTTTCGGTCAACATCGGAGGAAAGCCGGATCACATTTCAGTGGACTGATTGAAGCCAGCTCACCTGGACCTGGACCACCCAGTCGTCGTCGCTCAACCGCCAAAATGTGGCCGACCGCCCGCAGCAGCCGTGCCAGATCAACCACAGCCACCCGCCAGCTCGACCACACTCGCCGCGCCAGCTCAACCACAACCGCCCGCCAGCTCGACCACCATCCATCAGCTTCCTCTGCAAAGTTACCGAAGTCGCTCAGACAGACTTGTCATGCCTCCTCGATGTCTCACTTTTGCTGTTAAAGACAATTCTGGGGGGGCACATGTGGCGGAGCCACCAAAGGACTCAGATCGTTTGTACATAGTTCCTTTAACAACATGTTAGCTACAGTCTGAGTCTGTATCTTTATTTATGCTGTTTAACTGTACAGAGTGTGGTTGCTTTAACAGCGCAGCTAAAACGTGATGACGTCACGCCATTCATCACATGACTCCCCACTGGCGGGAAAACGTGATGACGTCATGACGTCAGCCACAGGACTGCAGGAGCAGTTCTCGTGGAGCCTCCAGAGAGAGCAGACCTACATTCGATGTTATGCTGCAGTTTCCTGTTAAAGCCTGTTTGTTTCATTAAAGTTCATTTTGTTTGATCGCCTGAGTAGAACTCAGTCTTTTAGTTAGGAACCCATGTTCCTACAGCCTCACATTTATCTGTGTTAACTTTCATTTGCAAATTATATGCTCATTCTGCAAGTTTATTAATGTTTTCCTGAAACTCTGAATTCTGCATTCAAAAAAGTAATTCACTTGGAATTGGTTGTAAGATAGGGTTGCGGCGAGGCCGTGTAGAAGGGTGAGAGGATTGTGAATCGAATGCATGGGGCGAGCAGGAATGGATTAGCACATGACACGATAACTGGCTCAAAATGTGAAATACTCTTGAACAGTTGTACAGGTGAAACATTAGAATGACATTAACAGGGAATCAATTCTGAATATCAAATACACAGGAGTGATTGACAGGTGACTTCAGTGTATGACATGTTTAACTGAATGAATCAAAACGTAATAAAATTGTCTTCACTGTTGTAAAATTTATGATATTCAATTTCAGACTCGCTGCTGAATCCCTTATATTGAGATTGTTGGTGTTGTTGCACCCATATGCCCTTATGACAGTCGTGACTCTTCTATTCTAGATTCCTAGGCTTCTGTGTTTTACGTTTCTGTCCAATGTGTTAGCTCCGTCCAGCCTCTCGATGTAATCATCACAGACCCTGCTAGCTGGGTAAGATTCTCACAGAAGCTCATGAGATTATAGTGATTTTTTTCCCCCAAAGGTGGTTTAGTCACGGGATCTGCCCAGTACCTCCACAAGAACGCTGTCCCATCTTCGAAATGCAGCCGAGCATCACAGAATTAAAGCTGGTCGGACCCTTCCTACCTTTGAGGTCCAGCGTGTTCATATAATAACTTTACAGGCCCTGAATCCTATTCCTCCCTGTGTCAGTTCTGCTATGAACCCCCACGTCTTACTTTGACCCCCCTCTCTCCAAGACCTTCTACATTCGGTCCATTATGCCCCTACCCCGACACCTGGTAGACAACATGTTTTTCAAAGGCTGCCTTTGATGGTTTCTAAACAGTCTTCTGGTTTTTTGAATCATCCACTCCTGCTGATTTCTCGATCCGTGCTCTCCCGCAGTTTGGGCAGTCCCTCTGCCCAGGGTGCCTAGTGCCTGTCCTCTCCTGTTTGTTATTCTGGGAACAAGTTTTTTTTCATTTATGGGATGTGGGCGCTGCTGGCAAGGCCAGCACATATTGCCCATCATTAATTGCCCTTGAGAAGGTGGTGGTGAGCCGCCTTCTTGAAACACTGAGACATGGACCATGTACAGCAGGCACCTCAAAGCACTGGAGAGGTACCACCAACGCTGCCTCCGCAAGATCCTGCAAATCCATTGGCAGGACAGGCGCACCAACATCAGTGTTCTTGCTCAGGCCAACATCCCCAGCATCAAAGCTTTGACAACACTCAATCAGCTCCGATGGACGGGTCACATTGTCGGCATGCCCGATACGAGACCTCCAAAACAAGCGCTCTACCCGGAGCTCCGGCACGGCAAGTGAGCCCCAGGTGGGCAGAGGAAACGCTTCAAGGACACCCTCAAAGCCTCCTTGAAAAACTGTAACATCCCCACTGACACCTGGGAATCCCTGGCCCAAGACCGCACAAAGTGGAGGAGAAGCATCCGGGAAGGTGCCGAACACCTCGACTCTCTTCGCCGGAAGCAAGCGGAAGCCAAGCGCAGGCAGCGCACGTCAACCCAAGCACCCCACCCACCCGCCCCTTCAACCACCGTCTGCCCCAGCTGTGACAGAGACTGTAGGTCCCACATTAGACTCATCAGTCACCTGCGAACTCATTTTTAATGTGGAAGTGATGTAAGCCCCCAAAGTGTGGACTGAGTGATATACACAGTCGACAACACTGGCTTGTTGTAAGAAAGACAGACCCAATAATTGAAGTAAAAACGGTTTATTCAGGCCTGGGGAGCTATGGCTCTTGCGTCCCAACACAAGGCTCCAACTCCACCGAATCTCTTGAGGTTTACACAGTTATACACATATTCCGAGACCTCCTACTCCAGAGGTCCAATCGATTTAAAAGTCTATACATTAATCACTAATTAGGTGTGCCTAACTTCTACAAGGTAACCAATAACATAAGTTTCACTTTTCACTGTATGGGCCTGTGGCCCCTCTGATTTCTTGGAAATGAGTCATCAGGTCATGTGATTTCTGAGAAATGAGGCCCTCTCTCTCTTGACCACTACTGAGTTTCGTTTTTCCAGAAAAGGGTTATGTCAGTGTCTCTTTTTGTAAGTGTCATCATTTCTGCAATTAAACATACGAGTAATTAGTACATTTCATCTTTAAACATTTTGCTGCGCAATTGCGTTCTACTAAACGTGCCCTGTTACGCTCATTTTTTAATCTTACTTCAGTCCCTTCTTTTGACCTTTTGGACAATTGTTCCAAAACAGGTCAACATGCATGTCCACTGCCTGGTGTCTGCCAGAGCGTGCACTCCCTGGCCTTCTACCAGTCTAGGTTATACATGTATATATATCCTATCAATTGGGAGGCCGACTTCCCCCCTCTGTGGTATGGTGGTCTTTCCTCTACGGTGGGCTTTCCTTTAGGGTGGCCTTTCCTTTATGCACTCCTTCTGGTGTAACCATTCCCGGGGCCCCTTAGACCCTGCACTAATGGTTGAGGCTTTTCTGCTCAAGCCTGTCCCTCATTCCCACGTGGGGTGTGTGACGTGCCAATTCGAGACTGTCATCACACACCAGTCCTCATTCACCACCCTCCTTCTGCCACCTCCATCTTACGGTTGGCCGGCCCGGTCTTTAATTACCATGCCCAATTAATCCCATATAATTTCAGGGCTTCCCATCGCGTCTTACACCATTTGCCTTGGAGAGGCGGGGGAGTTGTCCATTCTTAACATCGCTACCTGCCCCTCCTCAGGCTCTACTCCTTTCACCGCACCACTTTTGGCCTTACTCATTCTGGCACAAAGGCACTGGAGAAATAAAAATACACAATATATCAGAATAACAATCAAGAGGAATATCATTATGCCTTGTACCACCGAGGCGCCCACAGTCCCCGACCATCCTGGTCCCCAATTATCAAAATATGAGGAAGTGGGTGAGTTTCCTCTAATGTTGTACTAATGTCTTTCTGTTGTTTCTTTGAGCCTTCTTCTATTTTATGATAGTACTTTAAAATTTCCTTCGTTTCCTGCCGTAACTTCTGCCAAGCTTCCTCTAACTTAGGAATTGCCTTGGGCTCTGGTATGACATAAGTTTCAACCCTTTTTAGTAAGTCCCATATTATCAAATGACCAGGTTTTCCTATCTGTGTAGGTATCTTTAGACCAAAACAACAGTTTGGTTGGGGAATGGTATAAGCCATATCTTGATATTCATATTTCTGTTCAATTGTGGTGACACAACAGGTCCCATTGTTCCTTGATGCTACCCAGGTCCGGTGTATCCCCTTGGGTGAACCTCGAGGGTGCAATTGGTAATTTTCGTAAATCCGCACTCGGATGTGTCTCCCTCGGTGGGGGGGGTGTGTGCACACCCATGTCCTTCCCTTGTGGTGGCACCCGTCCACTACCACCCCCCTTTAGGTTTCATTCTTCTGTTTATTATCTTCATCCCTTTCCCAAAGCACCTTGGTAGGGACATCATGATATTTAACCCACTTTCCCTTTGTACTTCTCCTATATTAATCACATCGTATCGGGGTTGTCCCCCTTCTGGGAATTGTGGGATGGCCAGTACAAAGCCAATCATCTTAGTCCATGGGGTCAGACAATCGCCTGCCCGGTGTACTTGTCCCATTTTACATTCCTTACATAGGCTTTTATTTGTGTCAATCCAAGGTTCCAGATCCTTATTAGTAATCCAATCAGGGATCTGTTCATTATTTATTTGCCTCATGTTATGCTGAGCATTCGACAATAGCCATGAGCCCTACGTGGCACATATTAGTTCCTTATTGGTTTGGCGAGAAGCATTATTAAGTCTATCAATAATTGTATTGATTGTTTCTGCATGGGAGGCTACTATCTCTTCCACCCCCGACAATTGCATTATTGTTTGGTTTCCCTGCCAGTGTCAATTGCTGGCTATTTCCAGTAGCTTGTTTTAGTAACTTCTCTATTTTTGCTTGTAATTCTTCTACTCCTTCGTTTACTCCTTCTATGTCCAAGCTATTAACTGTTGCTAACCCGGCCGCATACCCTGCTCCAGTCGTTTCCAATACTCCCCGTTTCTTACATCTTTGTAAGATAGATTTTTTCCTCCTGTGGATCCTCTAATTGTTTTACCCACAGGGAGTTCCAGGTTTGTTTTGTATCTCAAAGTACTCATATTAATGGCAAGCTTAGTAACTCTATGTGCTACACTAAAATACACCTCATCCAGTGTTCTCCTTATTACTAATCCCCCTCGATAATGGCAATACTTATATTTATCCCTAGAATCAAGGCGAGGACGCTCCATCTCATTCCGGACGTCCAATGTTCCTGTAATTACAAAAAGGGGGCTGGTCGTCACCAGCCAGTTAGAATTATTCTGCTCTTATACATTTTATCAGTTCAAAATGCTGTACATCTGGTTCATTTCTTGTTCTGTGGCTCTGTCCCCAGACATACCTGAAGATGCAAACTATGGCATGTAATATCATCATACACAGCCCTATCATTGATATATGTAGTAACTCCCCTTCCCATTCTTTATATCTTCTAGTATACTCCTCACTCTGTCAAAAAGGGCACCATCTCTGGTTTACTCATTGTCTTTCTTATATATTTTTAACTGGGTCCAGTGTTTCCACCTTCCTTTACCCGTTCCAGACCCATCTACATGAGCACGTGTCATTATTCATTAATACTTCATAAGGTCCTGACCATCTGGGTGCTAGCCCTGGTTTGGCTGGTATTATTTCTGCTATCACTTTGCTGTCTATTGCAAAGACCTCCTTCTGGTCGTCCCGTGTATCCTGTTCTCGATCCCGTATAATCTGTTGGTCTTTGGCCTCATGTCTCTAACTATCTGTCCAGATTTATCTTTGGGTAACAGGACAGCCTCCCCAGCAGTCTCCCGGCCGTTTGAGACGGTGCTGCAATTAGTTTATAAGATAACTTCCATTTATCAAATCCTAATTTTCCTTCTATCACTGTGGGGAAATATCAGCTTAACATTATCCTTCTATCACTGTGGGGAAATATCAGCTTAACATTAAGAAACTTAAATTTAATAATGTCCAATATCTTTAAATTCTATTCAGTAATACTGAAGTTGTTGCTTCGTGAACTCAAACAGCTGTCAGTGGAAAGGGTTAACTCCTTCGCAGGCTTTTGAAGGTGGAGCTAAACATTATTGCGTCACTTCACGCAACCCAAAAAAACATCCCTGACTGAAAGACAGTTGTGGTTTCACACTTTGATTCAACATGAACATTTGGGCTTCATTGGTCAGATTCCCTCTCTCAGTTGATCGTTTAGCTGCCCATCCTCTTGTGTGCTTTAATTTATTATTACGGACTCTTTGGGTAGGAGAGAGGTTCCTACTAATTCTTTGATTATATTCTTGTCTCTTACGGGTCTTCTCCTGGTGTCATATATCCCTGCCTACTCCCGCTATCATGTAATCAGACACCACCCCAAAGGCATTCCGACTATCTATATAGGTTTACACATTTTCCTTTGGCTACCCCCCTTTGATCAAATCCTGTATAGGCTGGGCCATTTCTACTTTGTTTCCCGGGCCTGCCTGTTTGTTTGACTTATAATCTGGGGGCCAGTACACTTCATTCGCTTTAGGGTCGACTAAAGCTCCTACTTCTCGCAGTATATCTATCCCTAGGATTGTTCCTTCGGTGTTCTCGCATACCCACAACTGGGTAGGTATTATTATACATCCAATTTCTAGTAAGACTGTTTCGCCCTTATAAGCCCTGATTCTTCGTCCACCGATTCCTGCTATACTAACTGAAAGTTTCGTTCGGGGCAAGGGTAAGTCTGTCAATGAGATTGTGGCTCCTGTGTCTATTAACATTTTGCACTGTCAGCCCCCTACCAATGCATCAACAAACATCCTCGGATCCCCCTCCCCTCTCTGGCGCGGTCCCTTCCTGCTGCCATCCCTAGAAGCTTGCGAGCAATCAAAGCACGCAGCCAGTCCTAATGCCCCTCCCATCTGTTTTTGGGCATTTGTCTCTTCCCTTGTGTCACTATGTATCCTAGGTAGACTACTTCATCCTTCCCTACCTATACCTTTCTAAGGTTTAACTCTAGTCCCGCCTTCTATAAGGCTTCCAGTACCATAGTCAATTAAATATTGGAGAGGGACCTGCCACTATCGGATATTCTTGCGGAGTTGAGTTATCTTATTCAATTTGGACTACACCAATTTACATCAACCAGAATTTCACTGTGGCCACAATGAAAGTCTGGTTTTAATAGGTTAATTTACCTCATAACTCCAAGGTTAGATCTTAGACTGAAACTTAATCTTTCATTAAACAAACTTTTTGTTGCTCTTCTCAGTTTTTACACTCCAGCTTAACTTAAATTGTAACAGGTTTTTTTTCATTCTGAGGGCACAATCTTATTTGCACATTCTTAAACTTCCAAAATCCCCGACAAGACAAAGGGGTTAAATGCTTTTACTTTAACACAGAGAAGTGGGTGGAGCTACAACACACAGCAGACAGTTCTTTTTCTTAACGGACAGATTTTCAGACAAAGGAATATTGAATCCTCTTAAACATTCCTAATCAGGAAAACATCCACACTCTCACATTTTTATACAAACTGTAATTTCAGCATATGTCTAAGGTTCCTTTCACTCAGCAAATCTCGTGTTTTACTTGTCTTGGTACAGATGCTAATAACTTCCATGTTGGTAAAGCTTTAAGTTTATCTTTTCCTTCCTTTTTAAATCTGACTCAACAGCTTTCCCTAGTTTCCAAATCCCTGTTTGTTTGTTTTTTTTGCTGGGGTTTCAAATTGGTTCGCCTGCAAATTAGATCTTTTTCCTTCTTTATCTCTCCCTTCTGTTTCAATTCCTTACATTATCTGTTGCCTCTTTATCTTTAGCTCCTCCCCACCAAGCCTTTGGCTCTCTGCACTGTTTCTTTTTATTTTCCAGGAGTCGGGTTATAGAATCCAGGTCCCTTGAGGATTCTGCTTCCACCCTCTTAGTCATAACTAACTGCTATGTTTCACGCATAATTCACGATGTTGAGGAATTAGGTTTGTACGCTACGTTGTTCGCCCCATAGCGTCACCTTCATTAGTTTCTTGCTTTCTATTAGTCACTTCGTTTCATTAGACACACACCAACCCTTTAGTCCTGAGGTTTTGGTACTGTGGGGTCTGTAGCTCCCGGCGTCCTACTTGATCCTGGCCATCACGTGGGACTACTGTCCTCTTAATTCAGGCTCAGGCTAGGTGCTGGGGACAGACCTCACCCTTGTCCGTTCTAACCTTTTTAAGACCGTAGGGTTTTATCTCATTCACTCACCACGGTGCACCCATTCATTCAATTGTTGAGATTTCGCCGTCTCACGGATAAAGAGGATTTCCCGCCTCCCCGGGGTAGGGGTCTTTCCGCCCCTGTCGGTTCGCCTACACACGGCTAAATGAGGACTTCTCTGCCTCCCGGGGTTTTTCCGCCCCTGTCGGTTCGCCTACCTACGGCTAAATGAGGACTTCTCTGCCTCCCGGGGTCTTTCCGCCCCTGTCGGTTTGCCGCGATACGGCTTAGGGAACACCTTATCCCTATCTTTTTAACCGCCTTCAATTAAGGGTGTCTTTCTTTTTATAGTTCTTTTATACGTCGATTCTGACTCACCGTCTCGCCAGCGATTAACCCCTAATTTTACAGGTGGTAATTAAAACATACTCACCCGTCCTAGGTTAACGCTGTCCGAGAGTCTGGTTCAGAACGCGCATCCCATCCTCTTCGCCAATTGATGTAAGCCCCCAAAGTGTGGACTGAGTGATATACACAGTCGACAACACTGGCTTGTTGTAAGAAAGACAGACCCAATAATTGAAGTAAAAACGGTTTATTCAGGCCTGGGGAGCTATGGCTCTTGCGTCCCAACACAAGGCTCCAACTCCACCGAATCTCTTGAGGTTTACACAGTTATACACATATTCCGAGACCTCCTACTCCAGAGGTCCAATCGATTTAAAAGTCTATACATTAATCACTAATTAGGTGTGTCTAACTTCTACAAGGTAACCAATAACATAAGTTTCACTTTTCACTGTATGGGCCTGTGGCCCCTCTGATTTCTTGGAAATGAGTCATCAGGTCATGTGATTTCTGAGAAACGAGACCCTCTCTCTCTTGACCACTACTGAGTTTCGTTTTACCAGAAAAGGGTTATGTCAGTGTCTCTTTTTGTAAGTTTCATCTCTCTAAACTGGTATGGTCAGTTCTGCAATTAAACATATGAGTAATTAGTACATTTCATCTTTAAACATTTTGCTGCGCAATTGCGTTCTACTAAACGTGCCCTGTTACGCTCATTTTTAAATCTTACTTCAGGAAGCAAGTCATTCTCGGTTCCGAGGGACTGCCAAAGAGAGAGAGAGAGAGAGAGAACCACTGCAGTCCATGTGGTGAAGGTACTCCCACAGTGTTGTTAGGGAAGGAGTTCCAGCATTTTGACCCAGCGACGATGAAGGATCGGCGATATACTTCTAATTCAGGATGATGTGTGACTTGGAGGGGAGCTCGGAGGTGGTGGTGTTCCCATGCACCTGCTGCCCTTGTCCTTCTAGGTGGAAGAGGTCTTGGGTTTGGGAGGTGCTGCCGAAGAAGCCTTGGCGAGTTGCTGCAGTGCATCTTATAGATGGTACACACTGCAGCCACGGTACACCAGTGGTGGAGGGAGTGAATGTTTAAGGTGGTCTTTGGAGTGCCAATCAAGCAGGCTACTTTGTCCTGGATGGTGTCGAGCTTCTCGAGTGTTGTTGGAGCTGCACTCATCCAGGCAAGTGGAGAGTATGCCATCACACTCCTCACTTGTGCCTTGTAGATGCTGGAAAGGCTTTGGGGAGTCAGGAGGTGAGACACTTGCCACAGAATACCTAGCCTCTGACCTGCTCTTATTGCCACAGTATTTATGTGGCTGGTGCAGTTAAGTTTCTGGTCAATGGTGACCCCCAGGATGTTGATGGTGGGGGATTTGGCGATAGTATTGCTGTTGAATGTCAAGAGGCGGTGGTTAGGCTCTTGCTTGTTGGAGATAGTCATTGCCTGGCACTCCTGTGGTGCGAATGTTACCTGCCACTTATCAGCCCAAGCCTGAACGTCGTCCAGGTCTTGTTGCATGCAGGCATGGACTGCTTCATTATCTGAGGAGCTGTGAATGGCATTGAATATTGTGCAGTCATCAGCTTAAATCACCATTTCTGAACTTATGTTGGATGGAAGGTCATTGATGAAGCAGCTGAAGATGGTTGAGCCTAGGACACTGCCCTGAGGAACTCCTGCAGCGATGCCCTGGGGCTGTGATGATTTACCTCCAACCACCACAACCATCTTCCTTTGTGCTAGGTATGACTCCAGCCAGTGGAGCGTTTTCCCCCCAATTACTATTGACTTCAGTTTTACTAGGGCTCCTTGATGCCACACTCAGTCAAGTGCTGCCTTGATGTCAAGGGCAGTCACTCTCACATCACCTTTGGAATTCAGCTCTATTGTCCATGTTTGGACCAAGGCTGTAATGAGATTTGGAGCCGAGTGGCCCTGGGCATCAGTGAGCATGATTGGTGAGTAAGTGTTGCTTGGTAGCACTGTCGACGACACCTTCCATCACTTTGCTGATTATTGAGAGTAGATTGCTGGTGCGGTAATTGGCCGGGTTGGATTTGTCCTGCTTTTTGTGGACTGGACATACCTGGGCAGTTTTCCACATTGTCGGGTAAATGCCAGTGCTATCGCTGCACTGGAACAGCTTGGCTAGAGGTGCAGCTAGTTCTGGAGCACAAGTCTTCAGCTTGACAGCCGGGATGTTGTCGGGGCCCACAGCCTTTACTGTATCCGGTGCACTCAGCCGTTTCTTGATATCACGTGGAGTGGATCATCCACTCGGCACTTCTGGCTGAAGATGGTTGCAAACACATCAACTTTGTCTTTTGCAATCACTTGCTGGGCTCCACCATCATTGAGGATGGGAATATTCATGGAGCCTCCTCCTCCCGTTAGTTGTTTAATGATCCACCACCATTCACGACTGGACTACAGAGCTTTGATCTGATCCGTTGATTGTGGGATCGCTTAGCCTTGTGTATAACATGCTGCTTCCACTTTTTAGCATGCATGTAGTCTTGTGTTGCAGCTTCCCCAGGTTGGCACCACATTTTTAGGTACGCCCTGTGCTGCTCCAGGCATGCTCGCCTACACTCCTTATTGAACCAGCGTTTGTCCCCTGGCTTGATGGTAATGGTAGAGTGAGGGATATGCCGGGCCATGTGGTTACAGATTGTGGTGGAATACAATTCTGCTGCTGCTGATGGTCCACGGCATCTCGCGGATACCCAGTTTGGAGCTGCTAGACCTGTTCTGAATCTATCCCATTTAGCACGGTGCTAGTGCCACACAACATGAGGGTGTTCTCAGTGTGAAGATGGGATTTTGTCTCCACAAGGACTGTGCGGTGGTCACTGCTAACAATGCGGTCATGGACAAATGCATCTGCTACAGGTAGATGGTCAGGACGAGGTGAAGTAGGTTTTCCCCTTCATGTTGATTCTCTCACCACCTGCCGCAGTCAGAGTCTGGCAGCTGTGTCCTTCAGAATTCGGCCAGCTCGGTCAGCAGTGGTGTTACCGAGCCACTCTTGGTGATGGATATTGAAGTCCCCCACCCAGAGTACATTCTGTGCCCTTGCTCCCTTCAGTGCTTCTTCCAAGTGGTGTTCAACATGGAGGAGTACTGATTCATCAGCTGAGAGAGGGCGGTAAGTGGTAATCAGCAGGAGGTTTCCTTGCCCATGCTTGACCTGAAGCCATGAGATTTTGTGGGGTCCGGAGTCAATGTTGTCCCTTGTTGTAGTCAAAATATGGTGTATAAAGGATTATGGTTTTCAATAGTTTGCCAGAGTGGGCTTGAAAGATGCAAAAACCGAATATCCACTCTCTGTATGCAGTTAAGACTGACCACCTTTACTGTGCATCTATACAGTCTGTTACGTATACTCCACTACGAAGCCTCAGGCTTAATCGAAAAGTGTTTTTGTGAACAAGAGGAGAAAGGAGGTTGCTTCGCACTCACCGGCTGTGCGGGATTCCCGGATCGCTGCGCGGCTCAAAGCGAACTTTGTTTGGTAGCAATCTCGCCTCTGAGTCAGAAGGTCATGGGTTCAATTCCCACTCCAGAGACTTCAGCACAAAATATAACCTGACACTCCCAGTGTTAGTCCTGAGGGAGCGCTGCACTGTCGCAGGGGCGGTATTGACAGAGTGTTGCACTGTCTGAGGGGCAGTACTGAGGGAGCGCTGCACTGTCTGAGGGGCAGTACTGAGGGAGCACAGCACTGTCTGAGGGGCAGTACTGAGGGAGCACTGCACTGTCTGAGGGGCAGTACTGAGGGAGCGCTGCACTGTCTGAGGGGCAGTACTGAGGGAGCACAGCACTGTCTGAGGGGCAGTACTGAGGGAGCGCTGCACTGTCTGAGGGGCAGTACTGAGGGAGCACAGCACTGTCTGCGGGGCAGTACTGAGGGAGCACTGCACTGTCTGAGGGGCAGTACTGAGGGAGCACAGCACTGTCTGCGGGGCAGTACTGAGAGAGCGCTGCACTGTCTGAGGGGCAGTACTGAGGGAGCGCTGCACTGTCTGAGGGGTGGTACTGAGGGAGCACTGCACTGTCTGAGGGGCAGTACTGAGGGAGCGCTGCACTGTCTGAGGGGCAGTACTGAGGGAGCGCTGCACTGTCTGAGGGGCAGTACTGAGGGAGCGCTGCACTGTCTGCGGGGCAGTACCGAGGGAGCGCTGCACTGTGAGGGGCAGTACTGAGGGAGCACAGCACTGTCTGAGGGGCAGTACTGAGGGAGCGCTGCACTGTCAGAGGGGCAGTACTGAGGGAGCACAGCACTGTCTGCGGGGCAGTACCGAGGGAGCGCTGCACTGTCTGAGGGGCAGTACTGAGGGAGCACAGCACTGTCTGAGGGGCAGTACTGAGGGAGCGCTGCACTGTCTGAGGGGCAGTACTGAGGGAGCGCTGCACTGTCTGAGGGGCAGTACTGAGGGAGCACAGCACTGTCTGCGGGGCAGTACTGAGGGAGCGCTGCACTGTCTGAGGGGCAGTACTGAGGGAGCGCTGCACTGTCTGAGGGGTGGTACTGAGGGAGCACTGCACTGTCTGAGGGGCAGTACTGAGGGAGCGCTGCACTGTCTGAGGGGCAGTACTGAGGGAGCGCTGCACTGTCAGAGGGGCAGTACTGAGGGAGCACAGCACTGTCTGCGGGGCAGTACTGAGGGAGCGCTGCACTGTCTGAGGGGCAGTACTGAGGGAGCACAGCACTGTCTGCGGGGCAGTACTGAGGGAGCGCTGCACTGTCTGAGGGGCAGTACTGAGGGAGTGCTGCACTGTCGGAGGGGCAGTACTGAGGGAGCACAGCACTGTCTGCGGGGCAGTACTGAGGGAGTGCTGCACTGTCAGAGGGTCAGTACTGAGGGAGCACAGCACTGTCTGCGGGGCAGTACTGAGGGAGCGCTGCACTGTCTGAGGGGCAGTACTGAGGGAGCGCTGTACTGTCGGAAGGGCAGTACTGAGGGAGTGCTGCACTGTCAGAGGGTCAGTACTGAGGGAGCACAGCACTGTCTGCGGGGCAGTACTGAGGGAGCGCTGCACTGTCTGAGGGGCAGTACTGAGGGAGCGCTGCACTGTCTGAGGGGCAGTACTGAGGGAGCGCTGCACTGTCGGAGGGGCAGTACTGAGGGAGCGCTGCACTGTCAGAGGGTCAGTACTGAGGGAGCACAGCACTGTCTGCGGGGCAGTCCTGAGGGAGCGCTGCACTGTCGCAGGGGCAGTATTGACAGAGTGTTGCACTGTCTGAGGGGCAGTACTGAGGGAGCACAGCACTGTCTGCGGGGCAGTACTGAGGGAGCGCTGCACTGTCTGAGGGGCAGTACTCAGGCAGTTCTGCACTGTCGCAGGGGTAGTACTGAGAGAGCGCTGCACTGTCGCAGGGGCAGTATTGACAAAGCGCTGCACTATCACAGGGGCAGTACTGAGGGAGCACTGCACTGTCGGAGGGGTGGTACTGAGGGAGCGCTGCACTGTCGCGGGGCAGTACTGAGGGAGCACTGCACTGTCAGAGGGGCAGTACTGAGGGAGCGCTGCACTGTCTGAGGGGCAGTACTGAGGGAGCGCTGCACTGTCTGAGGGGCAGTACTGAGGGAGCGCTGCACTGTCAGAGGGGCAGTACTGAGGGAGCACAGCACTGTCTGCGGGGCAGTACCGAGGGAGCGCTGCACTGTCTGAGGGGCAGTACTGAGGGAGCACAGCACTGTCTGAGGGGCAGTACTGAGGGAGCGCTGCACTGTCTGAGGGGCAGTACTGAGGGAGCGCTGCACTGTCTGAGGGGCAGTACTGAGGGAGCACAGCACTGTCTGCGGGGCAGTACTGAGGGAGCGCTGCACTGTCTGAGGGGCAGTACTGAGGGAGCGCTGCACTGTCTGAGGGGTGGTACTGAGGGAGCACTGCACTGTCTGAGGGGCAGTACTGAGGGAGCGCTGCACTGTCTGAGGGGCAGTACTGAGGGAGCGCTGCACTGTCAGAGGGGCAGTACTGAGGGAGCACAGCACTGTCTGCGGGGCAGTACTGAGGGAGCGCTGCACTGTCTGAGGGGCAGTACTGAGGGAGCACAGCACTGTCTGCGGGGCAGTACTGAGGGAGCGCTGCCCTGTCTGAGGGGCAGTACTGAGGGAGCGCTGCACTGTCGGAGGGGCAGTACTGAGGGAGCACAGCACTGTCTGCGGGGCAGTACTGAGGGAGTGCTGCACTGTCAGAGGGTCAGTACTGAGGGAGCACAGCACTGTCTGCGGGGCAGTACTGAGGGAGCGCTGCACTGTCTGAGGGGCAGTACTGAGGGAGCGCTGTACTGTCGGAAGGGCAGTACTGAGGGAGTGCTGCACTGTCAGAGGGTCAGTACTGAGGGAGCACAGCACTGTCTGCGGGGCAGTACTGAGGGAGCGCTGCACTGTCTGAGGGGCAGTACTGAGGGAGCGCTGCACTGTCTGAGGGGCAGTACTGAGGGAGCGCTGCACTGTCGGAGGGGCAGTACTGAGGGAGCGCTGCACTGTCAGAGGGTCAGTACTGAGGGAGCACAGCACTGTCTGCGGGGCAGTCCTGAGGGAGCGCTGCACTGTCGCAGGGGCAGTATTGACAGAGTGTTGCACTGTCTGAGGGGCAGTACTGAGGGAGCACAGCACTGTCTGCGGGGCAGTACTGAGGGAGCGCTGCACTGTCTGAGGGGCAGTACTCAGGCAGTTCTGCACTGTCGCAGGGGTAGTACTGAGAGAGCGCTGCACTGTCGCAGGGGCAGTATTGACAAAGCGCTGCACTATCACAGGGGCAGTACTGAGGGAGCACTGCACTGTCGGAGGGGTGGTACTGAGGGAGCGCTGCACTGTCGCGGGGCAGTACTGAGGGAGCACTGCACTGTCAGAGGGGCAGTACTGAGGGAGCGCTGTACTGTCGGAAGGGCAGTACTGAGGGAGTGCTGCACTGTCAGAGGGTCAGTACTGAGGGAGCGCTGTACTGTCGGAAGGGCAGTACTGATGGAGTGTTGTACTGTCGGAAGGGCAGTACTGAGGGAGCGCTGCACTGTCAGAGGGGTATTACTGAAGGAACGCTGCATTTTTTGAGGGGCAGTACTGACGGAGCGCTGTACTGTCGGAAGGGCTGTACTGAGGGAGTGCTGTACTGTCGGAAAGGCAGTACCGAGGGAGCGCTGCACTGTCGAGGGGCATTACTGAGGGAGTGCTGCATTGTTAGAGGGGCAGTACTGAGGGAGCGCTGCAGTGTCGGAGGGACAGTACTGAGGGAGCGCTGCACTGTCGGAGGGGCAGTACTGAGGGAGCGCTGCACTGTCAGAGGGATAGTACTGGGGAGTACTGCTCTGTTGGAGGTGCCAACCTTTGGATGTCAAAAATCCCCGGAGTCCTGGCCAATAGTTACCTTTCAACCTATAGCACTAAAAAACAGTTTATCAGGTCATTATGTCATTGCTATCCGTGGGAGCTTGCTGTTCAGAAATTAGCTGCCGCATTTCCTGCATTACAACACTGATTACACTTCAAAAGTATTAATTGGCTATAAAGTGGTTTGGGACTTCCTGAGGTCGTGAAAGGCACTATATAAATGCAAGTCTTTCTATTTTTACCGTATGCAGTGGGTAAAAGGGAACAATTCACTCCCATTTGATACCATGCTCTATCTCTGTACCTATCTCTCTCTCTGCCTCTGTGTCTCCATTTCTCTCTCCTGCTGTCCCTCTCTCCCTTTGTCCCTATCTCTCTCTGTCTCCCTCTCTCTCACTGGCCCTGTCTTTCACTCTCACTCTGTCCCTGTCTCTTACTCGCTCCTTTTTCTCTCTCTCTCTCTGTCCCTGTCTTTCTCTCAGTCTCTCTCTCTCTCTGTCTCTTTCTCCCTCATTCTGTCCCAATCTCTCTCTCGCAACAGAGAAGGTATCCGGTAAATCGCTCCCTTTTCCCGGACACACTCTCTGTTGTGATATGTTGCTATATCTGTCTCTGTCACGCTGTTCCTGTTTCTGTACATCTTTCAGTTGCAGTATGTTTCTCTCTCTATATCACAGTACACAGCAGGTAAAAGGGAACGATTCACTCCCGCCAGCTACTGTATGGCCCGTGTGTGTGTCTCAGTGTCAGCTCCTGTACATGTACAGTACACAGCGGGAAAAAGGGAACGATTCACTCCCGCCTGGTAATGGACGGCCCGTGTGTGTCTCAGTGTCAGCTCCTGTACATGTGCAGTACACAGCGGGTAAAAGGGAATGATTCACTCCCGTCTGTTACTGTACAGCCCGTGTGTGTCTCAGTGTCAGCTCCTGTACATGTACAGTACACAGCGGGTAAAAGGGAATGATTCACTCCCGCCTGGTACAGTACAGCCCGTGTGTGTCTCGCTGTCAGCTCCTGTACATGTACAGTACACAGCGGGTAAAAGGGAATGATTCACTCCCGCCCGCTACTGTACAGCCCGTGTGTGTCTCAGTGTCAGCTCCTGTACATGTGCTGTACACAGCGGGAAAAAGGAAACAATTCACTCCTGTCTGGTACTGTACAGCCCGTGTGTGTCTCAGTGTCAGCTCCTGTACATGTACAGTACACAGCGGGTAAAAGGGAATGATTCACTCCCGTCTGGTACTGTACAGCCCGTGTGTGTCTCAGTGTCAGCTCCTGTACATGTACAGTACACAGCGGGTAAAAGGGAATGATTCACTCCCGTCTGGTACTGTACAGCCCGTGTGTGTCTCAGTGTCAGCTCCTGTACATGTGCAGTACACAGCGGGTAAAAGGTAATGATTCACTCCCGCCTGGTACAGTACAGCCCGTGTGTGTCTCAGTGTCAGCTCCTGTACATGTACAGTACACAGCGGGAAAAAGGGAACAATTCACTCCCGTCTGGTACTGTACAGCCCGTGTGTGTCTCAGTGTCAGCTCCTGTACATGTACAGTACACAGCGGGTAAAAGGGAATGATTCACTTCCGTCTGGTACTGTACAGCCCGTGTGTGTCTCAGTGTCAGCTCCTGTACATGTGCAGTACACAGCGGGTAAAAGGGAACGATTCACTCCCGCCTGGTACAGTACAGCCCGTGTGTGTCTCAGTGTCAGCTCCTGTACATGTACAGTACACAGCGGGAAAAAGGGAACAATTCACTCCCGTCTGGTACTGTACAGCCCGTGTGTGTCTCAGTGTCAGCTCCTGTACATGTGCAGTACACAGCGGGAAAAAGGGAACGATTCACTCCCGCCTGGTACAGTACAGCCCGTGTGTGTCTCAGTGTCAGCTCCTGTACATGTACAGTACACAGCGGGAAAAAGGGAACAATTCACTCCCGTCTGGTACTGTACAGCCCGTGTGTGTCTCAGTGTCAGCTCTTGTACATGTACAGTACAGGTCATGTCAGCCCTGGCTCAGTGCATAACACTGTCGCCTCTGAGTCAGAAGATTGTGGGCTCAAGTCCCACTCCAGAGACTTGAGCGCAAAATCTAGGCTGACGCTCCCAGTGCAGTACTGAGGGAGCGCTGCACTGTCAAAGCGGTAGTACTGGGGAGTGCTGCTCTGTCGGAGGTGCTGTCTTTTGGATGAGACATTAAACCAAGTCTGCCCTCTTAGGAGCATGTAACAAATCCCATGGCGCTATAGCGAAGAAGAGCAGGGGAATTCTCCCCGGTGTCCTGGGCAATATTTACCTCTCAACCTATAGCACTAAATAACAGTTTATCTGGTCATTATCTCATTGCTGTTCGTGGGACCTTACTGTGCACAAATTGGCTGCTGCGTTTCGTACATTACAACATTGACAAAGTTCCAAAGTGCTTCATTGGCTATAAAGTGGCTTGGGATGTCCGGAGGTTGTGAAAGGCGCCATATAAATGCAGGTCTTTCTTTGTTTTTACATTACTCAGCGGGTAAAAGGGAACGATTTACTCCCATTTGATACCGTGCTCTATCTCTGTACCTGTCTCTCTTTCTGCCTCTGTGTCTCCATTGCTCTCTCCTGCCCTACATGTCTCTCCCTTTGTCCCTGTCTCTCTCCCCCTCTCTCTGTCACTGGCCCTGTCTTTCAATCCAACTCTGTCCGTCTCTTACTCTCTCTCTTTCTTTTTTTCTCTCTTTGTCTCTGTCTCTTTCTCTCTCAGGCTCTCTCAACCTGTTACTTTCTTCCTCTTTCTGTCCCAGTCTCGCTCTTGCAACAGAAGAACTTACCAGTAAATCGTTCCCTTTTCCCAGACACGCTCTGTGATATTTGTATATATCTGCCTCTGTCACTCTGTTCCTGTTTCTATGTGTCTCTTAGTTCCTGCATATTTCTCTCTCTAAATCACTGTATGCTGTATGCACCTGGCAGCTATCTTTTGCCCTGCCAGTACACTTTACACCTAATCCCAGCCTATTACCATCTCGTCTAGCTTCTAATCTCTTTTACTTCTTTTGTTTCTTTTATTCTTTTGTCCGATCGCAGCCCTGCCTCCGATCTAGTTTCTTTTCTTTCCAGTTTTGAAGAAGGGTCCAACCCGAAACGTCAACTCAAATTTCTCTCCACGGATGTTGCCTGACCTGCTGAGTTTTTCCAGCATTTTCTGTTGTTATTAATGATTCATTCCTATTTGCTACTGTAAGGCCCGTATGTGTCCCAGTGTCAGCTCCTATACATGTACAGTACACAGCGTGTAAAAGGGAATGATTCACTCCTGTCTGAGACTGTACAGTCCCACTTTGTGCAGCCTGTGACCCATGTCTCAGAGTCATGGCCCGAGGGGTCTGCCCGGGGCCTCGTAAAGGGCACCAAGTGTCCCGGAGCCAGGGAGTGGGGGTCAGCGTTGGCAGGACAGAGGCAGGGAATGAGATTATAGGGGAGGGCAAACCCAGATAGCTGGAGGGGTGTCTTCCATCTCTATAGCACCTTTCACAATCACAGGACAACCCAAAGCCTCACCACCAATGAAGATCATTTCAATGATAGTCACTGCTATGATGAAACTCAGCACACAATTTACACAGTGATGTCCCACAAACAAAATGTGATAATGAGCAGACAGTCTGTTTCAGTGACATTAGTTGGAGGATAAATATTAGGCAGAACACAGGGGAGAACTCTCCTGCTCTTCTTTGAATAGTTCCGTGGGATTTTTTATGTCCACCTGAGAGGGCAGATGGGGCCTCGGTTTAACACCTCAGCTGAAAGATTGCCGCTCCGACAGTGCAGCGCACTCTCAGCACTGCCCCTCTGACAGTGCAGCGCTCCCTCAGTACTGCCCCTCTGACAGTGCAGCACCCTCTCCGCACTGCCCCTCTGAAATAAAGAATAGATTTGCCTTCCAAAACTAGGCTTTATTAACTTTAAAATCTGCAGCACATCTTTCCACATCCAGTCCCAACCAAAGCTGGAAAAGAACTGAATTTAAGGTGGCCACCACACATCATGTGACATCAACTACCAATGAGATTACAACATATATCCCAAGGCAGTTAACAAACAAACAATCACAATACTTTTACTAAACAAGGAACAATCACCACATTCACCCCTCCTTTAAAAATATACTCCAACCTAAATAACCTTTACAATTTATAATTAATTATTTACAACTAAAACTATGCACAACAAGAGTAAAACTGTTTACATGACACAATACTAAGTGAACAACAACAAATAATAACATTGCACATAAGTATTAAGTATCTCTCAACTAAAACAATATAATATAATATTACAACAATTTTAAAACATTACTATCAATTTAAAAGTCCATTTTCAATCGGTCGACCAGATATCTTGTTCGTGTCGACCTTCTTAACCTTGGTGAAATTCCTTGCCCTCCCACACCAGAAGGCACAGAAGTATCTTCAGCAGGAAGGCTATCCATATCCCGATTTTCAACGGTTTCCGGATTAGAAATCCCATCAGAAGGTAAACTGGGATGGTCATAAACATCCATCAAGGGCTGACTAATAGAAGTATAATTATCTGCAATCGGATTGGAGACATTCGTAGTATCTGTAACAGCATCCACATTATCTAAATCATGACTATTGTTAATATCCTCAGAAGAGGGCTGGCTACCACAAGGAGCCAAGTCTTTAATTGAAACAGTACTTTCTTTCCCATCTTGGAATCGAATATGAGCATATTGGGAATTTGCCTCCAACAGCTCCACCTCCTCCACTAAAGGATCATATTTTGACAATCTAACATGGCGTCGAAGCAGCACAGGTCCCTGCATAGCAATCTCGCCTCTGAGTCAGAAGGTCATGGGTTCAATTCCCACTCCAGAGACTTCAGCACAAAATATAACCTGACACTCCCAGTGTTAGTCCTGAGGGAGCGCTGCACTGTCGCAGGGGCGGTATTGACAGAGTGTTGCACTGTCAGAGGGGCAGTACTGAGGGAGCGCTGCACTGTCTGAGGGGCAGTACTGAGGGAGCACAGCACTGTCTGAGGGGTAGTACTGAGAGAGCGCTGCACTGTCTGAGGGGCAGTACTGAGGGAGCACAGCACTGTCTGAGGGGCAGTACTGAGGGAGCACTGCACTGTCTGAGGGGCAGTACTGAGGGAGCGCTGCACTGTCTGAGGGGCAGTACTGAGGGAGCACAGCACGGTCTGAGGGGCAGTACTGAGGGAGCGCTGCACTGTCTGAGGGGCAGTACTGAGGGAGCGCTGCACTGTCTGAGGGGCAGTACTGAGGGAGCACAGCACTGTCTGCGGGGCAGTACTGAGGGAGCACTGCACTGTCTGAGGGGCAGTACTGAGGGAGCACAGCACTGTCGCAGGGGTAGTACTGAGAGAGCGCTGCACTGTCTGAGGGGCAGTACTGAGGGAGCGCTGCACTGTCTGAGGGGTGGTACTGAGGGAGCACTGCACTGTCTGAGGGGCAGTACTGAGGGAGCGCTGCACTGTCTGAGGGGCAGTACTGAGGGAGCACTGCACTGTCTGCGGGGCAGTACCGAGGGAGCGCTGCACTGTGAGGGGCAGTACTGAGGGAGCACAGCACTGTCTGAGGGGCAGTACTGAGGGAGCGCTGCACTGTCAGAGGGGCAGTACTGAGGGAGCACAGCACTGTCTGCGGGGCAGTACCGAGGGAGCGCTGCACTGTCTGAGGGGCAGTACTGAGGGAGCACAGCACTGTCTGAGGGGCAGTACTGAGGGAGCGCTGCACTGTCTGAGGGGCAGTACTGAGGGAGCGCTGCACTGTCTGAGGGGCAGTACTGAGGGAGCACAGCACTGTCTGCGGGGCAGTACTGAGGGAGCGCTGCACTGTCTGAGGGGCAGTACTGAGGGAGCGCTGCACTGTCTGAGGGGTGGTACTGAGGGAGCACTGCACTGTCTGAGGGGCAGTACTGAGGGAGCGCTGCACTGTCTGAGGGGCAGTACTGAGGGAGCGCTGCACTGTCAGAGGGGCAGTACTGAGGGAGCACAGCACTGTCTGCGGGGCAGTACTGAGGGAGCGCTGCACTGTCTGAGGGGCAGTACTGAGGGAGCACAGCACTGTCTGCGGGGCAGTACTGAGGGAGCGCTGCACTGTCTGAGGGGCAGTACTGAGGGAGTGCTGCACTGTCGGAGGGGCAGTACTGAGGGAGCACAGCACTGTCTGCGGGGCAGTACTGAGGGAGTGCTGCACTGTCAGAGGGTCAGTACTGAGGGAGCACAGCACTGTCTGCGGGGCAGTACTGAGGGAGCGCTGCACTGTCTGAGGGGCAGTACTGAGGGAGCGCTGTACTGTCGGAAGGGCAGTACTGAGGGAGTGCTGCACTGTCAGAGGGTCAGTACTGAGGGAGCACAGCACTGTCTGCGGGGCAGTACTGAGGGAGCGCTGCACTGTCTGAGGGGCAGTACTGAGGGAGCGCTGCACTGTCTGAGGGGCAGTACTGAGGGAGCGCTGCACTGTCGGAGGGGCAGTACTGAGGGAGCGCTGCACTGTCAGAGGGTCAGTACTGAGGGAGCACAGCACTGTCTGCGGGGCAGTCCTGAGGGAGCGCTGCACTGTCGCAGGGGCAGTATTGACAGAGTGTTGCACTGTCTGAGGGGCAGTACTGAGGGAGCACAGCACTGTCTGCGGGGCAGTACTGAGGGAGCGCTGCACTGTCTGAGGGGCAGTACTCAGGCAGTTCTGCACTGTCGCAGGGGTAGTACTGAGAGAGCGCTGCACTGTCGCAGGGGCAGTATTGACAAAGCGCTGCACTATCACAGGGGCAGTACTGAGGGAGCACTGCACTGTCGGAGGGGTGGTACTGAGGGAGCGCTGCACTGTCGCGGGGCAGTACTGAGGGAGCACTGCACTGTCAGAGGGGCAGTACTGAGGGAGCGCTGCACTGTCTGAGGGGCAGTACTGAGGGAGCGCTGCACTGTCTGAGGGGCAGTACTGAGGGAGCGCTGCACTGTCAGAGGGGCAGTACTGAGGGAGCACAGCACTGTCTGCGGGGCAGTACCGAGGGAGCGCTGCACTGTCTGAGGGGCAGTACTGAGGGAGCACAGCACTGTCTGAGGGGCAGTACTGAGGGAGCGCTGCACTGTCTGAGGGGCAGTACTGAGGGAGCGCTGCACTGTCTGAGGGGCAGTACTGAGGGAGCACAGCACTGTCTGCGGGGCAGTACTGAGGGAGCGCTGCACTGTCTGAGGGGCAGTACTGAGGGAGCGCTGCACTGTCTGAGGGGTGGTACTGAGGGAGCACTGCACTGTCTGAGGGGCAGTACTGAGGGAGCGCTGCACTGTCTGAGGGGCAGTACTGAGGGAGCGCTGCACTGTCAGAGGGGCAGTACTGAGGGAGCACAGCACTGTCTGCGGGGCAGTACTGAGGGAGCGCTGCACTGTCTGAGGGGCAGTACTGAGGGAGCACAGCACTGTCTGCGGGGCAGTACTGAGGGAGCGCTGCCCTGTCTGAGGGGCAGTACTGAGGGAGCGCTGCACTGTCGGAGGGGCAGTACTGAGGGAGCACAGCACTGTCTGCGGGGCAGTACTGAGGGAGTGCTGCACTGTCAGAGGGTCAGTACTGAGGGAGCACAGCACTGTCTGCGGGGCAGTACTGAGGGAGCGCTGCACTGTCTGAGGGGCAGTACTGAGGGAGCGCTGTACTGTCGGAAGGGCAGTACTGAGGGAGTGCTGCACTGTCAGAGGGTCAGTACTGAGGGAGCACAGCACTGTCTGCGGGGCAGTACTGAGGGAGCGCTGCACTGTCTGAGGGGCAGTACTGAGGGAGCGCTGCACTGTCTGAGGGGCAGTACTGAGGGAGCGCTGCACTGTCGGAGGGGCAGTACTGAGGGAGCGCTGCACTGTCAGAGGGTCAGTACTGAGGGAGCACAGCACTGTCTGCGGGGCAGTCCTGAGGGAGCGCTGCACTGTCGCAGGGGCAGTATTGACAGAGTGTTGCACTGTCTGAGGGGCAGTACTGAGGGAGCACAGCACTGTCTGCGGGGCAGTACTGAGGGAGCGCTGCACTGTCTGAGGGGCAGTACTCAGGCAGTTCTGCACTGTCGCAGGGGTAGTACTGAGAGAGCGCTGCACTGTCGCAGGGGCAGTATTGACAAAGCGCTGCACTATCACAGGGGCAGTACTGAGGGAGCACTGCACTGTCGGAGGGGTGGTACTGAGGGAGCGCTGCACTGTCGCGGGGCAGTACTGAGGGAGCACTGC
The DNA here is from genome assembly GCF_052327205.1 of Somniosus microcephalus. Classification (NCBI taxonomy): domain Eukaryota; kingdom Metazoa; phylum Chordata; class Chondrichthyes; order Squaliformes; family Somniosidae; genus Somniosus; species Somniosus microcephalus. Next base: position 34,284,883 of record NW_028225180.1, on the reverse strand, counting down.
ACTGTCAGAGGGGCAGTACTGAGGGAGCGCTGTACTGTCGGAAGGGCAGTACTGAGGGAGTGCTGCACTGTCAGAGGGTCAGTACTGAGGGAGCGCTGTACTGTCGGAAGGGCAGTACTGATGGAGTGTTGTACTGTCGGAAGGGCAGTACTGAGGGAGCGCTGCACTGTCAGAGGGGTATTACTGAAGGAACGCTGCATTTTTTGAGGGGCAGTACTGACGGAGCGCTGTACTGTCGGAAGGGCTGTACTGAGGGAGTGCTGTACTGTCGGAAAGGCAGTACCGAGGGAGCGCTGCACTGTCGAGGGGCATTACTGAGGGAGTGCTGCATTGTTAGAGGGGCAGTACTGAGGGAGCGCTGCAGTGTCGGAGGGACAGTACTGAGGGAGCGCTGCACTGTCGGAGGGGCAGTACTGAGGGAGCGCTGCACTGTCAGAGGGATAGTACTGGGGAGTACTGCTCTGTTGGAGGTGCCAACCTTTGGATGTCAAAAATCCCCGGAGTCCTGGCCAATAGTTACCTTTCAACCTATAGCACTAAAAAACAGTTTATCAGGTCATTATGTCATTGCTATCCGTGGGAGCTTGCTGTTCAGAAATTAGCTGCCGCATTTCCTGCATTACAACACTGATTACACTTCAAAAGTATTAATTGGCTATAAAGTGGTTTGGGACTTCCTGAGGTCGTGAAAGGCACTATATAAATGCAAGTCTTTCTATTTTTACCGTATGCAGTGGGTAAAAGGGAACAATTCACTCCCATTTGATACCATGCTCTATCTCTGTACCTATCTCTCTCTCTGCCTCTGTGTCTCCATTTCTCTCTCCTGCTGTCCCTCTCTCCCTTTGTCCCTATCTCTCTCTGTCTCCCTCTCTCTCACTGGCCCTGTCTTTCACTCTCACTCTGTCCCTGTCTCTTACTCGCTCCTTTTTCTCTCTCTCTCTCTGTCCCTGTCTTTCTCTCAGTCTCTCTCTCTCTCTGTCTCTTTCTCCCTCATTCTGTCCCAATCTCTCTCTCGCAACAGAGAAGGTATCCGGTAAATCGCTCCCTTTTCCCGGACACACTCTCTGTTGTGATATGTTGCTATATCTGTCTCTGTCACGCTGTTCCTGTTTCTGTACATCTTTCAGTTGCAGTATGTTTCTCTCTCTATATCACAGTACACAGCAGGTAAAAGGGAACGATTCACTCCCGCCAGCTACTGTATGGCCCGTGTGTGTGTCTCAGTGTCAGCTCCTGTACATGTACAGTACACAGCGGGAAAAAGGGAACGATTCACTCCCGCCTGGTAATGGACGGCCCATGTGTGTCTCAGTGTCAGCTCCTGTACATGTGCAGTACACAGCGGGTAAAAGGGAATGATTCACTCCCGTCTGTTACTGTACAGCCCGTGTGTGTCTCAGTGTCAGCTCCTGTACATGTACAGTACACAGCGGGTAAAAGGGAATGATTCACTCCCGCCTGGTACAGTACAGCCCGTGTGTGTCTCGCTGTCAGCTCCTGTACATGTACAGTACACAGCGGGTAAAAGGGAATGATTCACTCCCGCCCGCTACTGTACAGCCCGTGTGTGTCTCAGTGTCAGCTCCTGTACATGTGCAGTACACAGCGGGAAAAAGGAAACAATTCACTCCTGTCTGGTACTGTACAGCCCGTGTGTGTCTCAGTGTCAGCTCCTGTACATGTACAGTACACAGCGGGTAAAAGGGAATGATTCACTCCCGTCTGGTACTGTACAGCCCGTGTGTGTCTCAGTGTCAGCTCCTGTACATGTACAGTACACAGCGGGTAAAAGGGAATGATTCACTCCCGTCTGGTACTGTACAGCCCGTGTGTGTCTCAGTGTCAGCTCCTGTACATGTGCAGTACACAGCGGGTAAAAGGTAATGATTCACTCCCGCCTGGTACAGTACAGCCCGTGTGTGTCTCAGTGTCAGCTCCTGTACATGTACAGTACACAGCGGGAAAAAGGGAACAATTCACTCCCGTCTGGTACTGTACAGCCCGTGTGTGTCTCAGTGTCAGCTCCTGTACATGTACAGTACACAGCGGGTAAAAGGGAATGATTCACTTCCGTCTGGTACTGTACAGCCCGTGTGTGTCTCAGTGTCAGCTCCTGTACATGTGCAGTACACAGCGGGTAAAAGGGAACGATTCACTCCCGCCTGGTACAGTACAGCCCGTGTGTGTCTCAGTGTCAGCTCCTGTACATGTACAGTACACAGCGGGAAAAAGGGAACAATTCACTCCCGTCTGGTACTGTACAGCCCGTGTGTGTCTCAGTGTCAGCTCCTGTACATGTGCAGTACACAGCGGGAAAAAGGGAACGATTCACTCCCGCCTGGTACAGTACAGCCCGTGTGTGTCTCAGTGTCAGCTCCTGTACATGTACAGTACACAGCGGGAAAAAGGGAACAATTCACTCCCGTCTGGTACTGTACAGCCCGTGTGTGTCTCAGTGTCAGCTCTTGTACATGTACAGTACAGGTCATGTCAGCCCTGGCTCAGTGCATAACACTGTCGCCTCTGAGTCAGAAGATTGTGGGCTCAAGTCCCACTCCAGAGACTTGAGCGCAAAATCTAGGCTGACGCTCCCAGTGCAGTACTGAGGGAGCGCTGCACTGTCAAAGCGGTAGTACTGGGGAGTGCTGCTCTGTCGGAGGTGCTGTCTTTTGGATGAGACATTAAACCAAGTCTGCCCTCTTAGGAGCATGTAACAAATCCCATGGCGCTATAGCGAAGAAGAGCAGGGGAATTCTCCCCGGTGTCCTGGGCAATATTTACCTCTCAACCTATAGCACTAAATAACAGTTTATCTGGTCATTATCTCATTGCTGTTCGTGGGACCTTACTGTGCACAAATTGGCTGCTGCGTTTCGTACATTACAACATTGACAAAGTTCCAAAGTGCTTCATTGGCTATAAAGTGGCTTGGGATGTCCGGAGGTTGTGAAAGGCGCCATATAAATGCAGGTCTTTCTTTGTTTTTACATTACTCAGCGGGTAAAAGGGAACGATTTACTCCCATTTGATACCGTGCTCTATCTCTGTACCTGTCTCTCTTTCTGCCTCTGTGTCTCCATTGCTCTCTCCTGCCCTACATGTCTCTCCCTTTGTCCCTGTCTCTCTCCCCCTCTCTCTGTCACTGGCCCTGTCTTTCAATCCAACTCTGTCCGTCTCTTACTCTCTCTCTTTCTTTTTTTCTCTCTTTGTCTCTGTCTCTTTCTCTCTCAGGCTCTCTCAACCTGTTACTTTCTTCCTCTTTCTGTCCCAGTCTCGCTCTTGCAACAGAAGAACTTACCAGTAAATCGTTCCCTTTTCCCAGACACGCTCTGTGATATTTGTATATATCTGCCTCTGTCACTCTGTTCCTGTTTCTATGTGTCTCTTAGTTCCTGCATATTTCTCTCTCTAAATCACTGTATGCTGTATGCACCTGGCAGCTATCTTTTGCCCTGCCAGTACACTTTACACCTAATCCCAGCCTATTACCATCTCGTCTAGCTTCTAATCTCTTTTACTTCTTTTGTTTCTTTTATTCTTTTGTCCGATCGCAGCCCTGCCTCCGATCTAGTTTCTTTTCTTTCCAGTTTTGAAGAAGGGTCCAACCCGAAACGTCAACTCAAATTTCTCTCCACGGATGTTGCCTGACCTGCTGAGTTTTTCCAGCATTTTCTGTTGTTATTAATGATTCATTCCTATTTGCTACTGTAAGGCCCGTATGTGTCCCAGTGTCAGCTCCTATACATGTACAGTACACAGCGTGTAAAAGGGAATGATTCACTCCTGTCTGAGACTGTACAGTCCCACTTTGTGCAGCCTGTGACCCATGTCTCAGAGTCATGGCCCGAGGGGTCTGCCCGGGGCCTCGTAAAGGGCACCAAGTGTCCCGGAGCCAGGGAGTGGGGGTCAGCGTTGGCAGGACAGAGGCAGGGAATGAGATTATAGGGGAGGGCAAACCCAGATAGCTGGAGGGGTGTCTTCCATCTCTATAGCACCTTTCACAATCACAGGACAACCCAAAGCCTCACCACCAATGAAGATCATTTCAATGATAGTCACTGCTATGATGAAACTCAGCACACAATTTACACAGTGATGTCCCACAAACAAAATGTGATAATGAGCAGACAGTCTGTTTCAGTGACATTAGTTGGAGGATAAATATTAGGCAGAACACAGGGGAGAACTCTCCTGCTCTTCTTTGAATAGTTCCGTGGGATTTTTTATGTCCACCTGAGAGGGCAGATGGGGCCTCGGTTTAACACCTCAGCTGAAAGATTGCCGCTCCGACAGTGCAGCGCACTCTCAGCACTGCCCCTCTGACAGTGCAGCGCTCCCTCAGTACTGCCCCTCTGACAGTGCAGCACCCTCTCCGCACTGCCCCTCTGAAATAAAGAATAGATTTGCCTTCCAAAACTAGGCTTTATTAACTTTAAAATCTGCAGCACATCTTTCCACATCCAGTCCCAACCAAAGCTGGAAAAGAACTGAATTTAAGGTGGCCACCACACATCATGTGACATCAACTACCAATGAGATTACAACATATATCCCAAGGCAGTTAACAAACAAACAATCACAATACTTTTACTAAACAAGGAACAATCACCACATTCACCCCTCCTTTAAAAATATACTCCAACCTAAATAACCTTTACAATTTATAATTAATTATTTACAACTAAAACTATGCACAACAAGAGTAAAACTGTTTACATGACACAATACTAAGTGAACAACAACAAATAATAACATTGCACATAAGTATTAAGTATCTCTCAACTAAAACAATATAATATAATATTACAACAATTTTAAAACATTACTATCAATTTAAAAGTCCATTTTCAATCGGTCGACCAGATATCTTGTTCGTGTCGACCTTCTTAACCTTGGTGAAATTCCTTGCCCTCCCACACCAGAAGGCACAGAAGTATCTTCAGCAGGAAGGCTATCCATATCCCGATTTTCAACGGTTTCCGGATTAGAAATCCCATCAGAAGGTAAACTGGGATGGTCATAAACATCCATCAAGGGCTGACTAATAGAAGTATAATTATCTGCAATCGGATTGGAGACATTCGTAGTATCTGTAACAGCATCCACATTATCTAAATCATGACTATTGTTAATATCCTCAGAAGAGGGCTGGCTACCACAAGGAGCCAAGTCTTTAATTGAAACAGTACTTTCTTTCCCATCTTGGAATCGAATATGAGCATATTGGGAATTTGCCTCCAACAGCTCCACCTCCTCCACTAAAGGATCATATTTTGACAATCTAACATGGCGTCGAAGCAGCACAGGTCCCTGCATAGCAATCTCGCCTCTGAGTCAGAAGGTCATGGGTTCAATTCCCACTCCAGAGACTTCAGCACAAAATATAACCTGACACTCCCAGTGTTAGTCCTGAGGGAGCGCTGCACTGTCGCAGGGGCGGTATTGACAGAGTGTTGCACTGTCAGAGGGGCAGTACTGAGGGAGCGCTGCACTGTCTGAGGGGCAGTACTGAGGGAGCACAGCACTGTCTGAGGGGTAGTACTGAGAGAGCGCTGCACTGTCTGAGGGGCAGTACTGAGGGAGCACAGCACTGTCTGAGGGGCAGTACTGAGGGAGCACTGCACTGTCTGAGGGGCAGTACTGAGGGAGCGCTGCACTGTCTGAGGGGCAGTACTGAGGGAGCACAGCACTGTCTGAGGGGCAGTACTGAGGGAGCGCTGCACTGTCTGAGGGGCAGTACTGAGGGAGCGCTGCACTGTCTGAGGGGCAGTACTGAGGGAGCACAGCACTGTCTGCGGGGCAGTACTGAGGGAGCACTGCACTGTCTGAGGGGCAGTACTGAGGGAGCACAGCACTGTCGCAGGGGTAGTACTGAGAGAGCGCTGCACTGTTGAGGGGCAGTACTGAGGGAGCGCTGCACTGTCTGAGGGGTGGTACTGAGGGAGCACTGCACTGTCTGAGGGGCAGTACTGAGGGAGCGCTGCACTGTCTGAGGGGCAGTACTGAGGGAGCGCTGCACTGTCTGCGGGGCAGTACCGAGGGAGCGCTGCACTGTGAGGGGCAGTACTGAGGGAGCACAGCACTGTCTGAGGGGCAGTACTGAGGGAGCGCTGCACTGTCAGAGGGGCAGTACTGAGGGAGCACAGCACTGTCTGCGGGGCAGTACCGAGGGAGCGCTGCACTGTCTGAGGGGCAGTACTGAGGGAGCACAGCACTGTCTGAGGGGCAGTACTGAGGGAGCGCTGCACTGTCTGAGGGGCAGTACTGAGGGAGCGCTGCACTGTCTGAGGGGCAGTACTGAGGGAGCACAGCACTGTCTGCGGGGCAGTACTGAGGGAGCGCTGCACTGTCTGAGGGGCAGTACTGAGGGAGCGCTGCACTGTCTGAGGGGTGGTACTGAGGGAGCACTGCACTGTCTGAGGGGCAGTACTGAGGGAGCGCTGCACTGTCTGAGGGGCAGTACTGAGGGAGCGCTGCACTGTCAGAGGGGCAGTACTGAGGGAGCACAGCACTGTCTGCGGGGCAGTACTGAGGGAGCGCTGCACTGTCTGAGGGGCAGTACTGAGGGAGCACAGCACTGTCTGCGGGGCAGTACTGAGGGAGCGCTGCACTGTCTGAGGGGCAGTACTGAGGGAGTGCTGCACTGTCGGAGGGGCAGTACTGAGGGAGCACAGCACTGTCTGCGGGGCAGTACTGAGGGAGTGCTGCACTGTCAGAGGGTCAGTACTGAGGGAGCACAGCACTGTCTGCGGGGCAGTACTGAGGGAGCGCTGCACTGTCTGAGGGGCAGTACTGAGGGAGCGCTGTACTGTCGGAAGGGCAGTACTGAGGGAGTGCTGCACTGTCAGAGGGTCAGTACTGAGGGAGCACAGCACTGTCTGCGGGGCAGTACTGAGGGAGCGCTGCACTGTCTGAGGGGCAGTACTGAGGGAGCGCTGCACTGTCTGAGGGGCAGTACTGAGGGAGCGCTGCACTGTCGGAGGGGCAATACTGAGGGAGCGCTGCACTGTCAGAGGGTCAGTACTGAGGGAGCACAGCACTGTCTGCGGGGCAGTCCTGAGGGAGCGCTGCACTGTCGCAGGGGCAGTATTGACAGAGTGTTGCACTGTCTGAGGGGCAGTACTGAGGGAGCACAGCACTGTCTGCGGGGCAGTACTGAGGGAGCGCTGCACTGTCTGAGGGGCAGTACTCAGGCAGTTCTGCACTGTCGCAGGGGTAGTACTGAGAGAGCGCTGCACTGTCGCAGGGGCAGTATTGACAAAGCGCTGCACTATCACAGGGGCAGTACTGAGGGAGCACTGCACTGTCGGAGGGGTGGTACTGAGGGAGCGCTGCACTGTCGCGGGGCAGTACTGAGGGAGCACTGCACTGTCAGAGGGGCAGTACTGAGGGAGCGCTGCACTGTCTGAGGGGCAGTACTGAGGGAGCGCTGCACTGTCTGAGGGGCAGTACTGAGGGAGCGCTGCACTGTCAGAGGGGCAGTACTGAGGGAGCACAGCACTGTCTGCGGGGCAGTACCGAGGGAGCGCTGCACTGTCTGAGGGGCAGTACTGAGGGAGCACAGCACTGTCTGAGGGGCAGTACTGAGGGAGCGCTGCACTGTCTGAGGGGCAGTACTGAGGGAGCGCTGCACTGTCTGAGGGGCAGTACTGAGGGAGCACAGCACTGTCTGCGGGGCAGTACTGAGGGAGCGCTGCACTGTCTGAGGGGCAGTACTGAGGGAGCGCTGCACTGTCTGAGGGGTGGTACTGAGGGAGCACTGCACTGTCTGAGGGGCAGTACTGAGGGAGCGCTGCACTGTCTGAGGGGCAGTACTGAGGGAGCGCTGCACTGTCAGAGGGGCAGTACTGAGGGAGCACAGCACTGTCTGCGGGGCAGTACTGAGGGAGCGCTGCACTGTCTGAGGGGCAGTACTGAGGGAGCACAGCACTGTCTGCGGGGCAGTACTGAGGGAGCGCTGCCCTGTCTGAGGGGCAGTACTGAGGGAGCGCTGCACTGTCGGAGGGGCAGTACTGAGGGAGCACAGCACTGTCTGCGGGGCACTACTGAGGGAGTGCTGCACTGTCAGAGGGTCAGTACTGAGGGAGCACAGCACTGTCTGCGGGGCAGTACTGAGGGAGCGCTGCACTGTCTGAGGGGCAGTACTGAGGGAGCGCTGTACTGTCGGAAGGGCAGTACTGAGGGAGTGCTGCACTGTCAGAGGGTCAGTACTGAGGGAGCACAGCACTGTCTGCGGGGCAGTACTGAGGGAGCGCTGCACTGTCTGAGGGGCAGTACTGAGGGAGCGCTGCACTGTCTGAGGGGCAGTACTGAGGGAGCGCTGCACTGTCGGAGGGGCAGTACTGAGGGAGCGCTGCACTGTCAGAGGGTCAGTACTGAGGGAGCACAGCACTGTCTGCGGGGCAGTCCTGAGGGAGCGCTGCACTGTCGCAGGGGCAGTATTGACAGAGTGTTGCACTGTCTGAGGGGCAGTACTGAGGGAGCACAGCACTGTCTGCGGGGCAGTACTGAGGGAGCGCTGCACTGTCTGAGGGGCAGTACTCAGGCAGTTCTGCACTGTCGCAGGGGTAGTACTGAGAGAGCGCTGCACTGTCGCAGGGGCAGTATTGACAAAGCGCTGCACTATCACAGGGGCAGTACTGAGGGAGCACTGCACTGTCGGAGGGGTGGTACTGAGGGAGCGCTGCACTGTCGCGGGGCAGTACTGAGGGAGCACTGCACTGTCAGAGGGGCAGTACTGAGGGAGCGCTGTACTGTCGGAAGGGCAGTACTGAGGGAGTGCTGCACTGTCAGAGGGTCAGTACTGAGGGAGCGCTGTACTGTCGGAAGGGCAGTACTGATGGAGTGTTGTACTGTCGGAAGGGCAGTACTGAGGGAGCGCTGCACTGTCAGAGGGGTATTACTGAAGGAACGCTGCATTTTTTGAGGGGCAGTACTGACGGAGCGCTGTACTGTCGGAAGGGCTGTACTGAGGGAGTGCTGTACTGTCGGAAAGGCAGTACCGAGGGAGCGCTGCACTGTCGAGGGGCATTACTGAGGGAGTGCTGCATTGTTAGAGGGGCAGTACTGAGGGAGCGCTGCAGTGTCGGAGGGACAGTACTGAGGGAGCGCTGCACTGTCGGAGGGGCAGTACTGAGGGAGCGCTGCACTGTCAGAGGGATAGTACTGGGGAGTACTGCTCTGTTGGAGGTGCCAACCTTTGGATGTCAAAAATCCCCGGAGTCCTGGCCAATAGTTACCTTTCAACCTATAGCACTAAAAAACAGTTTATCAGGTCATTATGTCATTGCTATCCGTGGGAGCTTGCTGTTCAGAAATTAGCTGCCGCATTTCCTGCATTACAACACTGATTACACTTCAAAAGTATTAATTGGCTATAAAGTGGTTTGGGACTTCCTGAGGTCGTGAAAGGCACTATATAAATGCAAGTCTTTCTATTTTTACCGTATGCAGTGGGTAAAAGGGAACAATTCACTCCCATTTGATACCATGCTCTATCTCTGTACCTATCTCTCTCTCTGCCTCTGTGTCTCCATTTCTCTCTCCTGCTGTCCCTCTCTCCCTTTGTCCCTATCTCTCTCTGTCTCCCTCTCTCTCACTGGCCCTGTCTTTCACTCTCACTCTGTCCCTGTCTCTTACTCGCTCCTTTTTCTCTCTCTCTCTCTGTCCCTGTCTTTCTCTCAGTCTCTCTCTCTCTCTGTCTCTTTCTCCCTCATTCTGTCCCAATCTCTCTCTCGCAACAGAGAAGGTATCCGGTAAATCGCTCCCTTTTCCCGGACACACTCTCTGTTGTGATATGTTGCTATATCTGTCTCTGTCACGCTGTTCCTGTTTCTGTACATCTTTCAGTTGCAGTATGTTTCTCTCTCTATATCACAGTACACAGCAGGTAAAAGGGAACGATTCACTCCCGCCAGCTACTGTATGGCCCGTGTGTGTGTCTCAGTGTCAGCTCCTGTACATGTACAGTACACAGCGGGAAAAAGGGAACGATTCACTCCCGCCTGGTAATGGACGGCCCGTGTGTGTCTCAGTGTCAGCTCCTGTACATGTGCAGTACACAGCGGGTAAAAGGGAATGATTCACTCCCGTCTGTTACTGTACAGCCCGTGTGTGTCTCAGTGTCAGCTCCTGTACATGTACAGTACACAGCGGGTAAAAGGGAATGATTCACTCCCGCCTGGTACAGTACAGCCCGTGTGTGTCTCGCTGTCAGCTCCTGTACATGTACAGTACACAGCGGGTAAAAGGGAATGATTCACTCCCGCCCGCTACTGTACAGCCCGTGTGTGTCTCAGTGTCAGCTCCTGTACATGTGCAGTACACAGCGGGAAAAAGGAAACAATTCACTCCTGTCTGGTACTGTACAGCCCGTGTGTGTCTCAGTGTCAGCTCCTGTACATGTACAGTACACAGCGGGTAAAAGGGAATGATTCACTCCCGTCTGGTACTGTACAGCCCGTGTGTGTCTCAGTGTCAGCTCCTGTACATGTGCAGTACACAGCGGGTAAAAGGTAATGATTCACTCCCGCCTGGTACAGTACAGCCCGTGTGTGTCTCAGTGTCAGCTCCTGTACATGTACAGTACACAGCGGGAAAAAGGGAACAATTCACTCCCGTCTGGTACTGTACAGCCCGTGTGTGTCTCAGTGTCAGCTCCTGTACATGTACAGTACACAGCGGGTAAAAGGGAATGATTCACTTCCGTCTGGTACTGTACAGCCCGTGTGTGTCTCAGTGTCAGCTCCTGTACATGTGCAGTACACAGCGGGTAAAAGGGAACGATTCACTCCCGCCTGGTACAGTACAGCCCGTGTGTGTCTCAGTGTCAGCTCCTGTACATGTACAGTACACAGTGGGAAAAAGGGAACAATTCACTCCCGTCTGGTACTGTACAGCCCGTGTGTGTCTCAGTGTCAGCTCCTGTACATGTGCAGTACACAGCGGGAAAAAGGGAACGATTCACTCCCGCCTGGTACAGTACAGCCCGTGTGTGTCTCAGTGTCAGCTCCTGTACATGTACAGTACACAGCGGGAAAAAGGGAACAATTCACTCCCGTCTGGTACTGTACAGCCCGTGTGTGTCTCAGTGTCAGCTCTTGTACATGTACAGTACAGGTCATGTCAGCCCTGGCTCAGTGCATAACACTGTCGCCTCTGAGTCAGAAGATTGTGGGCTCAAGTCCCACTCCAGAGACTTGAGCGCAAAATCTAGGCTGACGCTCCCAGTGCAGTACTGAGGGAGCGCTGCACTGTCAAAGCGGTAGTACTGGGGAGTGCTGCTCTGTCGGAGGTGCTGTCTTTTGGATGAGACATTAAACCAAGTCTGCCCTCTTAGGAGCATGTAACAAATCCCATGGCGCTATAGCGAAGAAGAGCAGGGGAATTCTCCCCGGTGTCCTGGGCAATATTTACCTCTCAACCTATAGCACTAAATAACAGTTTATCTGGTCATTATCTCATTGCTGTTCGTGGGACCTTACTGTGCACAAATTGGCTGCTGCGTTTCGTACATTACAACATTGACAAAGTTCCAAAGTGCTTCATTGGCTATAAAGTGGCTTGGGATGTCCGGAGGTTGTGAAAGGCGCCATATAAATGCAGGTCTTTCTTTGTTTTTACATTACTCAGCGGGTAAAAGGGAACGATTTACTCCCATTTGATACCGTGCTCTATCTCTGTACCTGTCTCTCTTTCTGCCTCTGTGTCTCCATTGCTCTCTCCTGCCCTACATGTCTCTCCCTTTGTCCCTGTCTCTCTCCCCCTCTCTCTGTCACTGGCCCTGTCTTTCAATCCAACTCTGTCCGTCTCTTACTCTCTCTCTTTCTTTTTTTCTCTCTTTGTCTCTGTCTCTTTCTCTCTCAGGCTCTCTCAACCTGTTACTTTCTTCCTCTTTCTGTCCCAGTCTCGCTCTCGCAACAGAAGAACTTACCAGTAAATCGTTCCCTTTTCCCAGACACGCTCTGTGATATTTGTATATATCTGCCTCTGTCACTCTGTTCCTGTTTCTATGTGTCTCTTAGTTCCTGCATATTTCTCTCTCTAAATCACTGTATGCTGTATGCACCTGGCAGCTATCTTTTGCCCTGCCAGTACACTTTACACCTAATCCCAGCCTATTACCATCTCGTCTAGCTTCTAATCTCTTTTACTTCTTTTGTTTCTTTTATTCTTTTGTCCGATCGCAGCCCTGCCTCCGATCTAGTTTCTTTTCTTTCCAGTTTTGAAGAAGGGTCCAACCCGAAACGTCAACTCAAATTTCTCTCCACGGATGTTGCCTGACCTGCTGAGTTTTTCCAGCATTTTCTGTTGTTATTAATGATTCATTCCTATTTGCTACTGTAAGGCCCGTATGTGTCCCAGTGTCAGCTCCTATACATGTACAGTACACAGCGTGTAAAAGGGAATGATTCACTCCTGTCTGAGACTGTACAGTCCCACTTTGTGCAGCCTGTGACCCATGTCTCAGAGTCATGGCCCGAGGGGTCTGCCCGGGGCCTCGTAAAGGGCACCAAGTGTCCCGGAGCCAGGGAGTGGGGGTCAGCGTTGGCAGGACAGAGGCAGGGAATGAGATTATAGGGGAGGGCAAACCCAGATAGCTGGAGGGGTGTCTTCCATCTCTATAGCACCTTTCACAATCACAGGACAACCCAAAGCCTCACCACCAATGAAGATCATTTCAATGATAGTCACTGCTATGATGAAACTCAGCACACAATTTACACAGTGATGTCCCACAAACAAAATGTGATAATGAGCAGACAGTCTGTTTCAGTGACATTAGTTGGAGGATAAATATTAGGCAGAACACAGGGGAGAACTCTCCTGCTCTTCTTTGAATAGTTCCGTGGGATTTTTTATGTCCACCTGAGAGGGCAGATGGGGCCTCGGTTTAACACCTCAGCTGAAAGATTGCCGCTCCGACAGTGCAGCGCACTCTCAGCACTGCCCCTCTGACAGTGCAGCGCTCCCTCAGTACTGCCCCTCTGACAGTGCAGCACCCTCTCCGCACTGCCCCTCTGAAATAAAGAATAGATTTGCCTTCCAAAACTAGGCTTTATTAACTTTAAAATCTGCAGCACATCTTTCCACATCCAGTCCCAACCAAAGCTGGAAAAGAACTGAATTTAAGGTGGCCACCACACATCATGTGACATCAACTACCAATGAGATTACAACATATATCCCAAGGCAGTTAACAAACAAACAATCACAATACTTTTACTAAACAAGGAACAATCACCACATTCACCCCTCCTTTAAAAATATACTCCAACCTAAATAACCTTTACAATTTATAATTAATTATTTACAACTAAAACTATGCACAACAAGAGTAAAACTGTTTACATGACACAATACTAAGTGAACAACAACAAATAATAACATTGCACATAAGTATTAAGTATCTCTCAACTAAAACAATATAATATAATATTACAACAATTTTAAAACATTACTATCAATTTAAAAGTCCATTTTCAATCGGTCGACCAGATATCTTGTTCGTGTCGACCTTCTTAACCTTGGTGAAATTCCTTGCCCTCCCACACCAGAAGGCACAGAAGTATCTTCAGCAGGAAGGCTATCCATATCCCGATTTTCAACGGTTTCCGGATTAGAAATCCCATCAGAAGGTAAACTGGGATGGTCATAAACATCCATCAAGGGCTGACTAATAGAAGTATAATTATCTGCAATCGGATTGGAGACATTCGTAGTATCTGTAACAGCATCCACATTATCTAAATCATGACTATTGTTAATATCCTCAGAAGAGGGCTGGCTACCACAAGGAGCCAAGTCTTTAATTGAAACAGTACTTTCTTTCCCATCTTGGAATCGAATATGAGCATATTGGGAATTTGCCTCCAACAGCTCCACCTCCTCCACTAAAGGATCATATTTTGACAATCTAACATGGCGTCGAAGCAGCACAGGTCCCTGCATAGTAAGCCATGAAGGTACCGAATATCCCGTAGTAGATCTCCGCGGATAGTTAAAGAGCCTTTCATGGGGGGTCACATTAGTAGCCGTTGAAAGCAATGATCTAATGGAATGCAGGGCATCAGGCAGTACCATTTCCCACTGTGTATTCTTAAGGTTCCGGGATGTCAAAGCCAACATAACTGCCTTCCAGATCACCCCATTGTATCGTTCGCACTGTCCATTACCCTGGGGATTATACGGGGTAGTTCGACTAGTAGAAATTCCCCGACTCTGAAGGTATTCCTTCAACTGGGAAGACATAAAAGAACTTCCCTGATCCGAATGGATATACGCAGGCATCCCAAAGATGACAAAAAGTTGAGTCAAACATTTGATAACTGTAGCAGCTGATACATCTGCACAAGGAAAAGCAAAAGGGAACCTTGAAAACTCATCCACAACAGTAAAAATATATCGGTTTTGAGTAGTTGAAGGAAGAGGCCCCTTAAAATCGACGCTCAAACATTCAAAAGGAGAAGTAGCTTTTATAAGATGAGCTCGTTGAGGCTTAAAGAAATTCGGTTTACACCGAGCGCAGATAGAACATGATGAAGTCATCCGCTTGACGTCTTCAACTGAAAAAGGCAAATTCTTACTGCGTACAAAGTGTATCATCCTCGTAACCCCAGGATGACATAAGGCAGTGTGAAGATTAATAAGTGTATCTCCGTGAATCACAGAACAATAAGCCCTCGACAGTGCATCAGCAACAACATTATCCTTCCCCGGACGATAAGCTATGTCAAAATGGTAACATGCCAACTCAATCCTCCATCTCATTATTTTATCATTTTTGATCTTTCCAAAATGTTTAACATCAAACATAAAGGACACAGATTTTTGATCAGTTACCAACGTGAAATGTCGCCCCGATAAATAATATCTCCATTTACGCAATGCTTCTACTATTGCGTATGCCTCTTTCTCTATTGAAGGATGTCTTTTTTCACTTGTTCAAAGTACGTGAGAAAAAGGCCACAGGTCTTCCATTTTGGTTCAGAGTAGCCCCAATTGCAAAATCAGAAGCATCCATCTCGATCACAAAAGGAACCTGCTCATCAATAGAATGCACAACTGCTCCTAAAATATCCTTTTTAAAATTCTCAAAACATGTCCTGGCCTCCCATGATAGAGGATATGTCGTAACCCGAATAAGAGGCCGGATCTTCCATGAAAAATTTGCAATCCAATTAGAATAATAAGAAAACAGTCCAACAACTCGTTGCAAAGCCTTAGAATTAGTAGGACAAGGTAAATCAATCAATGGTCGCAGACGTTCTGGATCTGGTTTAATCTTGTTTCCCGAGATAATATACCCCAATAGATTTACCTCAGTATTCGAAAAAATACATTTCTCTTTATTAAAAGTTAAACCAACTTTTTCCGCAGCTTGAAGGAATCTTTTTAAATTAGAATCATGCTCCACCCTTGATTTGCCACACACTGTGATGTCATCTAAGTATGAAAAGGTGTCAGAGAGGGAGTTATCACTTATAAAAGCATCCATTGCCCGTTGAAAGCAAGCAACGCCATTAGTAACACCAAATGGTATTCGGCAAAACTGATACAGCTTTCCACCAGCCTCAAAGGCCGTGTATGGTTGATCCTTCTTAACAATAGGAATCTGATGATAAGCACTCTTTAGGTCAATAGTGCTAAAAACCTTATACTGAGATACTTTATTGATAAGCTCATCAATCTTAGGCAAAGGGTATGCATCTAATTGAGTATACCTATTAATAGTTTGGGAATAGTCTATCACCATTCATTTCTTGTGTCTCTCGTTAGTCATGACAACTACCTGTGCTCGCCAAGGCGAACAACTAGGTTCAATGATTCCTTCCAATAAGAGACGTTGAACTTCAGAATTAATAAATTCTCTATCCTGACTACTATATCTTCTTGACTTGGTAGCAATTGGCTTACAATCCGGCATCAAATTGGAAAAAAGTGATAATGGAGAAATGGATAAAGAGGTTAATCCACAAATAGATAAAGGTGGCTTAGTCCCTCCAAATGAAAGACTAAGAGACTCGTGTAACTGAAGCACATCATGTCCAATCAAAATATCCGCACAAAGATTAGGCAAAACAGATAGGCATATATCAGTATACGTATTACCTAGAAGAATCATTTTCACAAAGCAACAACCAGCTATTTGTGAAGGAAGGGTCGTCTGAGCCATACACACCTGATACGTAACAGGCAAAATTTTCAAATGCTTCTCCTTCGCAAACTGAAGACTTATAAAACTCTCAGTACTGCCCGTATCTATAAGGGCCTTCACCTCCAACCCATTAACTTGAGCCGTAACTATAGCTTTGTTTAGGCCATGAGCAAATGCAGCAGAAATTGATGTAATAAACGCCCTATCTAAAGGCTGAATAGTCACAGAGGAGGAGGTGGTAGAGGAGGGCCCTCCCACACCAGGAGAGGAGGAGGTAATTGAACCTGATGATTTGCACACGCATGCATAATGACCTCTCTTGCCGCATTTACTACACACAGCCTCCCGAGCAGGACATTTCAGACGAGGGTGCCGGATATTCCCACAAAAATAACACTTCTGAATCCTAGAGGCAACAGCCGCCGAAGTAGAAACTGTTTCAGAATCTAGTAAACCACTCCCATTAAGTCCACATAATTCCTTTTCATCCGAAACTGCCGAAACCATAGTCGCAGGCCGATTAAAAAGAGCATAAGAATCCGAACTTCTCTGAGCCACATCCAATGTAGAAGCTTGCTCAAAAGCATTTTTAAGATCCAAAGTCTTATTTTCTAACAACCGCTGACGAATTGATCTAGACAGTAATCCATTAATAAAAGCATCCCGTACCGATTCTTCCTTATATTCTTCAGCCGTCACGGCCTTATAATTACAGTTAACACTAAGGCACCAAAGTGCTTGTAAATAAGTATCCAAAGATTCTCCCACCTGCTGCCTACGGGCAGATAGAAGGTGACGTGCAAATACCTCATTCTTTGGTTTAACAAAAATCTTTTCCAATGTAGAAATAGCCACTTCATAAGTTTTACAGTCCAAAATATATTTATATACATCCGGAGCAATGTAGTTGATCAGCATATTCAGCTTATTTAGAGACTCTTGATCCAACACGCCCAAAAAGTTTTTAAATGTACAATACCAATGTTTCCATTTATCATCCACTCCAGCAGAATTGGGGTCAGCCTTGAATCGTTCTGGTTGAAGATATCGCTCCATTCTAACATAAAGTTAATAAATTGAAATAAAGAATAGATTTGCCTTCCAAAACTAGGCTTTATTAACTTTAAAATCTGCAGCACATCTTTCCACATCCAGTCCCAACCAAAGCTGGAAAAGAACTGAATTTAAGGTGGCCACCACACATCATGTGACATCAACTACCAATGAGATTACAACATATATCCCAAGGCAGTTAACAAACAAACAATCACAATACTTTTACTAAACAAGGAATAATCACCACACCCTCCGACAGTGCAGCACTCCCTCAGTACCGCCCCTCCGACAGTGTAGAAGTCACTCAGTACTGCCCCTCCAACAGTGCAGCGCTCCCTCAGTCCTGCCCCTCCGACAGTGCAGCGCTCCCTCAGTACTTCCCCTCCGACAGTGCAGCGCTCCCTCAGTACTGCTCATCTGACTTGCAGCACTCCCTCAGTACTGCCCCTCTGACAGTGCAGCGCTCCCTCAGTACTGCCCCTCTGACAGTGCAGCGCTCCCTCAGTACTGCCTCTCCGACAGTGCGTCGCTCCCTCAGTACAGTCCCTCCGACAGTGCAGCGCACCCTCAGTCCTGCCTCTCTGACAGTGCAGCGCTCCCTCAGTACTGCCCCTCTGACAGTGCAGCGCTCCCTCAGTACTGCCCCTCCGACAGTGCAGCGCTCCCTCAGTACTGCTCTTCCGAAAGTGCAGCTCAGTACTGCCACTCCAACGGCGCAACGCTTCCTCAGTCCTGCCCCTCTGACAGTGCAGCGCTTCCTCAGTATGCACCTCCAACAGTGCAGCGCTCCCTCAGTACTGCGGCTCCGACAGTGCAGCGCTCCCTCGGTACTGCCCCTCCGACAGTGCAGCGCTCCCTCAGTACTTCCCCTCCGACAGTGCAGCGCTCCCTCAGTACTGCTCATCTGACTTGCAGCACTCCCTCAGTACTGCCCCTCTGACAGTGCAGCGCTCCCTCAGTACTGCCCCTCTGACAGTGCAGCGCTCCCTCAGTACTGCCTCTCCGACAGTGCGTCGCTCCCTCAGTACAGTCCCTCCGACAGTGCAGCGCACCCTCAGTCCTGCCTCTCTGACAGTGCAGCGCTCCCTCAGTACTGCCCCTCTGACAGTGCAGCGCTCCCTCAGTACTGCCCCTCCGACAGTGCAGCGCTCCCTCAGTACTGCTCTTCCGAAAGTGCAGCTCAGTACTGCCACTCCAACGGCGCAACGCTTCCTCAGTCCTGCCCCTCTGACAGTGCAGCGCTTCCTCAGTATGCACCTCCAACAGTGCAGCGCTCCCTCAGTACTGCGGCTCCGACAGTGCAGCGCTCCCTCGGTACTGCCCCTCCGACAGTGTAGTGCTCCCTCAGTACTGCCCCTCCGACAGTGCAGCGCTCCCTCAGTACTGTCCCTCCGACAGTGCAGCGCTCCCTCAGTACTGCACCACCAACAGTACAGTGCACCCTCAATGCAGCGCTCCCACAGTACTGACCCCCAGACAGTGCAGGACTCCCTCAGTAATTCCCCTCTGAGTGTGCAGCACTCCCTCAGTCCCGCCCCTCAGGCAGTACAGCGCTCGCTCAGTACTAACCCTACACAGTGCAGTGCAATTCAGTACTGCCCCCCCGACAGTGCAGCGCTCCCTCGGTACTGCTCTTCTGAGAGTGCAGCGCTCGCTCAGTACTGCCCCATCTAACAGTGCAGCGCTCCCTCAGTACTGCCCCTCTAAAAGTGCAGCGCCCTTCAGTCCCGCCCCTCTGAGAGTGCAGCGCTCCCACGGTACTTCCCCTGCGACAGTGCAGTGCTCCCTCAGTCCCGCCCCTCTGAGAGTGCAGTGCACTCACAGTAATGCCCCTCAGAGCATGCAGCACTCCCTCAATAATGCCCCTCTGAGAGTGCAGCGCTCCCTCGGTACTGCCCGTCGGGCACTGCAGTGCTCCCTCAGTTCTTCCCTTCTGACAGTAGAGCGCTCGCTCAGTACTGCCCCTCCGACAGTGCAGTGCTCCCTCAGTACTGCCCCTCAGACAGTGCAGTGCTCCCGCAGCACTGTCCCTTTGACAGTGCAGCGCTCCCTCAGTACTGCCCCTCCAACAGTGCAGTGCCCCTCAGTACTGCCCCTCCGACAGTGCAGTGCTCCCTCAGTACAGCCCCTCCGACAGTGCAGCACTTCCTCAGTCCCGCCCCTCCGACAGTGCGGTGCTCCCTCAGCACTGTACCTCTGACAGTGCAGCGCTCCCTCAGTAGTGCCCCTCTGAGAGTGCAACGTTCCCACAGTACTGCCCCTTAGACAGTGCAGAACTCCCTTAGTAATGGCCCTCTGAGAGTGCAGCGCTCCCTCAGTACTGCCCCTCCGACAGTGCAGTGCTCCCTCAGTACTTCCCTTCCAACAGTGCAGCATTCCCTCAGTACTGCCACCCTGACAGTGCACCGCTCCCTCAGGACTGCCCCTCAGACAGTGCAGTGTTCCCTCAGCACTGCCCCTTTGACAGTGCACCGTTGCCGCAGTACAGCCCCTCAGACAGTGCAGTGCTCCCTCAGTACTGCCCCCTCCCACAGTGCAGCGCCCCCTCAGTACTGCACCTCCGACAGTGCAGCACTCCCTCAGTCACACCCCTCTGAGAGTGCAGCGCTCCCACAGTATGGCTCCTCCAACAGTGCAGTGCCCCCTCAGTACTGCCCCTCCGACAGTGCAGCGCTCCCTCAGTACTGCCACCCTGACAGTGCACCGCACCCTCAGGACTGCCCCTCAGACAGTGCAGTTTTCCCTCAGCACTGCCCCTTTGACAGTTCACCGCTGCCGCAGTACAGCCCCTCAGACAGTGCGGTGCTCCCTCAGTACTGCCCCTCCGACAGTGCAGCGCTCCCTCTGTCCCGCCCCTCTGAGAGTGCAGCGCTCCCACAATAATGCCCCTCTGAGAGTGCAGCGCTCCCACAGTACATCCCCTCCGACAGTGCAGCACTCCCTCAGTACTTCCCTTCCGACAGTGCAGCGCTACCTCAGTACTGCCCCTCCGACAGTGCAGCGCTCCCTCATAACTGCCCTTCCGAAAGTGCAGCGCTCACTCTGTCCTGCCCCTCTGAGAGTGCTGCACTACCTCAGTACTGCCCCTCTGACAGTGCAGCGCTCTCTCAGTACTGCCCCCCCGAAAGTGCTGCGCTCCCTCAGTACTGTCCCTCAGACAGTGCAGTGCTCCCGCAGTATTGCCCCTTCGACAGTGCACCGCTCCCTCAGTACTGCCCCTCAGACAGTGTGGCGGTACCTAAGTACTGCCCCCTCTGACAGTGCAGCGTCCCCTCAGTAGTGCCCATCTGAGAGTGCAATGTTCCCTCAGTACTGCCCCTCTGACAGTGCTGCACTACCTCAGTACTGTCCCTCTGACAGTGCAGTGCCCCCTCAGTACTGCCCCTCAGACAGTGCAGTGCTCCCTCAGTACTGCCATTCAAACAGTGCTGTGCTCCCTCAGCTCTCCCCCTTCAACAGTGCAGCACTCCCTCAGTACTGCCCCTCAGACAGTGCAGTGCTCCCTCGGTACTGCCCCTCCGACAGTGCAGCACTACCTCAGTACTGCACCTCCGGCAGTGCAGCACTCCCTCAGTCCCGCCCCTCTGAGAGTGCAGTGCTCGCACAGTACTGCCCCTCTGAGAGTGCAGCGCTCCATCAGTACTGCCCCTCCGACAGTGCAGCGCTCCCTCATAGCTGCCCTTCCGACAGTGCAGCGCTCCCTCAGTACTGCCTCTCTGACAGTGCTGCACTCCCTCAGTACTGCCCCTCAGACAGTGCAGTGCTCCCTCAGCACTGCCCCTTCGACAGTGCACCGCTCCCTCAGTACTGCCTCTCAGACAGTCCGGCGCTCCCTCACTACTGCCCCCTCTGACAGTGCAGCATTCCCTCAGTGCTCCCCTCTGACAGTGCAGTGCTCCCTCAGTACTGCCCCTCTGAGAGTGCAGCATTCCCTCAGTTCTGCTCCTCCAACAATGCAGTGCTCCCTCTGTCCCACACCTCTGAGAGTGCAGCGTTCCCTCAGTACGGCCCCTCCGACAGTGCAACGCTCCGTCAGTACTGCCCCTCCGACAGTGCAACGCTCCCTTAGTACTGCCCCCCTGACACTGCAACGCTCCCTTAGTATTGCCCACTCCGACAGTGCAGCGCTCCCTCAGTACTGCCCCTCCGAAGGTGCTGCGCTCCCTCAGTACTGTCCCTCAGACAGTGCAGTGCTCCCTCAGTACTGCCCCTTCGACATTGCACCGCTCCCTCTGTACTGCCCCTCAGACAGTGTGGCAGTACCTAAGTACTGCCCACTCCGATAGTGCAGCTCCCCCTCAGTAGTGCCCCTCCAACAGTGCAGCGCTCCCTTAGTCCCACCCATCTGAGAGTGCAATGCTCCCTCAGTACTGCCCCTCTGACAGTGCTGCACTACCTCAGTAATGTCCCTCTGACAATGCACTGCTCCCTCAGTACCGCCCCCAGATAGTGCAGTGCCCCCTCAGTACTGCCATTCAAACAGTGCAGTGCTCCCTCAGCTCTCCCCCTTCAACAGTGCAGCGCTCCCTCAGTATTGCCCCTCCGACAGTGCAGTGCCCCCTCAGTACTGCCCCTCAGACAGTGCAGTGCTCCCTCAGTACTGCCCCTCCGACAGTGCAGCGCTACCTCAGTACTGCACCTCCGACAGTGCAGCGCTCCCTCAGTCCTGCACCGCTCCTACAGTACTTCCCCTCCGGCAGTGCAGCACTCCCTCAGTCCCGCCCCTCTGAGAGTGCAGCGCTCGCACAGTACTGCCCCTCTGAGAGTGCAGCGCTCCCTCAGTACTGCACCTCCGACTGTGCAGCGCTCCCTCATAGCTGCCCTTCCGACAGTGCAGCGCTCCCTCAGCACTGCCCCTCTGACAGTGCTGCACTCCCTCAGTACTGCCCCTCCGACAGTGCAGCACTCCCTCAGTACTGCCCCTCAGACAGTGCGGTGCTCCCTCACCACTGCCCCCTCTGACAGTGCAGTGCCCCCTCAGTACTCAGACAGTGCAGTGCTCCCTCAGTACTCCCCTCCGACAGTGCAGTGCTCCCTCAGTACTGCCACTCTGAGAGTGCAGCATTCCCTCAGTACTGCCTGTCCAACAATGCAGCGCTCCCTCTGTCCCACACCTCTGAGAGTGCAGCGTTCCCTCAGTACGGCCCCTCTGACAGTGCAGCACTCCGTCAGTACTGCCCCTCCGACAGTGCAATGCTCCCTTAGTACTGCCCCCTCTGACAGTGCAGCGTTCCCTTAGTACTGCCCCCTCCGACAGTGCAGTGCTCCCTCAGTACTGCCCCTCCGACAGTGTAGCGCTTCATCAGTACTTCCCCTCTATCAGTGCAGCACTGCCTCAGTACTGCCCCTCTGACAGTGCAGTGCTCCCTCAGTACTGCCCCTCCGGCAGTGGAGCGCACCCTCAGTACTGCCCCTCCGACAGTGCAGCGCTCCCTCAGTACTGCCCCTTGTAGACATGGTTAGGCCAGGCGGGTAAGACCCGACACATTCTAATATCTTTATTAAACTTTTCTCGACATTACTGACACTTACAGATAATAAAACAAAGAATCTGTAATGTAAGCAGGTTCGCAGGGATCACATTCAAGACATGATTAGCACCTGCAAACAGACATTAATGGACTAATACTTTGCAAGGACAGACATGGTTTATTTTAGGCACTGAGTCAAGCAGTCAGGCGATGATCAGATGATGTCTGTTATTTTTTGTATCACTTAGTTCAAATTTGCGTACAGGATATCTGAAACCAAAACCTCCCCCCCAAGGCACTTTATAGTCAAGAAGTATTTATACCCTTGCTTCGACTTGCTAAGTTGCAATGCGGTACTAGATGTTTCAGTGACAAGGCGTAATTTGACCAAAACTCGCATAGAACTTTAGACCGTACTTGGGGTACTGTGAACTGTCCTGGTCTCAATAATATAAAAAGATATTGAGGCATTGGAGAAGGTGCAGCAAAATATTTATTGGAATGTTACCAGAACTGAGAGGTTATACCTATCAGGAAGGATTGAACAGGCTGGTGCTCTTTTCTCTAGAAAACAGAAGGCTGAGGGGTGACCTGATAAAGGTTTTCAAGATTATGAAAGGGTTTGATAGGGTAGAGGTAGAGAAGATGTTTCCACTTGTGAGCGAGACCAGAACTAGGGGTCATAAATATAAGATAGTCACGAATAAACCCTATAGGGAATTCAGGAGAAACTTCTTTACCCAGAGAGTGGTGAGAATGTGGAACTCACTATCACAGGGAGTGGTTGATGCGAATCGCATAGAAACATTTAAGGGGAAGATAGATAAGTACATGACGGAGAAAGGAATAGGAGTTTATGCTGATAGGGTGAGAAGAAAAGGGGTGCAAGGAGGCTTGAGTGGAGCATAAACACCGGCATGGACCTGTTTAGCTGAATGGCCTATTTCTGTGCCGTTAATTCTATGTAATTCTGTGTAATCCGTCTTTCGGATGAGACGTTAAAACGAGGCCCGTCTGCTCCCTCAGGTGGACGTAAAAGATCCAATGGCATTATTTCAGAGAAGAGCAGGGGAGTTAGCCACGGTGTCCTGGCCAATATTTACCCCTCAATCAACGTCACTAAAAGAGATTATCTGGTCATTATCACATTGCTGTGCGTGGGAGCTTGCTGTGCGCAAATTAGTTGCCGCCTTTCCTACATTACAACAGTGACGACACTTCAAGAAGTACTTCATTGGCTGTAAAGCACTTTGAGACATCCGGTGGTCGTGAAAGGCGCTATATAAATGCAAGTCTTTGTTTCATATGTACTATGGATATTGACAAATTCATGTTCTGCAGATTAACCTATTCTGGGCCCTCCAGAAGAGCCACAATGGATTTTCTTCTCTTTATTACAGGCAATAATGGTTTTCGGGAATGTGTCAATGGCGTTGGGGCAGGATTACGCAGAGTACCTGGTACCACATTGTCTGTGCCCTTTTTTAAATTCATTCCTGGGATCTGGCCATTGCTGGCAAGGCCTGCATTTATTGCCCATCGCTAATTGCCCTTGAGAAGGTGGTGGTGAGCCGCCTTCTTGAACCACTGCATTCCGTGTGGTGCTCAGCGACTTCATGAAAACTGGGAGCTGGGAGTCTGGAGAGTAAAGGAGGTTCAGTGCCCCCATTTACCAGAAGGACCTGTACATGGAATTGTAGTGGCATGGACACATGAAGCTTTGTAGACAGGCAATGACTATCTCCAATAAGCGAGAGTCTAACCACCTCCCTTCAACACTCAACGGCAGTAGCATCACTGAATCCCCCACCAACAACATCCTGAGGGTCACCATTGACTAGAAACTTAACTGGAACAGCCACATAAATACTGTGGCAACCAGAGCAGGTCAGAGGCTGGGTATTCTGTGGCGAGTGTCTCACCTCCTGACTCCCCAAAGCCTTTCCACCATCGACAAGGCACAATGACGGAGTGTGATGGAATACTCTCCACTTGCCTGGATGAGTGCAGCTGCAAAAACACTCAAGAAGCGCGACACCATCCAGGACAAAACAGCCCGTTTGATTGGCACCCCATCCACCACCTTAAACATTCACTCCCTCCACCACCGGCGTACCGTGGCTGCTGTGTGTACCATCTACAAGATGCACTGCAGCAACTCGCCAAGGCTTCTTCAGCAGCACCTCCCAAACCCACAACCTCTTCCACCTAGAAGGACAAGGGCAGCAGGTGCATGGGGACACCACCACCTCCAAGTTCCCCTCCAAGTCGCACACTGATGCGCTATCAATAACTCAAAAGACTGAGATTAAGCGAGTAATTAACAGGCTTTTATTAACAAGAGATTGAAGGTGTGCCTCGAGTGGTCGACCGGTCCAGAATACAAAGGGGCTGTGGAGCAGTCACCTTTATACCTGGATTTGTGGGAGGAGTCAGCCGAGGCATGTACAGGCATGTACACAGTGGAATACAAACAGTGGTTTACCACATTCACCCCTTGTTTAAAATTGAGTCCGGCAGGGTGAAGTGTATTAAAAGTTAGTGTATTGGAGTCTCTCCGGAGGCCTTGTCTGCCGCTGTGATCGATGTGGCGATGGCAGGGGTAGTGAAGCTTCCGGCGTCGAGTCCCGCGTAGGCTGGGGCACTGGTGTGTAGCCCTCGTAGATGTCGAGTGGGTCGCGGGGCCCAGGCCTGCCGTCTGCTGGGGCTGGATATCGGATCGTGGGGGGGGTGGTAGTGGGTAGTGGGTTACTGCGGCCCCCAAGGGTGCGAGGTCTCTTATGGAGACTGTGTCCTCCCGCCCGTCCGGGTACGCAATGTAAGCATACTGGGGGTTGGCGTGGAGGAGGTTGACCCTCTCGACCAGGGGGTCCATTTTATGGGTCCTCACGTGTCTTCTCAGTAGGACCGGCCCTGGGGACATCAGCCATGGCGGTAGCGATGTCACCGATGTGGACTTCCTTGGGAAGACAAACATTTTCTCATGATGGGTGGCGTTAGTGGCAGTGCAGAGCAGTGACCGAATAGAGTGGAGCGCATCGGGGAGCACATCCTGCCAGCGGGAGGTCGGAAGGCCCCTAGACTTTAAGGCTAGCAGGGTGGCCTTCCAAACTGTCGCATTCTCTCTTTCCACCTGTCCGTTCCCCCGGGGGTTGTAACTGATGGTCCTGCTTGTGGCAATACCCCTAGCTAGCAGGTACTGACGGAGTTCGTCGCTCATAAACGATGAGCCCCGGTCGCTATGGATATAGCTGGGGAAACCGAACAGGGTGAAGAGGTCGTTCAGACATTTAATGACCGTGGCACTGGTCATGTCCAGGCAGGGGATGGAGAATGGGAAATGGGAGTACTCATCAATAATGTTGAGGAAGTACACATTGCGGTCGGAGGAGGGGAGAGGCCCTTTAAAATCAACGCTCAGGCGCTCGAAGGTGCGAGTGGCTTTTATCAGGTGAGCCCTGTCTGGTCTATAAAAGTGCGGTTTGCACTCAGCGCAGACTTGGCAGTTCCTGGTCATGGTCCTGACCTCCTCAATGGAGTAAGGCAGGTTGCGGGCCTTGATGAAGTGGAAGAACCTGGTGACCCCCGGGTGGCAGAGGTCATTGTGGAGGGCCCGCAGTCTATCGATCTGCGCGCTGGCGCAGGTGCCACGCGATAGAGCATCCGGGGGTTCATTGAGCTTCCCGGGCCGGTTCGGGAGAATATATAATGGAGAATAAGGAAATGGCAGACCAATTAAACTCATACTTTGGTTCTGTATTCACAAAGGAGGACACAAATAACCTCCCAGGAATATCGGCAAACATAGGGACTAATGAGAGGGAGGAGCTGACAGAAATTAGTATCTCTAGGGATATGGTGTTGGGTAAGTTGAGGGGACTGAAGGCCGACAAATCCCCGGGGCCTGATAAACTACATCCTAGGGTACTTAAGGAGGTGGCCCTGGAGATAGCAGATGCTCTAAGGATCATCTTCCGGAACTCCATTGACTCGGGAACAGTACCCGTGGATTGGAGGGTAGCTAATGTTACCCCAATATTTAAAAAGGGGGGTAGAGAGAAAGCAGGGAATTATAGACCAGTAAGCCTTACATCGGTTGTGGGCAAAATGCTAGAGTCCATTATTAAGGATAAAATAGCGGAGCACTTGACAAATGGGGAAAGGATCGGACAGAGTCAACATGGATTTACAAAGGGTAAATCGTGTTTGACTAATCTGCTGGAATTTTTTGAGGAAGTAACTGGTAAAATAGATGGGGGAGAGCCAGTGGATGTGGTGTACCTTGACTTCCAGAAAGCCTTCGATAAGGTTCCACACAAAAGATTATCATGCAAAATTAAGGCTCATGGGATTGGGGGCAAAGTATTAACGTGGATAGAGAACTGGCTGGCGGATAGAAAACAGAGAGTTGGAATAAACGGCTCGTTTTCGGAGTGGCAGGCAGTGACCAGCGGGGTGCCGCAAGGATCTGTCCTGGGACCCCAGCTGTTCACAATATATATAAATGATCTGGATCAGGGAATTGGATGCAATATTTCCAAATTCGCTGATGACACTAAACTAGGAGGAGGGGTGGGCTCTGATGAGGATGTCAGGAGGCTACAGTGCGATTTGGACAGGTTGGGGGAATGGGCAGATACGTGGCAGATGCACTATAATGTGGATAAATGCGAGGTTATCCACTTTGGGGGTAAAAACAGGAGGGTAGATTATTATCTAAATGGCAATAGATTGGGAGATGGGGAAGTGCAGAGGGACCTGGGTGTTCTTGTGCACCAGTCACTGAAGGAGAGCATGCAGGTGCAACAGGCGATCAAGAAGGCAAATGGTATGTTGGCCTTCATATCAAGGGGGTTCGAGTATAGGAATAGGGATACCTTACTACAGCTGTACAAGGTGCTGGTGAGACCGCATCTGGAGTATTGTGTACAGTTTTGGTCGCCCCATCTGTGGAAGGATGTTCTTGCCATGGAAAGAGTGCAACGGCGATTCACCAGGCTGATACCTGGAATGGCGGGAATGACCTACGAAGAGAGATTAAATAGTTTGGGCTTGTACTCACTGGAGTTTAGAAGATTGAGAGGGGATCTCATCGAAACATATAAAATTATGGCAGGCCTGGACAGGCTGAATTCAGAGAGAATGTTTCCAATGG
Source organism: Somniosus microcephalus (assembly GCF_052327205.1). Classification (NCBI taxonomy): domain Eukaryota; kingdom Metazoa; phylum Chordata; class Chondrichthyes; order Squaliformes; family Somniosidae; genus Somniosus; species Somniosus microcephalus. The sequence goes on along the minus strand of NW_028225180.1, from coordinate 34,257,042 downwards.
CCGGGGAGCACAGAACCAGGGGCCACAGTCTAAAAATAGCGGGCAAATCATTTAAAACAGAGATGAGGAAGAATTTCTTCACTCAAAGAGTGGTGAGCCTGTGGAATTCCCTGCCACAGAGGGCTGTGAAGGCTAATTCAATAAATATTTTCAAGAGAGAATTGGATATATTTCTGAAGGCTAAGGGGATTAAGGGTTACGGAGAAAAGGCGGGGATGGGGTACTGAACTGGTAAGATCAGCTATGATCTCAGACGAAGATCAGCCATGATCTCATTGAATGGCGGAGCAGGCTCGAAGGGCCGAATGGCCTACTCCTGTTCCTATCTCTATGTTTTCTATGTTTCTAAGATCTCGTAATTGTAGGTGGAAAGTTCGATTCTCCACCTCAAGATCTTGTCGTTTTTCATTTTGCCCCTCTGCTTGTTGTTAAACATGAAAGCAACTGAACGCTGGTCAGTGAGCAGGGTAAATCGTTTTCCGGCCAGGTAGTGCCTCCAATGACGCACAGCCTCCACAATAGCCTGGGCCTCCTTCTCAACAGCGGAGTGTCTGGTCTCCGGGCGCTGGAGGGTTCGTGAAAAGAAGGCCACGGGTCTCCCCGCCTGATTGAGGGTAGCGGCCAGGGAAAAGTCGGACGCATCGCTTTCCACCTGGAAGGGGATGGATTCATCCACTGCGTGCATGGTGGCTTTGGCAATGTCTTCCTTGATACGGTGGAAGGCTAAGCGGGCCTCTGCCGTCACGGGAAAAGAGGTGGACTTGATCAGCGGACGGGCCTTGTCCGCATAGTAGGGGACCCACTGGGCGTAATAAGAGAAAAACCCTAGGCACCTCTTCAGGGCCTTGAGGCAGTGGGGCAGTGGGAGTTCCATAAGGGGACGAATCCGGTCGGGGTCGGGGCCGATGACTCCGTGTTCCACAACACAGCCAAGGATGGCGAGGCGGGTTGTGCGGAATATGCACTTCTCCTTGTTATACGTCAGGTTGAGGAGTTTGGGGGTGCAGAGGAATTTTTGGAGGTTTGCGTCATGGTCCTGCAAGTCATGGCCGCAGATGGTCACATTGTCCAGATATGGGAAAGTGGCCTGCAACGCATTTTGATCGACCATCCGGTCCATCTCCCTTTGGAAGACGGAGACCCCGTTGGTGACGCCAAAGGGAACCCTAAGGAAGTGATAGAGGCGGCCGTTTGCCTCAAAGGCAGTATACTGGTGGTCCTCAGGGCGGATAGGGAGCTGGTGGTACGCTGATTTCAGGTCAATGGTCGAGAAGACGCGGTACTGCGCGATCTGGTTGACCATATCAGCTATGCGGGGGAGTGGGTAAGCGTCCAGCAGGGTGTAGCGATTTATTGTCTGGCTGTAGTCGATGACCAGGCACTGCTTCTCGTCGGTCTTAATGACCACAACCTGGGCTCGCCAGGGGCTGGTGCTGCCCTCAATAATCCCTTCCTTCAGGAGCCACTCCACTTCGGTTTTAATGAAAACCCTGTCCCCGGCACTGTATCGCCTGCTCTTTGTGGCGATGGGCTTACAGTCGGGGGTGAGGTTAGCAAACAGTGGGGGGGGGGTGACTCTGAGTGTGGAGAGGTTGCACCTGGTGCGCGGCGGGCAATTTGGAAGCTGCTGGCTGCGGACTGTGAGTGGGGGGAGGGGTCCACCGTACGCCATCGTAACACTTTTAAGGTGGCACTGAAAATCTAACCCCAGTAGAACGGCAGCGCAGAGGTCGGGCAGGACCAGAAGTTTAAAATTATCGTACACAGTCCCGTCTACTACGAGTGTCACCATGCAGTAGCCGCCAATGTCTGCCGACTGGGACTCGGAGGCCATAGAAATGCCATAGCACGGTGGCATAGTGGTTTGCACTGTTGCCTCACAGCACCAGGGACCCGGGTTCGAATCCGGCCTCAGGTGACTGTCTGTGTGGAGTTTGCACATTCTCCCCGTGTTTGCGTGGGTTTCCTCCGGGTGCTCCGGTTTCCTCCCACAGTCCAAAGATGTGTGAGTTAGGTTGATTGGCTATGATAAATTGACCCTTAGTGTTAGGGGGATTAAATACGTGGGGTTACTGGGATATGTGTTGGTGTAGGGGTTACGGGGATCGGATGGGATATGTGTCGGTGCAGGCTCGATGGGCCAAAATGGCCTCTGTCTGCACTGTGGGGTTTCTGTGATTCTGTGAAATCCGCTGGTGCGCAGGCAGGACTGGGAGAGAGCAACACCGCACCGTGTCGGGGTGGATGAAGCTCTCCGTGCTCCCAGAGTCAAAAAGGCAGATTGTTTCGTGACCATTTACCTTAATGTCCATTGTGGAACTGGCCAGCTGGTGCGGTCTCGCTTGGTCCAGTGTAACGGAGGCCAGCGTAGGGGTCGGTGTGTCGCTGCGGGTATCAGATGAGGCGGTGTTGGGGGCCTGCTGCGTCCCGGCTGTCGTCCAAGATGGCGGCGTCCATGATCCCCATGTGGCTGGAGGCGTCCAAAATGGCTGCTGTTCCGGTGGTTCGCACATGGCTGGGGAGGCCCAAGATGGCGGCCCGCACGGCCCACACGCGGCGCTGCTGGGGTTCGGGGTGGCTTTGGCCCTGCAGACGCTGGCGTAGTGTCCCTTCTTCCCGCAGCCCGAGCAGATCGCCTTTTTTGCCGGGCAGCGCGCTCTGGGGTGTTTGGCCTGGCCACAGAAGTAGCATTTCTGGCCTTGGGGTACTGCTGTCTGGCCTTGGGACACTGCTGCGGTAGTTGGGCTGTTGCTGGGATGTGGCTGGGGTGGCACGGCGCTATGAGACGGTCCTACCGTGTCCCAGGCTGTCGTTCCCCGCGGCGTCCACGGTGCAGAGGAGTAGGCACCCATGCCCCGGTAGGCTGCGTCCAATGATAGTGTGAGTTCAGAGGCCTTGTTGAGGTCGAGGTCACTCTGCTCCAACAGTCGCTGTTGGGTGTAATTGGACCTGTGGCCCACTACAAAAGCGTCCCGGATAAGTTCCTCTGTGTACACGGTGGCCTTTACATCCTTACAACCACAGGCCCGGCCAAGCACAGACAGTGCCTGAAGGTATTCCTCGGTCGATTCCCCAGGTTGTTGTTTACGACTCCCCAGAAGGTGCCTGGCGTACACTTCATTCACTGGGCGCGTGTACTGGTCCTTGAGGAGCTTGATAGCATCCGCGTACAAGGTCGCGTCTTGGATGATCGAGTACACTCGGTGGTTCACTTTGGAGGTCAGGACATCCAGTTTGTCCTCGTCCGATTTGATTGCAGCGGAGGCGGTCAGGAATTTTTCAAAACACCTAAGCTAGTGAGTAAACTTGGTGGATGAGTCCGCCTCCCGATGATCTAAGTCCAGGCATGCTGGTGTGAGGATCTTCTCCATTATAAAAATCTTGTTGATAAAATTGATGCGCTATCAATAACTCAAAAGACTGAGATTAAGCGAGTAATTAACAGGCTTTTATTAACAAGAGAATTAAGGTGTGCCTCGAGTGGTCGACCGGTCCAGAATACAAAGGGGCTGTGGAGCAGTCACCTTTATACCTGGATTCGTGGGAGGAGTCAGCCGAGGCATGTACAGGCATGTACACAGTGGAATACAAACAGTGGTTTACCACACACACCATCCTGACTTAGATGTATATCGCCGATCCTTTATCATTGCTGGGTCCAAATTCTGGAACTGCCTACCTAAAAGCACTATGGGAGTACCTTCACCACACGGACTGCAGGGGTTCAAGAAGGCAGCTCACCACCACCTTCTCGAGGGCAATTAGGGATGGGCAATAAATACTGGCCTTGCCGGCGACGCCCACATCCCATAAGCGAATAAAACAAGATTGCATTTTGAGATTATTCTGACTCTGCTCAAATTCTTCCTGTATCTTTTCCCTTCCGATTGATGTCATCAAATGTGTGTAGATTTTTTTTATCATGTAGTGCTAAGAGAAACGGCGCACAATTTTACAAAGCACAGTTCGGGAAGAGAATTAGATCAGTTTCTTTTTAATTAGTTTTATGGGATGTGGGCGTCGCTGGCAAGGCCAGCATTTATTGCCCATGCCCAATTGCCCTTGAGAAGGTGGTGGTGAGCCGCCTTCTTGAACCGCTGCAGTCCGTGTGGTGAAGGTACTCCCACAGTGCTGTTAGGGAGGGAGTTCCAGGATTTAGACCCAGTGACGATGAAGGATCGGCGATATACTTCTAAGTCAGGATAGTGTGTGACTTGGAGGGGAACTTGGAGGTGTTCCCATGCACTTGCTGCCCTTGTCCTTCTTGGTGGAAGAGGTCGCGGGTTTGGAAGGTGCTGCCGAAGAAGCCTTGGCGAGTTGCTGCAGTACATCTTGTAGCTGGTACACACTGCAGCCACAGTACGCCAGTGGTGGAAGGAGTGAATGTTTAAGGTGGTGGATGGGGTGCCAATCAAGCGGGCTGCTTCATCCTGGATGGTGTCGAGCTTCTTGTATTGTTGGAGCTGCACTCATCCAGGCAAGTGGAGTGTATTCCATCACACTCCTTACTTGTGCCTTGTAGATGGTGGAAAGGCTTTGGGGAGTCAGGATTCATTGAGAGAGAGAGAGAAAGAGTGTCGGAACATGATTGAACAATGCGTGAGGAATTAAAGGGATTGCTTAAAGGAATGACTGGGCAGACAGGGGATGTTATATCAGGACAAGGGGAGTCCCTGGTCTCAATAGAAAAACTGACAGCAAGGTTAGCAAGGGTTAGGGGTCAAATTGAAAATGCTGTCATCATTCAGAACAACAGTCACTTTCAAGAACTGATCTCGCAATCACTGGCAGTAAGTATGGAGTCTGCTCCTCAAGCAGAGAAGGTTAAAGGGAGATTTAATTGAGGCGTTCAAAATTATCAAGGGTTTTGATAGTAGGCTTTTTTCCAGTGGCAAGTGGGTCGGTAACCAAAGGACACAGATTTAAAATAATTGCCAAAAGAGGAAGGAGATGAGGAAAAAAAGTTTACCCAGCGAGTCATGATTTGGAATGCGCTGCCTGAAAGGGTGGTGGAAGCGGATTCAATAGTAACTTTCAAAAGGGAATTGGATAAAACCTTGAAGAGAAACAATTTGCAGGTCTATGGGTAAAGAGCAGGGGTTGGGGGAATTAATTGGCTAGCTCTTTCAAAGAGCTGGCACAGGCACGATGGGCCGAGTGACCTCCGTCTGTCCTGTATCATTCTCTGTGCTGAATTAGGTTCAAAAGGAGTCAATTATTGAATCTGTTTCCACCACACTTTCAGGCAATGCTTTCCAGATCATAACTCGCTGCATAAAAAAAATTTTCTCAGCTCCGCTCGAGATTTTTTTGGCAATTATGTTAAATCTGTGTCCTCTGGTCACTGGCCTTCCTGTCACTGGACATAGACACCTATGCAACTATTACTGCAGTGTTACACTGACATCAATACAACAAAGATCAGGTAAATTGGCATTGACCCGAATCCCAACTCCGGGGGTGGGAGAGGGGGGGTCCAATCCCCGACCCTGGGGAGATTCCGATCCTGGGGGTGTGTGGCTTGTATGGGGGTGGGGGGACGTCTGATGGAGGGGTGCTTAGAGGGCATGGAGGAAGTACTCCTGCTCCTCTTGGCGCACAAGGAGCACCATGAAGGCACTTGCCTTCTCCCCGAACTGCCCTCGTCTTGCTGCAGTCGCCGGGTTTCCCGAGGCCCAGGTAACCCGGCGGACCACAGCACAAACCGGCAAAGCAGGTCAAATCTGAGGCTTCCAGCCTCATTAACATATTTATAATGCCAACCCGCCTGTTAGGAGCGGGCTTTAAATGTAAGAACATAAGAAATAAGAGCAGGAGTAAGCCATTCCACCCCTCGAGCCTGCTCCGCCATTCAATGAGATCATAGCTGATCATCGACCTCATCTCCACTTTCCTGCCCAACCTCCATTTCCCTTGATTCCCCTAGAGTTCAACAATGTATCGATCTCAGCCTTGAATATATTCAAAGATTCAGCATTCACAGCCCTCTGGGGCAGAGAATTCCAAAGATTCCCAACCCTCTGAGCGAAGAAATTCCTCCTCATCTCAGTCTTAAATGGCCTTCCCCTTATCCTGAGACTATGCCCCCTAGTTTTAGACACTCCAGCCAGGGGAAACAACCTCTCAGCATCGACCCTGTCAATCCCCTTCAGAATCTTGTATGTTTCAATGAGATCACCCTTCATTCTTCTAAACTCCAGAGAGTATAGACCCATTCTACACAATCTCTCATCATAGGGCAGCCCTCTCATCCCAGGAATCAATCCAGTGAACCATCTTTGCACCGCCTCCAATGCAAATATATCCTTCCTTAGATAAGGAGATCAAAACTGTGCACAGTACTCCAGGTGTGGTCTCACCAAGGCCCTGTACAATTGTAGCAAGACTTCCTTACACTTATGCTCCAACCCCCTTGCAATAAAGGCCAACATACCATTTGCTTTCCTTATAGCTTCTGCCTACCCCTTGTCCCTCCTCAGTAAAACCTGGAAGTCAGCGAGTTGGAGCCCATTTAACTCCCCCACCCACATCCAATCCCACCCACTCACCCAGGTTAAAATTGCCCCCACAATGTCTGAAACTTGGATGGACATGCTGCTTTTGAATACTGGAGACACAATGGCCCCGATATTTACGGGGAGGTGGGGAGGGAGTGAGAGGGGGGGATTAGGGGGCGGGATAGGAGTTCCAGACGGGAAACTTGGAAACATGTGTTTCCCAGACGACCTGCTGAAATTAATAGTAGGTCGCCTTTTAAATTTATCTCCAGGTTGCCCGGCCAACAGCCAGCCTGATTGACAGCAGGGAAAGTCTTTCAGGTGGTAAAGCCTATGCACAAGGACACAGCCAGGAAGGAAAGAGGAGGGAGGGAGATGTCCCGGGGGGATCATTGTCGGGGAGAGAGATGGTGTTCGGAGGGCACATCGTGGCGGTGTGGAGCTGGGAGGAGATCGTGGGTGGTAGGATGATCACAGGGTTTAGGGAGAGATCGCAGGGAGGGGGAGATTGTTGTCAGGGGAGAGGTGCTGGTCGGGGGTGGAGATCACGAGGGTGGGGGGAGATCAAGTGGTTCGGAGACCGTGGAGGTTTTGGGGGTTGGAAATTGCGGGGGTCAGAGAAGATGGAGGGGGTTAGAGATCACAGGGGGCCAGCGATTACGGCGGTTGGGGGAGATGGAGGGGGTCGGAGATCGCGGAGGGGTCAGAGATCACGGGGGTTGGGGGGGATCGAGGGAGTTGGAAATCGCATCGGTCAGAGATCGCGGTGGCTGGGGGAGATGGAGGGGGTTGGAGGTCACGGTGGTCAGAGATCGTGGGGGTTGGGGGAGATGGAGGGGGTTGGAGGTCACGGAGGTCAGAGATCGTGGGGGTTGGGGGAGATGGAGGGGGTTGGAAATAGAGGGGGTCAGAGATTGCGGGCATCAGAGATCATGGGGGGGGCGGAATGGAGATCGCGGGGGTCAGAGACCAGGGGGGTCAGGGGAGATCGAGGGGGTCGGAGGTCACGGGGGTCAGGGATGACGGGGGTTGGGGGAGATGGAGAGGGTCGAAGATCAAGGGGGTTGGAGATCACAGGGTGAGGTCAGTGGAGATCGAGGGTGGTCAGAGATCGTGAAGGTGGCTGGGCGGGTATGGCTGAGCCAATCGCAGGGAGGGAAGCAGGTAAAGCTGGTGGGGCGGGTGGTTATTCACTTTGGTGGCAAAAACAGGAAGGCAGATTATTCTCTGAACAGCAATAGATTGGGAGAAGGGGAAGTGCAACGAGACCTGGGTGTCTTTGTGCACCAGTCACTGAAGGTAAGCATGCAGGTGCAGCAGGCAGTTAAGAAGGCAAATGGTATGCTGGCCTTCATGCGAGAGGATTTGAGTACAGGAGCAAGGATGTCTTGCTCCAGTTGGTGAGATCACACCTTGAGAATTGTGTGCAGTTTTGGTCGCCTTATCTGAGGAAGGATGTTCTTGCCATGGAGGGAAAGCAGTGAAGATTCGCCAGACTGATACCTGGGATGGCAGGAATGACGTATGAAGAGAGCTTGGGTCGATTGGGCTTGTATTCGCTAGAGTTTAGAAGAATGAGAGGGGATCTCATTGAAACTTATAAAATTCTAACAGGACTAGACAGACTAGATGCAGGAAGGAGGTTCCCGATGGCGGGCGAGTCCAGAACCAGGGGTAACAGTCTAAGGATAAGGGGTAAGCCATTTAGGACTGAGATGAGGAGGAATTTCTTCACCCAGAGAGTGGTGAACCTGTCGAATTCTCTACCACACAAGGCAGTTGAGGCCAATTCATTAAATATATTCAAGAAGGAGTTAGGTATATTTCTTAAGGCTAAAGGGAGCAAGGGATATGGGGAGAAAGCAGGGACAGGGTACTGAATTTGGATGATCAGCCATGATCTCATTAAATGGCGGCACAGGCTCGAGGGGCCGAACCGCCTACTCCTATCTTCTATGTTTCCTCCTGGCCCACAAGCAGTGCTGTAAAGGTACTTACCTCACGGATCCTGCCCTTCTTTTTACCTGCTGGGATTCCAAAGGCCCAGGAAAGGCGGCCAAAATGGATGAAAAATGAAAAGCCTGTACAAGTGGAGGCCTGCAGCTTCCTTAAAAGATTTGACCAACCGACCTGCCTCCTGGCAGCGGTTTGGCTGTTAAAACCGGAAGTGGGCAGGTTGGGGTCACGTTTGAGATTTTATGAAAATGTTTCACTTCTCGCCTGACCCAAACCCGCCCGTTCTTGGGGGTTGAAACTCGTCCCACATGGTCTGGCCTGGATCAGCAGGTTGTTGCACATGTTGCCAAAGGTCTTTGCAACCAAACTCATCAATCAGTTGACACCCGCCTGTATCAGAAAGATATAACAAGACTCTTATCGGGACTCACAGCACTGCAGTCGGTGGGGAAGACAGACGACCCATCTCGGAAGATGCCCAAGGAAGACGTCAAGCTCCGCGGAACTGATCACCCCACTGCCTTGACATGGCACGCTCAAAGGAACAGGTCGTATGTTTCATTGTTGATGAAATAAAAGAGTAGCTTAGTTTACAAGAGTGTCTGCGTTGTGTTATTTGGCTCTCTATCCCTTGGGTCGATAAGTCCGTGTAGAATAGTATTCCTACACAGATCAACCATGATCTAGTTGACTGGCAGAACAGGCTCGAAGGGCTGAATGGCCTCCTCCTGTTCCTATTTTCCTAACATCTTTCTGAGGTACTGAGGGAGCACTGCACTGTCACAGAGGCAGTCTCAGTACTCTACTCCCTCAGTACTGCCCCCCCCCCGTTAGCACAGCACTCCCTCAGTACTGCCCCTCCGACAGTGCAGTGCCCCCAAGGTACTGCCCCTCTGTCAGCACAGCACTCCTTCAATAATGCCCCTCTGACAGTGCAGCCCTCCCAGTACCACCCCTGAAAGTACAGCGCTCCCTCAGTACTGCCTCTCTGAAAGTGCAGCGCTCCCTCACTATTGCCCCTCCGACAGTGCAGCACCCCATCAGAACTAACAGGCAGAGGCCATTCTGCCCCTTGAGCCTGTTACATAGGAACAGGCGGAAGCCATTCTGCCCCTCAAGCCTATTGCAGAAGGAGAGGAGGAGGCCATTCAGCCCTCGAGCCTTTTTCATGGGAACAGCAGGAGGCCATTCAGCCCCTAGAGCTTGTTACATAGGAACAGGAGGAAGCCATTCAGCCCTTCAAGCCTCTTACATAGGCACACGCTGAGGCCATTCAGTCCCTCGAGCCTGTCAGACAGAAACAGGAGGAGGTCATTGAACCCCTTTTATCCTTTTACATAGAACCAGGAGGAGGCTATTCAGCCCCTTAAGCCTGTTTAATAGGAACAGGAGGAGGCTATTCAGCCCCTCAAGCTTGTTACCCAGGAACAGAAGGAGGCTAGTCAGCCCCTCGAGCTTGTTACACAGGAACAGAAGGAGGCTATTCAGCTTCTCAAGCTTGTTTAATAGGAACAGGAATAAGCTATTCAGCCCCTCGAGCTTGTAACACAGGAACAGGAGGAGGCCATTGAGCTCCTCGAGACTGTTCCACCATTCAATTAGATAATGGCTGATCTGTACCTCAACGCCACTTTCACTGCTTTACTCCAAATCCCTCGGTACTCCTACCAATAAAAATCTATTGATCTCACTAGTCAACAGCACCCCTTTCTTGGCATCCTTGATACACTTCATCAAAGGGGGAGAAATTGGGCGGAGTTGCAAACGGGGCGCCACGCTCGCCTGGGCGCCAGATTTTGCGCTGCGATTGGAGCAGCAGCGATCGCCGGTAATTCAGCTTGAGCGCCCCAAGAGTGACACGGGGCGAGGCTCGAGGCGCTCCGCATCCCTCTTAGGGTGCTGAAACTGAATATCGCAGCGCAACGTGCCGCAGCGCCTTCCTCCCATTCTTAAGGGGGAGGGGCCTGCACCGAGGAGAAGTGCCGGGCTCTCGGAAAACAGCCGGCAATGCCACGGGGGGAGAACAGGAGGCCGGGGACGCAGGTGCTGGCAGGCGGCCGCCGGAAAAAACGGCCGCCCCGCACCTCCACCTTAATTTGCGCCACTGCCGCCACAGGTAGGCCCCGTGAACCAGGTGCAATTAGCGAGCGGCGCTACAGAGGCGGTCGCTGCCAAATATCGCGATCGGGGCGGTAGCGGGGAGCTGCGTACACTGATGACGTCATCGGTGGCGGCGCAGCGCAACAGGCTAACGCCGCCATTAGCGCCCCAGCTAAATATCGCGGGAGGCGTGGCCAGTGGCGCTAAAGCCACTGAGTTCCCTCTTTAGGCGCTAACTGGTGGCGCAGCCCACCGAATTTCTCCCCCAAAGTGTTATAACTATGTACATTTGCCCAGACATTGAGCCCATAATCACATACTTATTCTCAGTATTTCCATTTAAGGCTGCAATTCCCTGTCAACATTGAGAGTTATGTTGGGAACTTCTGTTCATGAACCCCATGGAAGTGACAAAACAGGATGCAAATGTTCTCAACTCTTCAATAAAATAAGGCTAGCTTGGCCCAATGAGGATGATGGGATTGGACTTGTCAACCTGATTGGGTGCAGGAGAGGTCAACGAAAGAAAAAAAGGACGAACTCCCATTTACAGAGCACCTTTCACGACCTCAGGACGTCCCCAAGCGCCTGACAACCAATGAAGTACTTTTTTTAAGTGTAGTCGCTGCTGTAATTAAGGAAAAGCGTCAGCCAATTTACGCACAGCAAGCCCCGCAAAGAGCAGTGTGTTAATAAACCGATAATCTGCTTTGGTGACGTCAGTTGAGGGATAGATATTGGCCCCAGGACACCGGGGAGAACTCCCCTGCTCTTACTCTAACAGTGCTGGGCGATGTTTTACATCCACCTGAGAGGGCAGAGTGGGCCTTTGGTTTAACATCCCATCTGAAAGATGGAACCTCCGGCAGAGCAGTGCTCCCTCAGTGCTGCCCCTCCGACAGTGTAGTGATCCCTCAGTCCTGCCCTTCCGACAGTGTAGTGCTCCCTCAGTTCTGCCACTTCGAAAATGCTGCACTCCCTCAGTACTGCCCCTCCAACAGTGCAGCGCTCCCTCAGTACTGCCCCTCAGAGAGTGCAGCGCTGCCTCTGTACTGTCCCTCTGACAGTGTAGTGCTCCCTCATTACTGCCCCTCCAAGAGTGCAGCGCTCCCTCAGTACTGCCACTCCGACAGTGCAGCGCTCCCTCAGTACTATCCCTCCGACAGTGTAGTGCTCCCTCAGAACTGCCCCTCTGAAAGTGCAGCACTCCCTCAGTACTTCCCATCCAAAAGTGAAGCGCTCCCTCACTATTGACCCTCCAACAGTGCAGTGCTCCCTCAGTACTGCCCCTTCAAAAGTGCAGTGCCCCCTCAGTGCTGCCCCTCCGACAGTGCAGTGTACCTTCAGTACTGCCTCTCCGACAGTGCAGCGCTCGGTCAGTACTACCAGTCCGACAGTGCAGCGTCCTCTCAGTACTAACGCTCGGAAAGTGCAGTGCCCCCTCAGTACTGCCCCTCCAACAGTGCAGCGCTCACTCAGTACTGCCACTCCGACAGTGCAGTGCTCCCTCAGTACTGCCCCTCTGAAAGTGCAGCACTCCCTCAGTACTGCCCCTCCAACAGTGCAGCACTCCCTCAGTACTGCCCCTCCAACAGTGCAGCGCTTCCTCAGTACTGCCCCTCCGGCAGTGCAGCGCTCCCTCAGTACTGCCCCTCCGACAGTGCAGCACTCCCTCAGTACTGCCCCTCTGACAGTGTAGTGCTCCCTCAGTACTGCCCCTCCAAAAGTGCAGCACTCCCTCAGTACTGCCCCTCCAACAGTGCAGCGCTTCCTCAGTACTGCCCCTCCGGCAGTGCAGCGCTCCCTCAGTACTGCCCCTCTGAAACTGCAGCACTCCCTCAGTACTGCCCCTCCAACAGTGCAGCGCTCCCTCAGTACTGTCCCTCTGACAGTGCAGCGCTCCCTCAGTACTGCCCCTCCAACAGTGCGGCGCTCCCTCAGTACCGCCCCTCCGACAGTGCAGCGCTCCCTCAGTACTGCCTCTCCGAAAGTGTAGTGCTCCCTCAGTACTGCCCCTCCAAAAGTGCAGCACTCCCTCAGTACTGCCCCTCCAACAGTGCAGCGCTCCCTCAGTACTGTCCCTCTGACAGTGCAGCGCTCCCTCAGTACTGCCCCTCCAACAGTGCAGCGCTCCCTCAGTACCGCCCCTCCGACAGTGCAGCGCTCCCTCAGTACTGTCTCTCCGAAAGTGTAGTGCTCCCTCAGTACTGCCCCTCCAAAAGTGCAGCACTCCCTCAGTACTGCCCCTCCGAAAGTGCAGCAATCCCTCAGTACTGCCCCTCCAACAGTGCAGCGCTCCCTCAGTACTGCCCCTCCAACAGTGCAGCGCTCCCTCAGTACTGTCTCTCCGACAGTGTAGTGCACCCTCAGTACTGCCCCTCCGAAAGTGCAGCACTCCCTCACTACTGCCCCTCCAACAGTGCAGCGCTCACTCAGTACTGCCACTCCAACAGTGCAGTGCTCCCTCAGTACTGCCCCTCTGAAAGTGCAGCACTCCCTCAGTACTGCCCCTCCAACAGTGCAGCGCTCCCTCAGTTCTGCCCCTCCAACAGTGCAGCGCTCACTCAGTACTGTCCCTCTGACAGTGCAGCGCTCTCTCAGTACTGCCCCTCCAACAGTGCAGCGCTCCCTCAGTACTGCCCCTCCGGCAGTGCAGCGCTCCCTCAGTACTGCCCCTCTGAAACTGCAGCACTCCCTCAGTACTGCCCCTCCAACAGTGCAGCGCTCCCTCAGTACTGCTCCTCCCAAAGTGCAGCGCTCCCTCAGTACTGTCCCTCCCACAGTGCAGCGCTCCCTCAGTACTGCCCCTCCGACAGTGCAGCGCTGCCTCAGTACTGCCCCTCCGAAAGTGCAGCGCTCCCTCAGTACCACCCCTCTGACAGTGCAGCACTCCCTCAGTACTGTCCCTCCAACTGTTTAGTGCTCCCTCATTACTGCACCTCCGAAAGTGCAGCACTCCATCAGTACTTCCCCTCTGACAATGCAGCGCTCCTTTTGTACTGTCCCTCCGACAGTTTAGTGCTCCCGCAGTACTGCCCCTCTGACAGTGCAGCGCTCCCTCAGTACTGTCCCTCCAACTGTTTAGTGCTCCCTCATTACTGCACCTCCGAAAGTGCAGCACTCCATCAGTACTTCCCCTCTGACAATGCAGCGCTCCTTTTGTACTGTCCCTCCGACAGTTTAGTGCTCCCGCAGTACTGCCCCTCTGACAGTGCAGCGCTCCCTCAGTACTGTCCCTCCAACAGTTTAGTGCTCCCTCAGTACTGCCCCTCCGAAAGTGCAGCACTCCCTCAGTACTGCCCCTCCGACAGTGCGGCGCTCCCTCAGTACTACCCCTCCGACAGTGCGGCGCCCCCTCAGTACTGCCCCTCCGACGGTGCAGTGCTCCCTCAGTACTGCCCCTCCGACAGTGCAGTACTCCCTCAGTACTGCCCCTCTGACTGTGCAGTGCTCCCTCAGTACTGCCCCTCCGAAAGTGCAGCACTCCCTCAGTACTGCCCCTCCCACAGTGCGGTGCTCCCTCAGTACTGTCCCTCCAACAGTGCAGGGCTCCCTCAGTACTACCAGTCCAACAGTGCAGCACTCCCTCAGTACTGCCCCTCCGACAGTGCAGTGCTCCCTCAGTACTGCCCGTCTGACAGTGCAGCGCTCCCTCAGTATTGCCCCTCTGACAGTGCAGCGCTCTCTCAGTACTGCCCCTCCGACAGTGCAGCCCTCCCTCAATACTGCCCCTCCGACAGTGCAGCGCTCCCTCAAAATCTAAAGAACCGTATTTTCAGATTTAAAACTTTTCCTTGCACTTCTGTATCAATTGTTTCTTCCTATTAGAAATTCCTCTGTTCAGATTTAGAATGGGACTGGTCCTAACTTAACAGCCGGTAACTGCACAAACAAAACACAGGGTGGTGCTCAAGAACATCACTTAAAAACAGATTTGGCCAAATATTACGATCCCTACGGCTGTGTACGTGCCCATAGGGACATCGGAAATGCCGGTTTCAGGCATGCCGAGCGCATACACTGAAAACCGGCATTTCCAATCTGACGAGAATCTTCTTGACAGAACCCATGCCTGCCCTGGAGAAGGGCCTCTGCGGGTGGAGAGTTCCGCTTTCTGCAGAACCTCCGCCCGCTTTTACCAGCATAAGAGTTGAAAAAAGTTTTTTAAAAAGTTTCACTCATTTATTATTTAAAAATACTTTTAAAAAAGGTAAGTTTATTTTTAGCCCCGTAAAAAACTTTAATTACTTTTTTCAAAATATTTATATTTGTTTCAAATATTTAATTTATTGTAATTTCAACTCATTTAAAAAATGTGATGGTTTTTTAAAAATGTATTTCATGCTTTACAGTCACTTTGGGGTGATCTCCATTAATATATTTGACAGGTCTGTCTGTCAAGTGTATGAAGGGGGATTCCCGTCTCCTATTGGCTGGCCTGGCCCACGTGATCCCAGGTACCCTTGCGAACCGCATGCGCCTCTGGGATACATGGGCCCTGCGCATTTCAAGTTTGGAGAGGACCAGGATCGGAAATATACGTACTTTGGGGGCCCTCAGATAAGTTTGTAGATTTTTTCCAAATCGGAGGCCTCTGCAAGCAGGACGCCTCCGATCAGAAAATACGGACCATTGTAACAGTGACTACATTTCCAAAGCAATTCATTGGCTGTGAAGTGCTTTGGGATATCCTGAGGCCATGAAAGGCGCTATATAAATGCAAGTCTTTTATTTTTCTTTTGCTCTCAATACCTCTGCCTTTCTGCAAATTTTTGAGATGTCAACTTTTTTCTCACTGAATGAAATTTCTAACGTCCAAAATCAGGGTTTAAGCAAAATAATAAAAAGACATATGACACAAACATGATTTAGTTTATCATTCAAATTGTTTTTGTCTCTTTTAATATCTCCAGTAAAATATTTGTTTGAAGGCCTGAGATTCTCCCGAAAGCCAGGACCTGGATTTGGTATTTTTGCTCAGAGTCGTCACTCTGTTGGCTGAGGTCACTTTCTGGAGTCTGAGTGTGTGCAGTTAAAATGTTTTGCTCTCAATCATTCGATTGCACTGCATAACATTTCCCACGGACTGCAAGGTAGCAAATGTAAGCCTACTATTTAAGAAAGGAGGGAGAGAGAAAACGGAGAACTACAGACCAGTCAGCCTGACTTCAGTAGTAGGGAAAATGCTTAAGGACGTGGTAACAGGGCACTTAAAAAATAATAATAGGATTGGGCAGAGTCAACATGGACTTGTGAAAGAGAAATCTTGTTTGACAAATTTGTTAGAGGTTTTTGAGGTTGTAACTAGCAGAATAGATAAGGGGGAACCAGCGGATGTGGTTTATTTGGATTTTCAAAATGCATTTGATAAGTGCCACACAAGAGGTTATTAAACAAAATTAGGGCCATGGGATTGGGGGTAATATACTAGCATGGACTGAGAATTGGTTAACGGACAGAAAACAGAGAGTAGGAATAAATAGGTCATTTTTGAGTTGGCAGGCTGCAACTAGTGGGGTACCACAAGGAACAGTGCTTGGGCCTCAGCTATTCACAATCTACATCAATGATTTGGATGAGGGGACCAAATGTAATATCTCCAAGTTTGCTGATGATACAAAGCTGGCTGGGAATGTAAGTTGTGAGGAGGATGCAAGGAGGCTTCAAGGGGATATAGACTGGCTAAGTGAGTGGGTAAGAACATGGCAAATGGAATATAACGTGGAGAAATGTGAAGTTATCCACTTTGGTAGGAAAAATAGAAAAGCAGAGTTTTTTTAAATGGTGAGAGATTGGGAAATGTTGGTGTTCAGAGGGACCTGGGTGTCTTTGTACACGAATCACTGAAAGTAAACATGCAGGTACAGCAAGCAATTAGGAAAGCAAATGGTATGTTGGCCTTTATTACAAGAGGATTTGAGTATAATAGTAAAGATGTCTTACTGCAATTATATAGGGCCCTGGTGAGACCACACCTGGAGTATTGGGTACAGTTTTGGTCTCCTTACCTAAGGAAGGATATACTTGTCATAGAGGGAGTGCAACGAAGGTTCACCTGACTGGTTCCTAGGATGGGGGGATTGTCCTCTGAGGACAGATTGAGTAGACTAGGCCTATGTTCTCTAGAGTTTAGAAGAATGAGAGGCGATCTCATTGAAACATATAAAATTCTTACAGGGCCTGACAGGATAGATGCAGGGAGGATGTTTCCCCTGGCTGGGGAATGTAGAACCAGGGGTCACAGTCTCAGAATAAGAGGTCGGCCATTTAGGACTGAGATGAGGAGAAATTTCTTCATTCAGAGGGTGGTGAATCTTTGGAATTCTCTACCCCAGAGGGCTGTGGAGGCTCAGTCGTTGAGTATATTCAAGACAGAGATCGATTGATTTTTGAATATTAAGGGAATCAAGGGATCTGGGATAGTGCAGGAAAGTGGAGATGAGGTAGAAGATCAGCCATGATCTTATTGAATGGTGGAGCAGACTCGAGGGGCCAAATGGCCTACTCCTGTTCCTATTTTCTTATATTCTTATTACTTGAAGAAAATCAAGTAAAATTTGTATCGACTCTTTATTTAAAAAACTGAGAAGCTATGTGTATCTATGACAGAGCAAATAAGAAATGCTTAGTTGTACTGATGGCACATCTGTTGTAGCTGTAACTGATATTCAAATTATGCTCTATAAAGTTCTGAAAGTGTATCAAACTGAGAGATAAAGAGAAACGCACAGTATCATTGCTCATCCTAATTGGATGTATTAAAAAAATATCAGTTGCATTTTAAAATAATAAGGACAACCTTTAATAATAACCTGATTATCATCTTTTTTTTTGATAGACAATATAAGCATTCTCATTACTAACACTGCGAAACAGAGAGGTAGAAACAGAGAAAGATGAACACATAAATAGACAAAGTGTTATTCTTCCTCCCAATGTGAATTCTTTTTTAAATTAAATCGCTGAATTTTGAAAAAAAAGAGAAAGCCCCTAATTATCCCTGGATATAACCTGTCCTTTGTTGATAGTAAGAAGATGTAAACATTCGAACTATCTGAGAAACAGAGAAACAGAGTGAAAGGGCGACAGAGACAGAAAGATAAACAGAAACAGACAGGGAGAGACACACAGAGACAGAGAGAGAGAGGGTGACAGTGAGAGAGAAACAGAGAGAGAGAACAACAGAGAGAAACAGAGAAAGACACAGAGACAGAGAAACAGAGAGAAAGCCAGAGAGAAACAGACGTGTAGGCGCCCGTAAGGACCACGCAAGTTCAGGGTTTAGGCACGTGAAGCACATGCGCTAAAACCCGGAATTTGTGGTCTGTCAAGAATCTTGACAGATCCTCCACATCCCTGGGAGAAGGGCCTCTGTGGGTGGACAGTTGTGCTATTTGCCCGGCTTCCGCCCGCTGGATGCCCGTGAAATTCTTACGCCTGGTAAAAGCAGACATAAGGTCTGCTTTTACCAGCATAAGAGTTTTAAAAAAGAGAAAAGTAACATTTTATCACTCGTATATTATCCGTACGCACGGAACTCCCATAAGTATGAATAGACATTCCCTTCTTTTATTGGTAGGGCCAGCTCACGTGATCCCAGGGGCGCTTGCGAACCACATGCGACCCTGTGATACATGGGCCTCTGCCCGCACATACCCAGAGAGGCCCAGGAGTGCGAGTCTCCGTACCTCCCGGGCCACCAGGTAAATTCGTAGATTTTTTACAGGTCAGAGGAATCGGCGTACGATCGCAAATTTTGGGCCAGAGAGAGAGAAAGAGAGAGACTGAGAGACAGAGATAAAGAGAAACAGAGAGAGTTACATCAATGGAAAGGAAAACCGGGGGGAGGTGTACTGCGGGCGGCCAATATGATATTGTCCGTTTGACATCATCGCCCAATGTTAAGTTACTGCCCTCACCCCACGCCACCCGCCCACCCCCTTTTCTCTTACAGGTGGCAACTCCAACGATCAGGGTGGGGGAGGGGCTACTCCTCGTGCCCCTCCCTTTCATGTCGGTGACAGGGTCGGAAGAGGCGGCACTAGCGGGGGTGACATCACCCGCCCGTTCTGCCTCACTAGCGGCCAGTGGAACGTACGTACGCAAGGACGCTAACAAAAGGGTGGGCGGGGCAAATAACGGTTCCCTAAAAAGCACCTTTCACAATCTCAGGACGTCCCAAAGCGCTTTACAGCCAATGAAGAGCTTTCGAAGTGTAGTCGCTGTTGGAATGCAGGAAATGCGGCAGCTAATTTACACACAGCAAGCTCCGACAAACACAGCAGCTAATTTACACACAGCAAGCTCCGACAAACAGCAAAGCGATGAATGACCAGCTGATCTTTTTGTAAGTGATGTCGGATCAGGCAACAATAAATACTGGGCCCAGTGCCCTCGGGAGAACTCCCCTGCTGTCCTTAGAATCGTGCCCTGGGATCTTTTGCTTCCATCTGAGAGGGCAGACTGGGCCGCAGTTCAGCGTATTACGTGAAAGTCGACACCACGGACAGTGCAGCGCTCCCGCAGCACTGAACTGGGAGTATTGGCCTGGATCATGGGCTCAAGTCTCAGGACCCATGACCTCCTGACTCAGGGGCAAGCGTGCTACCCACTGAGCCACGGCTGACAATTTCAGAGTGCAGTAAGTGTCAAGCACGTTGGTGTGGGACTCAAGTTACATATAGACCAGACTCGCTAAGGAGATTTTCCTAAAGGACATTAGTAAATGTCCAGACTCACCAAGACTGTTTGCAAGTGATGTATGGTATTCGTTCTTTGAAAGAAGCATGCCTGTCAAGTTAATTTAGCTCAAACAATAGACTGAGAGTGGAAATTATTGTCAAACTTTAAGGGGGAAAAATTTGGTTGCCTTGCGCCTCCCGTCATCGCCGTGCGCAGCGCCCCGCTTGCACCCTGGCCGCGATCTTCGGTAGCGCCCCCTGGCTTACCGGCGGATGCTGTGTCCGACGGGGTCAGGGGGGCCTACCTGCAGCCGGGGCGGCGCTAGTTAAAGGCGAGGTGCCGGGTGGACATTTTGGTTGCTGGCCACCTGCCAGCACCTGCGTCCGCTGCCATCCACGGCCTCCTGACCCGCCCCCCCCCACCCCCCAGCGGAGTGCCAGCTGCGCTCCAAGAGCCGGGCACTTCTCTTGAGTGCCGGGCTCTTTTGCCGGCACTCCGATCCCTGGTGGCCCAGCTGGGCCCCGGGTTGCGTTGCGCTTGCTTTAAGAAGGGGAGGAAGGCCTGCAAAACCGCGGCGCAACGTGCCGCAGCGCCTGTAGCAGCGTGAAATTCCCTCGCAGTGCCCCAAGAGGGAGGCGGGCCACTTCCAGTAGCTTTCCTCTTGGGCCGCTACCACTCAATTTTGGCCGCGAGAGCGCTAATTTTTCCGAGGCGCTAAAAGTAGCGCCCCGGCGAAGTTAGCGCCCCAAAGGGGGCACGACTCAATTTTTCCCTCTAAGGCTTTTATCAAGAATTTATTTTAAAAGGAAAGAAGTGGCCAATTAGGAAAGTGATCTTGATTCTGGATTCTGGTTAAACCAAAGAATTGATTTAGCAGCAATACAGACATTTTTAGTCACCTTTACAGCATGCACCCATCTACCATTAAAAGTGGTAGATAGAAGTATTAAAGCTGTCGCACAGGACCTGCTGGCTAGTAGTGTAAACTTTACTCCAGTAGAGAGCTGGGGGGTATATGTGCACAAATCGTTGAAGGTGGCAGGGCAGGTTGAGAAAGCAGTTAAAAAAGCATACGGGATCCTGGGCTTCATGAATAGAGGCATAGAGTACAAAAGCAAGGAAGTTATGATGAATCTTTATCAAGCACTGGCTCGGCCTCAACTGGAGTACTGGGCTGGATTTTGTCATTGGGGGCGGGCTGGGGGTGTGTCAGGTGGTTGGCGTGTCAGGACCTCGCCTCCGATGTGAGGCGGGACAATAGTGTGATTTGCCCTAATTGGGAACTTGATTTCCAGCGTGTGGGAACCCCTGGCCCAATGAGTCTTTTGATACTGAAACTCGCCTCCGATGACGTCATCTATGCAGCTGGATTTAAGGCCTGCGAGCAGCCTTGGTTCTTTTTCAGCCTTACAACTTTATCAACATATACTTCTGAGGGATTCCTACTGCTACTATGTCCAGCACCAGTCCAAAGTGTGCACTCAGATTCGATGAGACCTCCCTCCAAGCTCTGGTCGATGGAGCAAGAGCAACCAAGGAAGTGCTCTTTCCTTCCTCAGGGAGGAAAAAGCCTCCACAACAGACCAACGCTGTGTGGCACAGGACGTGAATGCGATTTCAATGTGCAGCAGAACCTGGCTGCAGTGCAGAAAGAGGTTGCATGACCTTCTCCGCACAGGAAAAGTGAGTATTCCATCCCCATGACCCTCACTCTGATCCCCATCGCCTCTCATCACCAGCACTCTGCCTTGTCAACCTCCTCCACTACATTCCACTTCACCCTTACATCCCTGCACCCTTTCCCATTCCCCCTCTCTCTATGTTCACATTCACTTAACTATTCAACTATGCAGCCCTCACACTCCCTATCACTGTGATGGTATGACAACAACTTACAACACACAGGGAGGGCCCTTGGTCTTGGCACCTCGCTCCACCTGTATGTCCTTCTAAGCATCTATGCTATAGATTCTCTACACTCACTCCTTCATTCTCATTCAAACTCCACTTGTGTCCGTCATTGCAGAAAGAGAGCCCACAATAAGAGGGAGAGGACGAGGACAGGAGGAGGGCCACCCTCAATAGCCCAGTTCACCACTGCGGAGGAGGCGGCCCTGGAGATCGTGGGTGTGGAGGAGGATGCGCAAGTGGGGGACGGACAGACGGGCGCATAAAGAAAAAGCTGGTGACAGAATAGTTTTTCATCTCTCTCTTTGACATTGCATGAGTGACTGATATTGATTCTGATGCTCTAACAGATTGACTTATGATCATCTGCACAACTCAACGTGCATGCAATGTTTATCTCACATGTCTAACTCTTTACTCCCCCACAGGACCTGCGGCAGCCCCCCTCCCCACTGTCCAGGAGGAAAGGAAACAAATGGTTCCCATTCTTCTGCTATATACCTCAGTTGAGGAAGCGCTCAGTCAAGGTGGGGAGAGGGGATTCCCAGGAGGTCACACTGGAGATGGGCCTCAGGCTCCAACCTTCCACAACAATGAGTAGGCCGCTAAAAGTTCCCTCAGACCTGAGATAACAAAGCTGTGCCACCTGCAAATTATGATTGCTGAAAACTCCTTTTTAGTGGCGGAGCTGCAGCTGTTAGTAAGCAATCCAAGAGACTAGCATGCAAAGTTAAAGCACATGGGATTGGGGGTAAGGTACTGACTTGGATAGAAAACTGGTTGGCAGACAGGAAGCAAAGAGTTGGAATAAACTGATCTTTTTCCGAGTCGAAGGCAGTGACTAGTTGGGTACCGCAGGGATCGGTCCTTGGACACCAGTTATTCACAATATATATTAATGATCTAGACGAGGGAACTAGATATAATATCTCCAAGTTTGCAGACGACACAAAGCTGGGTGGGCGTGTGTGCTGTGAGGAGGATGCAGAGAAACTCCAGTATGATTTGGACTGGTTGGGTGATTGGGCAGAAGCATGGCAGATGCAGTATAATGTGGATAAATGTGAGGTTATCCACTTTGGTGGCAAAAACAGCAAGGCAGATTATTATCTGAATGGCAATAGATTGGGAGAAGGGGAAGTGCAACGAGACCTGGGTGTCCTTGTGCACCAGTCGCTGAAGGTAAGCATGCAGGTGCAGCAGGCGGTTAAGAAGGCAAATGGTATGTTGGCCTTCGTAGCGAGAGGGTTTGAGTACAGGAACAAGGATGTCTTGCTGCAGTTGTACAGGGCCTTGGTGAGACCACACCTTGAGTATTGTGTGCAGTTTTCATCGCCTTATCTGAGGAAGGATGTTCTTGCCATGGAGGGAGTGCAGCGAAGATTCACCAGGCTGATACCTGGGATGGCAGGAATGAAGTATGAAGAGAGATTGTGTCGATTAGGCTTATATTCGCTGGAGTTTAGAAGAATGAGAGGGGATCTCATTGAAACTTATAAAATTCTAACAGGACTAGACAGACTAGATGCAGGAAGGATGTTCCCGATGATCGGGGAGTCCAGAACCAGGGCTCACAGTCTAAGGATAAGGGGTAAGCCATTTAGGACTGAGATGAGGAATTTCTTCACCCAGAGAGCGGTGAACCTGTGGAATTCTCTACCACAGAAGACAGTTGAGGCCAATTCATCAAATATATTCAAGAAGGAGTTGGATATATTTCTTAAGGCTAAAGGGATCAAGGGATATGGGGAGAAAGCAGGGACATGGTACTGAATTTGGATGATCAGCCATGATCGCATTGAATGGCGGAGCAGGCTCGAGGGGCCGAATGGCCTACTCCTGCTCCTATCTTCTATGTAAGCCAACTCAGCACAGGCCGGCGATGGAGCCTGGGCCTTTCCTGCTCGGTGTGAGATCAGTCAACTCAGCACAGGCCGGGGATGGAGCCTGGGCCTTTCCTGCTCGGTGTGAGATCAGTCAACTCAGCACAGGCCGGGGATGGAGCCTGGGCCTTTCCTGCTCGGTGTGAGATCAGTCAACTCAGCACAGGCCGGGGATGGAGCCTGGGCCTTTCCTGCTCGGTGTGAGATCAGTCAACTCAGCACAGGCCGGGGATGGAGCCTGGGCCTTTCCTGCTCGGTGTGAGATCAGTCAACTCAGCACAGGCCGGGGATGGAGCCTGGGCCTTCAACGAACCTCCAACGGTGCAGCACTCCCTCAGCACTGCACTGGAGTATCAATCTATCTTTATATGCTCAAGTCCCTGGAGTGGGACTTAAACCCACAACCTTCTGACTCAGAGACGAGAGTGCTACCAGCTGAGCCACAGCTGACACATAACTGTACAGACACAGAGAGAGTATAGGAGAGAGACAGAGAGAGAACGAGAGGAAGAGAGAGAGAAAGTGAGAGACAAAGAGATAGAGAGAATGCGAGGGAGAGAGAGAGACACAGAGACCCAGAGAGAGTATTGAAGGAGAGAGACAGAGAGGCAGAGAGAGGGAATAGGAGAAGGAGAGAGACAGAGAGAACGAGAGGAAGAGAAAGTGAGAGACAGATAGAGAGAATGCGAGGGAGAGAAAGAGAGACATAGAGACACGGAGAGAGTATTGAAGGAGAGAGACAGAGAGAGAACAAGAGGAAGAGAAAGAAAGAGAAAGTGAGAGACAGAAAGAGAATATAGGAGGAGAGAGACAGAGAAAGAGAGAATGAGAGGGAGAGAAAAAGAGAGAGAAAGTCAGAGACAGAGAAAGAGAGAGAGGGAATAGGAGAGGAGCAACAGTGCAGCAGGACAGAGTGAGAGGGGGCGAGAAAGACAGTTCTGGGACTAGGCTCCCAGTTATTGAAACAGATTCACACCTGGTGTGACAGGCCGCTCTGTTTGGCAATGTGCCATGTGATCTCACATGTCACAGGTGGGCGAGCTGCCAGAACTGAGCCACCACTGCGTATTCGTCGAAGAGAGCCTCCTGTGGGGGAAGGGCTGGGTTATAGATGGGGGTGGCAAAAGAGGGGGGAAGGGTAGGGTTAGAGAGGGGGTCAGAACATGTTCCAGCAGGAGCCACTGGGCAGTGGTCAGGAGCAGGGGCCATGGTGAGTTCGCCCCTCTCCTCTCACCCAGAGCAAAGAGGCCCATGCAGCCCCTATATCCAGGCTGATTTCAGCTAACTCAGCACAGGCCGGGGATGGAGCCTGGGCTTTTCCTGCTGTGTGTGTGTGTGTGTGTGTGTGTGTGTCGGTGGGGGCTCACTACCAACTCATCACAGGCGGTGATGGAGCCTGGGCCCTTCCTGCTAATGGAGTGTCGACATCCTGCCTTCAACCTCCATGTTCCAAATCCCTGTGCAACATCTTGTGTATGAACTACAGCAGCACGTTCTGGTTCAAACAGCCCATTGCCTGGATGTGAGCGTCAGCCAAATGGGTGGGGGAGCAAGAGAGATAGGAGATAGGGAGTGAGGCATAGAGACAGGGCGAGAAAGAGAAAGCGAGTGCCCAAGAGTAAGACAGAAAAAGTGAGAGAGAGACACAAAGAGAGAGAGAGAGAAAGACAAAGGGAGGGAGAGAGAGAGAGACAGAGAGAGAGAGAGACAGAAAGAGACAGAGAGAATAACATAGGCCCTAATTTTCACCCAGCTGTCGGGCGGGTTTTCAGGCGGGCGGGGGCTGAAAATCGCAGAAATAGGGGGTCGCGACCCCTCCCCGCCTGATTCCCCGCCCCATCCGACTTTCGGACCGCCGTTTCTCTCTGACCCGAACCAATCCCGCCCGCCGCTGGCGGGACTGGCCGTCGGGACCCTAATCAGCAATTATTGGCATGTTTAATGCCATTTTAAGGGGCCCTTGCTATTTTCAAGGGTTTCCCACGCTAAACACGCCTGCGGGGAACCCCGCTGATGAAACCTGGCGTGAAGCATCCCGGCTTGCTTGCTGTCAGCTGCAGGTCATTTGGGAAATCTGAGATTTAATGGGAGAGCATTTGTATGTTGAAGGACCTTGTTGTTGCAGGCTTGGGGCTACTTGTTCAAGGCTTAGGCACAGCTGTGGAAGGTTGGAGCCTCACACACTTCTCCAATGTGAGCTCCTGAGAAGCCCCTCTCGCCACCCTCAGCGCTTCCTCAGCGGAGGCATCTACCAGAAGCATGGGATGCCTTTTTTTCATTCCCTTCTTGCCATTAGAGGATCTCCAGTAGCAGAGGCGGCAGCAGCAGAACCATGAACAGCAGGATCAGCAGCAGGAGCACCAGGCTGCTGCTCACTCACCTGAAGCTGCACAGGCCAGAAGGGGCCAGCGCTTGGAAGTGGCTTGAGAGCACCTTGCTGCGCATTAGGGGGCCATGGGGACCCATATCTGCACTGGCAGTCCTACTCAGAAGGACTTCCATGAAGGTCTGGTTTCTCTGTTCAATAGATGGCCATCGCTCCTCAAGAGATGTCATTCTCTTATGAGCACTCACCATGTTTTCCATACCCTGGCGACTTATCTCCTCCATGGAGGTTGCCAACCTTTCCATGGTGATGCGTTCATGCGCCAATGACTCCACAAAGGCTCTGCTCATGGTCGCTATGGACTCCTCCATTCGCTCCACACTCGCAGCAACCCTGGAGACAAAACCTGCCAGAGACTCCTGCATCTGTGCATGGAGATCCATCACCTCTTCTCTTGCGGATGGACCCAGAGGTAGAGGGTCGACATGCAGCGCAGCTGAGCTGAGCTGGCAGAGTCCTGCGCCCTCCGACGAGGACTCTCCACTGCTGTCACTGTCTCCAGAATCTGCGGAGGCTCACTTGTGAGCTGTGAAACACCAGGTGACAACACTACTCTATGTCCCGAAGGTCCCCCCGAGGTGTGAGTGTCTGCGCTGGTGCTGGGTGCGCTTACTTCTGCTGACGCTGCGCCCTCAGAGGTTGGAGCTTCCTCTGAGGAGTCTGGCTGCAAAGCCTCTTCCTCCTCCACAGTGGGGACGGGGGCTCTGGATGGTCCTGTGTGGGAGTAGAGGAAGGAGTTAGAGATGTGATGCCAAGGTTACATGCACATTGGAGTTGGCAGATGTTCATAAGTCCAAATGATGTAGCTTCAGAATCATAACAGCGATTCATGCTATGTCAATGAGACAGATGGCAAACTAGTCTGTCACCAGCTTGCGGGACTGCCCCTGTCTCTCCTTCCCCAGCTTCCGCAGCCACATCAGCCCCAACAATTTCCAGCACTCCTTCCTCCCAGGGGGTCAGGTGGGCTACTAAGGGTGGGCCTCCTCCAGTCCTGGCTCGCTCTCTGTTGTTGTGAGTTCTCTTTTCCTGCAATGAGTGAGACAAGTGGAGTTTGAGTGAGAAGGAAGGAGTGAGTGTAGAGATTGCATAGCATGGATACTTAGAGGGAGACAAAGATGGTGTGAGGCTGCAAGACCAAGGGCCCTCCCTGTGTGTTGTCAGCTGTGTTCAAAGCATCATAGTGAGAGGGAGTGTGAGGGCTGCATCATGGAATAGTTATGTGAATGTGAGCATAGAGAGAGATGAAATGGGTAAGGGTGCATGGATGTGACTGTGAAGTGGGATGTGGAGGAAGAGATTGCTAAAGCTGAGTGCTGGTGGGGAAAGGCAATGGGGATCAGGCTGAGGGTGTTGGAAACTTCATTCTTACTTTTCCTGTACGGTGAAGGTCATGGAATAGTTTCCGACACTGTATCCAGGTTCTTCTGGTGACTCCCAGTGAGTTGACATCTGCTGACACCTGCATCCATGCAGCCTTGGTCTCAGTGGGAGGCCTCTTCCTGCCTGACCTGGGGAAGAGGACCTCCCTGTGGGCCCTAACCCCGTCCAATAATGCCTGCAGTGAAGTTTCGTCGAATTTGGAGGCAGCTCGGGGTCTGGCACTGGCCACAGCTGCTGCAGGCTCCTCTGCCATCCTGTATGGTTCGTTTGGAAGCCAACAGAGGAAGCAATGCTTGCTGTGGACCTTGAAAGCACCACGAATGATGACATCATAGTGTGGGGCTTTCTGACTGGAAATGGACAATTAGCAAGGCTGTCCACACGCTGGAACTTAATTGGCCACTTGAGGGAAAATTGCGTGCAGCTGGCTGACCCATTTTTTTTTGGGTCGGAACCCGACATTCGGGGAACCCGAAAATTTCCCGCACGATCCAGAAAATCGGGCCCATAGAGTCACTTAGAATGTACAGCACAGAAACAGGCCATTTGGTCCAACACGAGTGTTTATGCTCCACACGAACCTCCTTCCACTCAATGCATCTCATCCTTTCTCCCTCATGTACTTATCTAGCTTCCCCTTAAATGTATCTATGCAATTCGCCTCAACTACTCCTTGTGGTAGCACATTCCAGAGTCTTACAACTCCCTGAGTAAAGAATTTTCTCCTTAATTCCTTATTAGATTTATTAGTGACTATCTTATATTGATGACTCCTGTTTTGTTCTCCTCCATAAGTGGAAACATCTTCTCTACACCTCCTGTATCAAATCCTTTCATAACCTTGAAGACCTCTATCAGGTCACCTTTCTCCTTTCTCAAGACTAGAGACCCAGCCTGTTCAATCTTTCCTGATAGTTATCATCCTTCTAAATCATTTTTGCACCTTCTTCAATGCCTCTACATCCTTTATAATATGGAGACCAGAACAAGTGTGGTCTAACCAAGGATTTGTCCAAGTTTAGCATACGTTCTCTGCTTTTCATTTGCTTTTTCACAGAAATCACAGAAACCCCACAGTGCAGATAGAGGCCATTTCGTCCCATCGAGCCTGCACCGACACATATCCCACCCGATCCCCGTAACCCCTACACCAACACATATCCCACCCTATCCCCGTAACCCCACGTATTTAATCCCCCTAACACTAAGGGTCAATTTATCATAGCCAATCATCCTAACCCGCACATCTTTGGACTGTGGGAGGAAACCGGAGCACCCGGAGGAAACCCACGCAAACACGGGGAGAATGTGCAAACTCCACACAGACAGTCACCCGAGGCCGGATTCGAACCCGGGTCCCTGGCGCTGTGAGGCAACAGTGCTAACCACTATGCCACCGGCCTTATTAACTTGTGTTGCTACTTCTAGATATTTGTGTATCTGTACCTCTAGATCCCTTTGATCCTCTACCCCATTTAGACTCTTAAAGGGAAAAATTGGCTCGCGCCCCGAAAAGGTTAGCTCCCCCGCGCCGGAAATGGAATGGTAGCGCCCCAAGCAGGAGGCGGGGCACTACTGGAAGCGGCCCCCTCCCTCTTGGAGCGTTCCCATTCAATATCGCGGCACTACGTGCTGAAGCACGACGTGCATCGGCATGTAGCGCCGCAGTACGACAGGCCTCCCTCCCCTGATTAAAGAGGAAGGGCCTAGCGCAACGTGCACCGGGTCCCTGCTGGACCACCAGGGAGCGGGGTGCTGGCAAAAGAGCCTGACACTCAAGAGGAGTGCCGGGCTGACTGATCGCGGCCGGCACCCCGCAGGAGGAGGCGAAAGGGGGCAGGTGCTGGCAGGCGGGCCAAAATAAAAATGGCCGCCCGGCACCTGCCCTTTAATTTGCACCACCACGGCCGCAAACACGGCACACTGACCCTGTCGGACATAGCGTCCGACAGTAGGTCAGGGGGCGCGAGCAAAGTAGGTGGCCGGGGCGCGTGCGGGGCACCATCGCCTGGGGCGCTACCAGCTACCGTTGCCGCTAATCTCCTGCTGAATTTCGCGGGAGGCGTTAGCGGCGCCGTGCCCGGGTGCTAGATGCTTTGTGCCCCCGTTACCTTGGGGCGCTAATGGGAGGCACAATGCAACCTAATTTTTCCCCCTTATTTTCCAAGATGTAGCTTCCTTATCACTCCTAACAAAGGGCATCACTTCACTCTGATCTATATTGAAATTAATTTGCCAATTAAACGCCCAATTCTGCACATTTATTAATGTCTTCTTGTGTTTTGTTGCAGTCTTCTTTGGTATTGACTATACCCCCCAATTTGGTGTCAGCTGCAAATTTTGAGGGAGACAGAGTCACAGAGGGAGGCAGAGAGAGATTGACTGAGAGAGAGAAATAGAGATGGGGAGATTGAGTAAGACAAAGAGTGTGGGAGAAGAGTGAGGTGGAGAGAGTACTGAGATGGAGAAGAGTGAGTGAGTGAGACACAGGGCCCGATTGTGTGGGAAATGGTTGGGTTTCCCCGAATGTGGGGTTCTGACACACAAAAAAATGTGTCAGCCAGCTCCACGCAATTTTCCCTCAAGTGGTCAATTAATTTCCAGCGTGTGGGCAGCCTTGCTAATTGTCCATTTCTAGTCAGAAAGCCCCACAGTATGATGTCATCATTCGTGGTGCTTGCAAGGTCCATAGCAAGCACTGCAGCCTCTGAAGGCTTCCAAACGAACCACACAGGATGGCAGAGGAGCCTGCAGCAGCTGTGGCCAGTGCCAGACCCCGAGCTGCCTCCAAATTCGACGAGGCTTCACTGCAGGCATTATTGGATGGGGTTAGGGCCCACAGGGAGGTCCTCTTCCCTTGGACAGGCAGGAAGAGGCCTCCCACTGAGACCAATGCTGCATGGATGCAGGTGTCAGCAGATGCCAACTCGCTGGGAGTCATCAGAAGAACCTTGGCATTACATCTCTAACTCCTTCCTTTACTCCCCCACAGTACCATCCAGAGCCCCCATCCTCACTGTGGAGGAGGAAGAGGCTGTGCAGCCAGACTCCTCAGAGGAAGCTCCAACCTCTGAGGGCGCAGCATCAGCAGAAGTAAGCGCACCCAGCACCAGCGCAGACACTCACACCTCGGGGGTACCTTCGGGACATAGAGTAGTGTTGTCACCTGGTGTTTCACAGCTCACAAGTGAGCCTCAGCAGATTCTGGAGACAGTGACAGCAGTGGAGAGTCCTCGTTGGAGGGCGCAGGACTCTGCCAGCTCAGCTCAGCTCAGCTGCACTGCATGTCGACCCTCTGCCATCCGCAAGAGAAGAGGTGATGGATCTCCATGCACAGATGCAGGAGTCTCTGGCAGGTTTTGTCTCCAGGGTCGCTACGAGCATGGAGCGAATGGAGGAGTCCATAGCGACCATGAGCAGGGCCTTTGTAGAGTCATTGGCGCATGAACGCATCACCATGGAAAGGTTGGCAACCTCCATGGAGGAGATAACTCACCAGGGTACGGAAAACATGGTGAGTGCTCATAAGAGAATGACATCTCTTGAGGAGCGTTGGCCATCTATTGAACAGAGAAACCAGACCTTCATGGAAGTCCTTCTGAGTAGGACTGCCAGTGCAGAAATGGGTCCCCATGGCCCCCTAAAGTGCAGCAAGGTGCTCACAAGCCACTTCCAAGCGTTAGCCACTTCTGGCCTGTACAGCTTCAGGTGAGTGAGCAGCAGCCTGGTGCTCCTGGTGCTCATCCTGCTGTTCCTGGTTCTGCTGCTGCCGCCTCTGTTGCTGGAGATCCTCTAATGGCAAGAAGGGAAGGAAAAAAAGGCGTCCCATGCTTCTGGTAGATGCCTCCGCTGAGGTAGCGCTGAGTGAGGGTGATGAGAGGTTCTTCCCAGGAGCTCACATTGGAGAAGTGTGTGAGGCTCCAACCTTCCACAGCTGTGCCTAAGCCTTGAACAAGTAGCCCCAAGCCTGCAGCAACAAGGTCCTTCACCATACAAATGCTGTCCCTTTAAATCGCAGCTTTTCCGAATGACCTGCAGCTGACAGCAAGCAAGCCGGCAAGCTTCACGCCAGGTTTCATCAGCGGGGTTCCCCGCAGGCGTGTTTGATGTGGGGAAAGCCCCAAAAGCGCAACGGCCCCTGGAAATCGACTTAAACAAGGTAATAATTGCTCATTAGTGTTCAGACAGCCAGTCCCGCCAGCGGCGGGCGGGACTGAAGCGGGTCACGGAGAAACGGCGGTCCGAAAGTCGGGCGGGGTGGGGAATCAGGCGTGTGGGGTCGCGACCCCCTTTATCGGCGATTTTCGGCCCCCGGCCGCCTGAAAAGCCACCCGACGGCTGGCAGAAAATCGGGGCCACAGTGTCTGTGAGGGGGAGGAGGGAAGAGGATTTAAAGAGGAGAGAGAAAGGGAAAGAAAGAAAGATTGCAACAGTAATGATATTGGGAAGGAGGTGAAAGAGGGATAATGAAATGGGGAGAGAGATAGAAGGAGAATAATCAGTTGGGGAGAGTGAGAGAGAG
The DNA here is from genome assembly GCF_052327205.1 of Somniosus microcephalus. Classification (NCBI taxonomy): domain Eukaryota; kingdom Metazoa; phylum Chordata; class Chondrichthyes; order Squaliformes; family Somniosidae; genus Somniosus; species Somniosus microcephalus. Next base: position 34,225,725 of record NW_028225180.1, on the reverse strand, counting down.
AAAGACAAAGGGAGCGAATGGGGGCAAGAGTTCGAGATTGGTGAGTAAGAGTAAAATGAGGGAGAGAGAGAGTGGTGAGGGAGAGTAACAAGTTAGGGGGAATGGAGACAGTGACTGAGTGAGACAGAGAGTGAGAGAGAGGGAGACAAAAAGAGAGAGAGAGAGAGACAGACAGAAAGAGCCAGACAGCAAGACAGAGACAGACAAAGAGACAGAGAAAAATAGAGAGAGAAAGAGAGACAGAGAAAAAGAGAGACGGACAGAGAGACAGGCAGGGAGACAAGACAGAGAGACAAAGAGAGACAGACAGACAGAGAGACAGGCAGGGAGACAAGACAGAGAGACAAAGAGAGACAGACAGACAGAGAGCGATAGACAGAGGGACAGAGAGAGACAAGGAAAAAAGAAAAACAGAGAGTCAAACAGAGACAGAGAGGGAGAGAGGCAAAGACAGAGAGAGTGAAAGAGAGGGACAGAAACATCTAAATAATAGATAAGAGGAAGCTTGGGGCCAATTAGGGACCAAAAAGGAGATTTTCTTGTGCAGGCAGAGGGCATGGCTGAGGTACTAAATTAGTACTTTGCAGCTGTCTTCACTAGAGAAGTGGATACTCTTATGTTCATTAATAAATAGACATTCTTATTATGAACACAGCTAGCTTTTGCTAGACACTTTTATTGAGCACATGTGGACTAGGTACAGTATCTGTAGAGGCTTCCATCTTGACTGCTGCCTTGTGGGTAGCCTAGTGCCTCATGGGTAATGTAGTCTTAATATACATACAGCTGGGTAGTGTAGTCTTATATATACAGCTCTACACAGCTCTACGGCTCCACCTAGTGTCCACTATAGAATGACATGTTATTGATCATTACATCCCCCTTTGAGGTTTAACAAAATCAATATCAATCAACTTTCAAGAAAACAATAAAGATAATATCAGTAACACTTTTGTTAGCGCTCTATAAACATAAACATTTTCAAAACAGTCAACACATTTTTAAATCTTTACATTGTACTCAAAGATTAAGTCTATCAGGCTCTTTTACTTCATGTGTGGATCTTCTCAACACGGGTAAGTCTGATGTGTCTTCATGAGATTGTTCTGGCGGTGAATGACAAGATGCAGTTGCGGCATTGTCATCAATCTGGTCTTGAATAGTCTCTTGTGTTTTTAGGAGGGAACGGCGGTTCCTCCTGAGAATCTGTCCTTCCTCAGTTCTAACAGTGTATGACCTTGGTCCTACTTCCTCAAGAACTGTAGCTTTCCTGTTCCATGCATCTGGATCCTCAATCCTGACAACATCATCCCTTGTCAATGGTTTTAGAGTTTTGGATGACTTGTCATAGTATGATTTCTGTTTCAGCTTTAACAGTTGAAGTCTCTGTCTCAGTTCTTCACTTTGCTGTTCTTTTGCACAGCAGGGTATCATGGTACGCAACTTGCGACCCATTAGTAGTTCAGCAGGTGAAGAACCACAGTCTAAAGGTGAGGCTCAGTAGCTCAGCAGGGTGAGATAAGGATCAGACTTGCTTTCTGTCGCTTTCTTCAGTAGCTGCTTGAGGACTTGAACATCTTTCTCTGCCTTACCATTTGACTGAGCATACAAAGGACTGGATGTGATGTGCTGAAAGTCATAATGTGCTGCAAACTGTTGCCACTCCTTACAGTTGAAGCATGGACCATTGTCGCTAACGGCAATCCTGGGAATTCCATGTCTGGCGAAGATGGATTTCACATGCATTATGACACTGCTTGCTGTGGTGCTTGAGAGCAGCGCCATCTCAGGATAGTTAGAATAGTAGTCAATCACTAATAGATAGTCTTTACCATTTAAATGAAAAAGGTCCATACCAACCTTTTGCCATGCTGCTGTTGGTATGTGTCGAAGTCTCGACTCCCGAGTAAGACTCTTTAAACACAAAGTATCGTTAAAGACAGGCTTTATTTGCTTGCAAGGGAAGAGTTGTGTAGTCAAGGGCTACATCAGACCTCTTCAAAGTAATACAGAAGTTGTAACATATTTATACAGTACAGAAACAAAACAGGCTTTCTATGCCACATGACATAGTATTGAATCATACCTGATTACAAAGGCACAGACCTTGCGAATTATTGAAACAACGTATTCCGGGCTGCGTTAGAATAACGAACAGAAATACCTTGGGATAAGATTAACTAATCCTTTATTATGGGATCCCTCTGTTCCTTCTGTTCTCTCACTGTACCAACTGGACCTGTGGGCCGATGTTTACCTTATCATGTCCTTGGCTATTTGTTTGGTGAATGAGGCTCTTTGTAAGCTTATTACAGATAAGGAGTACGTATGTAGCATTCCTAAATTGTCTAATTCCCTAGAGACTGGTTAGTGAATCATGCTGTCGGCCATTTAAGTTTTTATTCTATGCCCAGGAAGCCATTTTGTGTCTAAGTGCGAAATTGTACTTCCACATTCTTCCCTTTTGTCCTTACAAGGACAACATAACTGAAATTAACCTCTTCCTATCGGTCCTCATACCAAATTTAGATTTTAGCCATTTTGAACCATCCTCGGGATATACCTGTATTGATGGTTGACCTTATCTAAGATCGTCTCTCTTCTGTTTATTCTTAGTGTTTGGGCGAGTTTTCTTGTAGGGGTTTAATTGTGTTTGATTTGATTTCAGGTTTGTGTTTTTGTATATTTCTGCAGCTTATGTTAGCCTGCAGTGTTCTAATTTCCCTGCAGCTTATATTAGCCTGCAGTGTTCTAATTTCCCTGCAGCTTATACTAGCCTGCAGTTCTGGTGCCACTATGCACTTTCTAAGAAGAGGTCTGCTTGTTGCGCTGAAAATGATTGAGGTAGTGAGAGCGCTTCCACAACTGAATGATCATCTGAAACGGCATACCCAGCCCTAGGTGATCCCTTATCATCCCTAAGGGCCGATCCATCCACGTAGAATACCAAGTCACTATTAGGAACAGGAGTTTCAGATAGATCTGTTCGGGGCTTGGTAGCTAACTGGGTAACCGTGTCACAGCAGTGTGGGATTCCGTCCTCTTCTGTGGGTAGCAGCGTGGCTGGATTCAAAACTGAACATCTTTGAATTATGAGATTGGAGTTGGATAACAGTGCAACCTCATATTTGCTGCTACGGGCTGATGTTAGATGCTGAGTGGCGTATTTTGATAACAGAACTTCCACTGAATGTGGTACAAACAAAACAGTTCGGTGATTAAGCGTGATGCCTTGAGCCTGTTGTACAGCGTAATAGGCAGCAGCTAGAATTGGCAGGCATCCAGGCAACCCATGTGCAACAGGATCTAATTGAGTACTGAAATACGCTAAGGGTCGCTGTTTATCCCCGTGGGATTGAGTCAGGACAGATTGAGCAAAACCCGATTTATGATGGACGAAAAGGTTAAACTGTTTCTGATAGTCTGGTAGCCCTAATGCTGGAGCTGATGTAAGGGCTTGTTTAACATTTTCAAAGGCGTCTTCTGCCTTTTTACTCCAGACGAGAGGATCTTCCCCTGTAGGTGCGGAGATATCGAGCAGTGGGCGTACCAGATCTGAATATCCCATGATCCATTGCCTACAGTATCCTGACATGCCGAGAAAATGTTTCAATTGCTGTTTAGTAGTAGGCAAGGGTGCCTCACAAATGGCTTTAATTCTTCCTTGCATCAAACGGCGGCTATCACCATGAAGTTCATGTCCCAAATATTGTACTGTCTCTGACACAAATTGCAGCTTAGAACGTGATATCTTATGTCCTTTTGCCGCTAGGGCACGTAGCATGATAAGCGAGTCAGTCTGGCATGACTGTGCATCAGGTGAAGCTATCAGCAAATCATCGACATATTGAATAACTGTGGACCCTCCGGTAAATTGTATGTCTTCTAAATCGCGTTTAAGGCTTTGTGAAAAAATTGTGGGGCTTTCTGTGTAGCCCTGCGGGAGTCTCGTCCAAGTGTACTGTGTTCCTTTAAATGTAAATGCGAACAGGAATTGCGAATCTTGGTGGATAGGGATACTAAAGAAGGCTGAGCAAAGATCAATGACAGTGTAAAACTTTGATCCGGAGGGAATACTGGTCATGATAGTGGCAGGATTTGGCACAACTGGATAAACGGGTAATACCGATTCGTTCACTGCTCTAAGATCCTGCACCAGTCTCCACCTTCCACTTTCTTTCTTTTCTACCGGCAAAATTGGAGTGTTGCATTGACTCTGGGTTGGAACAATTATTCCTTGCTCCAACAAAGAGTTAATGACAGGCTGAATTCCTTGTTCAGCTGCTGCTGAGATCGGGTACTGCGGTCTACGGGGCAATCGAACGGATGGCTTTAATGTGACTTTATATGGCTGAGCAGTTAGCATTTTGCCAACTTCATTTGGGTGACTGGACCATACCTGTGGCGGGATCTGATCGAGCAGTTGCTCTGTCTCCCGTGGGATAACTTGAGGGGAACATTCGCGTAAGGGATACATGGTGCATCTGTCAATAGGTATTTTGCACTGGGGTTCCGGATTGACCTCCCGTATTTTGTGTTTCCCAGGGGTTTCCTGTTGTGAAATTTGCCTGTGGACGATTGTGAAACTGGGCTTGGGTATTCATATTGTCGGGTGTACCTTCCCAACCTTGATTGTGCGGTTTTGGGTAAGGGCAATTGGCTTTCCAGTGGCCGATCAGACCACAATTAAAACACGAGCTTGTATTTCCTCCTCCGTTCCACTGGCCCCTGCCACCACCACCTCTACCCCTGCCTCTAAATCTGCCTCTGTTATACCCTCTGCCTCGTCCCCTGTTTTGACCCTGGTAGCCCTGGTAGTAAATAGTAGTCTGGGCGGTCGGGGCTGGAGAAGTTGCTTGCTCCATTAACAAAGAAACTTTATTCTTTTGATCTTTATTCCTTTCCTGTATTCCTTTCAAGATTTGTGTCAATTCAGGAATGGTTTTATGTCTCCAGTCAAGGCAAACTAAAGTCAATGGTTCTTTAAGTTCTGTTCTGAGGCCATTTACAAGGGCGTTAATTAAAGGGATTTGGTCATTTTCTTTTGTCATACCCGAATGCTGTCCCATAACTGCTTCTATTCTTTCCATATAATCCTCAACGTCTTCATCCCTTTTCTGAGTTGTCTCAATTATCTTTGTCCAATTAATCCTTTTAGGGAATTTGACATGCATTATTCTATATAATTCAGTCCAGATTCTTGGTCCATCTAGCCCACTTAGGTAAATCATTTATAGATATCTGACCATAGTAGGTAAAGACATAAGAAGCGGGAGTTCCTTTTTCTGGGATCTTGCTCTGTGCAGCTCCCATCTTAGTTTGTTTGTTTTTTTTTTTTAAACTAGGCTCTCTTCTTCTAGATCGCAAGTTTCACCCCTTACCCCCTTACGACTGTTACTGACTGTCCAAAGGACCACACGTGATGAAAAATAACAAGTAATGACAACAGTCAAAGAAATGACAAGTAATGCAACTGCCCAAACAGGCAAACAGACCAAATATTCAGACATTTATCTTATACTCTAAACTAAACAAATAGTCAATTCTCAGTTTGCGTTGTATGCCACTACAAGCTGAGTCCTTAACTTTTAACTTATACTTTATGTGAGAGTCTTCTGTCTTAATGTTGTCAATAATCAACGAACAAAACGGAAAACAATGGTTGTGATAATTCTTAACCTCTATGTTCATATAAAATCCTTATGCTTTAATGCGAGGGGCTTGAACCCTCGTAGAAGGTATCTCAGCTGAGAATAATCCTGGACCTGATAATACAGATCTTAAAAAAATTACAGTGACAATTCTCAAACGATACTTTCTGCCGCGGGACTCCGCCCCAGCTCAAGGGACGCACCCTTGATACTGCAGTTTTAACTTGGTACCTTATCTGTCTGGGACTCAGCCCTGTCGACTTTCCTCTTGCCTTCTTTGCCCGACACTTTCTGTTTTCAAAGACCTGAGTTGTCAGTCTTCCCCTCCTTTCAGTGGTCAACAATAAAGGAAGGAAAGTTACAGGATTCAACTCAAATCTGAAACACGAGTCTTAACTTGATCGCAGTACTCCCGTCGGAAGAAACAGACCACACCAATTCAATATCTAATGAGAAATCCTTTTATGTGATAAAACATCACTGTGGCCAGTCAGGATCTGTCATTAGAGATTCACGATGTCCTTGTCCATGACGTACCGAAAGGCAGCAAGCGATCTCGGTGGAACCTCCAAGTAATACTGTCGAAGTCTCGACTCCCAAGTAAGACTCTTTAAACACAAAGTATCGTTAAAGACAGGCTTTATTTGCTTGCAAGGGAAGAGTTGTGTAGTCAAGGGCTACATCAGACCTCTTCAAAGTAATACAGAAGTTGTAACATATTTATACAGTACAGAAACAAAACAGGCTTTCTATGCCACATGACATAGTATTGAATCATACCTGATTACAAAGGCACAGACCTTGCGAATTATTGAAACAATGTATTCCGGGCTGCGTTAGAATAACGAACAGAAATACCTTGGGATAAGATTAACTAATCCTTTATTATGGGATCCCTCTGTTCCTTCTGTTCTCTCACTGTACCAACTGGGCCTGTGGGCCGATGTTTACCTTATCATGTCCTTGGCTATTTGTTTGGTGAATGAGGCTCTTTGTAAGCTTTTTACAGATAAGGAGTACGTATGTAGCATTCCTAAATTGTCTAATTCCCTAGAGACTGGTTAGTGAATCATGCTGTCGGCCATTTAAGTTTTTATTCTATGCCCAGGAAGCCATTTTGTGTCTAAGTGAGAAACTGTACTTCCACATATGTCAGCTACTATCATTGGTTCCTTTGCTTGTTTGTTTTGGTGTTTCTGACATGTCTCACATATGCCTATCATGTTCTCAATGTCCATATTTATGCCAGGCCAATAAACAGTGTCTCTTGCTCTCCTTTTGCATTTTTCAATTCCGAGGTGTCCCTCATGAATCCTTTTGAGCATGTCTTGACATAGAGCCTGTGGAATGACTATTCTGTTCTGTTTTAGTAATAGTCCACTTGCGACACTCAATTCTGACCTTATGTGAAAATATTTTGGACAGGAACCTTTTGGCCAACCATGATGAATGTTCTCTATTACTCTTTGTAATACTGTATCTTTTACTGTTTCTTCTGCTATTTGCTTTGATTTTGTGTCTGACACGGGCAGCGCAGCAGTGACCATACTCACATGAACATCCACGTCGTCTTCAGTAGAGCTCACATGACTCATTGTGGGTGCTCAGGATAGTGCATCTGCTAATACTATGTATTTGCCTGGTGTGTAGATCAGTTCAAAGTCATATCTTTGCAGCTTCATCATGAGTCGTTGAATCCTTGGAGACATCTCATTCAGGTTTTTTTTAATGATGGCAACCAGAGGGCTGTGGTCTGTCTCAACTGTGAAGGTGGGAAGTCCATATATGTAGCCATGAAACTTTTCTAGTCCAACTACCAAGCCTAGACATTCCTTTTCAATCTGGGCGTATCGACACTCAGTGTCAGTCATAGACCTGGAGGCATAGGCAACAGGCTTCCAATCTTCACCCTCTGCTTGTAGCAAGACCGCACCTAGGCCATCTTTTGATGCATCCGTTGACACTTTGATTCTTTTTGTTGGGTCAAAGAAGGTGAGTACAGGTGTGGTTGTCAGCACTGTTTTGAGGTTTATCCACTCTTGTTCATGTCTTTCTGTCCATGCGAACTGATTTGTTTTATGTAGCAGGTCTCGCAGACAGGCTGTCTTGGCTGACAAGTTAGGAATGAACTTTCCAATGAAGTTTATCATCCCCATGATGCGTAGCACTCCTTTTTTGTCAGTGGGTCGGGGCATTTTGAGTATGGCGTTTACTTTTTCCATATCTGGCTCTATTCCTTTACCAGATGGATTACCTCCTCGGAAAGTGACTTCCTCGACGCCAAACTGACACTTGGCTTTGTTGAGCTTCAGTCCATTCCGGCGTATGCTCTGTAGCACTTTAGTCAGTCTCTCATTGTGTTCTTTCAGTGTGGAGCCCCAGATGATGATGTCATCAACATAGACCCGAACTCCTTCCAGACCTTCAATTGTGTGTTCCATCACTCTATGAAAGATTTCAGATGCAGATATTATCCCGAAAGGCATTCTGAGGAAACAATACCTGCCAAATGGTGTGTTGAAGGTACAGTATTTGGTGCTCTCTTCATCCAGTTTTGGTTGCCAAAATCCTTGTGAGGCATCGAGCTTTGTAAAGTATCTGGCACCTGACATTTCACTGGTGATTTCTTCTCGCTTGGGAATCTGGTAGTGTTCACATTTTATGTTTGCATTTAAGTCCTTTGGATCCATGCATATTCTTAGATCATTGTTCTTTTTCTTTAAACATACCATGGAGTTAACCCTGTTGTATCCGTGTGTTAATGAGACACGGAATGCAGGAGTTGGTTTAACAGGTGTTTACTGAACAAGGTCTGGAGGTGAACTAAAAGATACAAGACACTATACAGGCTTATATAGCCCGAGTGGCCACTACCGGCATTACAGTACACAGGGGCTCTTAAAGGCACATACACCACAACCCAGTCTGTTGGCTCTTCGACTTTCCTGATGACTCCTAGTGTGGTCATTCTGTCCAGTTCATTCTTGAATCGGTCACGCAGGGGTGCTGGAACTCTTCGTGGAGCATGTACCACTGGCTGAGCATCCTGCTTTAGCTGGATCTTGTAAGTGAATGGTAGAACTCCAAATCCTTTGAACACATCCTGGAAATTATTCACTACAGAATCCACCGAGTCATCTGGTCTGCTTATGGCACAGTTTATACAGTAGACTCTTTTGACCAGTTCTAAGTCCTCACAAGCTTTGTCACCCAGTAGTGAATCAAGCCTTTCAGCCACAACAGAAAACATGAGATGCACTTTGTCTTTGACTGTCACTTTAAGTCTGCATACACCTAAGCTATCTATTTTCTGTCCATTATAGTCCTTCAGTAGTACTGACTTTTTCTGTATTTTGGGCTTTTCTTTCATATTGTTAATGTCACTCATACTGATTAAGTTTGCTTTTGCCCCAGTGTCTAGTTTCAAGGTAACTAATGCTCCATTTACCTGCAGTGGGATCATCCATTTGTCCTCTTTTACTGCATTAACTTTATGTTCAGCATTGTCCATTTCTGCGGGCTGCACATTTTCTGTATCCTTTTTGATATTGTCACATGACACCATTCCTACAAAAAATGTCTCACTTAAATCAGTGTCCTCAATTACATTAACTCGTTGCCCTTTCTTAGTTTGTACTTTTGAAAAGCATTGTTTGGCAAAGTGATTCTTTCCATTACACTTTGTGTACATTTTTCCAAATGCTGGTCATTGTCTTAACTGATGTTTGTAACCACAGCGTTTACAATTAAAAATTTCATCCTCCGATTGCTTTTCATTTCTGTTCTGCCCATGTTTCTTCCCCTTATAGGAAACAGCACTGACAGCAGCATTATCACTCATTACAATCGCATCATTATTGATATCACTGAAAGTCTTCGCGTGCTTTCGAGCTAGCTCGCTGGCTTGGCATATTTTCACCGCATTTTCCAAATTTAGTTTGGTTTCTCTCAACAGACGTTCCCTGACTTTTTTTATCATGAATACCAAACACAATCTGGTCACGAATCATGGATGCTTTGAGCTCAGAGAAATTACATGTCTGTGCTTTCAGTTTCAGATCAGTTATAAAGCTATCAAAAGTCTCATTTTGCTGCTGTGTCCGAGAACAGAAGATGTATCTTTCATAGGTCTCATTCTTTTTGGGAGAGCAATGTGCATCAAATTTTTTTAGCACATCTTCTAATTTTTCTCTGTTCTCCTCTGGATTAAATACAAATGTATTAAATACCTCTATCGCCTGTGGGCCTGCAACCGTAAGCAGCAACGCTATCTTCCTTGCATCTGGCTTTGTACCGAATCCGATGGCTGCAATGTAGAGTTCGAATTGTTGTTTAAGAGTCTGCCAATTGTAGTCGATGTTTCCTGTGAGTTTCAAACGCTCTGGTGGCTTCAAATTCTCCATGTCGCTTTTCAAAATTTTTAGCAGATCTTCACCATCCTGGTACCATCTTATGTTCATTAATAAATAGACATTCTTATTATGAACACAGCTAGCTTTTGCTAGTTACTTTACTGAGCACATGTGGACTAGGTACAGTATCTGTACAGGCTTCCATCTTGACTGCTGCCTTGTGGGTAGCCTAGTGCCTCATGGGTAATGTAGTCTTAATATACATACAGCTAGGTAGTGTAGTCTTATACATACAGCTATATACAGCTCTGCGGCTCCACCTAGTGTCCACTATAGAATGACATGTTATTGATCATTACAGATGCTTCCAATCTCGCAGTAAGGAGAAGGTAGTTGGGCAATTGAATATGATAGAAATAGATAAATATGAGTTAATAAATGAAAGCCAGCACAAATTTGTTAAAGGCAAATCGTGTTTGACTAATTTGATTGAGTTCTTTGATGAAGTAACCAAGAGGGTTTATGAGGCTGGTTGGTTGATGTTGTGTATATCGACTTTCAAAAGGCATTCGACAAAGTATCATACACTAGACATGTTAGCAGAATTGACGCCCATAGGATCAAAGGGACAGTGACCGCCTGGACATGAAATTGGCTCAAGGACAGAAAACAAAGTGTAGTGGGGAACAACAGAAAACGCTGGAAAAGCTCAGCAGGCCAGGCAGCATCCGTGGAGAGAGAAACAGAGTTAACGTTTCAGGTTGAAGACCTTTCGTCAGACAAAAGTCTGATGAAAGAGTTCTGACGAAAGGTCTTCGACCTGCAACGTTAACTCTGTTTCTCTCTCCACAGATGCTGCCTGGCTTGCTGAGTTGTTCCAGCGTTTTCTGTTGTTAATTCAGATTTCCAGCATCCGCAGTATTTTGCTATTGTGTAGTGGGGAACAGTTGTTTTTCAGACTGGAGGGCGGTGTGCAGTGGTGTCCCCCAGTGATCAGTATTAGTGCTACTGCTCTTTTTGATATATATGAATGATCTGGACTTGGGTATAAGGGGTATAATTTCAAAGCTTGCAGATGACATGAAACTCTGAAATGTAGTATATGGCAAGGAGGATAGTAACAGGCTTCAGAAGGGCATAGACAGGCTGGCAAAATGGGCAGACACATGGCAGATGAAATTTAACGCAGAGAAGTGTGAAGTGATTTATTTTAGTTGGAAGAATGAGGAGAGACAATATAAACTATATGGTACAATTTTAAAGGGGGTGCAGGAACAGAGAGTCCTGGGGGTGTATGTACACAAGTTTTTGAAGGTGGCAGGACAAGTTGAGAAGGCTGTTAAAAAGGCATGTGGAATCCTTGGCTTTATTAATAGAGAAATGGAATACAAAAGCAAGGAAGTTATGCTAAACCTTTATAAAACTTTGGTTAGGCCTCAATTGGCACAAACAGCGCAAGGAGCGCACGTCAACCCAAGCACCCCACCCGCCCGCCCTTTCAACCACCGTCTGCCCCACCTGTGACAGAGACTGTAGGTCCTGCATTGGACTCATCAGTCACCTGAGAACTCATTTTTTGTGTGGAAGCAAGTCATCCTTGGTTCCTATGGACTGCCTAAGAACAAGGAGGAGTATTCTGTACTCAGTAAATTCTGGGCACTACATTTTAGGAATGATGTCAGGGCCTTAGAAAGGGTGCAGAAGAGATTTACGAGAATGGTACCAGGGGATGAGGGAGATTAGTTGTGTGGAGAGACTTGAGAAGCTGGGATTGTTCTCCTTGCAGCAGAGAACGTTAAGGAGAGAATTGATAGAGGTGTTCAAAATCGTGAATGGTTTTGATAGTGTAAACAAGGAGAAACTGTTTCCAGTGGTAAAAGGATCGGTAGCCAGAGGGCACAGAATTAAGAACATGAGGAAATATTTTTTGTGTAGTGAGTTGTTGTGATCTGGAATGCGCTGCCTGAAAGGGATTCAATAGTAACTTCCAAAAGGGAATTGGATAAATACGTGAAAGGGGAAAATTTGCATGGTTATGAGGAAAGAGCAGGGACTACTTGGCTAGCTCTTTCAAAGAGCAGGGACAAGCATGATGGGCTGAATAGCCTCCTTCTTTTCCTTTGATTGGTCTGTGGGGGGTTACGATGTCACAAATCAAATTCAAATGAACAAACGTGGCCCCTTTTTAAGGGGGCACAAACAGAAAAAAAAGTCCAAGGGATCAGTAGAAAGAAAAATAAAAACAGTATTCAATATGATCATGGCTGATCCTCTATCTCAATACCATATTCCCGCTCTCCCCCCCCCCACCCCTTGACACCTTTTGTGTCTAGAAATCTATCTATCTCCTTCTTAACTATATTCAGTGACATGGCCTCCACAGCCTTCTGTGGTAGAGAATTCCACAGGTTCACCACCCTCAGTGAAGAAATTTCTCCTCATCTCAGCCCTAAATGTCCTACCCCATATCCTAAGACTGTGACCCCTTGTTCTAGACTCCCCAGCCAGGGGTAACATCCTCCCTGCATCCAGTTTGTCTAGCCCTGTCAGAATTTTACACATTTCAGTGAGATCCCCTCTCATTCTTCTAAACTCTAGTGAATACAGGTGTAGTCGACCCAATCTCTCCTCATACGACTGTCCTGCCATCCCAGGAATCAGCCTGGTGAACCTTCGCTGCATAAATAAATAAAAAAAAGAAAAAAAGTTTATTAACTGATAATGTTATTGGCTGGGTCAATTATGCACTCCAGGCCCTCCGGTGCCCACCGGTCACGGAAGGTCTCAAGGGTACCGGCAGACGCCGCCTGCTCTCGCTCCAGGGATATCCGGGTGTAGACGTAGCTGCGGAAGGGAGGCAGGGCATCAGGACGAAGAGTGCCCTCAACCCTCCTCTGCTCTGATAACTTGGGAGCCGAAACACGAGGAGGCCCTCCGGCCTGGCTGTTCCCCCACCTCCTCCACAGCGGGTGGCCAAAGGTCAGGAGAGTGGGGACTGAAGTGCAGCCAGAAGTTGAGGAGCAGCCCCTTTAAGTCGTGGACGAGGGGCTGCAACCTCTCACACTCCATGTAGACGTGGACAACTTGCATTTATACTGCGTCTTTAACGTAGTAAAACATCCCCAGGCACTTCATGGAGCGGTATCAAGAGAAATGTGACACCGAGCCACATAAGGAGGTATTAGGGCAGGTAACCAAAAGCTTGGTCAAACAGGAAGGTTATCAGGAGAGTTAGGCTATAAGGAGCGTCTTCAAGGAGGGAAGAGAGGTAGAGAGGCTTAGGGAGGGAATTCCAGAGCTTAGGGCCCAGGCAACAGAAGGCACGGCCACCAATGGTGGAGCGATTCCAATCAGGGATGCTCAATGTAATGATCAGTAACCTGTCATTCTAGAATGGTACACTAGGTGGAGCTGTATGTATATAAGAGTGGGCTACCCACGAGGCACTAGGCTACCCACAAGGCAGTAGTCAAGATGGATGCCTGCACACGAAGCCACATGGCTGAATAAAGTGACTAGCTCAAGCTAGCTGTTCATAATGATAATGTCTATTTATTTATGAACATAACATGGTACCAGGATTGGTAAGATCTGCTGAATATTGTGAAACGCGACATGGAGAATTTGAAGCCACCGGAGGGTGTGAAACTCACGGGGAATGTCGACTGCAATTGGCGGACTTTCAAACAACAATTCGAACTCTACATTGCTGCCATCGGGTTCGGCACGAAGCCAGATGCAAGGAAAATAGCATTGCTGCTCACGGTTGCAGGCCCACAGGCGATAGAGGTATTTAATATGTTTGTACTGGATCAAGAGGAGGACAGAGAAAAGATGGAAGATGTGCTAAAGAAATTTCATACACATTGTTCTCCCAAAAAGAACGAAACCTATGAGAGGTACCTGTTCTGTTCATGGACACAGCAGCAAAATTAGACTTTTGATAGCTTTATGACCGATCTGAAACTGAAAGCACAGACATGTAATTTCTCTGAACTGAAATCATCCATGATTCGGGACCAGATTGTATTTGGTATTCATGATAAAAAAAGTCAGGGAACGTTTGTTGAGAGAAACTGAACTAACATCGGAGAATGCTGTGAAAATATGCCAAGCCAGTGAGCTAGCTCACAAGCACGCGAAGACTTTCAGTGAAATTAATAATAATGCAATTGTAGTAAGTAACTGTGCTGCTGTCGGTGCTGTGTCCTACAAGGGGAAGAAACATGGGCAGAACAGAAATGAAAAGCAATCGGAGGAAGGAATTTTTAATTGTAAACACTGTGGTTACAAACACCAGTCACGAAAATGCCCAGCGTTTGGGAAAATGTGCACAAAATGTAATGGAAAGAATCACTTTGCCAAACAATGCTTTTCAAAAGTAAAAACAAAGAAAGGGCAACAAGTCAATGTGATTGAGGACACTGATTTAAGTGAGACATTTTCAGTAGGAATGGTGTCATGTGACAATATAGAAAAGGGTACAGAAAATGTGCAGCCCTCAGGAATGGACAATGCTGAACATAAAGTTAATGCAGTAAAAGAGGACAAATGGATGATGCCACTGCAGGTAAATGGAGCATTAGTTACAATGAAACTAGACACTGGGGCAAAAGCAAACTTAAACTTAATCAGTATGAGTGACATTAAAAATATGAAAGAAAAGCCCAAAATACAGAAAAAGTCAGTACAGGAAACTTTGAGCTATCCGGAAGTTGAATGTCCGGCAACATTGATCTAACAGCAGAAATCAGCAGCCGTTTTGGTTAGGTTTTTTTTTTCTCCTAGCATTCTTTTCACAGGCAGGCTCTGGAAAGCATCTTTGTCGCTTAGCAACAGCTTCAGTGACGCTTCCAAGCTACTGGGCTGAGTGTTTACAAGCTGTTGCTGAGCAACAGTGTTTGTGGTCAGACACAGCAGGCTCTAGAAAGCGTCTCTGTATCTTAGCAACAGCTTCAGAGACGCTTCCAAGCCACGGGCTGAGTGTTTACAAGCTGTTGTTGAGCAACAGTGTTTGTGGTCAGATACTGCGATGAAAAGCTCCTATCTGATAACATTGACGCTGGTCTATCCAGAGCTTTTAAAAAAAACGGCAGTAGCTCGTTCCCATGGGTGCCAGATAGCACAAAGTTTCCTGTACTACTGAAGGACTATAATGGACAGAAAATAGATAGCTTAGGTGTATGCAGACTTAAAGTGACAGTCAAAGACAAAGTGCATCATCTCATGTTTTCTGTTGTGGCTAAAGGACTTGATTCACTACTAGGTGACAAAACTTGTGAGGACTTAGAACTGGTCAAGAGAGTCTACCGCATAAACTGTGCCATAAGCAGACCAGATGACTCAGTGGATTCTGTAGTGAGTAATTTCCAGGATGTGTTCAAAGGATTTGGAGTTCTACCATTCACTTACAAGATCCAGCTAAAGGAGGATGCTCAGCCAGTGGTACATGCTCCACGGAGAGTTCCAGCACCCCTGCGTGACTGGCTCAAGAAAGAACTGGACAGAATGACCAAACTAGGAGTCATCAGGAAAGTCAAAGAGCCAACAGACTGGGTTAACTCCATGGTATGTGTAAAGAAAAAGAACAATGATCTAAGAATATGCATGGATCCAAAGGACTTAAATGCAAACATAAAACGTGAACACTACCAGATTCCCAAGCGAGAAGAAATCACCAGTGAAATGTCAGGTGCCAGATACTTCACAAAGCTCGATGCCTCACAAGGATTTTGCCAACTAAAACTGGATGAAGAGAGCACCAAATACTGTACCTTCAACACACCATTTGGCAGGTATTGTTTCCTCAGAATGACTTTCGGGATAATATCTGCATCTGAAATCTTTCATAGAGCGATGGAACACATAATTGAAGGTCTGGAAAGAGTTTGGGTCTATGTTGATGACATCATCATCTGGGGCTCCACACTGAAAGAACACAATGAGAGACTGACTAAAGTGCTATAGAGCATACGCCGGAATGGACTGAAGCTCAACAAAGCCAAGTGTCAGTTTGGCGTCCAGGAAGTCACTTTCCTAGGAGATAATCTTTCTGGTAAAGGAATAGAGCCAGATATGGAAAAAGTGAACGCCATACTCCACATGCCCCGACCCACTGACAAAAAAGGAGTGCTATGCATCATGGGGATGATAAACTTCATTGGAAAGTTCATTCCTAACTTGTCAGCCAAGACAGCCTGTCTGCGAGACCTGCTACGTAAAACAAATGAGTTTGCATGGACAGAAAGACATGAACATGAGTGGATGAACCTCAAAACAGTGCTGACAACCACACCTGTACTCACCTTCTTTGACCCAACAAAAAGAATCAAAGTGTCAACGGATGCATAAAAAGATGGCCTAGGCGCGGTCTTGCTACAAGCAGAGGGTGAAGATTGGAAGCCTGTTGCCTATGCCTCCAGGTCTATGACTGATTCTGAGTGTCGATACGCCCAGATTGAAAAGGAATGTCTAGGCTTGGTAGTTGGACTAGAAAAGTTCCATGGCTACATATATGGACTTCCCACCTTCACAGTTGAGACAGACCACTGCCCACTGGTTGCCATCATAAAAAAGAACCTGAATGAGATGTCTCCAAGGATTCAACAACTCATGATGAAGCTGCAAAGATATGACTTTGAACTGATCTACACACCAGGCAAACACATAGTGTTAGCAGATGCACTATCCCGAGCACCCACAATGAGTCATGTGATCTCTACTGAAGAAGACGTGGATGTTCATGTGAGTATGGTCACTGCTGCGCTGCCCGTGTCAGACACAAAATCAAAGCAAATAGCAGAAGAAACAGTAAAAGATACAGTGTTACAAACAGTAATAGAGAACATTCATCATGGTTGGCCAAAAGGTTCCTGTCTAAAATACTTTCACATCAGGTCAGAGTTGAGTGTCGCAAGTGGACTATTACTAAAACAGAACAGAATAGTTATTCCACAGGCCCTATGTCAAGACATGCTCAAAAGGATTCATGAGGGACACCTCGGAATTGAAAAATGCAAAAGGAGAGCAAGAGACACTGTTTATTGGCCTGGCATAAATAAGGACATTGAGAACATGATAGGCATATGTGAGACATGTCAGAAACACCAAAACACAAGAAACTATCCAAGAGCAAATCGATGACAATGCCGCAACTGAATCTTGTGACTCACCACCAGAACAATCTAACACAAACACACTTACAGGCTCTCATGAAAACACATCAGACTTACCCGTGCTGAGAAGATCCACACGTGAAGTAAAAAAGCCTGATAGACTTAATCTTTGAATACAAAGAAAACTATATTGAAAATGTTTTGACTGCTGTGAAGATGTTTATGTCGTTATGATTGTATGATATTGATTGATACTGATTTTGTTTAACCTCAAAGAAAGGGGGATGTAATGATCAGTAACCTGTCATTCTAGAATGGTACACTAGGTGGAGCTGTATGTATATAAGAGTGGGCTACCCACGAGGCACTAGGCTACCCACAAGGCAGTAGTCAAGATGGATGCCTGCACACAAAGTCCACATGAAGTGACTAGCTCAAGCTAGCTGTTCATAATGATAATGTCTATTTATTTGTGAAATAACACTCAAGAGACCAGAATTTGAGGAGCGCAGAGATCTGGGGGGGGGGGGGGCGTTGTAGGGCTGAAGGAGATTACAGAGATAGGGAGGGAGGGGCGAGAGCCATGGTGGGATTTGAAAACAAGGATGAGAATTTTAAAATCGAGGCGTTGAGGGACCAGGAGCCAATGTAGGTCAGCGAGCACAGGGCGGGGTGAGTGAAGGGGACGTGGTGCGAGGTAGGACGCGAGTTTTGGATGCGAGCCCGCAGATATGTCGAAAAACCCATTGCACACGAGTGCCCCCTCGTGCAACACTCCGCCGCCAGAGCCCACGGCCACCTTCCTTAGGCTGTGCCATGCTATGATTTTATGATCAAATGGAAAAAGGCCCAAGTGACCCCTTTGGGTCACTCTTTCTGGTGGTCAGGGGCGACAGGGGGGAGGCCGGTGGTAGGGGGGGCGTAAAGCCGGGCCTTGCTGTCCACTCACTGTTGCCGGGGAGATGAGGGGGCGGGGTCTCAAGGCTGCTGTTCTGTCAGTCACTCGATGCCCCGTGCCACTCACCGTCCGGTTGTCAGGGAGCGAGAGAGGAGGTGCGGGTCGGTGGGTGGGGCGTAAAGCGGGGCCTTGCTGTCACTCATTGTTGCCCGGGAGACGAGGATCGAGGGAAGGGGCGGGGTCTCAAGGCTGCTGCTGCCAGTCATTCGTTCGCGGCGGCCGCGCTGATGGCGGTGGGCGGCCCCGAAATGTCACACTCACCGTGCGGTTGTCGGGGATGACGGCTGCGTGGAGAGGGCGGGGCCCGGGATCTGTCACTCACGAGCGGCTGTCAGGGGTGACGCCTGCGTGCGGTGGGCGGGGGCCGCAGGGCTGTCACTCACGTCGCGGTTGGCAGGGGCGACGATTGCGCGCGCGCGTGCGGAGGGCATAAAAGGGGGGGGGGGGGGGAATCGGCTCCTCATTTGACGCAGGCGCAGGGCTTTGGCAGACAAAGAGAGGCGGCGTAAGTTTTTGCGTGCGCGTGCGGTTGGAGGGCGTGCTGGCCCGCGTCCGTGCGTGCGCGCTCTGGTAGTGGCGCGCGGCGACGGGTTTTTTGTGTGTGTCTGTGTGTTTGGCGGAGACGCTGGAGAACATGGCGGCGGCGGCCAACCGCAGCGGGGCAGCGGCCGCGGCGGCGCACTGTCACCGGGCAGGCCCCGGGCCAGGATCCAGGGGGCAGCAGAAGAAGAAGAAGGAGGAGGACGACGAGGAAGAGGAGGAGAGGCGGAGGAGGAGGAGACAGAACCAGCAGCAGGCCCCGGCTCTCGGCCTGGCCGCGCCCTGCATGGTCAAGCAGGAGGAAGAAGAAGAAGAAGAGGAGGAGGAGGAGGAGGTGGTGGAGGTGGAAGTGGAAGTCCAGCAGGAGGAGGAGGAGGAACAGGAGCGGGAACGGGAGCGGGCCCAAGCCAGGGCCAGGGCCAGGAGCGGGGCCTCGGGTAGGGAGCGTCAGCAGGTGAGTGCCCGAGAGAAAGGGGAGGGAGGCTGGACAGTGGTAATAGTGTCAGTAATATTGTGTGTGGGTCAGAGAGGGGTATTAATACTGTCTGTGTGTGTGTTAGGGGGGTGTAATACTGTCGGTGTGTAGGTGTGTGTATTAATAATGTCTATTAATATTGTCAGTTTGTTAGAGGTGTGTGTATTAATACTGTGTATTGATACTGGCTGTAGGTGTGTGTATTAATACTGTCTATTAATAGTCAGTGTGTGGGTGTGTGTTAATACTATTAATACTGTCAGTGTGTAGATGTGTTAGGGGGTGTATTAATACTGTCTATTAATACTGTCTTGGGTATTAATACTGTGTGTGTGTGTGTGTGTGTGTTGGGGGGTGTATTAATACTGTTAGTTACGCTAAATTTTAGTGAGGAGCAGTATTAATGCTCTATTAGCCCTCAGTATCTGCGGGGCAGTATTAATACTGCTATTAAGACTCACTATAAGGGATAGTGGAGCATTAATACTGTCAGTAACCTTCTGTTTCTGTGAAGAGCAGTATTAATACTTTCTGTTGCACTATATGTGAGGAAGTGTTTTAATACTGTCGGTAACATTTAGTATCTGTGAGGAGGTGTAGTAGCATTGTTAGTAACCAACAGTATATGTGTGAGGGTCAGGGGCATATTAATACCAGTTATCCTCCATATCTGTGAGGGACTGGGAGCATTAACACTGTCTAGCCCTCCGTATCCTGGTGTGAGGAGCAGGGTCAGTAATACAGTGCGGGGAGTAATAATGCTGTCAGTAACCTTGGTATCTGTGAGGCGCAGTATTAATACCGTTAGTTACCCTCAGTATCTGAAGGCAGTATTAATATGGTCAGTAACCTTCAGTATCTGTGAGGGACAGTGGAATATTAATGCCTGTTATCCTCCATATCTCTGTGCTGGGAGGAGGTATTATTTATACTGTCAGTTCCCCATAGCATGTGAGGGGCAGTAGTAATATTGTCAGTAACTCTCAGTATCAATATGGGTAATAACCCTCTATCTTTTTTATTTGTTTATGGGATCTGGGCATCGCTGGCAATGCAAGCATTTATTGCCCATCCCTAGTTGCTCTTGAGAAGGTGGTGGTGAACTGCCTTCTTGAACCACTGCAGTCCATGTGGTGAAGGTACTCCCACAGTGCTGTTAGGTAGGGAGTTCCAGGATTTTGACCCAGCAACGATGAAGGATCAGAGATATACTTCTAAGTCAGGATGGTGTGTGACTAGAGTTAACTTGGAGGTGGTGGTGTTCCCATGCGCCTGCTACCCTTGTCCTTTTAGGTGGTAGAGGTTGCGGGTTTGGGAGATGCTGCCGAAGAAGCCTTGGCGAGTTGCTGCAGTGCATCTTGTAGATGGTACGCACTGCAGCCACGGTACGAAGGTGCTAGAGGCAGTGAATGTTTAAGGTGGTGAATGGGTGCCAATCAAGCGGGCTACTTTGTCCAGGATGGTGTCGAGCTTATTGAGTGTTTGTTGGGGCAAGCGGAGAGTATTCCATCACACTCCTGACTTGTGCCTTGTAGACGGTGGAAAGGCTTTGGGGAGTCAGGAGGTGAGACACTTGCCGCAGAATACCTAGCCTCTGACCTGCTCTTATTGCCATAGTATTTATGTGGCTGGTGCAGTTAAGTTTCTGGTCAATGGTGACCCCCAGGATGTTGATGTTGGGGGATTCGGTGATGGTAATGCCGTTGAATGTCATGGGGTGGTGATTAGACTCTCGCTTGTTGGAGATAGTCATTGCCTGGCACTTGTGTGGCGCGAATGTTACCTGCCACTTATCAGCCCAAGTATGAATGTCGTCCAGGTCTTGCTACATGTGGGCATGGACTGCTTCATTGATGAAGCAGCTAAAGATTGTTGGGCCTAGGACACTGCCCTGAGGAACTCCTGCAGTGATGCCCTGGGGCTGTGATGATTGACCTCCAACCACCACAACCGTCTTCCTTTGTGCTAGGTATGACTCCAGCCAGTGGAGAGTTTCCCCCCCCCGATTCCCATTGACTTTAGTTTTACTCGGGCTCCTTGATGCCACACTCGGTCAAATGCTGCCTTGATGTCAAGGGCAGTCACTCTGGCCTCATCTCTGGAATTCAGCTCCTTTGTCCATGTTTGAGCAGGAAAGATTGAACCAGCCTGGTGCTCTTTGTCGAGAAAAGAGAAGGCTGAGTACTGACCTGATGGAGGTCTTTAAGATTATGAAAGGGTTCGATAGGCTAGATGTTTCCACTTGTGGGGGAGACCAAAACTTGGGACCATAAATACAAGATAGCCACTAATAAATCCAATAGGGAATTCAGGAGAAACTTCTTTACCCACAGAGTGGTGAGGATGTGGAACTCGCTACCACAGGGAGTCGTTGTGGCAAATAATGTAGAGGCATTTAAAGGTAAGCTAGATTAGTGCTCGAGGGAGAAAGGAATAGAAGGATATGTTGCTGGGTGAGATGAAGAAGGGTGGGAGGAGGCTCCTGTGGAGAACTCACACCGGCACAGACCAGTTGGGCCGAATGGCCTGTTTCTGTGCTGTAAGTTCTATGTCATTCCATGAATCGGTCTACTTTTATCTACCCCGTCACCTGCATTATAACGATAAAAGATCCACTTTTTCAAGTCTTTGTTCACATTTGCATTTCCTCGCTACGTTTCATCCTGGTGTAATGTGCATTGTACCCTCTCTGAAGCCACAATATAGTGCGGAGCCCAAGACTGCCAACAGTGCTCTAACTGAGGCCTTATTAAGGTTTTCTGTAGGCCCATTATTACTTCTTGGCTTTTATATTCTATACCCCTAGAGATAAAATCTGAAGTTCTGTTGGTGTTTTTTTTTGCAGCCTGATGAAACTGAGGTGCTGCTTGTAATGTTTTGTGAAGCTGTATTTCCCCCCCCCCCCCCCCCCCCCAGCTATTGTACAGCAGCGAGCCAACTCTCAGTAATCGAGCAGTTGAGTATTAATACACTCAGTAGTTGAGCGGGTATATCGTTAATACTGTTGGGGGGGTGAGGCGGGATCAGTACTGTTGGGTTGGAAGAATTAATATGTCTGCCTGGGTATCTGTATGTGAGGCAGTGTCAGTACTCGAGGGTAAAGGAAGTATTAATCATGTTCATAATCCCACTTATCAATGTGAGAGGAGGAACTTTTGCTATACAAAGCCCTGGTGAGACCACATTTGGCGCACCGTGTACAGTTCTGGGCACTGCATCTTACGGTATATTGGCCTTCTGAAGGAGTGCCGAATGATACCAGGACTCCAAGGGTTAGATTATGCGGCGATTACACAAACTCGGCTTGTATTTCCTGGAATATAGATGGCTAAGTGGTGACTTGATTGAGGTTTTTAGGATTTTGATAGGGTAGATAGAGGGAAACTTTTTTTTCTGTTGGTGGGGGATTCGAGGACAACCTTAAAATCAGAGCCAGGCTATTCAGGGGAGAAGTTCCGAAACTCTCTTTCATACATAGAAAGACTTGCATTTATATAGCACCTTTCACGACCACCAGACGTCTCAAGGCACTTTACAGCCAATTAAGTACTTTGAGTGTAGCCACTGTTATAATGTGGGACACGAGGCAGCCAATCTGCACACAGCAAGCTCCCACAAACAGCAATGTGATAATGACCAGACAATCTGTTTTTTTAATGTTGATTTGAGGGATAAATATTGGCCAGGACACCGGTGATAACTCCCCATCTCCTCTTCGAAATAGTGCCATGGGATCTTTTATGTCCTCCCGAGAGAGCAGACGGGGCCTCGTTTTAAGGTCTCATCCGAAAGACTGCACCTCCGACAGTGCAGCACTCACTCAGCACTGCACTGGAGTGTCAGCCTAGATTTGTGCTCAAGTCTCTGGAGTGAGACTTAAACCCACAACCTTTTGGCTCCGAGGCGAGGGTGCTACCAACTGAGCCACAGCTGACACTGGTGGTGGTAGAAGTGTGGAACTCTCTCCCACAAAAAGCTTTAGATGCCAGCTCAATTAATCATTTAAAATCTGAGATCGCTGGATTTTTACTAGATCTAGAGCCAAGGCAGGTGGATAGATTTAAGATACTGATCTGCCATGATCTCACTAAATGGCGGCACAGGCTCGAGGGGCTGACTGGCGTACTCCTGTTCCTATGACACAGGGTCACTAATAGAGTAGGGTGTAAGAATAGACAAGCGAAGTAAGATTCGAGCAAGAGCCCATGAAGATATGGTATACATATAATTTTAATTACGCTTCCTGGCAATGAAACAGTTGAAATTAAAATGCAGAAATAACCTGCATTTTACATACATTTGCAGAGAATATAAAGGCCTAACTAGTCTGCCGGTGTTTATACTTCAAGTACAGGTGCACACTTTGAACTGATTAGCTTAGTTGCCGCATGGCTTAAAGTATAAGGCGTCTGACTTTGGTGCTAATCGTACTGCTATCAGTCGGCTGGAGATTCGAGTCTTGTTACGGTCGCCAGATTTGTAATCAATGCGACCCTGACACCACCTGGGTGGTGACAAGATTCTTTCTTGAGATGATCCAACCAAGCACAAATGAAGAAAATCGCTACTGTACTATCAGTAGAGCAGCACTGTATGTATATGAGACATTTACTGAGAAATAATGGCAATGTGAGATAGGGTTAGTAATCAGGAATGGGAGCTGTGGTAGCAATGTAGAACTGGTCTAAATCAGCCTGGTGTAACATGGAAATCTTTGGGTTAATGTGCTAACTATTACTATTGGTGTAAAACAACGCTACCGTACAGCTGTAATATTACTACCAGATATTGGCGCTGTTACTACACTGGTGATATTGTTTGGGAATTCTAATTGCCATTATTAAAAACTGTGACTCCGTATTAATGTGAGTTGATAGCACCCGCGCCTCTGAGTCAGGTGGTTATGGGTTCAAATCCCATTCCAGAGACTTGAGCCCAGATCTAGGCTGAGACTCCAGTGCAGTACTGAGGGAGTGCTGCACTGTCAGAGGTGCCGTCTTTCGGATGAGAGGTTAAACTGAGTCCCCCGTCTGCTCTCTCGGGTGATCCCACGGCACTATTTCGAAGAAGAGCAGGGGAGTTATCCCTGGTGTCCTGGCCAATATTTATCCCTCAATCAACATCACCAAAACAGATTATCTGGTTATTATCACATTGCTGTTTGTGGGAGCTTGCTGTGTGCAACTTGGCCGCCGCGTTTCCTACATTACAACAGTGACTACACTTCAAAAAGTACTCCATATTGTAAAGCGCTTTGGTACATTCGGTGGCCATGAAAGGCACTATATAAATGCAAGTCTTTTTCTTTAATCTTACTGCAGTAATGCTCACAATTACTGGTGGGATTGTTGCTGTTGGCCTCACTAATTGGTGGGGGAGGTTTCTGCATTTAGGGGATTTATTTTATTTGTTTATGGGATCAGGGCATTGATGGCAATGCCAGCATTTATTGCCCATCCCTAGTTGCCCTTGAGAAGGTGGTGGTGAGCCGCCGCCTTGAACAGCTGCAGTCCGTGTGGTGAAGGTGCTCCCACAGTGCTGTTAGGGAGGGAGTTCCAGGATTTTGACCCAGTGACGATGAAGGATCGGCGATATACTTCTAATTCAGAATGGTGTGTGATTGGAGGCGAACTTGGAGGTGGTCGTGTTCCCATGCGCCTGCTGCCCTTGTCCTTCCAGGTGGAAGAGGTCGCGGGTTTGGGAAGTGCTGCCGAAGAAGCCTTGGCGAGTTGCTGCAGTGCATCTTGTAGATGGTCCACGGTACGCCGGTGGTGGAGGGAGTGAATGTGTAAGGTGGTGGATGGGGTGCCAATCAAGCGGGCTGCTTTGTCCTGGATGATGTCGAGCTTCTTGTCTTGTTGGAGCTACACTCATCCAGGCAAGTGGAGAGTATTCCATCACACTCCTTACTTGTGCCTTGTAGATGGTGGAAAGGCTTTGGGAAGTCAGGAGGTGAGACACTCACTGCAGAATACCTAGCATCTGACCTGCTCTTGTTGCCACAGTATTTATGTGGCTGATCCAGTTAAGTTTCTGGTTAATGGTGACCCCCAGGATGTTGATAGTGGGGGATTCGGCGATGGTAATGCCGTTGAATGTCAAGGGGAGGTGGTTAGAGACTCGCTTGTTGGAGATAGTCATTGCCTGGCACTTCTGTGGCACGACTGTTACCTGCCACTTATTCAGCCCAAGCCTGAACGCCGTCCCGGTCTTGTTGCATGCGGGCATGGACTGCTTCATTATCTGTGGAGTTGCGAATGGCGCTGAACACTGCAGTCATCAACGAACATCCCTATTTCTGACCTTCTGTTGGAGGGAAGGTCATTGATGAAGCAGCTGAAGATGGTTGGGCCTAGGACACTGCCCTGAGGAACTCCTGCAGCGATGTCCTGGGGCTGTGATGATTGACCTTCAACCACCACAACCATCGTCCTCTGTGCTAGGTATGACTGCAGCCAGTGGAGAGTTTTCCCCCTGATTCCCATTGACTTCAGTTTTACTAGGGCTTCTTGATGCCAAGGGCAGTCATTCTCACCTCACCTCTGGCATTCAGCTCTTTTGTCCATGTTTGGACCAAGGCTGAGGTCGGGAGCCGAGTGGTCTTGGCGGAACCCAAACTGGGCATCGGTAAGCCGGTTATTGGTGAGTAAGTGCCACTTGATAGCACTGTCGATGACACCTTCCATCACTTTGCTGATGATTTAGAGTAGACTGATAGGGCAGTATTTGGCCGGGTTGGATTTGTCCTGCTTTTTGTGGACAGGACATACCTGGGCAGTTCTCCACATTGTCGGATAAATGCCAGTGTTGTAACTGTACTGGAACAGCTTGGCTAGAGGCTGCTAGTTCTGGAGCACAAGTCTTCAGCACGATAGCTGGGATGTTGTCGGGGCCCATAGCCTTTGCTGTATCCAGTGCGCTCAGCCGTTTCTTGATATCACGTGGAGTGAATCGAATTGGCTGAAGACTGGTTTCTGTGATGGTGGGGACCTCGGGAGTAGGCTGGTATGGATCATCCACTCTGCACTTCTGGCTGAAGTTGGTTTCAAACGCTTCAGCCTTGTCTTTTGCACTCACGTGCTGGGCTCCGCCATCATTGAGGATGGGGATATTCATGGAGCCTCCTCCTCCCGTTAGTAGTTTAATGGTCCACCGCCATTCACGACTGGATGTGGCAGGACCGCAGAGCTTTGATCTGATCTGTTGATTGTGGGATTGCTTAGCCCTCTCCAAAGCTTGCTGCTTCTGCTTTTTAGCATGCACGAAGTCCTGTGTTGCAGCTTCCCCAGGTTGGCACCTCATTTTTAGGTACTCCTGGTGCTGCTCCTGGCATGCTTTTCTACACTCGTTTAAACCAGGGTTGGTCCCCTGGCTTGGTGGTAATGGTAGGGTGTGGGATATGCTGGGCCAAGAGGTTACAGATTGTTGTGGAATACAATTCTGTTGCTGCTGATGGCCCACAGTGCCTCATGGATGCCCAGTTTTGGGCTACTAGATCTGTTCTAAATCTACCCCATTTAGCACGGTGGTAGAGCCACACAACACGATGGAGGGTGTTCTTAGTGTGAAGACAGGACTTCGTCTCCACAATGACTGTGTGGTGGTCACTGCTGCCAATGCTGTCCTGGACAGATGCATCTGCGACAGGTAGATTGGTGAGGACGAGGTCGAAGTTTTTCCCTCTTGTTGGTTCACTCACCACCTGTCGGTTAGGGTTCATGTTCGTAGTTATGAAGCAGACTGTTCAGTCTTGGCCCTGAATTTCAATGGCGGTTGTTGTTGTGAATGCTCCGTAATATCGCCCATCTTTGCCCCTGCCTTTGCTCATCCATGCCTGTCTCGACTCGAGTATTCCAATGTTCTCCTGTCCGGCCTCCCGTCTTGCACCCTCCGTAAACTTGAGCCCATCCAAAGCTCTGCTGCCAGTATCCTAACTCGCACCAAGTCCTTTTAACCCATCACACCCTGTGTCCGCTGACCTAAATTGGCTCCCGGTCCAGCAACACCTTGATCTTTAAAATTCTTATCCTTGTGTTCAAATCTCTCCATGGCCTCGCCCTCCTCCAGCCCTACAACCCTCCAAGATCTCTGCGCTCCTCCAATTCTGGCCTCTTGAGAATCCCTGACATTAATTGCTCCACCATTAGCGGCCATGCCTTCAGTTCCCTCGGTCCTAAACCCTGAAATTCCCTCCCTGAACCTCTTCGCCTCTCTCCTCCTTTCAGACGCTCCTTAAAACCTACCTCGGTGACTGAGAATATCTCCTTATGTGACTCTGTGTCCAATTTCTGTCTGATGACACTCCTGTGAAGCGCCTTGGGACATTTTACTATGTTGAAGGTGCTGTATAAATGCAAGTTGCAGTAGTTTAAAATGCACCCCTTTAATGTTGAATAATTTAGATTCACCAAAACCCCGCCATTCCCCAGCACCAAGACCCCCTTCATCAATGCTCCCAACTCTTGCTTCTCCTCAGCCCCCTCCTCTTCCTAATCTACATGCTTCCCCGTAGTGACATCATTGTATAGATTGTACAGCACAGAAACAGGCCATTCGGCCCCACTGGTTCGTGTTGGTGTTTATGCTGCAGGGGCCTCCTCCCACCCCACTTCATCTCAGCCTATCGGCGAATCCTTCTGTTCCTTGCTTCCTCGTGTGTTTTCCCTAAAATGCATCTATGCTGTTCACTTCAACTGCTCCTTGTGGTAGCGCGTTTCACATTCTCACCACTCTCTGTGTAAAGAAGAGTCTCCTGAATTCCCGATTGGATTTAGTAGTGACGATCTTGTATTTATAGCCCCTAGTTCTGGCTTCCCTCCACAAACAGGAGACCAAAACGAGGGGGTCTGTTTTCATACACGCACAGTGCCGGCTAGCTCCAGCTCGCCACCCACTCCCCTGTCCCTGTGCTCTTGAGACTGCTTGTCTAATGTCTGAGCCCGTATTTTCCGACCCCTATGGGCGTGTACGGGCTGCGTGCGCACCTGTACGGGCTGCGTGCGCACCCGTACGGACCTAGCAAGTGCCGGTTTCAGGTATGCGAAGCGCATGCGCTGAAAACCAGCACTTCCGATCTGTCAAGAACGCCTGCCCTGGAGAAGGGCTTCTGCGGGGGGAGAGCTCCGCTTTCTGCAGTACCTCCGCCCGCTGAAATCACTTAAAAACCTTATGCCTGGTAAAAGCAGGTGTAAGGCCTGCTTTTACCAGCAGAAGAGTTTAAAAAATGTTAAAAAAAAAATTAAAAAAAATTCACTCCTAATGTAAAATTCTTTTTAAAAAAAAAAAGGCGAATTTATTTTTAACCTCCTAAAAAGCTTTGATTTTTTCAAAAAATTACATTTTTATTTAAAATATTTAATTTAATGTAATTTTAACTAATTTAAAAAAAGTGATTTTTAATAAAATCTATTTCATGTTTCAGTGACTTTTTTCGGTGATCCCCATTGATACTTTTGACCGGTCGACCTGTCAAACGTATGAAGGAGATTCCCTTCTCCCATTGGCTCGCCTGGCCCACGTGATCCCAGGGACGCTTGTGAACTGCCTGGGATACCTGGGCCTTTGCACGCGCACCAGGAGAGGCCCAGGAGCGGAAGAGTCCGGACCTTGGGAGCCCTCGGGTAAGGGCGTAGATTTTTTTTTTTCCCGATAGGCAACCGCACGCAGGATGCCTCCGTTCGGAAATTACGGGCCCTTGTCTTGAATGAGATGCAACTTCCTCCAGTGAAACAATGGGAAGGTTGAAGCCACCGTTTCAGCCACGAGCGACTCATTCAGGTCACCGATTCCATCCCCATTTCCCCAGCTGCTGAGTGAGGCTCAACCTTGGCGCCTTGATACAATTCCCGAGCTGAATTCCGACTCTCTGTTAGAAAGATAGCTGATTTCCGCCTCTGTAACGTCACCAGTCTCCATTGCTCTGGCACTGATGCCCTTGTCCCCTCCAGACTTGACTACTTCAGCACTCGCCTGGCAGCCTTGTGTGTCAGCCGTGGCTCAGTGGGTAGCACCCTCTTCTCTCAGTCAGAAGGTCGTGGGTTCAAGCACCCACTCCAAAATCCAGACCAACATTCTTTGTGCACTATCGAAGGGGCAGTACGGAGGGAGAGCACTGCACTGTCGGAGTGTCAGTACTGAGGGAGCGTTGCACTGTCGGAGGGGCAGTACTGAGGGAGTGCTGCACTTTCGGAGGGGCAGTCGTGAGGGAGCTGCACTGTCGGAGGGGGCACTGCTGGGGGGAGGTGCCATGCTGCCTGAGGCAGTGCTAGGTGAGGGTGCTGTGCTGGGGGAGGGGTGCTGTCCTCTCTGGGGCAGTGCTGGGTGCTGTCCTGTCTGGGGGAGCAGTGCTGGGGAGGTGTTCTGTCGGGGGCGGGGGGGGGGGGATTGGAGTGCTTTCCTGTCTGGGGGAGGTGCTGTCCTGTCTGGGGCAGTGCTGGGGGAGGTGCTGTTCTGTCTGGGGCAGTGCTGGGGGCGGTGCTGTCCTGTCTCGGGCAGTGCTGGGGGAGGTGCTGTCCTGTCAGGGGCAGTGCTGGGGGAGGTGCTGTCCTGTTGGGGGCAGTGCTGGGGGAGGTGCTGTCCTGTCTGGGGCAGTGCTGGGGGAGGTGCTGTCCTGTCTGGGGCAGTGCTGGGGGCGGTGCTGTCCTGTCTCGGGCAGTGCTGGGGGAGGTGCTGTCCTGTCAGGGGCAGTGCTGGGGGAGGTGCTGTCCTGTTGGGGGCAGTGCTGGGGGAGGTGCTGTCCTGTCTGGGGCAGTGCTGGGGGAGGTGCTGTCCTGTCTGGGGCAGTGCTGGGGGAGGTGCTGTCCTGTCTCGGGCAGTGCTGGGGGAGGTGCTGTTCTGTCGGGGGCAGTGCTGGGGGAGGTGCTGTCCTGTCTGGGGCAGTGCTGGCGGAGGTGCTGTCCTGTCTGGGGCAGTGCTGGGGGAGGTGCCGACCTGTCTGGGGCAGTGCTGGGGAGGTGCCGTCCTCTCTGGGGCAGTGCTGGGGGAGGTGCCGACCTGTCTGGGGCGGTGCTGGGGGAGGTGCCGTCCTGTCTGGGGGAGGTGCTGTCCTGTCTGGGGCAGTGCTGGGGGAGGTGCTGTCCTGTCTGGGGCAGTGCTGGGGGAGGTGCCGACCTGTCTGGGGCAGTGCTGGGGAGGTGCTGTCCTGTCTGGGGCAGTGCTGGGGGAGGTGCTGTCCTGTCTGGGGCAGTGCTGGGGGAGGTGCTGTCCTGTCTGGGGCAGTGCTGGGGGAGGTGCTGTCCTGTCCGGGGGACGCAGTGCTGGGGGAGGTGCTGTCCTGTCTGGGGCAGTGCTGGGGGAGGTGCTGGTGGAGGTGCTGTCATGTCTGGGGGAGGTGCTGTCCTGTCCGGGGCAGTGCTGGGGGAGGTGCTGTCCTGTCCGGGGGACACAGTGCTGGGGGAGGTGCTGTCCTGTCCGGGGCAGTGCTGGGGGAGGTGCTGTCCTGTCCGGGGCAGTGCAGGGGGAGGTGCTGTCCTGTCCGGGGGACGCAGTGCTAGGGGAGGTGCTGACCTGTCCGGGGCAGTGCTGGGGGAGGTGCTGTCCTGTCTTGGGCAGTGCTGGGGGAGGTGCTCTCCTGTCGGGGGCAGTGCTGGGGGAGCACTGCGCTCAGTTAATGCATTTCTCCCAATGAAGTACTTCTGTAAAGTGTACTCACTGTTGTCGTCTTCTTCTTAGGCAAACTCTCTGACACGAGGATGACTTCCTTCACATTAACAATTAGTTCTCAGGTGACTGATGAGTTCAATGCGGGACCTACAGTCTCTGTTGTAATGTAGGAAACGCGGCAGCCAAATTGCGCACAGCAAGGTCCCACAAACAGGAATATGATAAGGACCAGATAATCTGATTTTTGGTGAGGGATAAATATTGGCCAGGACACTGGGGAGAACTCCCCTGCTCCTCCTCAAATAGTGCCATGGGATCTTTTACATCCCACCTAAGAGGGCATCGGTTTAACTTCTGATCCGAAAGACGACACCTCCGGCAGTGCAGCGCTCCCTCAGTGCCACTCCTCCAACAGTCCAGCGTTCCCTCAGTACTAGCACTGGGGAATGTCAGCCTGGATTATGTGCTCGAGTCTTGGAGTGCGATATGGAACACACGACCTTCTGGCTCGGAGGCGAGAGTGTTACCGCTGAACCACTTCATGTTTCCGATTAGGCACGTTACAGCCTTCCGGACTCAATATCGAGTTCAACAATTTCAGATCATAACCTCGGCCCCTATTACATTTTTATATATATTTTTTATCCACACCTTTGTTTTGTGCCCGTCTCCTTTTTTCTCTCTTCCCACATGGCAGCTGTCTCTCACTCTGCCAGTGCATTTCACACCTAATCTAGAGCTGTCTTTTGTTTCTTTACTAACCCTATCACCATCTCGTCTCGTTTTGAATACCTCTTAATGTCTCTTCACTTCTCTCTTGTTCTCATCCCCATTTCCCAGCCCCCAAACTGGCCTTTTAATCTGTTTAATTTCCTGTGTTTTTTCAGTCCTGACGAGTTTTGACCAGGCAACATCCTGCTGAGTTTTTCCAGCATTTTCTGTTGTTATTTCCATGTTTCCCTTCTTATTCACGGCCCTGAAAGATTCTCCTGTTTAGCCTTCAATTGCGGAGCAGGCTTACTTTCCGACATGTTCGGGAACTGATCGGGATTGGATGGTTTAGACACCCAGAGTTTCCCAGCTCTCTGAAGCCCAGTGACGCGGTGCGAGGAGTAATGTTGTAAATTTATACCGTACGTGCCTTCCTTCAAACTATGTACAGGGTGCGGTGTCGAAAACTGTTTGGCTATGGAGCATGCACTCCGAGATCAAGATGTACTCTTGCCAGAGTGTGCTTCAGGATATTACCAGGCTCTGAGACCCTGAATATTCCCCAACTCACCGGGGTCTGTGAGAGACCCTGAATAAATACAGCAGGATATTCACCCCATTCACCAGGGTCTGTGAGACCCTGAATAAATACAGCAGGATCTTCCCTACTCACCAGAGTCTGAGAACATGACACATACAGCAGGATAATGTCCCAGACTCCACCATCACCATCCCTGGGTATGTCCTGTCCCACTGGCAGGACAGACCCACCAGGGGTGGCGGCACAGTGGTATACAGTCACGAGGGAGTGGCCCTGGGAGTCCTCAACATTGACTCTGGACCCTATGAAGTCTCATGGCTTCAGGTCAAGCATGGGCAAGGAAACCTCCTGCTGATTACCACTTACCGCCCTCCCTCAGCTGATGAATCAGTACTCCTCCATGTTGAACACCACTTGGAAGAAGCACTGAGGGTAGCAAGGGCACAGAATGTACTCTGGGTGGGGGACTTCAATGTCCATCACCAAGAGTGGCTCGGTAACACCACTACTGACCGAGCTGGCCGAATTCTGAAGGACATAGCTGCCAGACTCTGACTGTGGCAGGTGGTGAGAGAACCAACATGAAGGGGAAAAACCTACTTGACCTCGTCCTGACCATCTACCTGCAGCAGATGCATCTGTCCATGACCGCATTGCTAGCAGTGACCACCGCACAGTCCTTGTGGAGACAAAATCCCATTTTCACGCTGAGAACACCCTCATGTTGTGTGGCACTACCACCGTGCTAAATGGGATAGATTCAGAACAAATCTAGCAGCTCAAAACTGGGCATCCATGAGGCGCTGTGGGCCATCAGCAATGACTTTCCCTCCATCATAAGACCAGAAGTGGGGATGTTCACTGCTGATTGCAGAGTGTTCAGTTCCATTAGCAATTCCTCACATAATGAAGCAGTCCATGCCCGAATGTAGCAAGACCTGGATGACATTCAGGCTTGGCCTGATAGTGGCAAGTAACATTTGCGCCAGGCAATGACTATCTCCAACAAGAGAGCATCTAATCACTGCCCCTTGACATTCAACGGCATTACCATCACCGAATCACCCACCATCAACATCCTGGGGGTCACCATTGACCAGAAACTGAACTGGACCAGCCACATAAATACTGTGGCAACAAGAGCAGGTCAGAGGCTGGGTATTCTGAGGTGAGTGTCTCACCTCCTGACTCCCCAAAGCCTTTTCACCATCTACAAGGCACAAGTCAGGAGTGTGATGGAATACTCTCCACTTGCCTGGATGAGTGCAGCTCCAACAACACAAGAAGCTCGACACCATCCAGGACAAAGCAGCCCGCTTGATTGCCACCCCATCCACCACCTTACACATTCACTCCCTCCACCACCGGCGCACCGTGGCCGCAGTGTGTACCATCTACAAGATGCATGGCAGCAACTTGCCAAGGCTTCTTCGGCAGCACCTCCCAAACCCGCGACCTCTTCCACCTAGAAGGACAAGGGCAGCAGGCGCATGGGAACACCACCACCTCCAAGTTCCCCTCCAAGTCACACACCGTCCTGAACTATATCGCTGATCCTTCATCGTCGCTGGGTCAAAATCCTGGAACTCCCCACCTAACTGCACTGTGGGAGCACCTTCACCACACGCACTGCAGCGGTTCAAGAAGGTAGCTCACTACCACCTTCTCGAGGGCAACTAGGGATGGGCAATAAATGCTGGCCTTGACAGCAATGCCCACAACCCAGGAACGAATTTAAAAAAAAAAAAAAAAAAATTTTAAGCCCACTCACCAGGCTCCTTGAGAGACCCTGAATAAATACAGCAGGATATTCCCGACTCACCAGGATCTGTAATACGACAACAATTTGTCTTTATATAGCGCCTTTAACATTGTAAAATGTTTGAAGGTGCTTTACAGGAGTGTTATCAAACAAATTTTGACATCATGCCACATGAAATATTTGGGCAGGTGACCAAAAGCTTGATCAAAGAGCTAGCTTTTAAGGAGAGCCTTCAAGAAAGAGAGGTTCCGGGAGGGAATTCCAGAGCTTGGGGCCTTGGCAGCTGAAGACAAGGTCACGAATGGTGGAGTGATTAAAATTGATGCGCAAGAGGCCAGAATTGGCAGAGCGCAGATATCTTGGAGAGTTGCAGGACTGGAGGAGATTAGAAATGGGGAGGGGCGAAGCCTTGGAGTGATTTTTGAAATTAAGGATGAGAATTTTAAAAGACAATGGCTTCGGTCTTCCCAGTATTTAGGTGGAGGAAATTTCTACTCATCCAATACTGGATGTCGGACAAGACCTTGAATAAATACTGCAGGATAGTCCACCTACTCTGGGTCTGTGAGAGACCCTAAATAAATACTGCACGATATTCCCCCCTCAATCAACGGGGTCTGAGAGATTCTGAATAAATACTGCAGGATGTTGCTCACTCGCCAGAGTCTGTGATGTCTCTATGATCGGGTGCCTCGAGATGTACCCAGTGCTTGGATTGACGGCTATGTCCATTGATTCTCGTGTCTCCCAGGGCTTCTCCTGTGCCAGTATTAATGGGCCGTCTTTGTTTTCCCCTCTCCAGTTCCCAACGAAGCGGAGGATTCTGATCGTAGACGAGCGGGAGCAGCTGGTAGAGGAGGCAGTGCTGTGCCAGGAGGCGGATTGGGACCGCGCCGACGGGCAGGCCGGCGGGCCAGCGTGGCAGCGGCCGGCAGGCTGGGGCCAGGGCGCGGCCGAGCCAGCGAAGACGGCCACGGCCAGCCTGCGGGGGCGCGAGCAGCGGCAGCAGAAACCGCCACAGGGCCCGGCCCGCGACAGACCCGGGGCTGCCCCGGCGCAGCGCAGGCGCAAGTCGGAATATCCCCGCCGGCGGAGCTGCATCTCCATCTTCAGCGGAGCCGAGCCGACCTGGGGGCGTCCCGAAGAGGGTGAGGAGCCAATGGAGAGCCGGTAGGTGGAGAGCCGGTGGGAGCAGGAATTTCTTCTGAGGGTCGTGAATCTTTGGAATTCTCTACCCGAGAGAGCTGTGGAGGCGGAGTCATTGAATATATTCAAGGCGGAGATTGACAGACATTTGAGCTACAAGGGAGTCGAGGGTTATGGGGAGCAGAAAGTGACGTTGAGGCCAAGATCATGCTTCAACTGTATAAAACACTAGTTGGGCCTCAGCTAGAGTACTGCATGCAGTTCTGCTCACCACATTACAGGAAAGATGTGATTGCACTCGAGAGGGTACAGAGGAGATTTACAAAGATGTTGCTGGGAGTAGAGAATCTTAGCTATGAGGAAAGACTGGATAGGCTGGGTCTGTTTTCCTTGGAACAGAGGAGGCTGAGGGGAGACCTCATTGAGGTGTATAAAATTATGAGGGGGCACAGATAAAGTGGATAGAAAGGACCTTTTTTTTTTCAGCAGATGGGTCAAAAATCATGGGGGCTCAGATTTAAAGTAATTGATGGAAGGTTTAGAGGGGATTTGAGGGAAAACTACTTCACCCAGAGGGTTGTGGGGGTCTGGAACTCACTGCCTGAAAGGGTGGTAGAGGCAGGAACCCTAACCACATTTAAAAAGTACTCGGATGTGCACTTGGGATGCTCTAACCTGCAGGGCTACGGACCAAGAGCTGGGAAGTGGGATTAGGCTGGATCGCTCTTTGTTGGCCGGCGCGGACACGATGGGGCGAACTGGCCTCCTTCCGTGCTGTAACTTTCTATGATTCGATCAGCCGTGACCTTATTGAATGACGGGGCAGGCTCGAGGGGCCAAATGGCCTACTCCTGCTCCTATTTCTTATGTTGTTCTTACGTATTTATACTTCTGGTGATGGGTTCAGCTGCCAAGATCTCAACAGGCCAGAAGTAGTGGGCGCCATGTTTAGGCTTGTTGATCCTTGGCCCAGGGAGGGTTGAAAGGGAAAGGACTTGAAGGATATGTTGATGGGGGTTAGATGAAGAGTGGTGGGAGGAGGCTCGTGTGGAGCATAAACACCGGCATAGACATGTTGGGCAGAATGGCCTGCTTTTTACAGTTTTGTAATTGTAAGCCCGTGCAGCCGAAGCCCCATAGGCTATATCTGGGTGCGCGGTACGGGGGAGCGGGCCATATCGCGGTAGTTGGTGTGTGGTATCCTGACGCCACTTCAGGCTACTTTATTGTTCTAAAGCTCTGTCAATAGAGAGATTTTTCTAAGCCGTATGTGACTTTAAATCTGTCCGTGGTCATGTGCCTTCCGAGCTTTTGGTCCATCGTGCTAATATTTGCTCTGTTGGCTTTCAGTTTTTGTTCCTCGCACTGCTGTGAAGCATTTTGGAATATCTTTTCTACCCTAAAATTGTTATAGAAAAATAAGTTGCTGTGCTGTACCTAATGCCGGCTTCTGCGATGGGACAGTGTAGAGGGAGCTTTGCTCTAACCCGTGCTGTACCTGCAGCCGACACAAAGCTGGGTGGGCGTGTGTGCTGTGAGGAGGATGCAGAGAAACTCCAGTATGATTTGGACAGGTTGGGTGATTGGGCAGATGCATGGCAGATGCAGTATAATGTGGATAAATGCGAGGTTATCCAATTTGGTGGCAAAAACAGGAGGACAGATTATTATCTGCGGCAATTGATTGGGGAAAAGGGGAAGTGCAACGAGACCTGGGTGTCCTTGTGCACCAGTTGCTGTGGGTAAGCATGCAGGTGCAGCAGGCGGTTAAGAAGGCAAATGATATGTTGGCCTTCATAGCGAGAGGATTCGAGTACAGGAGCAAGGATGTTTTGCTGCAGTTGTACAGGGCCTTGGTGAGACCACACCTTGAGTATTGTGTGCAGTTTTGGTTGCCTTATTTGAGGAAGGATGTTCTTGCCATGGAGGGAGTGCAGCGAAGATTCACCAGACTGATGCTTGGGATGGCAGGAATGATGTATGAAGAGAGATGGAGTCAATTAGGCTTATATTTGCTAGAGTTTAGAAGAATGAGAGGGGATCTCATTGAAACTTATAAAATTCTAACAGGACTGGACAGACTAGATGCAGGAAAGATGTTCCCGATGGCGGGGGAGTCCAGAACCAGGGGTCACAGTCTAAGGAGAAGGGGTAAGCCATTTAGGACAGAGATGAGGAGGAATTTCTTCACCCAGAGAGTGGTGAACCTGTGGAATTCTCTACCACACAAGGCAGTTGAGGCCAACTTATTAAATATATTCAAGAAGGAGTTAGATATATTTCTTAGGGCTAAAGGGATCAAAGGATATGGAGAGAAGGCAGGGACAGGGTACTGAATTTTGATGATCAGCCATGATCTCATTGAATGGCGGAGCAGGCTCGAGGGGCCGAATGGCCTACTCCTGCTCCTATCTTCTATGTTTCTATGTATCTAACCTGTGCTGTACCAGCCCCTGGGAGTGTTTGATATGACAGTGTAGAGGAAGCTTTATTCTGTATCTAACAACAACTTGTATTTATGTAGGGCCTTTAACATAGTAAAACGCCCCAAGGCGCTTCACAGGAGCGATTATCAAACAAAATTTGTCAACGATCCACAGAGAGATATTGGGCCAGATAACCAAAAGCTTGGTCAAAGATGCAGGTTTGAAGGAGAGTCTTAAATTACGATCGTGGTTTAGGGAGGAAATTCCAAAGCTCAGGACCGTGGCAGCTCCAGGCACAGTTGCCAGTGGTGGAGCGATTAAAACCAGGGATGCTCAAGAGGCCAGAATTGAGGGAGTGCAGATATCTCGGAGGGTTTTAGGGCTGGAGGAGGTTACAGAGCTAGGGAGGGGGCGAGGGCCATGGAGTGATTTGAAAAGAAAGATGTGAATTTTAGAATCGAGGCATTACTCAACCGGGAGCCAATGTAGCTCAGCGAGCACAGGGGTGGATGGGTGAACGGGACTTGTTGCGAGTTAGGACACCGGCAGCAGAGTTTTGGATGACCTGAAGTTTACAGAAGATGGGAGGCCAGCCAGGAGTGCGTTGGAATAGTAAAGTCTAGAAGTAACCAAGGCATGGATGAGGGTTTCAGCAGTAGATGAGCTGGGGCAGGGGCGGAGTTGGGCGATGTTAGAGGTGGAAGTAGGCAGTTTTAGTGATGGCGCGGTTATGGGGTCGGAAGCGCATCTCGGATCAAATATGACACCAAGGTTGTGAACAGTCTGGTTCAGCCTCACAGTTGCCAGGGAGAGGTTGGAGTTGGTGTCGAGGGAACGGAGTTTGTGGCAGGGACTGAAGACGATGGCTTCGATCCGCCCAATTTATTTCGAGGAAAAATCTGCTCCTCAGTACTGGATGTCTGACGAGCAGTGTGACAAATTAGAGGCAGTGGAGGGGCCGAGAGTGGTGGAGATGAGGTAGAGCTGGGTGCCATCAGTGTACATGTGGAAACTGACGCTGTGTTTTCAGATGATGTCGCTGAGGGCTAGCAGGTAGTTGAGAAATAGGGGGCGTGTGCAATCCCATCAGCTGGGCGATGGTGGAGAAGAGTTGGAGGAGGATGGGGTGGTAAAGGCTGCAGTCAGTCAGAGTCATAACAGCACAGAAGGAGGCCATTCGGCCCATCGAGTCCGTGCCAGCTCTCTGCAGAGCAATTCAGTCAGTCCCATCTTCCCCGCTCTATCCCCGTAGCCCTGCAAGTTTATTTCCCTCAAGTGGCTATCCAGTCTCTACTTGAAAACATTGAGTGCCTCCACCTCCACCGTGTCTGTCGGCAGCGAGTTCCAGGTCCTCACCACTCGCTGCGTAAAATTGTTTTTCCCCTCATCCCCCTGTATCTCTTGCCCAAAAGCTTAAATCTGTGTTCCCTCGGCCTTGTGCTATCAACTAGTGGGAACGGCTTTTCCCCATTTAGACTATCCAAACCCGTCATAATCTTGTACACCTCTATCAAATCACCCCTCAACCTCCTTTGCTCCATGAAAACCAATCCAGCTTCTCCAACCTGTCCTTGTAGCTAAGAACCCCCATCCCCGGAACCATTCTGGTAAATCTATGCACCCTCTCGAGGGTCTTCACATCCTTCTTAAAGTCAGGTCGAGAAGGAAGAGGAGCAAGTGTACCGTCGTCACGGTGACAGGATGTCATTTGTGATTTTGATAGGGCTGTTTCGGTCCTGTGCTAGGGGCAGAAACCTGATTGGAGTGACTCAAACATGGAGTTCAGGAAATGATGGCCACGGATTTGGGAGCTGACCGCACGTTCAAGGACTTTGTAAGGAAAGGGAGGTTGGCGATGGGGCGGTAGTTTCAAAGGACGGAGGGTTTAAGGGTTTGGTTCCCTCTAATTTTTGGGGGCGCCGTGTGACCCCTTCAAAATACCGTGCCTATGCGATTTTTGCATTGAAAAGCTGGCTGCACGAGATCCACAGCTTAAAGTGAACATTGGTTAGAGGTTGTTTTTTTGAGGAGAATGGTGGTGACGGCAGATTTAAAGGAGCGGGGGACAGTACCCGAGGAGAGAGAACCATCAACAATATCAGCTAACATGGGAGCCAGGACGGGCAGTTGGCTGGTCAGCAGTTTAATGGGAATGGGGTCAAGGGAGCAGGAGGTGGGTCTCATGGGGAAGATGAGCTCGAAGAGGGCGTGAGGGGAGATAGGAGAGAAACTGGAGAAAGTTGCAATCTCGGGGCGTACCTTCGAGTAAGTTTGGCCCGGTGGGCTTAGGGAAAGGGAGGGAAGCGGGAGAGGCAGCTGGTCAGATGGTCTCAATCTTGGCGACAAAGAAGTCCGTGAGCTCCTCGCACTTTTTGTTGGTGGTGAGGGTGAAGGAGACAGGGTCAAGGGGTTTAAGACGGTTTGCAGTAGAGAGAAGAAGCCGGGGCAGGGGTTACCTTTGCATTCCAGGATGATCCTGGCATAGTGAGCAGTTTTAGCAGGCGAGAGCAGGACCCAATAGTGCTTTCTATGGTCCAGCCAGATCTGGCGTTTGTTAGGAGTCTACCTCCTTCCTCCTCTAGTTCACAACAAGTTTTGAGTAAGTACGAGACACTTCAGAATGTAGTATTCGGAATAGACTTTATTGATGTACAGCGCAGGTGATCGGCCTAACTGTATACAGATAATATGCTTTTGTATACAGAGTGTGGTTTTCAGCTTCAAGCTCTATCTTTCGAGCCTTCCGAAGACCTGTTGAAAACTATGCTCCTTCATACCCCATATTTTGCCGACATCAAAGGTACATGTCAGATAAGACTGCGTGACACATCTATTCCCAAATCCTTTGAAGTGGAATCTATTCATGGAAAGTTGTCGTTGTTTACGCCAAAGCTACTTCCTGTTCTAACTGTCCCCAACCTCTTTGAAGAACAGGCTTTATCAACCGTCTGCTTTCTATACTCTAGCTAATGGCTACCTCTACTGATGCTTATTACCCTAGCCCCGAAAGTTACACTCCTGGCTGACGGTATTACTGTTATTTATCTCGTTGCGCAAGCACTTTACATATCAGAAGAGAAGCTACACATTCCTCTCACGATATTTCAAAGCCGTCCTGTTTATATTGGAAAATCTATTGCTCCCATGATACAAAGATGTTCAACTGTTAATCCTTTGACTCGCCACAATGTCCAACAGCGGTGAACGGCTGAATCAGTTATCTGGCATCATATCAGTTCAAGTCTGCGTCCCTTGCACTTAAGGGAGCCGAGATGAGGGAACAGCCAGGGTGAGAGAAAGTAATGGTTTTAATGGGGAGTAGGGCACCAAAGGTGGAGGTGAGGGTGTGGTTGAGCAGATCGGTAGCTGCAGAACTGTCATGGTGAACGGAGGGCCAAAGGGTAGACAGTTGGGATTTTGTAAGTGAATTCCAGGGGCGGACACAGAAGGAAGTGGGGGGGAGGGGGGCGGTGGTGGTGGATGTGGGTGGAGCGCAATACGAGGAAGTGATCAGAGATGGCCTTGTCCGTGATTGACACGATGGGAGTATCAAAGCCACTTGAGATATATATTGGCAAGAGAGCATGCTGAATTGAGATGGAGGTTGGAATCACTGAGATTGAGAAGTCGCTCGGTGCTAAGGGAGGAAAGCAATGAAGATATCTGAGAGAATTTTTATGCGTGGGCAGTAGAGAATCAGGATTTTAAGAGGCGAGATGCTCAAAGGAGGTGAAAATGCCAGAGGAGTCGGGGGACAGACCAAGGTGTTATTTGGTGATGAGCCACACCACCATTGTGATGGTCTGCGCGATGCATATGGTGGAAGGCAGAGCCAGGCGGGGAGGCTTCATTTAGGGGGAAGATGTCATCACCCCTCAGCCAAGATTCCATCAAGGCCATGATGTCGTGCAGTCAGCCACAGTGAATGGCAAGGATCTTGTTCACAGGGAGATTCAGAGAGGGCCGCTGATCCACTGGCAGAGTCCACAGGATCAGCGCTGGGAGGGGTGAGTTGGACGGGGAGGAGATTGGCAAGATTAGCCCCCAGTGGGCGTGCTGGGCAGGAAGGTCGGCCAGAGAGTTGGATGAGGCCGTTGGGGGTTGCTGCTCTTAAGGAGGCAGCGACGAGTGGCTTGATGGGCCGTTCGGAGGATGCTAAGAGAGGCACCGAGGAAGACTGTAGGCTTATCCAAGAGTGAGTCAAGCCTGGGCCGGCGGCAGGAGAGTAGGAAGGTCGAAGAGTGCTGGTAGGGATTTGGGTGGGCAGAGTACCTGAGAGCAGAGAAATGAAAGTAGGCATGATGACAGGGCAGAGGGATCTAGGAGGGGTAAAAAGAAAACCTGTACTGTGCCTGACCTTGTAGTGTTTGATGTGGCAGTGCTGAGGGAGCTTTACTCTGTATCTAACCCGTGCTGTACCTGACCTGGGGGTGTTTGATGTGACAGTGCAGAGGGAGATTTACTCTGTATCTGACCTGTACTGTGTCTGACCTGGAAGTGTTTGGACGGAATAGTGTAGAGGGAGCTTTACTCTGTATCTAAACTGTGCTGTATCGTCCCTTTGTTTGATGGGACAGTGTAGAGGGAGCTTTACTCTGCATCTAAGCTATGCTGTACCTGACCTGGGGGTGTTTGATCGAAGAGTGTTGAGGGAGCTTTACTTTGTCCCTAACCTGAAGTCACTTATAGCCCTCGTCCCAGCTAATCATGCCCCTATGTTTCTGTGGCCATATGTTATTGCTGTGTGTCCTGTATCCATCGATAGCGGATGCCACTGTTGGTATCCCTCTAGTTTGAATAATGGCCATTAACCACTATTCTATTTTCTGTCTTTCAATATCCATGTACTGTACACACCATCCACTGCATTTCCTTTTATCAGTATATTCCTTTCTTTCAAGAGTTGCATTAAATCTATCTACCGCCACTTGCCTTTTAGAAATCCATGCTGGCTGGCCTTCATTAGCCCTGGTGAGGTATTAATTTTCTCCCATATCATAATAGAAAAGAAAGAGAGAATTTGCATCTCTCTAGTGCCTTTCGTGACATTGGAATGTCCCAAAGTGCTTTACAGCCAGTGATATACTTTTGCTGTGTAGTCACTGTTGTAATGTAGGAAACACTGCAGCCAATTTGCCCACAGCAAGCTCCCACAAACAGCAATGTGATAATGACCACATCTATCTTTTTTTTTTATAGTGATGTTGGTTGCGGGGTAAATATTGGCCAGGACATCAGGGAGAACTCCCCCCCCCCCCCCCCCACTCTTCGAAATAGTGTCATGGGATCTTTTACCTCCACCCGAGAGGGCGGACGGGGCCTCAGCTGAAAGACGGCACCTCTGACTGTGCAACACTCCCTCAGCACTGCACTGGAGAGTCAGCCTAGATTGTGTTCAAGTCCCACTCCAGGGAGCCACAACCTTCTGACTGAG
Source organism: Somniosus microcephalus (assembly GCF_052327205.1). Lineage (NCBI taxonomy): Eukaryota > Metazoa > Chordata > Chondrichthyes > Squaliformes > Somniosidae > Somniosus > Somniosus microcephalus. The sequence continues at coordinate 34,183,013 of NW_028225180.1, read as the reverse complement.
GCGAGAGTGTGAGTCACAGCTGACACGTTAGGGACCTCGGGAAGCCTCCCCTTGACCGATGTTGGGCTGACTGGTCTGCAGTTACCAGGGGTATCGCTTTTCTTCCCCCTGCCCTTTTTTTGAACAGAGGTGTTGGATTGGAAGCCCTCCAGTCCTCTTGCACAACTTCCACATCCAAGGATGATGGACTGTGGTCGGAGCCTCGACGAGTCTCTCTCTCTGACTCCCCCTCCGCATTCGAGGTCACTCGGCATCTGCCTTTACCACTTCCAGCACCACTAACTTCAGCGTGACTTCCTTATCCACAGGCACACTCTCATCCTCCTCCTGTTCCCTCTCCTTCCCACTGCATGCCGGGCGATAAGCGAAGTTCTCATTCAGTGTCTCTGCCGTTCCTTCATCCTCTTGTTTCCTGGCAGACTTGCCATCTCTTTCTCTAACTATTCTTCTACTTTGTGTCGCCAGTCTTCTTTCACACTTCCTTGTAGATTTTCGAGATGTTTATCGCCCCACTATTGGGGGGGGGCTACGCCTTTGTTCCCCTCTACACTCGACTATTCCAATGCTCTCCTGTCCGAACTTGCACCCTCCGCAAGCTTGAGCTCGTCCAAAACTCTGCCTGTATCCTAATCCCGTTCACCCCCCCCCACCAATATGCCCGCTGACCTACATTGGCTCCCGGTCCAGCAACGCCTTGACGTTAAAATTCTCATCCTCGTGTTCGAATCCCTCCGTGTCCTCTCTTTCTCTTCCCCCCCCCCCCCCCCCCCCCCAACCCATCTCTGTAACTTCCTCTAGCCCTGCAACCCTCCGAGATCTCTGCACCCCTCCAATTCTGGCCCCTTTGCGCATCCCAGATTTTCTTCACTCCACCATTGGCGGCTGTGCCTTCAGCCCCCTCGGCCCTAAGTTGTGTAATTCCCTCCCTAAACCCCCCTCGCCCTCTCTCCTCCTTCAAACCTTGCCTCCTTGACCAAGCACCTGTCCTAATATTTCCTTTTGCTGCTTGCTGTCAAACTTTTCTCTGATTGCATTCTTGTGAAGCTCCTTGGGACATTTCTGCTATGTTAAAGGCGCTGTATAAATGCAAGTTGTTCAGTTGGAAAATTGCCCATTGGACAATGATGGTGGCTCTTTATACAAAGCCAAAGCATTGGTGCTGAAACAAGTTATGGAATCTCATGCTCTTTCAAATGTCTATTGGCTTCTGTATTTTTTTTTTATTATTACCCCTGTTATCGGAGCAGGGCAGTTCTTCCCCTGGTGTCCTGGGCCAATATTTATCCCCCAACCAACATCACTAAAACAGATGATCGGGCCATCTGAAGGAGGAGAGAGCACTGGAGAGGTTTAGGGAGGGAATTACAGAGCTTGGGGCCGAGGGGGCTGAAGGCATGGCCAGGAAAAAATTAACGGGCACTTGGAGAGGTTTAAGCTAATTAAGGAGAGCCAACATGGATTTGTAAAAGGCAGATCGTGTTTGACTAATCTAATTGAATTTTTTGATGAAGGGAATGCAATGGATGTTGTCTATGTGGATTTTCGGAAGGCGTTTGACAAAGCACCATATAGAAGGCTGGTTAACAAAATTGAGGCTCATGGAATAGGTGGGTCAGTGGCAGCTTGGATAAGGAATTGGCTTAAGGACAGAAAACAGCAAGTTGTGGTAAATGGCTGTTTTTCAGACTGGAGGATGGTAGACAGTGGTGTTCCCCAAGGGTCAGTGCTGGGGCCACTGCTTTTTTTGATATATATAAATGACCTGGATATTGGAATACAGAATAGAATATCTAAATTTGCCGATGACACCAAACTTGGGGGAGTGGCAAACAGTGATGATATCAATCGACTGCAACAGGACATAGAATGGCTAGCAGAATGGGCAGACAAGTGGCAGATGGAATTTAATAGAGAAATGTGAGGTGATGCGTTTTGGCAGAAGGAACCGGGAGAGGCAATATACACTTAATGGCACAGTTTTAGAGAGTGTGCAGGGACAGAGGGACCTGGGAGTTATTGTGGATAGGTTCCTGAAGGTGGCGGGACATATTGAAAGAGTGGTTATCAAAGTGTATGGGATCTTGGGCTTCATAAATAGAGGTATTGAGTACAAAAGTAGAGAAGTTATGCTGAATCTTTTTAAAGCGCTGGTTAAGCCAGAACTGGAGTATTGCATCCAGTTCTGGTCACCACACTTTAGGAAGGATGTGAAGGCCCTTGAGAGGGTGCAGAGGAGATTTACCACACTGGTTCCAGGGATGGGGGATCTTCGCTACAAGGACAGGTTGGAGAAGCTGGATTTGTTTTCTTTAGAGCAAAGGAGGTTGCGGGGTGATTTGATAGAGGTGTACAAGATTATGACGGGTTTGGATAGGTTAGACGGGGAATGTCTGTTCCCACTAGTTGATGGTACAAGGACTAGGGGACACAGATTTAAGGTTTTGGGCAAGAGATACAGGGGGGATGTGAGGAAAAACGTTTTTACGCAGCAAGTGGCGAGGACCTGGAACTCGCTGCAGACGGAAGTGGTGGAAGCAGAGACACTCAATGTTTTCAAGGGGCGACTGGATAGGCACTTGAGGGAAATAAACTTGCAGGGCTACGGGGATAGAGCGGGGGAATGGGGCTGACTGGATTGCTTTGCAGAGAACCGGCACGGACTCGATGGGCCGGGTGGCGGCCTCCTGTGCCGTTCTGACTATGACTCATCACGTCGTCGTTTGTGTGCGCAAATTGGCTACCGTGTTTCCCTACATTACAACAGTGACTGCACTGCAAAAAAATTACTTCATTGGCTGTAAAGCGCTTTGGGATGTCCTGAGGTTGTGAAAGGCACTTTCTAGAAATGCATGTCTGTCTGTCTTATCAATCGACATCAGTGTAGTCTCTGGTATGAAGGTCAGCTGCATGTCCCTGGGCTAAATTGCAGTTTTCCCCCAGGACATGCATAGCGGATAAGAGCAAGGAAGTTAGGCTAAACCTTTATAAATCACTGGTTATGTTTTAGCACATTTTGAAAGGGGGTGCAGGAACAGAGACACCTCGGGGGTGTAGGGACTCAAATCTTTGAAGGTGACAGGAGAAGCTGAGAAGGCCGTTTTTATAAAAAAAAAAAAAAACATATGGCATCCTGGGTTTTATAAATAGAGGCTATAGACTACAAACACCACCACCTCCAAGTTACACACCATCCTGACTTGGAAGTATATCGCCGATCCTTCATCGTCGCTGCGTCAAAATCCTGGAACTCCTTACCTAACAGCACTGTGGGAGTACCTTCACCACATGGACTGCAGTGGTTCAAGAAGGCAGCTCACCACCACCAGCTCGAGGGCAACTAGGAGATGGGCAATAAATGCTGGCCTTGCCCACGACGCCCACATCCCATAAACGAAGGGGAAAAAGAAACAAAATCAAGGAGGTTATGTTAAACATTTGTAAATCACTGGTTAGGACCCAGCTGGAGTGTTGTGTTCAATTCTGGGCACCACACTTTAGGAGAATGTTAAGTCCTTGGAGAGGGTGCAGAGGAGCTTTAGAAAATAGGAACTTGCATTTATATAGCGCCTTTCACAACCTCGATGTCCCAAAGCGCTTTACAGTACTTTTGAAGTGTAGTTGCTGTGGTAATGTAGGAAACAAGGCAGCCAAATTGCGCACAGCAAGGTCCCGCAAACAGTAATGTGATTATGACCAGGTGATCTGTTTTTAGTGATGTTGGTTGAGGGATAAATATTGGCCAGGACACCGGAGGAGAACTCCCCAGTTCCTCTTTGAAAAGTGCCACGGGATCTTTTACGTCCACCTGAGAGGGCACGTTTAACGTCTCATCCAAAAGACGGCTCCTCCGATACTGCAGCATGAGAATTTTTTTAATTTTATTTATTCATTGATGGGATGTGGGCGTCGCTGGCTGGCTAGGCCTGCATTTAGTGCCCATCCCTAATTGCCCTTGAGAAGATGGTGGTGAGCCGCCTTCTTGAACCGCTGCAGTCCATATGGTGTAGGTACACCCACAATGCTGTTAGGAAGGGAGTTCCAGGATTTTGGCCCAGCGACAGTGAAGGAACGGCGATACAGGTCCAAGTCAGGATGGTGTGTGGCTTGGAGGGGAACTTGTAGGTGGTGATGTTCCCATGCGTCTGCTGCCCTTGTCCCTCTAAGTGGTAGAGGTCGCGGGTTTGGAAGGTGCTGTTGAAGGAGCTTTGGCGAGTTGCTGCAGTGCATCTTGTAGATGGTACACACTGCAGCCACGGTGCGCCAGTGGTGGAGGGAGTGAATGTTGAAGGTGGTGGATGGAGTGCCAATCAAGCGGGCTGCTTTATCCTGAATGGTGTCGAGCTTCTTGAGTGTTGTTGGAGCTGCACTCATCCAGGCAAGTGGAGAGTATTCCATCACACTCCTGACTTGTGCCTTGTAGATGGTGGAAAGGCTTTGGGGAGTCAGGAGGTGAGACACTCGCTGCAGAATTCCTAGCCTCTGGCCTGCCATTGTAGCCACAGTATTTATATGGCTGGTCCAGTTCAGTTTCTGATCAATTGTAACCCCCAGGATGTTGATAGTGGGGGATTCAGTGATGGTAATGCCATTGAATGTCATGGGGAGATGGTTAGAGTCTCGCTTGTTGGAGATGGTCATTGCCTGGCACTTGTGTGGTGCGAATGTTACTTGCCACTTGTCAGCCCAAGTCTGAATGTTGTCCAGGTCTTGCTGCATATGGACACGGACGGCGTCAGTATCTGACGAGTCTCGAATGGTGCTGAACAGTGTGCAATCATCAGCGAACATCCCCACTTCTGACATGATGGAGGGAAGGTCATTGATGAAACAGCTGAAGATGGTTGGGCCTAGGACACTGCCCTGAGGAACTCCTGCAGTGATGTCATGTGATTGAGATGAATGACCTCCAACAACCACAGCCAACTTCCTTTGTGGTAGGTATGATGGGAATGGTTCCAGGGCTGAGGGACTTCAGTTACGTGGAGCGATGAGAGAAGCTGGGATTGTTCTCCTCAGAGCAGAGATGGTTAAGGGGAGATTTAATTGAGGCGTTCAAAATCATGAAGCGTTTGGATGGAGTAAATAGGAAGAAACTGTTTCCAGTGGCAGTAGAGTGGGTAACCAGAGGAGACAGATTTAATATAATTGTCAAAATAACCTGGGGGTGGGTGGGGGGGGAGATGAGCATTGTTGCCTGTATGCTGCGCAGCATTCCAAGGATCCCGTGCAGCCGGCTTTTCAATGCAAAAACCGCACGTGCAAGATATTTTGAACGGCCCACGCAGTCACACACCCCCCCCCCCCCCCCCCCCCCCCCAAAAAAAAAAAATTACAGGGGACATTGGAGATGAGGGGGAATTTTTTTACATAGTGTGTTATGATCTGGGGAAAGACCAGGGGAGTGGGACTAAACGGATAGTTCCTTCAAAGAGCCGGCACCGACACGATGAGCCGAATGGCCTCCTGCTGTGCTGTACAATGCTGTCACATCAGGGACCCGGGGTGAGCCAGCCTGAAAAGTAGGACTGTGTCTTTAAAGGAACAGTGAGCAGCAGAGCTGATAATTAACAATAGACAGCCTGTTAAAGGAGACCTAAAAATGTGGCGTCCGGAGGCAGCAATCTCCAGCCAGCAGGCTGACAAAAGGGGCCCTGTTCCTTTAAAGGAGGACCCAAAGATGTGACTCCAGATAGTAATGAGATCCTGCGTGGGATGACAACAGGGCCAGTGTTCCTTAAGTCTGCTATTGTACCAGGGCGATCAAAGGGGCCCCTTGTTTGCCCAGCCCGGCCTGCAAAGCACTGGGCTCCCAGACTAGAGAGAGTGAATGAATGTAATAGCAAAATACTGCGGATGCTGGAAATCTGAAATAACAACAGAAAATGCTGGAAATACTCAGCAGGCCAGGCAGCATCCGTGGAGAGAGAAACAGAGTTAACGTTTCAGGTCTGGGACCCTTCATCAGAACTGGAAAAAGCTGGAGATGTAACAGATATTAAGCAGGTGCAGAGACTGGGGGGGCGGTTAGGAGGGGAGGAAGGAATAGAAAGAATACCCTGTGCTTTTGTAAGAGGCAGGAAAGATAAAATGTTGCAAATGGGAATGGCAAAAATCATGCTGCATGAAAAATGGGGGCAGGGATAATTATCTGAAATTGTTGAACTCAATGTTGAGTCCGGCAGGCTGCAAAGTGCCCAATCGAAAGATGAGGTGCTGTTCCTCGAGCTTACGTTGAGCATCATTGCAGCAATGCAATAGCCCGAGGACAGAGAGATCAGAGTGGGAGTGAAGCGGTGAATTAAAGTGACAGGCAACCGGAAGCTCAGGGTCACCCTTACGGACTGAACGGAGGTGTTCCGCAAAGCGGTCACCCAATCTGCGTTTGGTCTCCCCAATGTAGAGGAGACCGCATTGTGAGCAGCGAATACAGTATATTAAATTGCAAGAAGTACATGTAAATCGCTGTTTCACCTGGAAGGGGTGTTTGGGGCCCTGGACAGTGGGAAGGGAGGAGGTAAAAGGGCATGTGTTGCATCTCCTGCGCTTGCATGGGACGGTGCCAGGTGAAGGAGAAGGGCTGTTGGGGGTGATTGAGGAGTGGACCAGGGTGTCGCGGAGGGAGCAGCCCCTTCGGAATGCTGAAAGGGGAGGTGAGGGGACGATGTGTTTGGTGGTGGGATCACGTTGGAAATGGCGGAGGATGATCCGTTGAATGTGGAGGCTGGTGGGGTGAAACGTGAGGACAAGGGGAACTCTATTGTGGTTCCAGGAGGGAGGGGCAGGGGTGAGGGCAGAAGTGCGGGAAATAGAACGGACACGGTCAAGGGCCGTGTCAACCACGGTAGAGGGGAATCCTCGGTTGAGGAAAAAGGAAGACATGTCGGAAGCACTAGTATGGAAGGTGGCATCGTCAGAACAGACGCGGCGGAGACCCCTCCCGGAACCGGTCCGGCAGCCTTGTTTTCAAATCCCTTCATGGCCTCGCCCCTCCCTCCGTATCTCTGTAACCTCCTCCAGCCCTACAACCCTTCGAGATCTCCGCGATCCTCCAGTTCTGTCACCTCTTGCGCATCCCCGATTTTACTCGCTCCACCATTGACAGCCGTGCCTTCATCGATTGCCTAGGCCCTAAGCTCTGGAATTCTCTCCCTGAACCTCTCCGCCTCGCTCTCCTTTTTAAGACGCTCCTTAAAACCTACCTCTTTGACCAAGCTTTTGGTCACCTGTCCTGATGGCGCCTTACGTGTCTCGCTGTCGTATTTTTGTTCACGCTCCTGTGAAGCATCTTGGGACATTTTACTATGTAAAGGAGCTGAAACGACAGCCTGCTCCCCTTGGTGCAGGAGACCACCATCACCGTTCTCCTCGACGACCAGGATTGGGTGTTGGTCGTATCTGCAGAGCCCACCTGTGAGGACCCCGGTGGTCAGATGATGAGGGGTGAATGATGACCTTTACACAGTGGGGAAGGAGGGGAAAGGAGCAATTGCTGAATAAGCCCGTGCCTTCTAGGGACGTGCTTCCTCTGTATGAGGTGCTACCTCACCGAATGGGTGCGAGCGTGGCCGGGCTGTTCGACTGCTGAGGGCATCAAGGCCATGTCAGATTCTGCCCTCCGACTTCGCTCGCTCTCTCCCCTATCTCGTTCCTTCTTGCTCGCTCTCCCTTGTGCTGGGCACTGTTAAATGCAAATCATGTCTGACTATCTGGATTGAGTTCTTCAATGATATAATGGAGAGGGTGGATGAGGGTAGTGCAGTTGATGCTGTGTATCTGGACTTTGAAAAAGGCATTTGGTAAAGTACCACATAATGGGATTAAAGGCTGTGTGGATACATAATTGGTTAAGCGACAGAAAGCAGAGAGTAGTGGTGAACGGTTTATTTTCAGACCAGAGGGAAGTATACATAGAAACATAGAAGATAGGAGTAGGCCATTCGGCCCTTCGAGCCTGCTCCGCCATTCAACGAGATCATGGCTGATCATCCAAACCCTAGCACCCGGTCCCTACACCGACAGCCATCCCACCCAAGCCCTATCCCCGTAACCCCACGTATTTAATCCCCCCTAACACTAAGGGCCAATTTTTATCATGGCCAATCAACCTAACCCGCACATCTTTGGACTGTGGGAGGAAACCGGAGCACCCGGAGAAAACCCACGCAAACACGGGGACAATGTGCAAACTCCACACAGACAGTCACCCGAGGCCGGATTTGAACCCGGGTCCCTGGCGCTGTGAGGCAACAGTGCTAACCACTATGCCACCGTGCTGCCCCTACAGCGGTGTTTCCCAGGGCTCGGTATTAGGACCACTGCTCTTTTTGATATATATTAATGGCCTGGACTTTGGTCTACAGGGCATAATTTCAAAGTTTGCAGAAGGCACAAATCTTCAAAATACAGTAAACAGTGAGGAGGATAGTAACCAACTGTAGGGAAACCTGGGCAGACACGTGGCAGATGAAATTCAACGCAGAGAACTGTGAAGTAAAGCATTTTGGAAGGAAAAATGGCGAGAGGCAATATAAGTTAAATAGAATGTTAAAGGGAATTTGGGAACAGAGGGATCTGGGGGGGTTCACATACATAAACCTTTGAAGATGGCAGGACAACTTCATGGAGCTGTTGAAAAAGCATATGGGATCCTTGGCTTTATACATAGAGGCACAGAGTTGAAAAGCAAGGTTATGCTGAGCCTTTATATATCAGTGGTTGGGCCTCGGCAAGAAGATTGTGTTCAGTTCTGGGGACCGCACTTCAGAAAGAATGTCCAGGCCTTGGAGAGGGTGCAGAGGAGATTTACCAGAGTGGAAATAACAACAGAAAATGCTGGAAAAACTCAGTAGGCCAGGCAACATCCATGGAGAGAAAATAGAGTCAACGTTTCAGGTGAACCCTTTGTCAAGACTAAAGAAGCACAGGAAATGAAATTGATTGAGAGGCCAGGCTGGGAGAGAACAAAAGAGAAGAGACATTAAGAGGTATTCAAAACGAGACGAGATGGTGATAGCACTAGTGGAGACAAAAGACGGTTCTAGATTAGGTGTGAAATGCGCTGGCAGAATGGGAGACAGCTGCCATGTGGGGGAGAGGGAAAAAAAGAAAGGGGGGTGGGGGGGGGAAGGCCAAAACAAAGGTGTAGATAAAAAATAAGTAAAAATGTAATAGGGGTCGAGGTTATGATCTGGAATTGTTGAACTCGATATTGAGTCCGGAAGGCTGTAAAGTGCCTAATTGGAAGATGAGGTGCTGTTCCTCGAGTTTACGGTGAGCTTCCGTGGAACAATGCAAGAGGCCGAGGACGGTGAGGTCCGAGTGGGAATGGGGTGGTGAATTAAAATGACAGGCGACCAGAAGCTCGGGGTCACCCTTACGGACTGAATGGAGGTGTCCCGCAAAGCGGTAACCCAATCTGTGTTTGGTCTCCCCAATGTAGAGGAGACCGCATCAGACCATACCAGAGTGATACAGGAAACTTTGGTTTATCCGGAGGTTAACTGTCCGGAATGCTTGAGCCACCGGCAAAAATCAGGAGCCGTTTCGTTAGTTTTTTTTTCTTTTCGTTGCTTTTTTTTTCCACCAGTCAGGCTCTGCAAGGTCTCGCTGAAGCTGTTGCTAAGCTACAGAGATGCTTGCAAGGTACGGCCGACTGTTTAGAAACTGTTGCTAAGCAACAGGGTTTGTTGCCAGATACGGAGCTCAAACTCTCCGTATGTTTCAACATTAGCGCTGGTTTGTCCGGCAGTTTTGATGGGACGGCAACAACTCGGTGCCGTCGGTGCCGGATAGCACAAAGTTTCCTGTATCAGGGCTGAGGGACTTGAGTTATGTGGGGAGACTGGAGAAGCTGGGGTTGTTCTCCGAGCACAGGCGATTGAGGGGAGGTTTCATCAAAGTGTTGAAAATTATGAGGGGTGTTTCAACAGAGCAAATGGGGAGCAACTATTTCCACCGATGGGAGGGTCGGTAATCAAAGGGCACAGATTTAAGATCATTGGCAAAAAACGCCGGGGGAGAAAAGTTTCAACTCAGCGAGTTGTTGTGATCTGGAATGCAATTGTAATTTTCAAAAAGGAATTGGATATATACTTAGAAAGGAAATGTTTGCAGAGCTGTGGGCAATGCCCCCCCCCCCCCCCCACCACCACCCCCGAACATTTTCGCAGTTTTCAAAGTTTTGCAAAAGCGCAAAATTTCACATTTTGAAAAAGCCGGTTCTGGGCTGTGCAGGACCAGCGGCACAGCCGCGCAGCTTAGCGGGAACGTTGGCTGCAGGTAAAGAGAGTGGGACTAATTGTATAGATCTTTCAGAGAGCCGGCACAGACAGGATGGGCCGAATGGCCGCCTGATCAATTTAATTCTGAGTCCCTTTACACACACTCCATGTGTTTTACAATGAGTAAAAATAAAACCAGTCAGGAGAATGATGGAATACTCTCCACTTGCCTGGATGAGTGCAGCCCCAACAACACTCAAGAAGCTTGACACGATGCAGGACAAAGCAGCCCGCTTGATTGGCACCCCATCCACCGCCTTAAACATTCACTCCCTCCACCACCGGCGTACCGTGGCTGCAGTGTGTACCATCGATTGGATTAAAAAGCAGGACCTCAAAGGTTGTAATCGCTGGGTTACTCCCGGTGCCACATGCTAGTGAGTATAGGAATAGGAGGATGGAGCAGATGAATGCGTGGCTAAAGAGTTGGTGCAGGAGGGAGGGCTTTAGTTTCCTGGATCACTGGGTCTGCTTCTGGGGAAGGTGGGACCTGTACAAGTCGGACGGGTTGCACCTGAACCGGAATGGGACCAGCATCCTTGCGGGGAGGTTTGCTAGTACTGTTGGGGGTTTAAATTAACTTCTCGGGGATGGAATACGGAGTGGAGCTATAGTAGGGGGTGATGCACAGCAAATATGTAACGGCACAAGGCAGTATGGCAAGGCTGGATGGCATTATTTTAATACAAGGAGTCTTGCGAGTAAGGCAGATGAATTGAAGGTGTTGATGAAGACATGGGAGTATGATATTGTTGCTATCACAGACATGGCTGAGGGAGGGGCAGGACTGGCAGCTCAATATTCCGGGGTATAGAATCTTCAGGCAAGACAGGGCGGTGTAAAAGGGGAGGGGGTGTCGCAATATTAATCAAGGAGTCAATTACTGCTGTAAGGAGGGATGATATATTAGCAGGTTCCTCTAATGAGGCCATATGGTTAGAACTTAAAAACAAAAAGGGAGCAAGCACTTGCTGGGTGTGTACTATAGGCCCCCAAACAGTCAGGGGGAGATAAAGGAACAGATATGTAGGCAAATCTCAGAAGTGTAGAAATAATAGGGTAATAATAGTAGGGGATTTCAACTTCCCCAATATTAACTGGGATAGTCAGAGTGTGAAAGGCTTAGAGGGTGCGGAATTCTTAAAGTGCATCCAGGAGAGCTTTTTGAGCCAGCATGTAGAAAGTCCTACAAGAGAGGGGGCGATACTGGACCTGTAGCTGGGCAAGTGGTAGATGTGTCAGTAGGAGAGCATTTTGGTGACGGTGACCATAATTCGGTGAGATTTAAGGTAGTCATAGAAAAGGACAATGATGGACCGGAAATAAAGGTTCTAAATTGGGGGAAGGCCAATTTTAATATGATAAGGCAGGACCTGGCCAAAGTGGACTGGGATCAGCTACTTGTAGGTGTGGTAAACCACTGTTATTGTTATTCACTGTTGTTGTTGTTGTTACACACTGTTGTACCTATGCATGCCTCAACATGTCTCGGCTGGCTCCACCCACAGGCCCAGGTATAAAGGTGATTGACCTGCAGCCCCCTGCCTTCTTGGAACCCAGTCAACCACGAGAGGCATGCTCTGTTCTTTGCTAATAAAAGCCTTTAGTTACTCTCCTAACTCTCCGTCTTTTATGAGTAATTGATAGCGCATCAATTTTATTAGCAAAAACAAAATGTCGACAAACGCTGAACAGCAGGCTGCTGCACCAAACGCTGAGCAGCAGGAGCTGCTGCGAGCCCTCAGACCAACATGCCTGGACCTAGACCCCCAAGAAGCGGGTTCGGCTACCAAATTCGCGCATTGGCTGCGTTGCTTCGAGGCCTACCTGCAAGCCTCAACTGTGACCCTGGACGAAAACAAGTTGGAAATCCTGGCCTCAAAGGTGAGCCACCAAGTTTATACAATAATCCAGGACGCGACGACCTACGCGGCGGCTATCGATCTGCTAAAAGGGCAATACGCACGCCCGGTAAATACGGTCTATGCCAGGCACCTCTTAAGATCCCGCAGACAGCAGCCCGGGGAATCGGTGGAGGCCTTCTTACGGGCACTACGGATACTCGGCCGAGACTGCGATTGCAAAGAAGTACCAGCCGCAGCACACACTGAGGGACTGATCCGAGATGCTTTCGTTGCGGGTCTAAGGTCCGACTACTCCCGGCAGAGACTGTTGGAAAAGGGAGAAGTGGACCTGAGAGAGGCAGTGTCCCTCGCGCTCTCGCTCGACGCGGCCCACAGGAATATGGACGCCTTCTCCCCTAACCGCTCCGCAACGTGGACGCCACAACCTTGGGTCATGGGACCGCCACCTTCAACTGCTGCTGCGATGTCCAAGGCACAGAAATTTTATTTTTGTGGCCAGGCAAAACACCCCAGAGCACGCTGCCCGGCGAGAAACGCTACCTGCTCCGGCTGCGGGAAGAAAGGACACTATGTCAGCGCCTGCAAAGGTAAAACCGCTAACGCCAGCAGCGCCGCGTGCGAACCGTGGGGGCAGCCATCTTGTCCGCCATCTTGGGCTCCCCCAGCCGCGTGGGGATCGGGACCATGGGCTCCGCCATCTCGGACGTCTCCAACTTCAACCACGGGGGACCCAGACTCAACCACCGCCTCATCTGACGACCACATCAACTCGCTCGACCATACGCTGGCCTCCGTGACGCTGGACCAATCTCTCCCTCATCAACTGTCCAGGTCCATGATGGACATTACGGTAAACGGCCGCGCCACTACCTGCCTTTTTGACAGCGGGAGCACGGAAAGCTTTATCCACCCCGACACGGTGCGCAGTTACACTCTCCCGGTCCTGCCGACGCGACAGCGGATCTCTTTGGCTTCCAAAGCCCAGTCAGCGGACATCGGTGGCTACTGTGTAGTGACCCTTTCAGTAAGGGGCACAGAATACAAAAATTTTAAACTCCTGGTCCTGCCCCATCTTTGCGCTGCCGTTCTACTGGGGTTGGATTTTCAGTGTCACATTAGCGTACGACGGACCCCTCCCCCCACTCACAGTCTGCAGCCAGCAGCTTTTAAATCGCCCGCCGTGCACCATTTGCAGCCTCTCCACCCTTAAAGTCCCCCCCCCCCCTCCTTGTTCGCTAACCTCACCCGCGACTGTAAGCCCATCGCTACCAAAAGCAGGCGTTACAGTGCCGGGGATAGGAGCTTCATTAAATCCGAGGTAGCAAGACTCCTGAAGGAAGGGATTATTGAAAGTAGCACCAGCCCATGGCGAGCACAAGTGGTGGTAGTGAAGACTGGCGAAAAACAGCGCCTAGTTATTGACTACAGCCAGACGGTCAATCGCTACACCCAGCTAGATGCATACCCACTCCCCCGCATATCTGACATGGTCAATCAGAAAGCACAATACCGGGTGTTCTCGACGATTGATCTGAAGTCGGCATACCACCAGCTCCCCATCAGGGCTGAGGACCGCCAGTACACAGCTTTTGAAGCTGACGGTCGTCTCTACCACTTCCTCAGAGTTCCCTTCGGCGTCACCAACGGGGTTTCAGTCTTCCAACGGGAGATGGACCGAATGGTTGACCAGAACGCGCTCCAGGCCACTTTCCCCTATCTAGACAACGTCACCATCTGCGGCCGCGACCAGCAGGACCATGATAATCTAGAGAAATTCCTCCGTACGGCCCAGCGGCTGAACCTAACATACAACAAGGACAAATGTGTGTTTCGTACCAAGCGCCTTGCCATTCTTGGCTGTGTAGTGGAGAACGGAGTCATCGGCCCTGACCCCGACAGGATGCGCCCCCTTATGGAGCTCCCCCTCCCCCACTGCCAAAAAGCACTGAAGAGATGCCTAGGGTTTTTCTCGTACTATGCTCAGTGGGTGCCCAACTATGCGGACAAAGCCAGACCCCTCAAGTCCACCTCCTTCCCCCTGACAGCAGAGGCCTGTGCAGCCTTCACTCATAAAAGGAGATATTGCGAAGGCCACAATGCACGCAGTGGATGAGTCCATCCCTTTCCAAGTGGAGAGCGACGCATCCGACTTTGCCCTAGCTGCAACCCTTAACCAGGCGGGGAGACCCGTGGCCTTTTTCTCAAGGACCCTCCAGGGCCCCGAGATTCGACACTCTTCTGTCAAAAAGGAGGCCCAGGCCATTGTGGAAGCTGTGCGACATTGGAGGCATTACCTGGCCGGAAAACGATTTACCCTGCTCAGTGACCAGCGTTCAGTAGCTTTTATGTTTAATAATAAGCAGAGGGGCAAAATCAAGAACGACAAGATCTTGAGGTGGAGAATCGAACTCTCCACCTACAATTACGATATCTTGTACCGGCCCGGGAAACTCAATGAGCCCCCAGATGCCCTATCACGTGGTACATGCGCCAACGCGCAGGTCGATAGACTGAAGACCCTCCACAATGACCTCTGCCACCCGGGGGTCACCAGGTTTTTTCACTTCATCAAATCCCGTAACCTGCCCTACTCCATCGAGGAGGTCAGGACCATGACCAGGAACTGCCACATCTGTGCCGAGTGCAAACCGCATTTTTATAGGCCAGACAGAGCAAGCCTGATCAAAGCCACGCGCCCCTTTGAATGGCTGAGCGTCGATTTTAAAGGGCCCCTCCCCTCCTCTGACCGCAATGTGTACTTCCTCAACATAATTGATGAGTACTCCCGTTTCCCGTTTGCCATCCCTTGCTCAGACATGACCAGTACCACGGTCATTAAATGTCTGAATGACGACTTCGCCTTGTTCGGTTTCCCTAGCTATATTCATAGCGACAGGGGCTCATCCTTTATGAGCGACGAACTCTGGCAGTACCTGCTCTCGAGAGGTATCGCTACAAGCAGGACCACCAGCTACAACCCCCGGGGGAATGGCCAGGTGGAAAGGGAGAATGCGACGGTCTGGAAGGCAGTCCTTTTAAACTTGAAATCTAAGGGCCTTCCGACCTCTCGCTGGCAGGAAGTCCTCCCTGCGGCGCTCCATTCCATTCGGTCACTGCTCTGTACAGCCACCAATGCTACCCCTCACGAGAGAATGTTCTCCTTCCCCAGGAAGTCCACATCGGGGATCTCGTTACCGACATGGCTGACTTCTCCAGGACCCGTCCTACTGCGGAAGCACGTGAGGTCCCATAAGACGGACCCCCTGATCGAGAGGGTGAGCCTCCTCCATGCCAACCCTCAGTATGCTTACGTGGTGTACCCGGACGGGCGGGAGGACACAGTCTCCATACGAGACCTCGCACCTTCGGGTGCTCCCGAAACACCCCCCTCGCCATCCACCACTACCCACGCCTACCCCCAGTACGCTTACGTAGCGTACCCGGACGGGCGGGAGGACACAGACCCCACATGAGATCTCGCACCTTTGGGTGCCCCTGAAACACTACCATTGCCATCCACCACTACCCACAACCCAACCCCGCTAGACGGCATGCCGCAGCCCCAGGACCCGTCATTGACCACCCAACCACTCAATGAGACGCCAGATTCAACGTTGGATGCTGCACCATCACCGCCGCCACCACGACGATCAGGACGGCATACAAGGCCACCTGATAGACTTACTTACACGAACCTTTAGTACACTTCACCCCGCCGGACTCAATTTTAAACAAGGGGTGAATGTGGTAAACCACTGTTATTGTTATTCACTTGTTGTTGCTGCACACTGTTGTACCTATGCATGCCTCAACATGTCTCGGCTGGCTCCACCCACAGGCCCAGGTATAAAGGTGATTGACCTGCAGCCCCCTGCCTTCTTGGAACCCAGTCAACCACGAGAGGCATGCTCTGTTCTTTGCTAATAAAAGCCTTTAGTTACTCTCCGTCTTTTATGAGTAATTGATAGCGCATCAGTAGGAAAATCCACATCAGAGCAATGGGAGTCTTTCAGAAAGGAAATAGAGAGAGTACAACGCCAACATGTTCCCATAAAGGTCAAGGGTGGGACCAACAAGCCCAGGAAACCCTGGATGTCAAGGGATATACAAGAATGGATTAGGAAAAAAAGGGAGGCTTTTGGCAGATGCAAAGGACTAAAAACAGTGGAAGCCCTAGAGGAGTATAGAAAGTGCAAGGGGGTACTTAAAAAGAGAAATTAGGAGAGCGAAGAGGGGGCATGAAAAAACACTGGTGGGCAAAATAAAGGAAAATCCGAAGGTGTTTTAAAAGTATATTAAGTGCAAGAGGATAACCAGGGAAAGAGGGCCAATTAGGGACTAAAGTGGCAATCTGTGTGTAGAGCTGGAAGATGTAGGTGAGGTTTTAAATGAATATTTTGCATCTGTGTTGACTATGGAGAAGGGTGATGTAGGCATAGAAATCAGGCAGGGGGATTGATATATACTTGAACAAATTACTATTGAGGGCGGAGGTACTAGTGGTTTTAGCGGGCTGCTGTATGAGGCAAGGGAGGAGATTGCAGGGGCTCTGACGCACTTGATGGCCGGCGCGAACACAATTGGCCGAAGGGCCTCTATCTGTGCTGTATAGCTCTATGACTATCTACAAAATGCACTGCAGGAATTTGCCAAGGCTTCTTCGGCAGCACCTCCCAAACCCACGACCTCCATCTCCTAGAAGGACAAGGGCAGCAGGCGCATGGGAACACCACCACCCCCAAGTTCCCCTCCAAGTCACACACCACCCTGAGTTAGAAATATATCGCCGATCCTTCATCGTCGCTGGGTCAAAATCCTGGAACTCCCTCCCTAACAGCACTGTGGGAGTACCTTCACCACACGGACTGCAGCGGTTCAAGAAGGTGGCTCACCACCACCTTCTCAAGGGAAATTAGGGATGGGCAATAAATGTTGGCCTTGCCAGCGATGCCCACATCCCATAAAAATGAATTTTTTTAAAAAATCCCTTTAATTTCTCTCTTTCTCTCCCTTGTTCTGTTTTACAATGAGCAGAATCTCTTTACACACTCTCCGTGTGTTTTATAATGAGCAGAATCCCTTTACAGTCTCTGTGATTTCTACAATGAGCAGAATCCCTTTACTCTCTCTCCGTGATTTCTACAATGAATAATGGCTGGCCTCCCGCATTCTACCCTCAGTAAACTTGAGGTCATCCAAAGCTCTGCTGCCCGTATCTGTTAGCAGTCAATCTCCTTTCTCTGGTTCACAACATCACGTTTCGAGTAAGCATGAGACTTCGCAGTGGAGTATACGGAACAGACTGTATTGATACACAGTAAAGGTGATCAGTCTTAACTGCATACAGAGAGTGACTTTTCCCTGGTTTCTGTATCTTTCGAGTACACTCTGACAAACTGTTGAAAACCATGCTCCGTTATACACCATATTTTGACTACATCAAAGAAAAATGTCGTACATAAGCCTATATTCCTTTTACCACACTTCAAAGTCATCCTGTTTATATGTTGGAAAGCCAGGAAAATCTGCTGCTTTGAGATACAAAGAAGTTCGACTGTTGACCCTTAACTCTCCAAGATGCCCAACATGCATCTCTCCAGGAGGTCCAACAGTATCTTAACTCGCACCAAGTACCGTTCATCCATTGTCCCTGTGCTCGCTGACTACATTGGCTCCTGGTTAAGCACCGCCTCAATTTAAAAATTCTCATCTTTGTTTTCAAATCCCTCCAATGGCCTCGCCCCTCCCTATCTCTCTCATCTCTTCCAGCCTCTCAACCCCCCCCCCGAGATAGGTGCGCTGCTCTAATTCTGGCCTCTTGAGCATCCGTGATTTTAATTGCTCCACCATTGGCGGCCGTGCCTTCAGCGGCCAAGGTCCTAAGCTCTGGAATTACCCTCCCTAAACCTCTCCGGCGCTCTATCTCTCCTTCCTTCTTTAAAACATTCCTTCAAACCTACCTCTGAGCAAACATTTGGTCGTCCTCTCCTGATATCACCTGTGCCGCCATGTCAAAATGGTTTAATTGATATCACTGTAGTTTTGCTATGTTAAAGGCGCTATATAAATGCATCTTTTTTATTTGTTTATGGGATGTGGGCGTCGCTGGCAAGGCCAGAATTTATTGCCCATCCCTAATTGCCCCCGAGAAGGTGGTGGTGAGCCGCTGCCTTGAACCGCTGCAGTCCATGCGGTGAAGGTGCTCCCACAGTGCTGTTAGGGAGGGAGTTCCAGGATTTTGACCCAGTGACGATGAAGGATCGGCGATAAACTTCTAAGTCAGGATGGTGTGTGACTTGGAGGGGAACTTGGAGGTGGTGGTGTTCCCATGCGCCTGCTGCCCCTTGTCCTTCTAGGAGGAAGAGGTCGTGAGTTTGGGAGGTGCTGCCGAAGAAGCCTTGGCGAGTTGCTGCAGTGCATCATATAGATGGTACGGACTGCAGCTACTGTACACCAGTGGTGGAGAGAGTGGATGTTTAAAGTGGTGGATGGGGTGCCAATCAAGCGGGCTGCTTTGTCCTGGATGGTGTCGAGCTTCTTGAGTGTTGTTGGAGCTGCACTCATCCAGGCAAGTGGAGAGTATTCCATCACACTCCTGACTTGTGCCGTGTAGATGGTGGTGTTGTTGCAATGACTTGTGCCTGGTTGTCTCTGTAACTGTCCTCACTCTTGCTCTGTGTTCTTGTTACAGTGATCTGCAGCGATTTGGTGCCGCTCACAGAGGTAAGCACACTTCACATTCCATTCATTCGCCCCCTCCCATCCGCTCCTGAGATCACAGGCTGCTGGTGTCGGTCAGCACTGGGAGTACCGAGGGCTGGTCTTCCAGCGGCCCCCACCCACCCCCGCTGGCCTCCGCATCATGTTAGGGTAGGCGAAACCATTCAGATTGGGCAGTTAGTTCCCCCTATATGCCAATCCCAGTAAAGCCCCAAGTTTCCGTTGGGAGAGGAGGAGTTTGCAGAAATGTGTCACGAGGGTGCTCCAAACGATTGAAATAATGGGGTGCACTGATTGCTGGTGGGATTCATTCATAATTTGATCTCCTTACAACATCACTCAGCACTGCCCAGTGTGTGATGCATTTTGGCAGGAAGAATGAGAAGAGGCAATATAAACTAAATGGTACAATTTTAAAGGGGGTGCAAGAGCAGAGAGACCTGGGGGTTCACATGCACTGATCTTTGAAGATGGCAGGACAAGTTGAGAAGCCTGTTAAGAAAGTACACAGGATGGAATCCCAGGCTTTATACACCGAGGCATAGAGTACAAAAGCAAGGAAGTTATGCTAAACCTTCATAAATCACTGGTTAGGCCTCAGCTGGAGTATCGTGAATGTTCTGGGCACCACATTTTAGGAATGGTGTCAAGGGCTTAGAGAGGGTACAGAAGAGATTTACAGAGTCAGAGTTATACTGCACAGAAAGAGGCCCTTTGGCCCATTGTGTCCACGCCAGCCATCAAGCCCTGTCTATTCTAATCCCATTTTCCAGCACTTGGTCCGTAGCCTTGTATGCTATGGCGTTTCAAGTGCTCATCTCAATGCTTCTTGAATGTTGTGAGGGTTCCTGTCTCTACCACCCTTTCAGGCAGAGAGTTCCAGATTCCAACCACCCACTGGGTGAAAAAGTTTTTCCTCGAATTCCCTCTAAACCTCCTGCCCCTTACCTTGAAACTATGCCCCCTGGTTATTGACCCCTCTACTAAAGGGAAAAGTTCCTTTCTATCTACGCCACTCATAATTTTGTACACCTCAATCAGGTCCCCCCCTCAGCCTTCTCTGCTCCAAGGAAAACAACCCCAGCCTGTCCAGTCTCTCTTCATAGCTGAAAAGCTCCAGCCCAGGTAACATCTTGGTGAATCTCCTCTGCACCGTCTCCAAAGCAATCACATCCTTCTTATAGTGTGGCGACCAGAACTGCACACAGTATTTCAGATGTGGCCTAACTAGTGTTTTGTACAGCTCCATTATAACACCCCTGCTCTTATAATCTATGCCTTGGCTAATGAAGGCAAGTATCCCATATGCCTTTTTAACCACCTTATCTACCTGTCCTGCTGCCTTCAGGGATCTATGTACATGCACACCAAGGTCCCTCTGTCCTTTCTAGGGTCTTACCATTCATTGTGTTTTCCCTTGCCTTGTTAGTCCTCCCAAAATGCATCACCTCTCACTTTTCAGGGTTAAATTCCATTTGCCACGGTTCCGCCCATCTGGCCAACCCGTCTATAGAGCCATAGAGTTATACAGCACAGAAAGAGGCCCTTCGGCCCATCGTGTCCGCGCCGGCCATCAAGCCCTGTCTAATCTAATCCCATTTTCCAGCATTTGGTCCGTAGCCTTGTATGCTATGGCATTTCAAGTGCTCATCCAAATGCTTCTTGAATGTTGTGAGGGTTCCTGCCTCTACCACCCCTTCAGGCAGTGAGTTCTGTAGCCTGAGGAATGGTATCAGGGGTGAGGAACTTCAGTTATGCGGGGAGATGAGAGAAGCTGGGATTGTTCTCCTTTAGAACAGAGAAGGTAAAGGAGATTTAATCGAGTTGTTCAGAACTTATAAGAGTTAACAAGGAGGAACTGGTTTCCACTGGCGGGAGGCTCGATAACCAGAGGACACAGATTTAAGCTGATCAGCCAAAATGCCAGGGGGGAAGATGAGAATTTTTTTTACGCAGCGAATTGTCACCTGGAACACACTGAAAGGGTGGTGGAAGCAGAATCAATAGTAACTTTCAAAAAGGAATTGGATAAATACTTAACAAGGTAACATTTGCAGGGCTGTGGGGAAAAGGCAGGCGATTGGGACTAATTGGCTAGCTCTTTCAAAGTGCTGGCACAGGCACGATGGGCCGAATGGCCGCCTTCTGGGCTGAACGATTCTATGTGGGTGCTGCTCTTGAAATGCTTTCTCGTTCACCGGCAGTGTGCTTGTTCGTCGCAAACCACTTGTAGCCTAAATGTCTCTGTGTTTTGGGCAGAGTAGTTACGGGGGGTGGGGGAACTCGCCGACTGTCTGAGGGACCGGGAGGTAGTTTTAAGGGGAGCTGAATCGAGGCCACGGGATTGAAATGGCGCATTGCCACACCTGAGATGAAGGGGTTGTGTTATGAAGAAAGGTTGAGCCTATACTCATTGGAGTTTAGAAGAACGAGAGGGGATCTTTTTGAAACCTACAAGATTCTGATGGGGCCCGACAGGGTAGGTGCAGAGAGGATGTTTCCCCTCGGGGGAGAATCTAGAAGTAGGCATAGTTTCAGAATAAGGGAATCGGAAATGAGGAATTTCTTCTCCGGGTTGTGAATCTTTGGAATTCTCTTTCCCAGAGAGCTGTGGAAGCTGGGTCATTGAATATATTCAAGGTGGAGATAGACAGATTTTTGAATGGTAAGGGAGTCCAGGCTTTCGGGGAGCGGGCAGGGAAGTGGAGTTGAGGCCAAGATCACATCAGCCATGATCTTATTGAATGGTGGAGCAGACTCGAGGGGCCTAATGACTTACTCCTGCTCCTATCTCATGTTCTTACGCCACCAGGGGGCAGCACTGTGGTCTGTACGGCTTGCCGGGGTCCTCTAGTGGCAGAGTCCAGTTGCTGCAGCCAGGCTGGTTGCTCTGGCAATGGGGCCCAGAGCTGTTTTCCCTCCATCACTTCCTCCCCTCATCCGCTGTCGACGTCGTCACCACTCACCAGCAAAGCTGTTCAGCCAGTGAGCGTCATCCTGCCGGCACTGTGTGTTGCATCAACGCTTGTGTTTCGCTGTCAATTGTTATTGTGCTTGTTGGAAGGACAGTTAAACTCTGGGCTGGAGCTGTGCGTGCAGGGAGGGAGGGAGGGGAGAGGACCAGTTCTTGCTATGCACGGACCCAGATTTTGGGGGGAGTGGGGAGGGGGGTTTCCTCGTGCCCAGACCCCCTGCACACTCTAGATCGCAGCTTTAGTTGTCCTTTGAGGTGATGGATGACAGTGCTGGAGAATGGAACTTTAGTCTCTCGATTTTTGTATCCAGTGCAATACTTGAACATTCGAACATTGTTTTTTAATTTTAAGGCTTCACTGAGACACTTGGAAACGGAAGGGGTTTGTCCCTCTGCTTCCCTTCCTTTTAAGTTGCCCTCTCGCCATTTCGTGACCCGCCCTGGTTCCCCGTCAACCCCCCCCTCCCCCAACCCAATACTGCCTTTAACCCCCCCCCCCCCCCCCACCCACCACGCCATCCAGCCCCTGCCACTCCCCTCCCAACCCGCCACCGTACACCGCCCCCCCCCCCCCCCCCCCCCGCCATGAGTTCATTCTCCGCACTCTCAATCCACCAGCCAAGCTCCAGAATCAAGGAGCGTGGCAGTTTTGTAACACGAGCCTGCTCGCATTTCGAGACTGTCGTAGACTCGATTCGCTTTGTTAATCTGGAGGAGGGGGAGGGTCTCGGGATGTCGGCTTGCTGAAGGCACGAAGCGCCCCGTGTGATGTGGTGCGATACCATCAATGCTGGAGCTCACGGATGCCCGTGCAGAGCGCAGGAGCGTTCTCACTGCTGGAAGGGGTCAGTGGAGTTATATACACCGCTCAGTGACTCCCTGGGTTAGAGAGATGGGGAAATCAGTCAGGGTTCCTGCTCCTGATCAATGTCCAGCGACCCCTGGGTTAGAGAGAGGGGGAAATCAGTCAGGGTTCCTGCTCCTGATCACTGACCAGTGACTCCCTGGGTTAGAGAGATGGGGAAATCAGTCAGGGTTCCTGCTCCTGATCAATGTCCAGCGACCCCTGGGTTAGAGAGAGGGGGAAATCAGTCCGGGTTCCTGCTCCTGATCACTCAACAGTGATCCCTGGGACAGTGGAGAATGACTGGGAGCAGGGACTGGGGATAGTGGAGAATCACTGGGAGCAGGGACTGGGGATAGTGGAGAATCACTGGGAGCAGGGACTGGGGATAGTGGAGAATCACTGGGAGCAGGGACTGGGGATAGTGGAGAATCACTGGGAGCAGGGACTGGGGATAGTGGAGAATGACTGGGAGCAGGGACTGGGGATAGTGGAGAATGACTGGGAGCAGGGACTGGGGATAGTGGAGAATGACTGGGAGCAGGGACTGGGGATAGTGGAGAATCACTGGGAGCAGGGACTGGGGATAGTGGAGAATCACTGGGAGCAGGGACTGGGGATAGTGGAGAATGACTGGGAGCAGGGACTGGGGATAGTGGAGAATCACTGGGAGCAGGGACTGGGGATAGTGGAGAATCACTGGGAGCAGGGACTGTGGGGATAGTGGAGAATCACTGGGAGCAGGGACTGGGGATAGTGGAGAATGACTGGGAGCAGGGACTGGGGATAGTGGAGAATGACTGGGAGCAGGGACTGGGGATAGTGGAGAATCACTGGGAGCAGGGACTGGGGATAGTGGAGAATGACTGGGAGCAGGGACTGGGGATAGTGGAGAATCACTGGGAGCAGGGACTGGGGATAGTGGAGAATGACTGGGAGCAGGGACTGGGGATAGTGGAGAATCACTGGGAGCAGGGACTGGGGATAGTGGAGAATCACTGGGAGCAGGGACTGTGGGGATAGTGGAGAATCACTGGGAGCAGGGACTGGGGATAGTGGAGAATGACTGGGAGCAGGGACTGGGGATAGTGGAGAATGACTGGGAGCAGGGACTGGGGATAGTGGAGAATCACTGGGAGCAGGGACTGGGGATAGTGCAGAATCACTGGGAGCAGGGACTGTGGGGATAGTGGAGAATGACTGGGAGCAGGGACTGGGGATAGTGGAGAATCACTGGGAGCAGGGACTGGGGATAGTGGAGAATCACTGGGAGCAGGGACTGGGGATAGTGGAGAATCACTGGGAGCAGGGACTGTGGGGATAGTGGAGAATGACGGGAGCAGGGACTGGGGATAGTGGAGAATCACTGGGAGCAGGGACTGTGGGGATAGTGGAGAATGACTGGGAGCAGGGACTGGGGATAGTGGAGAATCACTGGGAGCAGGGACTGGGGATAGTGGAGAATCACTGGGAGCAGGGACTGGGGATAGTGGAGAATCACTGGGAGCAGGGACTGTGGGGATAGTGGAGAATCACTGGGAGCAGGGACTGGGGATAGTGGAGAATCACTGGGAGCAGGGACTGGGGATAGTGGAGAATCACTGGGAGCAGGGACTGGGGATAGTGGAGAATGACTGGGAGCAGGCACTGTGGGAATAGTGGAGAATGACTGGGAGCAGGGACTGGGTATAGTGGAGAATCACTGGGAGCAGGGACTGGGGATAGTGGAGAATGACTGGGAGCCGGGACTGTGGGGATAGTGGAGAATGACTGGGAGCAGGGACTGGGGATAGTGGAGAATCACTGGGAGCAGGGACTGGGGATAGTGGAGAATCACTGGGAGCAGGGACTGGGGATAGTGGAGAATCACTGGGAGCAGGGACTGGGGATAGTGGAGAATGACTGGGAGCAGGCACTGTGGGGATCGTGGAGAATGACTGGGAGCAGGGACTGTGGGGATAGTGGAGAATCACTGGGAGCAGGGACTGGGGATAGTGGAGAATCACTGGGAGCAGGGACTGGGGATAGTGGAGAATGACTGGGAGCAGGCACTGTGGGAATAGTGGAGAATCACTGGGAGCAGGGACTGTGGAGAATCACTGGGAGCAGGGACTGGGGATAGTGGAGAATGACTGGGAGCAGGGACTGGGGATAGTGGAGAATCACTGGGAGCAGGGACTGTGGGGATAGTGGAGAATCACTGGGAGCAGGGACTGTGGGGATAGTGGAGAATCACTGGGAGCAGGGACTGGGGATAGTGGAGAATCACTGGGAGCAGGGACTGGGGATAGTGGAGAATGACTGGGAGCAGGCACTGTGGGAATAGTGGAGAATCACTGGGAGCAGGGACTGGGGATAGTGGAGAATGACTGGGAGCAGGGACTGGGGATAGTGGAGAATGACTGGGAGCAGGGACTGGGGATAGTGGAGAATCACTGGGAGCAGGGACTGGGGATAGTGGAGAATGACTGGGAGCAGGGACTGGGGATAGTGGAGAATCACTGGGAGCAGGGACTGGGGATAGTGGAGAATGACTGGGAGCAGGGACTGGGGATAGTGGAGAATCACTGGGAGCAGGGACTGGGGATAGTGGAGAATCACTGGGAGCAGGGACTGGGGATAGTGGAGAATCACTGGGAGCAGGGACTGTGGAGAATGACTGGGAGCAGGGACTGGGGATAGTGGAGAATGACTGGGAGCAGGGACTGGGGATAGTGGAGAATGACTGGGAGCAGGGACTGGGGATAGTGGAGAATGACTGGGAGCAGGGACTGGGGATAGTGGAGAATCACTGGGAGCAGGGACTGTGGGGATAGTGGAGAATGACTGGGAGCAGGGACTGGGTATAGTGGAGAATGACTGGGAGCAGGGACTGGGGATAGTGGAGAATCACTGGGAGCAGGGACTGTGGGATAGTGGAGAATGACTGGGAGCAGGGACTGTGGGGATAGTGGAGAATGACTGGGAGCAGGGACTGGGGATAGTGGAGAATGACTGGGAGCAGGGACTGGGGATAGTGGAGAATGACTGGGAGCAGGGACTGGGGATAGTGGAGAATCACTGGGAGCAGGGACTGGGGATAGTGGAGAATCACTGGGAGCAGGGACTGTGGGGATAGTGGAGAATGACTGGGAGCAGGGACTGGGTATAGTGGAGAATGACTGGGAGCAGGGACTGGGGATAGTGGAGAATGACTGGGAGCAGGGACTGGGTATAGTGGAGAATGACTGGGAGCAGGGACTGGGGATAGTGGAGAATGACTGGGAGCAGGGACTGGGGATAGTGGAGAATGACTGGGAGCAGGGACTGGGGATAGTGGAGAATGACTGGGAGCAGGGACTGGGGATAGTGGAGAATGACTGGGAGCAGGGACTGTGGGGATAGTGGAGAATCACTGGGAGCAGGGACTGGGGATAGTGGAGAATGACTGGGAGCAGGGACTGTGGGGATAGTGGAGAATGACTGGGAGCAGGGACTGTGGAGAATGACTGGGAGCAGGGACTGGGTATAGTGGAGAATCACTGGGAGCAGGGACTGGGGATAGTGGAGAATCACTGGGAGCAGGGACTGGGGATAGTGGAGAATCACTGGGAGCAGGGACTGGGTATAGTGGAGAATCACTGGGAGCAGGGACTGTGGGATAGTGGAGAATGACTGGGAGCAGGGACTGGGGATAGTGGAGAATGACTGGGAGCAGGGACTGGGGATAGTGGAGAATCACTGGGAGCAGGGACTGGGGATAGTGGAGAATCACTGGGAGCAGGGACTGGGGATAGTGGAGAATGACTGGGAGCAGGGACTGGGTATAGTGGAGAATCACTGGGAGCAGGGACTGGGGATAGTGGAGAATCACTGGGAGCAGGGACTGGGTATAGTGGAGAATCACTGGGAGCAGGGACTGGGGATAGTGGAGAATCACTGGGAGCAGGGACTGGGGATAGTGGAGAATCACTGGGAGCAGGGACTGGGGATAGTGGAGAATCACTGGGAGCAGGGACTGTGGGGATAGTGGAGAATGACTGGGAGCAGGGACTGGGGATAGTGGAGAATCACTGGGAGCAGGGACTGTGGGGATAGTGGAGAATGACTGGGAGCAGGGACTGTGGGGATAGTGGAGAATGACTGGGAGCAGGGACTGTGGGGATAGTGGAGAATCACTGGGAGCAGGGACTGTGGGGATAGTGGAGAATGACTGGGAGCAGGGACTGTGGAGAATGACTGGGAGCAGGGACTGGGTATAGTGGAGAATCACTGGGAGCAGGGACTGGGGATAGTGGAGAATGACTGGGAGCAGGGACTGGGGATAGTGGAGAATCACTGGGAGCAGGGACTGGGGATAGTGGAGAATCACTGGGAGCAGGGACTGGGGATAGTGGAGAATGACTGGGAGCAGGGACTGTGGGGATAGTGGAGAATCACTGGGAGCAGGGACTGGGGATAGTGGAGAATGACTGGGAGCAGGGACTGGGGATAGTGGAGAATGACTGGGAGCAGGGACTGGGGATAGTGGAGAATGACTGGGAGCAGGGACTGGGGATAGTGGAGAATCACTGGGAGCAGGGACTGTGGGGATAGTGGAGAATCACTGGGAGCAGGGACTGTGGGGATAGTGGAGAATCACTGGGAGCAGGGACTGGGGATAGTGGAGAATGACTGGGAGCAGGGACTGTGGGGATAGTGGAGAATGACTGGGAGCAGGGACTGTGGGGATAGTGGAGAATGACTGGGAGCAGGGACTGGGGATAGTGGAGAATGACTGGGAGCAGGGACTGGGGACAGTGGAGAATCACTGGGAGCAGGGACTGGGGATAGTGGAGAATGACTGGGAGCAGGGACTGGGGATAGTGGAGAATCACTGGGAGCAGGGACTGTGGGGATCGTGGAGAATCACTGGGAGCAGGGACTGGGGATAGTGGAGAATGACTGGGAGCAGGGACTGGGGATAGTGGAGAATGACTGGGAGCAGGGACTGGGGATAGTGGAGAATGACTGGGAGCAGGGACTGGGGATAGTGGAGAATGACTGGGAGCAGGGACTGGGGATAGTGGAGAATGACTGGGAGCAGGCACTGTGGGAATAGTGGAGAATGACTGGGAGCAGGGACTGGGGATAGTGGAGAATGACTGGGAGCAGGCACTGTGGGAATAGTGGAGAATGACTGGGAGCAGGGACTGTGGGGATAGTGGAGAATGACTGGGAGCAGGGACTGGGGATAGTGGAGAATGACTGGGAGCAGGCACTGTGGGGATAGTGGAGAATGACTGGGAGCAGGCACTGTGGGAATAGTGGAGAATGACTGGGAGCAGGGACTGGGGATCGTGGAGAATGACTGGGAGCAGGGACTGGGGATAGTGGAGAATCACTGGGAGCAGGGACTGTGGGGATCGTGGAGAATCACTGGGAGCAGGGACTGGGGATAGTGGAGAATCACTGGGAGCAGGGACTGGGGATAGTGGAGAATCACTGGGAGCAGGGACTGGGGATAGTGGAGAATCACTGGGAGCAGGGACTGGGGATAGTGGAGAATGACGGGAGCAGGGACTGGGGATAGTGGAGAATGACGGGAGCAGGGACTGGGGATAGTGGAGAATCACTGGGAGCAGGGACTGGGGATAGTGGAGAATGACTGGGAGCAGGGACTGTGGGGATCGTGGAGAATCACTGGGAGCAGGGACTGTGGGGATCGTGGAGAATCACTGGGAGCAGGGACTGGGGATAGTGGAGAATGACGGGAGCAGGGACTGGGGATAGTGGAGAATGACGGGAGCAGGGACGGGATAGTGGAGAATGACTGGGAGCAGGGACTGTGGGGATCGTGGAGAATCACTGGGAGCAGGGACTGGGGATAGTGGAGAATCACTGGGAGCAGGGACTGGGGATAGTGGAGAATCACTGGGAGCAGGGACTGGGGATAGTGGAGAATCACTGGGAGCAGGGACTGTGGGGATAGTGGAGAATGACTGGGAGCAGGGACTGGGGATAGTGGAGAATGACTGGGAGCAGGGACTGTGGGGATAGTGGAGAATCACTGGGAGCAGGGACTGTGGGGATAGTGGAGAATGACTGGGAGCAGGGACTGGGGATTGTGGAGAATGACTGGGAGCAGGGACTGGGGATAGTGGAGAATGACTGGGAGCAGGGACTGTGGGGATAGTGGAGAATGACTGGGAGCAGGGACTGGGGATTGTGGAGAATGACTGGGAGCAGGGACTGGGGATTGTGGAGAATGACTGGGAGCAGGGACTGTGGGGATAGTGGAGAATGACTGGGAGCAGGGACTGTGGGGATAGTGGAGAATGACTGGGAGCAGGGACTGGGGATAGTGGAGAATGACTGGGAGCAGGGACTGTGGGGATAGTGGAGAATGACTGGGAGCAGGGACTGGGGATAGTGGAGAATGACTGGGAGCAGGGACTGGGGATAGTGGAGAATGACTGGGAGCAGGGACTGTGGAGAATGACTGGGAGCAGGGACTGGGGATAGTGGAGAATGACTGGGAGCAGGGACTGTGGGGATAGTGGAGAATGACTGGGAGCAGGGACTGTGGGGATAGTGGAGAATGACTGGGAGCAGGGACTGGGGATAGTGGAGAATGACTGGGAGCAGGGACTGTGGGGATAGTGGAGAATCACTGGGAGCAGGGACTGGGGATAGTGGAGAATGACTGGGAGCAGGGACTGTGGGGATAGTGGAGAATCACTGGGAGCAGGGACTGTGGGGATAGTGGAGAATGACTGGGAGCAGGGACTGGGGATTGTGGTGGAGGGGACGTCGAGTCAGGTGGTTGATGGGGTGGGGAGTCGGTCAGTCTGTGGGGGCGGGGGGGAGAGGTGGTGGCGGGGAGTTGGTCAGTCTGGGGGCGGGGGAGGTGGTGGCAGGGAGTTGGTCAGTCTGTGGTGGCGGGGAGGTGGTTCAGTGCGGTCGGGGAGGAGTTGGTTAGTCTGTGGGGGTGGGGGAGGTGGTTCAGTGCGGTGGGGTGGGGGAGGTGGTTCAGTGCGGTAGGGTGGGGGAGGTGGTTCAGTGCGGTGGGGTGGGGGAGGTGGTTCAGTGCGGTAGGGGTGGCGGAGGTGGTTCAGTGCGGGAGGTGGTGGCGGGGAGGTGGTTCAGTGCGGTAGGGGAGGAGTTGGTCAGTCTGGGGGTGGGGGTGGTGGTTCAGTGCGGTAGGGGTGGGGGAGGTGGTTCAGTGCGGTCGGGGAGGAGTTGGTGGTGGGGAGGTGGTTCAGTGCGGTAGGGGTCGGGGGGGCGGGGGAGGTGGTTCAGTGCGATAGGGGTCGGGAGGTGGTTCAGTGCGGTAGGGGAGGAGTTGGTGGTGGGGGAGGTGGTTCAGTGCGGTAGGGGAGGAGTTGGTGGTGGGGGTGGTAGTTCAGTGCGGTAGGGGAGGAGTTGGTGGTGGGGGAGGTGGTTCAGTGCGGTAGGGGGGGGAGTTGGTGGCGGGGGAGGTGGTTCCATGCGTTAGGGGAGGAGTTGGTCAGTCTGTGGGGGTGGGGAGGTGGTTCAGTGCGATAGGGGTCGGGTGGTGGTTCAGTGCGGTAGGGGAGGAGTTGGTGGCGGGGGAGGTGGTTCCATGCGTTAGGGGAGGAGTTGGTCAGTCTGTGGGGGTGGGGAGGTGGTTCAGTGCGATAGGGGTCGGGTGGTAGTTCAGTGCGGTAGGGGGCGGGGGAGGTGGTTCAGTGCGATAGGGGTCGGGAGGTGGTTCAGTGCGGTAGGGGAGGAGTTGGTGGTGGGGGAGGTGGTTCAGTGCGGTGGGGGGGGGAGTTGGTCAGTCTGGGGGTGGGGAGGTGGTTCAGTGCGCTAGGGGTCGGGCAGGTGGTGGGGGAGGTGGTTCAGTGAGGTGGGGGAGGACTTGGTGGCGGGGAAGTGGTTCAGTGCAGTAGGGGGGGAGTTGGTCAGTCTGTGGTGGCAGGGAGGTGGTTCAGTGCGGTGGGGGAGGAGTTGGTCAGTCTGGTGGCGGGGAGGCGGTTCAGTGCGGTAGGGGTGGGGGAGGTGGTTCAGCGCGGTAGGGGTGGGGGAGGTGGTGGCGGGGATGTGGTCAGTCGGTGGGGGAGGTGGTTCAGTGCGGTAGGGGGGAGTTGGTGGCGGAGGTGGTTCAGTGCGGTGGGGGGGAGGTGGTTCATTGCGGTAGGGGAGGAGTTGGTCAGTCTGTGGTGGCGGGGAGGTGGTTCAGTGCGGTCGGGGTGGGGGAGGTGGTTCAGTGCGGTAGGGGAGGAGTTGGTCAATCTGTGGTGGCGGGGAGGTGGTTCAGTGCGGTAGGGGTCGGGGAGGTGGTTCAGTGCGGTGGGGGGAGGAGTTGGTGGTGGGGGAGGTGGTTCAGTGCGGTAGGGGGGAATTGGTCAGTCTGTGGTGGCGGGGAGGTGGTTCAGTGCGGTAGGGGGGAGTTGGTGGGGGAGGTGGTTCAGTGCGGTAGGGGGGAGTTGGTGGGTCAGCAATTTTATTTTTTACATCCCCTTTTAACGAAGTCCCAATGTGCTTCACAAGTGATTATCAAACAAAATTTGAGACCGAGCCACATTAGGGGATATTAGGACAGGTGACCAAAAGATTGGGCAAAGAGGTATGTTTGAAGGCGGAGAGGTTTAGGCAGAGAATTCCAGAGCTTGGGGCCTAGGCAGCTGAAGGCACGTTTGCCAATGGTGGAACGCTGAAAATCGGTGATGGTCGAGTGGCCACAATTGGAGGAGCCCAGAGATCTTGGAGGGCTGTGGGGCTGGAGGAGGTTACAGAGATAGGGAGCAGGGGGAGTTGCTGGGTCAGTGGGAGCCTGGGGAGGTCCCTGGGTGGGTTGAGCCCGGTGTCCAGGAACTGGCGATCAGCTTCCTCCGTACCCGGTGAGACCAGTGCCAGGATTGATGGTGTCGCCGAGTCCTGCGGGCACGGTGCCCTCAGGAAGCTGGCGTCGCGGGTTTCCCCCCCCCCCCCCCACTTCCCCCTTGTCCTGCCAGAGCGGTGACGTTGAGTCTTGTTCTCCTCCGCAGAAAACGGTGAGGCCCCGGCGAGTCGGCAGGACCTGCGCACGTGTGGTGAGGCGCTCGGGGAGCTGGTGGGTTGGGCGCATCGCCACTGCCAGGGCTGCCTTCACCCGCCCAGCCTGAGGTACCTGCCGCCCAGCGGCACCGCGCCGGCCGTCTGGGCCTGTCAGGCCGGCCACACCTACCGCTGGCGCGCGGCGGGACGGAGCCCGAGGCGGAGGGGGCGGCGCCGGGCCGCGAAGACGGGCGGATCGGCGGCGGGGGCGTCCGAGTCCCAGGAGGCGGAGCGAGGCCCCAGCTCAGAGTCGGAGGTGGCCCAGGAGGCGGAGCGAGGCCCCAGCTCGGAGCGGGTGGAGGCCAAGGAGACGGAGCGCGGCCTGAGCTCGGAGCAGGAGGAGAGTGACAGGGACTATGGGTCCGAACCCGTCGCCTCTCTGCGGATCGTAGAGTGCGAGCTGGAGGAGGGGGAGCCGGGAGGCAGGGGCCCCCGGCCCGGCTGGAAGGTGATCCCCTGCAAGGTGGAGCGCTCGGAGGAAGAGGAGGCCGAGGAAGGGCTCGACCCAAGTACGTTACCCCGACCCATCCCCCCCCCCCCGGCCGCGTTAGGTTTAGTCCTGAGAGTGCAGGGTCCCCATTGCCCCCCACCCGCATTCTCTCGCACGCATCGCTCTTGTCCCGCGACCGACCGATCCACGGGCCTTGCCCTCTTAGCCGTGGGCACACTGCAACTTATAAGTCATTTGGTAACCGGAAACAGATCTGCAGCTCGCGCTAACTGAGTTGGGTCTCGAATGGAGCCCCACCCCCCCGCCCTGCACTGCTTTCAGTGCTTGCCAAACTGTCACTCCCCACCCCACCGCCACACCTCGCTTCAAACTGGTCGATCCGCTCGAATGAGCTGCGCACGGTGCCAGCTGTCTAAATCCTGTGGTACCTCCGTCTGTATTAAACACTTTGGCGTGAGCCCACGCCTGGCCTGATGCCGGGGGTGGGGGGGCGAGCCCACGTCTAACGGTGGGGGTGGGGTGGAGGCGAGCCCACATCTGATGTCGGGGGGCGGTGGGGTGGGGAGGGGTGAGCCCGCGTCTAATACCGGGAGTGGGGTGGGGGTGCGCTCGTGTCTGACACCGGGGTGGGGGCAAGCCAGCGTCTTGGGGGGGGGGATGAGCCCGCGTCGGACGCTGGGAGGGGGGGGCCATGTTTGTTGGGGGCGAGCCCGCGATGGACACTGCGGTGGGGGGTGGTGGTGTGCTAGCCCGCATTGGACCCGCGGGGAGGTGGCACGAGCCTACTTTAGATAGGAGGGGGAAAGCCTGGGTTGGGCACTGAGGTGGGGTGTCCGGGTTGAATGTGCAGGATGGTGTCGGTGCCTTTATGTGTCTGATATATGGACAGTGACTCGGGATTTTTCCCTCCTTCCTCCTGGTCCTGTCTCTCTATCCCCAGCTGATGTTACCTAGAATTTGCAGCACCGAAACAGGCCATTTGGCCCAACAGGTCCGTGCCGGTGTTTATGCTCCACGTGAGCCTTCTCCCCCCTTTTCCCCGCCCCCCCCCCCTTCATCATGTAACCCTAGCAACATATCCTTCTATTCCTTTCTCCCTCATGTGCTTATCAAGCTTCCCCTTAAATGCATCGATGCTATTCACCTCAACCACTCCCTATGGTAGGGAGTTCCACATTCTAAACACTCTCTGGTGAAGAAGTTGCTCCTGAATTTCCTATTGAATTGATTAGCGACTCTCTCATCCCAGACTAGGTCCATTCTGTCACTGTGGATCTGTGCACTCTGTGCAGCCCTGACATCCACCATGGACCCGGTTGGACTTCTCCCAACTGGAGTCCGTCCCTGCCTCTTTCTCAGCCTTGCACTGTCATCCCCTCGCTAAACCGTGCTTCACACCCTGCTCTGACCAGGTTACCCATCCTAATATCTCCTAATAGGGCTGGTGTCCATTTTTGTCCTGTTACACCCCTGTGAGGACCCGAGGGAGGTTTCTGCCAGTTACAAGTGCTGGACATAACTGCAAGTTATTTGAGTGAAGTCCGGGAGCAGTTTCAAGGATCCTGACGTGGATAGGGTTAATATATTAGCATGGATTGAGGATTGGTTAATGGACAGAAACCAGAGAGTAGGAATAAACGGGTCATTTTTGGGCTGGCAGGCTGTAACTAGCGGAGTACCACAAGGATCAGTGCTTGGGCCTCGGCTATTTACAATCTGGATCAATGATTTGGATGAGCGGACTAAACTCGAAAGTAAGCTGTGAGGAGGCTGCAAAGGGATATAGACCGGTTAAGTGAGTGAGCACGAAAGTGGCACGTGGAATATAATGTGGAGAAATGTGAAGTTACCCACTTTGATAGGAAAAGCAGAGAAGTGTGAGGTAATGCATCTGGGGAGGGCTAACAAGGAAAGGGAATACACATTAAATGGTAGGACACTGAGTAGTGTAGAGGAACAAAGGGACCCTGGAGTGCATGTCCACAGATCCCTGAAGGTAACAGGCCAAGTCGATAAGGTGGTTACGAAGACATACGGAATGCTTGCCTTTATTAGCTGTGGCATAGAATACAAGAGCAGGGGGGTTATGCTTCAACTGTATAAAACACTAGTTAGGCCTCAGCTAGAATACTGCGTGCAGTTCTGGTCACCACATTACAGGAAAGATGTGATTGCACTAGAGAGGGTACAGAGGAGATTTACAAGTTATTGCCGGGAGTAAAGAATCTTAGCTATGAGGAAAGACTGGATAGACTGAGTCTGTTTTCCTTGGAACAGAGGAGGCTGAGGGGAGACCTTATTGAGGTGTATAAAATTATGAGGGGCATAGATAAAGGACCTATTTCCCTTAGCAGAGGGGTCAAAAACCAGGGGCACAGATTTAAAGTAATTGGTGGAAGGTTTAGAGGAGATTTATGGGGAAATTTCTTCACCCAAAGGGTTGTGGGGGTCTGGAACTCACTGCCTGAAAGGGTGGTAGAGGCAGGAACCATAACCACATTTAAAAAGTACTCAGATGTGCACTTGGGATGCTCTAACCTGCAGGGCTACGGACCAAGAGCTGGCAAGTGGGATTAGGCCGGATAACACTCTGTTGGCCGGCGCGGACACGATGGGCCGAAATGGCCTCCTTCTGTGCTGTAACTCTCTCTATGATTCTATATTTTTTTTTTAAAAAGGTGAGAGACTGGGAAATGTTGGTATTCAGAGGGACCTGGGTGTCCTTGTACATGAATCACTGAAAGTTAACATGCAGGTACAGCAAGCAATTAGGAAAGCAAAGAATGGTATGTTAACCTATATTACAAGAGGATTTGAGTATAAGAGTAAAGACGTCTTACTGCAATTATATAGGGCCCTGGTGAGGCCACACCTGGAGTAGTGTGTACAGTTTTGGTCTCCTTACCTTGGAAGGGAGTGCAACGAAGGTTCACCAGACTGGTTACTGGGATGGGGGATTGACTTTGAGGAGAGATTGAGTAGACTAGGCCTATATTCCCTAGAGTTTAGAAGAATGAGTGGTGATCTCATTGAAACATAAAAATTTTAAGAGGTTTGACGGGGTAGATGCTGGGAGGATATTTCCCCTGGCTGGAGAGACTAGAATCAGGGGTCAGTCTCAGAATAAGGGGTCGGCCATTTAGGACTGAGATGAGGGGAAATTTTCTTCACTGCGGGTGGTGAATCTTTGGAATTCTCTCCCCCAGAGGGCTGTGGAGGCTCAGTCGTTGAGTATATTCAAGACAGAGATCGACGGATTTCTGGGCTCTAAGGGAATCAAGGGATATGGGGATAGTACAAGAAGGTGGAGTTGAGGTAGAAGATCAGCCATGATCTTATTGAATGGCGGAGCAGGCTCAAAGGGCCGACTGGCCTACTCCTGCTCCTAATTCCTGCGGTCTTATATTTACGAGTGGGACATAACGTTTGGTTAAGTGACTTCGCTGCCTGGTGTGACAGGCCTGGCCCTGTGTAATTTGATGAAATGCCGGGAACTTTGGCGCAATGCTATCAACAGGAAAAATCCCCTTTTCTGTTCTCGTTTTTGGGACCCTGGCACTTTGTAACGCGGCCACCAGGCGGCACCAGTGCTGCCGGCTCGCCTCGCAGCTGGTCCGGTGACCCGCGCGGTGAGCGGGCGGGCTGCAGGATCGCTGAGCGGCCACAGGGAGGCGCTGCCCTCCGCTGCTCGCTGAGGGCTTCTGGTGGTGGCGGCGGCTGGAAAGGGCCGCCGTCTGTGTGCTGCGGACCCAGTATTTCCTGGGTTTGAGGCTGTGTTCAAGCTGTGCACCTGTACTCTGAACAGGTTGGGTTTTTTTTTTGCTTCAGTAGATAATTCTGAATGGGTTGGACAGGCTCGATGTGGCGAGAATGCTTCCACTTGTGGGAAAGTGAGGAGAAATTTCTTTGCTCAGAGAGCGGTTAGAACGTGCAACTCACCACCACAGGAAGTGGTTGAGGCAAATAGCTTGGATGTTTTCAAATGGAAACTAGATGAGCACAGGAGAGAAAAGGGAATAGAAAGACATGCTGAAAGGTCGAGATGAAGCAGACAGAATGGGGGGGAACGCACGATGGCCTCTTTCTGTGCTGTATAGTCAATGTAGTCGTTGGGACATGGGAAGAGGAGTAAGCCATTTAGCCCCTTGAGTCTGGTTCTGCCAGTGAATAAAGATCATGGCTGATCTGTATCTGAACTCCATCCACCTGCCTTGGCTCCATATCCCTTAATACCCTTGGCCGGCAAAAATCTTACCAATCTCAGATATCAGATGATTAATTGAGCTCTCGTGCACCTGCTTTTTGTGGGAGAGAGCCCCGCCATGCTCCCACCCTTTGCATGAAGAAGTATTTCCGAACATCACTCCTGAATGGCCTGGCTCTGATCTTAACGTTATGCCCCCTAGTCCTGGACTTTCCCAAACCAGAGAGAAATGTTTCTCTCTCTCTCTGCCCTATCCATTCCTATCAAAATCCTAAAAACCTCGTTCAGATCTCCCCTTTAACCGTCTATACCCCAGGGAATACAAGCCCAGTCGATATAATCTCTCCATAATTTAACCCTTGGAGCCCTGGTAACATTCTGGTGAATCTGCGCTGCACTCCTTCCAAGGCCAATCTATCCTTTCTAAGGTGTGGTGCCCAGAACTTTACACAGTGCTCCAGATGTGGTCTAACCAGGCTTTGTATAGCTGCAGCACAACTTCCACCCTGTGTATTCTAGCGCTCCAGTTATAAAGGCTAACACCCCATTCGCCTTTTTGATTATTTGTTTTGTGCCTGACCCCTACATTCTGGTGATCTGTGTACATGGACCCCGAAATCTCTCTGGACCTCCCCTGGTCCTCGCTCTTTACCATTTATAAATTACTTTTTTGATCTAAAATGGCTGATCGCACCCAATACTACACTTGCCAAAAGATGCAGCACAGGCGGGGGGCCATTCGGTGCATCGTATCCCTGCTAGCTCTTTGGAGCAATCCGACACTGATCCCACTGTAAAAGTGGAAATTTATATTATGTAGTATTTACAGCACAGAACAGGCCTTTCAGGTGTGTTCATGCTCCACACGGGCCTCCTCCTACCTCTCTAAGCAGTATCACCTTCTATTCCTTCCTCCCTCGTGTACTTATTTAGCTTCCCCTGATCTTGGGTGAACGCCTCCTACTATACTAACCCGACGTTTTCCATTTTCTACACCAGCTACCTTTCTTGCCACTCTGAGACTGCCAATCCGTGCTTAATCCGAGGAATGCACTCTAGTGCGACGAACCCATATCCTTTTGAAGATTGCCCAAACCTTGTTTCACTGGGAGCGCACACTGCTAGCAGAGTGTAGATGTCAGATGTCCATTACGCTCTCGATGAGAACAAGAAAACCAAAAATCATAGAATGATACAGCACAGAAGGAGGCCATTCAGCCTATCGGGTCTGTGCCGGCTCTTTGAATAAGCTCTCCAATTAGTCTCGCTCCCCTGCTCTTTCCCTATAGCCCCAGCAAATTTTTCCCCTTCAATTATTTATCCAATTCCCTTTTGAAAGTTACTATTGAATCTACCTTCACCACCCTTTCAGGCAGCGCATTCCTGTAGTGTGAGGTAATGCAGTTGGGGAGGGCTAACAAGGAAAGGGAATATACATTAAATGGTAGGACACTGAGTAGTGTAGAGAAACAAAGGGACCCTGGAGTGCATGTCCACAGATCCCTGAAGGTAGCAGGCCAGGTCGGTAAGGTAGTTAAGAAGGCATGCGGAGTGCTTGCCTTTATTCGCTATGGCATAGAATACAAGAGCAGGGGGGTTATGCTTCAACTGTATAAAACACTACGGCCTCAGCTAGAGTACTGCGTGCAGTTCTGGTCACCACATTACAGAAAATATGAGATTGCACTAGAGAGGGTACAGAGGAGATTTACAAGGATGTTGCCGGGAGTAGAGAATCTTAGCTCTGAGGAAAGCCTGGATAGGCTGGGTCTGTTTTCCTTGGAACAGAGGAGGCTGAGGGAAACCTTATTGAGGTGTATAAAATTGAGGGGCCGAGATAAAGTGGATAGAAAGGACCTATTTCCCTTAGCAGAGGGGTCAAAAACCAGGGGGCACAGATTTAAAGTAATTGGTGGAAGGTTTAGAGGGGATTTGAGGGGAAATTTCTTCACCCAGAGGGTTGTGGGTGTCTGGAACTCACTGCCTGAAAGGGTGGTAGAGGCAGGAACCACATTCAAAAAGTACTTGGATGTGCACTTGGGGTGCTCGAACCTGCAGGGCTACGGTCCAAGAGCTGGGAAGTGGGATTAGGCTGGATCGCTCTCTGTCGGCCGGCGCGGACACGATGGGCCGAAATGGCCTCCTTCCGTGCTGTAACTTTCTATGATTCCAGATCATCACAACTCACTGAGTAGAGAAAAAAAAAAATTCTCATTTCCCCTCTGGTCCTTTTGCCAATTACCTTACATCTGTCTCGTCTGGTTACTGACCCTCCAGCCAGTGGAAATAGATTCTCCTTATTTACTCTCTCAAGACCCTTCATGGTTTTCACCGCCTCTATCAACTCTCCCCTTAACTGTCTCTGCTCTAAGGCGAAGGAGGAAAAGCCACAGCCAATCCAGCGCTCCAGTGCAGACCCTGGCACAGGCACCAACGAAGCCTCCTCCATTCGTGCCTGAGACTGGAATGCGGTATCATCAACCCCGGGTCCAGCCCAGCCCAAGCTTCCTCCTCCCGAATGCGAGTGACTCCCACCGAGCAGCAACACCTTGCATTTATCCAGCGCCTTTAACGTAGGAAAACATATCGAAGTGCTTCACAGGACCGTTATCAAACACCGAGCCACAGCAGGAGATATTAAGACAGGCGACCAAAAACTTGGTCAAAGAGGTAGGTTTTAAGGAGCACAGAAAGAGGCGCTTTGGCCCATCGTGTACACGCCGACCATCAAGCCCTGTCTAATCTAATCCCATTTTCCAGCACTTGGTCCGTAGCCTTGTGTTGTATCCGTGTGTTAATGGAGACACGGAATGCAGGAGTTGGTTTACAGGTGTTTACTGAACAAAGTCTGGAGGTGAACTAACAGATACAAGACATTATACAGGCTTATATAGCCCGAGTGGCCATTACCGGCATTACAGTACACAGGGGCTCTTAAAGGCACATACACCACAATTCCTCCCCTTTTAGACAACCAGTACATAACATTTTAAGTAATCATTAATTAACATGTTTACAAGAACAATAATCTACACATTTGCTGCAGTTAATCAGTTATAAGTCAGTCTCTCTGGAGGCTTCCTGACTCGGTCCGGATAACGCGTCGGTGGTGTAGTAGTTTTTGGTGGTGTAGTAGGTTCTTTTGGCAAGGTCGATTCGGCTTGAATGC
This sequence comes from Somniosus microcephalus, assembly GCF_052327205.1. Classification (NCBI taxonomy): domain Eukaryota; kingdom Metazoa; phylum Chordata; class Chondrichthyes; order Squaliformes; family Somniosidae; genus Somniosus; species Somniosus microcephalus. Next base: position 34,143,485 of record NW_028225180.1, on the reverse strand, counting down.
CAGTGTCGGGTTCATCTGGTTCCAGTATCACCGGATCGGCGGTAGATACTATGGGTATCTCTGCTTCATCATTAGGCGTATAGAGTTGTGGTGTAGGTTGTCCCTTTTCGGATGACTCTATGATCTGGTCAGCATGGCGCCTTATTATGCTTTCTCCAATGTCCATGGTATACATCAGCGGTCCTAGTCCTGTGCAAATAGTTCCAGGCTGCCATTTCTCGGTACGGTAGTCCCGGGCCAAAACTTGTTGACCTATCTGGAAGGTTCTAGTTGGCCTTTCATTCATGCCTTGAAATTGCCGGTTCTCCACGTCCCTTCTGATGTTTGGCTTGATCAAATCCAGCCGGCATCTTAGGCTTCTATTGAAAAACATCATGGTGGGAGTTTGGTTTGTAACCACGTGTTGCATTCCTGTATGCAAACAAGAAGTTATCTACCTTATGCTGTAGATTTATGTCTTCATTACCCATGGCCTTTATGGCCTTCTTGAAGGTCTGGACAAACCTTTCAGCCAATCCATTGGTGGCGGGATGGTATGGGGCGGACGTGTAGTGCTTAACCCCATTGTTTTTTTAAGAACTTCCTGAATTCTTCGGACACAAATTGCGGTCCATTATCAGAACATATCTGCTCCGGCAGCCCATTCCTGGCAAATATGGTCCTTAATACTGTGATGGTTTTTTCCGTGGTGGCGGTGGAGGACATCTTTATTACCTCCGGCCACTTGGAGTGTGCATCAACTGCGATTAAGAACATTGAGTCCATAAATGGACCAGCAAAGTCGATGTGTACCCTTTGCCATGGAAATGAGGGCCACTCCCATGGATGTAGAGGGGCTTGTGGTGGGGCGTTTTGGACCTTCTGGCATCCTAGACAGCTTTTGGTCATTTCTTCGATGTCTCCATCGATACCTGGCCACCACACAAACGCTCTGGCTAGGTTCTTCATTTTCACTCCACCCAGATGCCCCTCGTGAAGCTCCTTTAGCACTTTATCCTGGAGTTTGGGTGGAATCACCACTCTGGATCCACACATCAAGGTTCCTCGGCATACTGACAGCAGTTCTCTTCTTTGCGAGAATGCTGGCAACAGTGGTTCGCCATGTGCTGGCCATCCCTTCACCGTTAAATCGTAGACTCGTGAGAGAGTCGGGTCATTTCTCGTTTCCTTTTCAATGGTAGAATTTGTTACTGGTAGACATTCTGCTATGGTTGAGTGGAAGATCTCCACTGGGTCCACTGTAGGTGCCTCCTCTACCGTTGGCAACGGTAGGCGCGATAAACCGTCAGCATTCCCATGTTGTTTTTATCCTATGTCATATTGATGTGCCCCTAGGAAAAGGGACCACCTCTGTAGCCTTTGCGCTGTCATAATGGGAACGCCCTTTTTAGGGTTGAATATGGAGACGAGGGGTTGATGGTCAGTCAACAAGGTAAATTTTTGTCCGTGTACGTAATGGTTGAATTTCTTCACTTCCCCATACCAGGCTGAGTGCTTCCCTGTCGATCTGGGCATAGTTACGCTCAGCTGAGTTCAATGAGCGTGACGCAAAAGCTATTGGCCGCTCCGAGCCATCAGGGAATCTATGCGATAACACCGCTCCTACGCCGTAAGGGGATGCATCGCACGCCAGTCTGATTGGCAGTGATGGGTTGTAATGAGCCAAAACTTCCTTGGACGTGATCAAGCCTTTGCATTTATGGAAGGCACGTTTACAGTCTTCGCTCTATTTCCAAATTACTCCCGTTTGTAGCAGTTCGTTAAGAGGGTGCAGAACAGTTGACAAGTTCGGTAAAAATTTATGATAGTAATTTATCAATCCCAGGAACGACCTTAATTGTGAGACATTTTCAGCTGCTGGGGCTTTTATGACCGCTTCAATTTTTTCAGGTGACTTATGCAACCCTTCCTCGTTAATTATGTGGCCACAATGATATTTGTTTCTGGAAAAATTCGCACTTGGGGCGATTTGCTCGTAGGCCCCGTTCTCTCGGCCTAGTGAGCACCTGCTCCAAATTGGCAAGGTGCTCGTTGTCGTTTTCTCCTGTTACAAGGATGTCGTCTAGGTAGCATTGAGTCCCCGGAATCCCTTGCAGGACTTGCTCCATAGCTCTTTGCCAGATAGCTGGAGCTGATGCTTCTCCGAAAACCAGTCGATTGCACTGGTACAGGCCTTTGTGTGTGTTTATCGTGAGATACTTTTTAGAGGCCTCTTCAACCTCCATCTGTAGATATGCCTGTGCCAAGTCAATTTTGGTGAAACGTTTCCCTCCGGACAGTGAGGCGAAAATATCTTCTATCCTCGGAAGAGGATACTGTACCGTGTGAAGGACCGGATTTACAGTCACCTTGAAGTCCCCACAGATGCGAATTTTTCTCTGTTCTTCAGATTTATCATTATTCAACGTTTTCTTCATGACCGGGACGATGGGTGTTGCCTACTCGCTCCAATCTATCTTGGATAACACGCCTGCCTTTTCCAAATTCTCGAGCTCTGCCTCGACTGCTGGACGAATTGCGTATGGCACGGGCCTTGCCTTAAAAAACTTGGGAATTGCCGCATCTTTCACTTTTATTGAGGCGGTGACGCCTTTCAAGGTTCCTAGTTCCTGTTGAAACACTTCTTTGGCGTTGGCCAAGATGTCTTATAATCGTTCAGGTATGACGTCATCATCATTTTTTTTCTTACTGGTCACCGTCAGTGCCTGAATGGAGTGCCAGTCTAAACGTATCTTCCTGATCCATTCACGTCCCAACAGCGGTGGACCACCATCTTCACAGAATCACACAGTGCAGATAGAGGCCATTTCGGCCCATCGAGCCTGCACCGACACATATCCCACCCGATCCCCGTAACCCCTACACCAACACATATCCCACCCTATCCCCGTAACCCCACGTATTTAATCCCCCTAACACTAAGGGTCAATTTATCATAGCCAATCAACCTAACCCGCACATCTTTGGACTGTGGGAGGAAACCGGAGCACCCGGAGAAAACCCACGCAAACACGGGGAGAATGTGCAAACTCCACACAGACAGTCACCCCAGGCCGGATTCGAACCCGGGTCTCTGGCGCTGTGAGGCAACAGTGCTAACCACTATGCCAGAATGTATAAATACAACTTTTGTATTTCCTTGCCGTTGTATACAACAGGCACCCTTATTTTCCCTCTGGGGTATACTTTCTGCCCTGTATATGTTTTCAAGATAATGGATGTGTCTTTCAAAGGTATATGCGGAAATAGCCGCTCGTAATCCCGTCGACTTATGACGGTCAGAGCTGATCCTGTATCTAGCTCCATTTTAACTGGGGACCCCGCTATCGTGAGGGTAACCCAAATGGTCTGGTAATCTTCTTTGGCAATTACATTATGTAATTTGAGACAGCTTAGTCTCTTGTTTCCGGAGTCGCTATCGCTCTTCTGGTCTTCGGAGCTACTGTCCGTCATCATTTGTACCTTTCTGTACTTTTCCTTATTGATTTTTTTTCTGTCAGTGGATTTTTTGTTTCCAGATCGGCATACACGTGCAATGTGTCCCATCTTTCCGCATTGTCTGCATGCTTTGTCCTTAAACCAGCAGTCCCTCTGGTCATGGGTGGATCTGCTGCAGCGATAACATCTCTCTCAACCCTGTGTCATTTCATGGGTGCCGAAGTCCTGTGTCTTTTGTTGTATCTCTGCAGCTCCTCTTGCTGCTGCTTCGTATGATACAGCCACACTGAAAGCCTTGTCCAGTGTTAAATCTTTCTCAGAAAGTAGCCTTTTCTGTGTTGCTTCACTTAGGAGACCGCAGACGAATTTGTCTCGAAGAGAATCTGCCAGCCCTGCCCCGAATTGGCAGTGCTTTGATAGCTTCCTTAATTCGGTGAGGTAATCAGCGTTACTTTCATTCTTGTGCTGATCCCTCTTAAAGAATTTGAATCGTTCCGCTATCAGCAGCGGTGTTGGGTTTAAGTGCTCCTGTAGGGTATCAACAATCTGCTTAAAATTCTTGTCCATCGGTTTGGCTGGAGTGATTAAGTTTCGTAACAGCCCATATGTCCTTGCGCCCATTAGATTTAGAAGTACCGATGCCTTTTTATCATCCTCTATTTCATTCGCTGTGCAATATACCTCCACTCTTTCCACATATGTGGTCCAATCCTCCACATCACTATCGAAAGCAGTAATATTGCCAGTCTTGGGCATCCTGAAAATAAAAATGGCGCTTTCCCGCCGCTGCTGACAACGCTGTTCTCCGCGGTTTTTATTTATACAGATATTTTTAATAGTTGGAGACTCGTTCCCGCCGGACTCTCTGGGACTTTTCCCTCCCTCTGCTTGGTCCGAACGCCAACCTGCTTTGCAGCACTGGCCGTCTCCCGAGTGCTCCACCCTCCGTCTCTGTTTGCCTGCGCCTTCGCTGCTCGGCCCCGCTGCAGAGCCAGCCGATCGAGCCCCAGCCCGCCGCCCAGGAAGGATTATTGCAGTACCTGCCACCAGCCCGGCTAGCTGGTGAAACCAGAGTTTTTTTCTTTTTTTTTTTCTTCGACCTTCGTCTGAGGAATTGATCTCCTTGAGGTGCTGCCGAATTGCAGGTAAGTCCGTTTCCAATTCGTCGCCACTGTTGTATCTGTGTTAATGAGACACGGAATGCAGGAGTTGGTCTACAAAGTCTGGAGGTGAACTAACAGATACAAGACATTATACAGGCTTATATAGCCCGAGTGGCCATTACCGGCATTACAGTACACAGGGTCTCTTAAAGGCACATACACCACACCTTGTATGCTATGGCGTTTCAAGTGCTCATCCAAATGCTTCTTGAATGTTGTGAGGGTTCCTGCCTCTACCACCCTTTCAGGCAGTGAGTTCCAGATTCCAACCACCCTCTGGGTGAAAAAGTTTTTCCTCAAATCCCCTCTAAACCTCCTGCCCCTTACCTTCAATCTATGCCCCCTTGTTATTGACCCCTCTACTAAGGGGAAAAGTTCCTTTCTATCCACCCTATCTATGCCCCTCATAATTTTGTATACCTCAATCAGGTCCCCCCTCAGCCTTCACTGCTCTAAGGAAAACAGCCCCAGCCTGTCCAGTCTTTCTTCATGGCCGAAGCGCTCCAGCCCAGGTAACATCCTGGTAAATCTCTGCACCCTCTCCAAAGCAATCACATCCTTCCTATAGTGTGGCGACCAGAACTGCACACAGTATTCCAGCTGTGGCCTTACCAGCGTTTTGTACAGCTCCATCATAACCTCCCTGCTCTTATATTCTATGCCTCGGCTAATGAAGGCAAGTATCCCATATGCCTTTTTAACCACCTTATCCACCTGTTCTCCCTTCAGGGATCTATGTACATGCACACCAAGGTCCCTCTGATCCTATGTCTTTCCTAGGGTCTTACAATTCATTGTGTATTCCCTTGCCTTGTTAGTCCGTCCAAAATGCATCACCTCACACTTTTCGGTGTTAAATTCCGTTTGCCACTGTTCCGCCCATCTGACCAACCCATCTATATAGTCCTGTAGCCTGAGGCTTCCCGCCTCGCTATTTACCACCCCACCAATTTTCGTGTCATCTGCGAACTTACTGATCATACCTTTTACATTCACATCCAAATCATTAATGTAGACCACAAACAGTAAGGGACCCAGCACCGATCCCTGCGGTACCCCACTGGAGACAGGCTTCCAATCACAAAAACAACCTTCCACCATCACCCTCTGCCTTCTGCCACTAAGCCAGTTTTGGATCCAATGTGCCAAGGCACCCTGGATCCCATGGGCTCTTACCTTCCTGACCAGTCTCCTATGCGGGACTTTATCAAAAGCCTTACTGAAATCCATGTAAACCGCATCCACTGCACTACGCTCATCCACACACCTAGTCACCCCCTCGAAGAATTCAATCAAATTGGTCAGACATGATCTTCCCTTGACAAAGCCATGCTGGCTATCCCTAATTAATCCCTGCCTCTCCAAGTGGAGACCAATTCTGTCACTCAGAATTTTTTCCAATAATTTCCCTACCACTGAAGTTAGGCTCACTGGCCTGTAATTCCCTGGTTTATCCCTACTACCCTTCTTGAATAATGGTACTACGTTAGCTGTTCTCCAGTCCTCTGGCACATCCCCTGTGGCCAGAGAGGTTCTGAAAATTTGTGTCAGAGCCCCTGCAATCTCCTCCTTTGCCTCACATAGTAGCCTGGGATACATCTCGTCTGGGCCTGGGGATTTATCCACTTTTAAGCCTGCTAAAACCACGAGTACCTCCTCCCTCTCGATGCTAATATGTTCAAGTATATCACAGTCCCCCTGCCTGATTTCTATGTCCACATCGTCCTTCTCCATAGTGAACACAGATGCAAAAAATTCATTTAAAACCCCACCTACATCCTCTGGCTCTACACACAGTTTGCCACTTTGGTCCCTAATGGGCCCTACTCTTTCCCTAGTTATCCTCTTGCCCTTAATATACTTATAAAACACCTTAGGATTTTCCTTTATTTTGCTCGCCAGTATTATTTCATGGCCCCTCCTCGCTCTCCTAATTTCTTTTTTTTAAGTATTCCCCTGCACTTTTTATACAGGGAACCTTGGATGACAAGGGATATACAAAAATGCATTAGAAATAAAAGGGGGGCTTTTGGCAGTTACAAAAGACTAAAGATGGAAGAAGCCCTCGAGGAGTATAAAAAGTGCAGGGGCATACTTAAAAAAGAAATTAGGAGGGCGAGGAGGGGCCATGAAATAACACTGGCGAGCAAAATAAAGGAAAATCCTAAGATGTTTTATAAATATATTAAGGGCAAGAGGATAACCAGGGAAAGGGTAGGGCCCATTAGGGACCAAAGTGGCAATCTGTGTGTAGAGCCAGATGATGTAGGCAGGGTTTTAAATGAATTTTTTGCATCTGTGTTCACTATGGAGAGAGACGATGCAGACATAGAAATCGGGCAAGGGGACTGTGACATACTTGAACATATTAGCATCGAGAGGGAGGAGGTGCTAGCGGTTTTAGCAGGCCAAAAAGTGGATAAATCCCCAGGCCCGGACGAGATGTATCCCAGGCTGCTGTGGGAGGCAAAGGAGGAGATTGAAGGGGCTCTGACACAAATTTTCAGAACCTCTCTGGCCACAGGGGATGTACCAGAGGACTGGAGAACAGCTAATGTAGTACCATTAAACAAGAAGGGTAGCAGGGATAAACCAGGGAATTACAGGCCAGTGAGCCTAACATCTGTGGTAGGGAAATTATTGGAAAAAATTCTGAGGGACAAAATTAGTCTCCACTTGGAGAGGCAAGGATTAATCGGGGATAGTCAACATGGCTCTGTCAAGGGTAAATCATGTCTGACAAATCTGATTGAATTTTTCGAGGGGGTGACTAGGGGGGTGGATGAGGGAAATGCTGTGGATTTGGTTTACATGGACTTCAGTAAAGCTTTTGACAAAGTCGCGCATAGGAGACTGGTCAAGAAGGTAAGAGCCCATGGGATCCAGGGTGCCTTGGCGCGTTGGATCCTAAACTGGCTGAGTGGCAGGAGGCAGAGGGTGATGGTCGAAGGTTGCTTTTGTGACTGGAAGCCTGTGTCCAGTGGGGTACCTCAGGGATCGGTGCTGGGTCCCTTGTTGTTTGTGATCTACATAAATGATTTGGATGAGAATGTAAAAGGTATGATCAGTAAGTTCGCAGATGACACGAAAATTGGTGGGGTGGTAAATTGCGAGGAGGAAAGCCTCAGGCTACAGGACGATATAAACGGGTTGGTCAGATGGGCGGAAAAGTGGCAAATGGAATTTAACCCTGAAAAGTGCGAGGTGATGCATTTTGGACGGACAAATAAGGCAAGGGAATACACAATGAGTGGTAGGACCCTAGGAAGTACAGAGGGTCAGAGGGACCTTGGTGTACATGTACATAGATCTCTGAAGGCAGCGGAACAGGTAGATAAGCTGGTTAAAAAGGCATATGGGATACTTGCCTTCATTAGCCGAGGCATAGAATATAAGAGCAGGGAGGTTATGATGGAGCTGTACAAAACGCTGGTGAGGCCACAGCTGGAGTACTGTGTGCAGTTCTGGTCGCCTCACTATAGGAAGGATGTGATTGCTTTGGAGAGGGTGCAGAGAAGATTCACCAGGAGCTTACCTGGGATGGAGCGCCTCAGCTATGAAGAAAGACAAAACAGGCTGGGGTGGTTTTCCTTGGAGCAAAGAAGGCTGAGGGGGGGACCTGATTGAGGTGTACAAAATGATGAGGGGCATAGATAGGGTAGACAAAGAGGAACTTTTCCCCTTAGTAGGGGGGTCAATAACAAGGGGGCATAGATTCAGGGTAAGGGGCAGGGGATTTGAGGAGGAACTTTTTCACCCAGAGGGTGGTTGGAATCTGGAACTCACTGCCTGAAAGGGTGGTAGAGGCAGGAACCCTCACAACATTCAAGAAGCATTTGGATGAGCACTTGAAATGCCATTGCATACAAGGCTATGGACCAAATGCTGGAAAATGGGATTAGACAGGACAGGGGTAGATGGGCGGCGCGGACACGATGGGCCGCAGGGCCTCTTTCTGTGCTGTAAAACTCTATGACTCCTCTCTAGGGCTTCCTCTGTCTTTAGTCCTTTGTATCTGCCAAAAGCCTCCCTTTTTTTCCTCATCCATTCTCGTATATCCCTTGACATCCAGGGTTCCCTGGGCTTGTTGGTCCCACCCTTGACCTTTACGGGAACATGTTGCCATTGTACTCTCTCCATTTCCTTTCTGAAAGACTCCCATTGCTCCGATGTGGATTTTCCTTCAAGTGGCTGATCCCAGTCCACATTGGCCAGATCCTGCCTAGGAATATTTAATACCTAATCCGGCTCTTTTTTGAGCCAGGTCTCCGTTATTGCTACGGCATCATATTCCCCTGTGTCTATTTGCGCCTGCAGATCACCAACCTTGTTTTCTATGCTTCGTGCATTCACGTACATGCACTGTAAACTTGTCTTAGACCATCCTGTGTTCTCTCTCAGTCTGACCCCACTTAATACCTTGCTATTTATTACTTTAGTGCTATCTGTCTCTCCCAATCCTTTGTCTCCTTTGTTTTTCCTTTCTAATGCTATATCCTCATGCCCATTCCCCTGCCAACTTAGTTTAAACCCTCCCCAACAGCACGAGTGAGGATAATGGTCCCAGCTCTGTTGAGGTGCAACCCGTCCGGCCTTTACAGGTCCCACCTCCCCCAAAACCGGTCCCAATGCCCCAGGAATCTGAAGCCCCTCCCTCCTGCATCATCTCTCCAGCCACACGCTCATCTGCTCTGTCCTCCTATTTCTTACTCACTTGTGCGTGACACTGGGAGTAATCCAGAGATTGCTACCTTTTGAGGTCCTGCTTTTTAATCCCTTTCCCATCTACCTGAAAGCTGCCTGCAGGACCTCATCCCTCTTTCTGCCTATGTCACTGGTACCGATATGAACCACTATCTCTGGCTGTTCACCCTCTCTCTCTTTCCACCCCCCCCCCCCCCCCCCCCCCCAATGTTCTGCAGCCACTTGATGACCTCCTTAACCCTGGCACCAGGGAGGCAACATGCCATCCTGGAGTCACGTCTGCGGCCGCAGAAATGCCTGTCCGCCCCCCTAACTATTGAATCTCGTACAACTATTGCTTTTCCTATCTTCCTCCTTCCCCTCTCCTGTACAGCTGAGCCATCCGTGGTGCCCTGGACTTGGCTCTGGCTGTACTCCCCAGAGGAACCATCGCCCTCACCAGTATTCAGAACAGAATGCTGGCTGGAGAGCGCGATGCACTCCGGGGACTCCTGCACCACCTGCCTGGTCCTGCTCTTCTATCTGGCGGTCACCCATTTCCTCTCTGCCCGCGCACTCATTAGCTGCAGGGTGACCATACCACCTCCTGAAACATGCTATCCACGTAGCTCTCAGCCTCGTGGATGCACCGCAGTGACGCCAGCTGCTGCTCAAGCTCCGAAACCCGGAGCTCACGCTCCTGCTGGCGACACTTCCTGCACGCGTGGTTGTCCATGACACGGGAAGCGTCCTGGAGTTCCCGCATGACACAGGATGTGCATTCTGCTGGACTGAGCTGCCCTGCCATGCCTTTATCTATTCGACTATTAACTAACTTTACAGAAACTTAAGACTAAGATGTTTCTAATTATTAATATAATATACTATTAACAGTTACTAATTTAATAGTGTCTGTGTGGAGTCTCTGCAGTTATCCCTTTTCCCCCAATAGATCTGAACTTTCCTTACCCGCTCCCCTTTTCACCCAGTGGAATCGATGCAGGAGGTCCCAGTGCCAAATATGCTGCAAATCTGTAAAACGATCAACTGAGGCGCCCGTTGGAACATTGGCACCTTGTAATGGGGCCACAGGGCGGCGCCGCTCCTCCTCTTGTATCCATGTGTGGTGAATGGGAGGGCTGCACTACCAGCGAGCGGCCAGGTGAGGGCGCTGCCGTGCCCAGCCCCGCTCACTGAGGGCCTCTGGTGGCGCAGGCAGATCACAGCACCCCTGCCGGGCAGAGCCTGCTCTTCTGCTGTGTTGGGGAAGTGCTGCAGCATTTCATGGGCTTAAGGCTGTGGATCGGTTCAAGGTGTGCAGCTGTGCCGAGCAACCTCACCTGTGATCGAAGGTTATAGCACAGGAGGGGGGACATTCGGCCCATCGTATCCCTGCTAGCTCTTCAGAGCAGTCCAAAGATGTGCGGGTTAGGTTGATTGGCTATGATAAATTGACCCTTAGTGTTAGGGGGGGATTAAATATGTGGGGTTACGGGGATAGGGTGGGACATGTGTTGGTGTAGGGGTTACGGGGTTCCGGGGATCGGGTGGGATATGTGTCGGTGCAGGCTCGATGGGCCGAAATGGCCTCTATGCACTGTGGGGTTTCTGTGATTCTGTGAACACTAATCCCATCTCGGACAGTGCTGAAACTCCTCTCTGCCCCTCTCCTGTCTCTTTCGCTGTTTCTGTCTCCTCACATGATCTGGCGCTCTCTCCTTGCCCACGCGCCGGCCTGCTCTCCTTCCCCTCTCAACCTCCTCCTTTCTCAATCTCAATCTCTCTCTCTCTCTCTCTCTCTCCCACTCTCTCTCTCCCACTCTCTCTCTCTCTCTCTCTCTCTCTCTCTCTCTCTCTCTCTCTCTCTCTCTCTCTCTCTCCCTCTCTCTCTCTGCCTCTCTCTCTGCCTCTCCCTCTCTGCCTCTCCCTCTCTGCCTCTCCCTCTCTGCCTCTCCCACTCTCTCTCTCTCTCTCTCTCTCTCTCTCTCTCTCTCTCCCTCTCTCTCCCCCTCTCCCTCTCCCTCTCTCTCTCCCTCTCTCTCTCCCTCTCTCTCTCCCTCTCTCTCTCCCTCTCTCTCTCCCTCTCTCTCTCCCTCTCTCTCTCCCTCTCTCTCTCCCTCTCTCTCTCCCTCTCTCTCTCCCTCTCTCTCTCCCTCTCTCTCTCCGCCTCTCTCTCCGCCTCTCTCTCCGCCTCTCTCTCCGCCTCTCTCTCTGCCTCTCCCACTCTCTCCCACTCTCTCTCTCTCTCTCTCTCTCTCACTCTCTCTCTCTCTCCCGGTAGAGCCCTTGCCGGAGCTCCCGGTGCTCAAGACGGCGCCCGTGGTTCTGATGAAGACCAAGCCGGGCCGAGGGCGATGGAGAGCCAAGAGTGCGTGTGAGGAGCCGGAGTCCAACACCGCCCCGGAACCCAAGTGGGAGGCCCATTACTGGGAGGAAGCCTCGCCCTCCACCTACCCTGCCCCAGAAATTCACACGCACGCGGTCAACAGGCGGGACCTGGCCGGAGAGCGAGCGGTCAACACCGAGACCGACATGGAGGCAGAGACAATGCAGCTCATCTGCGAGTCGGTGCCAGACCAGAAGGATGAGAGCATCACGCTCGCTGGTAAGTACAGCTGTGACGGTGTAATAGGCCAGAGGCTTGGGGTGGCTGTTTAATATAGACTATTATTTTTATAGTTAAATGTTACACATCACAATAAAGCTTATTTACAAGGGCCCAAACCTGGTTAAGAGCAAAAACTGTGCAAAGGGACATTTCAAGTTTGTTGGGAGAGCTTCCTGGGTATTGTCAGTCAGTCAATCTCTTGGCTCTAGCAGACAGACATCAGGCTGTACTTTACTCTGAGGCCTTACTGACCTCCACCCTAGGGTTCCCTGGGCACTGACTCTCAACATCCTGGGGGGGTTCACCATTGACTAGTAACTTAACTGGACCAGCCACACAATACTGTGGCAACAAAAGTAGGTCAGAGGCTGGGTATTCTCACCTCCTGACTCCCCAAAGCCTTTCCACCCACCTACCTACAAGGCACAAGCCAGGAGTGTGATGGTATACTTGTGAAGGAATAAGCCATATTTCAGAAAAATACACCATCATATGAACAGAATTCTGATTTTATTAATACATGATATACTGGGTTTAAAAGTCTGGAAAGCCTCGGCGACACGAGCTGTCTCAATACCGGCTTCTGAGGTGGGATGGTTTGATAACACAAGTTGTAAAATACCACACAAGCTTTGAAATAGGAATTGGTTAAAAATACTAAAACAATGGCCCTATTGAAATAGCAGTTTGGTGCTTCTAGAAGGTCTGGAGTTTGGGAGAAACAATGGAATGACCCAAATAAAGTGTTAGTTTGAACAGGAACACAGAAACATTAAAAAAGACATGTGCCTTTGAAAAGATGACATCAAGTAAAAGAAACACCTGCTGGTCAAATAGTTTTTAGGTTAAACTTGGAAGACAGGAGACATAATTCTTAATGCAACCATTGAGATAGCTAGAAAACAATCAAGTACCCTGGTTGAAGTGGTTTTGATTTACATGTTGTAAAAGGTACCTACAGAACACTTTGAAAATATGACTTCAATAGATGACACCAAGCAATCGCATGGTTTTTGTATTGAACTTGGAACAGTTAGGAATCATGACGTCTGCTAAAACCAGTTAAGCCAATATTAAGAATTGAATGGAAGACCTTCGATAAAAATGGCATCAAAGAGATACATAAGCTATAACCGTTTTTTATGATAACTATTGAACACCTAAAGATAGAGACAGAAGTCTGAGAGTTGGCAGCTGAAATGACAGTAAGAATAGTAAGAATTCAACAGAGAGAATGAAGAAAGATAATCAGCTTACATCAGCAGAAAACTTCAAAGGATAAACCACTGAAATAAAGTATAAAAATAAGAGCTTTTCAGATAGACAGTGAGAAGTTGCTGGGAAGGGTCAAGCGATTCTCTGCTTCAGAACCACTCTGTAAGCCTCCAACTCTTGAGTCTTGGATAATCAAGGTATTTGATTTTGGTGGATATCCTGGATTAGAATTAAGAATAAGAAATGTAAAAATATACGAAGTTTAAGATTTGTGAGTAAGAATCTCTGAGGATAAGAAATGTAAGCTATTTGTTTTTCAACTGTTAATGTTGTGATTAACTCAAAAGCTGTTAACTGTATGTCGACTCTTGAGACAATTCTAAAAATATATAGATTTATTGAAGTAGTATTTCTGTATCAATCTCGCAAACTCAATTTCTGTACACTCTTTTTGTGAGGAGTTGCAGAATTCTGGGGGGTATTCCGGACCCTCATAATATCCAGAAGGTTACATCTAGTTAAACTTATTAAAAGTGCTATCTGGAGGACGGTAACATCTTCAAGTCGTTTCTTTCGTTTAGGGAGAGATAGTCTGAACCTTTAGACCCAATTAAGCGTCTTATAGAATTCGGCTATCTCTAACTTTGGTTGAAGGTGAATGTCTGGGGAATACACATGATCTGGGGTAGCCCGAAAAAGGCTAGGACTGTAATTATCCCTTCAGTTGGCGTCCCACGTTGGTTATAACTAATGTATCTCTTTGATGCCATTTTTATCGTACTCTCCATTTCCCTGGATGGGTGCAGCTCCAACAAGACTCGAGAAGCTCGACACCATCCAGGGCAAAGCAGCCCCTTGATTGGCACCCCATCCGCCACCTTACCACCGGCGCACCGTGGCTGCAGTGTGTACCATTTACACGATGCACTGCAGCAACTCGCCAAGGCTTCTTCGGCAGCACCTCCCAAACCCGCAACCTCTTCCACCTAGAAGGACGAGGGCAGCAGGCGCATGGGAACACCACCACCTCCAAGTTCCCCTCCAAGTCACGCACCATCCTGACTTGGAAATATATCGCAGTTCCTTCATCGTCGCTGGGTCAAAATCCTGGAACTCCCTCCCTGACAGCACTGTGGGAGTAGCTTCACCACACGGACTGCAGCGGATCAAGAAGGTGGCTCACCACCACCTTCTCGAGGGCAATTAGGGATGGGCAATAAATACTGGCCTTGCCAGTGACTCCTGCATCCTGTGAATGAATAAATTTAAGGAGGAGGCTGGGGGTGTAGCACTGAGGCACACAGAGCAAGTGACCCCTCGCTCAAATATAAGCTTTCCTCTATGGCCTTACTGACCACTAGGGTTAGGGGTCCCTGACCCTCCCTGGTGACCAGGTTTTCCCTGAGCACTGACCCTCCCTGGGGTCCCCCGGGTGCTGACTCTCCCAAAGATAAACGTTCTCAGGCTTACCTGCCGTGTTTTCCCCGCCGCCGCCCCCCCCCCCCCCCCCCCACAATCCCCTCTTCCACTCCCTCCCCAGGGTTACCTGCAGTGCTCCCGTGTCCTCTCACCTCTCCTTTCTTCTCTCCCCAGGATTAGCTGCTGCCGCTGGTCTCCCCGATTCCATGAGAGAGCCGGAACTGGTAAACAGGTAGGAGACAGCCCGCCCTCGTCCTGCCCGATCAATGACCCTTTGCCTCCCACCCTCCATAAATACAGCAACAGAACGGCCCCCTCTCCCCTGATGGTGGGTGGGGCAGAGTCCGGGGGGGGGGGGGGGGGGGGAATTCATTGCGGGGAGCACTTGGTCTGACAGTGAGGTGGGCGGTGTTGCTCCCTGTGACTTACCTGCGTGTGTTTTTGCAGTGAGGAAGAGGAGGCGGAGTTTGTGGAGACGGACGATGACATCCCGTTCCATGACGATCCCAAAGATGCAATGTACGAGCCGTCACCACACAGGTAACGAGGGTGAGGAGGGCCGGGCGTGGACCCCTCGCGCACCCGGAGGCCAGCTCGCCTTTGCGCCCCCATCGTGTGCGCCCCTGGCCTGCCTTTCCTCTCTCACCGCGCCCCTCTCTCCAAACCTGCCTTTCCTCCCGACACGTGATTCAACGTCTGCCCTCGCGTCCGTCGACGCCCCCCGCCACCGCTGACCTCGCTCTCCTTATCGTGCTCTCTGCGTGTCGCCCCCCCCCCCCCCCCCCCGGGCTCTCTGCGTGTCCCCCCCCCCCCCCGGGCTCTCTGCGTGTCCCCCCCCCCCCCCGGGCTCTCTGCGTGTCCCCCCCCCCCCTCGGGGCTCTGTGCGTGTCCCCCCCCTCGGGGCTCTGTGCGTGTCCCCCCCCCCCCCCCCCCCCTCGGGGCTCTCTGCCCATCCCCCCCCCCTCGGGGCTCTCTGCCCGTTCCCCCCCCCCCTCGGGGCTCTCTGCCCGTTCCCCCCCCCCCCCCCCTCGGGGCTCTCTGCCCGTCCCCCCCCCCCCTCGGCCTCGCGGCGTGGCCCCCTCGGCCTCGCGGCGTGGCCCCCTCGGCCTCGCGGCGTGGCCCCCTCGGCCTCGCGGCGTGGCCCCCCCCCCCCCCTCGGCCTCGCGGCGTGGCCCCCCCCCCCCCCTCGGCCTCGCGGCGTGGCCCCCCCCCCCTCGGCCTTTCTCCGTCTCCCCCGCCTCGGCCGGCCTCTCTCCGTCTCCCCCCCCTTCTCTCTTTCTCTCTACGCCCAACCCCCCCATCCTTCAGCTGCTCCCTCGCTCTGTGTCGGGAGCACCTCATATCCAATCTATTCTCGAGTGTGTTGTGATGTGATCCTCAGGGAGCGTGGGAAACAGAGGCGGAGACCGCGGCAAGAGAAAGAAACACTGGAGACAGTGGAGCAGGTGGAACCTCCCAAAAGGTAAAGGCAGCCTGAAGTGATCCCAGCTATAGGAACAGGAGCAGGCCATTTAGCCCCTCCAGCTTGTTCCGCCATTTAATGAGTTCGTGGCTGATCTGCGACTAAACTTCATCTAGCCACCTTTGCCCCATATCCCTTAATATCCTTGGTTAACAAAAGTTTCATTCTCCAATCGACTGACCACCCCCCCCCCCCCCCCCCCCCTCAATTTCAGTCCATTTAGTGACCCCCGGTTTGATGGGCTCTGTCTAACTCGTGGGAGGAGGAGAACAGGTTTTACAGCACTGAAAGAGGCCCTTCGGCCCATCGTGTCCACGCTGCCCATCAAGCCCTGTCTATTCTAATCCCATTTCCCAGCACTTGGTCCGTAGCCTTGTATGCTATGGCGTTTCAAGTGCTCATCTAAATGCTTCTTAAATGTTGTGAGCGTTCCTGCCTCCACCATCCTTTCAGGCAGTGAGTTCCAGATTCCAACCACCCTCTGGGTGAAAATGTTTTTCCTCAAATCCCCTCTAAATCTCCTGCCCCTTACCTTGAATCTATGCCCCCTTGTTATTGACCCCTCTACTAAGGGGAAAAGTTCCTTTCTATCCACCCTATCTATGCCCCTCATAATTTTGTACACCTCCATCAGGTCCCCCCTCAGCCCTCTCTGCTTTAAGGAAAACAACCCCAGCCTGTCCAGTCGCTCTTCATAGCTGAAGCGCTCCAGCCCAGGTAACATCCTGGTAAATCTCCTCTGCAATGCAATCACATCCTTATAGTGTGGCGACCAGAAATGCACACAGTATTCCAGCTGTGGCCTAACTAGTGTTTTGTACAGCTCCTTCATAACCTCCTTGCTCTTGCCGAGGCATAGAATATAAGTATCCCATATGCCTTTTTAACCACTTTATCTACCTGTACTGCTGCCTTCGGGGATCTATGTATATGCACACCAAGGTCCCTCTGATCCTCTGTCCTTTCTAGGGTCCTACCATTCATTGTGTATTCCCTTGCCTTGTTAGTCCTCCCAAAATGCATCACCCACACTTTTCAGGGTTCAGTTCCATTTGCCACTGTTCTGCCTATCTAACCAACCCGTCTATCGTCCTGTAGCCTGAGGCTTCCCTCCTCGCTATTTACCACTCCACCAATTTTTGTGTCATCTGCAAACTTCTCTTCTCTTAGGCAGTCCCTTGGAACCAAGGATGACTTGCTTCCACATTAAAAATGAGTTCTCAGGTGACTGATTAGCCCAATGCGGGACCTACAGCCTCTGTTACAGGTGGGGCAGACGGTGGCTGTTGCCTTTCCAGAAGACGGTGTAGCCACCACCTTGCTCCTTGAGCTGGCCTTCCCCTGCCCGCCGGGTCTCACTTAGGACGGCGATGTCAATGTCGAAACGTCTGAGCTCCCGGGCAATGATAGCAGTACGGTGTTCCAGTCTGTCACTGTTGGGGTTGTCCATGAGGGTCCTGAGGTTCAAGGTCCCGAGCTTCATTTTAAAGGGTGGAAGATGCCTGTGCATGAATTCATTTAACGTGGGGTGGCCGTTGCACACCATCTACCACACGGGCTTGACAGAGCACGGTCTTGGTCCAATGGCAAGGGGATCCAAGATGATTGGAGACCAGGCTCTGCTACAACGGCCTAGCGCGCACAAACATAATGCTACTGTCCTCCTCCCTCCTTCCCGCAGGTCCTCTCTGCCTGGGTTTCGTAGGATGCATTGTGGTCCTCCCGACCTCGCTGTTGGCCCGTGCCGCACCTTCCCTGGACCCCGACCCTGCTGCTGGTCCACGCTGCGCCACTCCTGGGCCTTCACCTCGCTGCTGGGCTTGTCCTCGCTCCTGGGTCCCGACCTCGGACATGAACGATGTTGTCTCACAGGATCAAGCGATTCACTAGTCTAGTGGAGAAGCATAGTCTTGACGGCAGAGAGGTCTGGGAATTTGGGAGCTAAGTTTAAGTGAAGAGCCAGTGCTGCGAACTTACTGATCATACCTCCTACATTCATATCTAAATCATTTAATGTACACTACAAACAGCAAAGGACCCAGTACCGATCTCTGCAGTACACCACTGGACACAGGCTTCCAGTCCCAAAAACAACCTTCGACCATCACCCTCTGCCTCCTACCACTAAGCCAATTTTGGATCCCATGGGCTCGTAGATTCTTGACCAGTCTCCCCTGCGAGACTTTGTCAAAAGCCTTACTGAGGTCCATATAGACTAGATCAACTGCACTACCCTCATCCACACACCTAGTCACCCCCTCGAAAAATTCAATCAAATTAGTTAGACATGATCTCCCCCTGACAAAAGCCATGCTGACTATCCTTGATTAAACCTTGCCTCTCCAAGTGGAGACTAATTCTGTCACTCAGAATTTTTTCCAATAATTTCCCTACCACTGATGTTCGGCTCACTGGCCTGTAATTCCCTAGTTTATCCCTACTACCCTTCTTGAATAAGGTAGTACGTTAGCTGATCTCCAGTCCTGTTGCACCTCCCCTGTGGCCAGAGAGGTTCTGAAAATTTGTGTCAGAGCCGCTGCAATCTCCTCCCTTGCCTCACATAGTAGCCTGGGATACATCTCGTCAGGGCCTGGGGATTTATCCACTTTTAAGCCCGCTAAAACCGCTAGTACCTCCTCCCTCTCAATACTAATTTGTTCAAGTATATCACAATCCCCTTGCCTGATTTCTATGCCTACATTGTCCTTCTCCATAGTGAACACAGATGCAAAATATTCATTTAAAACCTCACCTACATCTTCTGGCTCTACACACAGATTGCCACTTTGGTTCCTAATGAGCCCTACTCTTTTCCTGGTTATCCTCTTGCCCTTTAATATACTTATAAAACATCTTGGGATTTTCCTTTATTTTGCCTGCCAGTGTTTTTTCATGCCTCCTCTTCGCTCTCCTAATTTCTTTAAGTACCCCCTTGCACTTTCTATACTCATCTAGGCCTTCCACTGTTTTTAGTCCTTTGTATCTGCCAAAAGCCTCCCTTTTTTTCCTAATCCATTCTTGTATATCCCTTGACATCCAGGGTTCCCTAGTTTTGTTGGTCCCACCCTTGACCTTTATGGGAACATGTTGACGTTGTACTCTCTCTTTTCTTTCTGAAGACCCCCACTGCTCTGATGTGGATTTTCCTACAAGTAGCTGATCCCAGTCCACTTTGGCCAGATCCTGCCTTATATTTAAATCGGCCTTCCCCCAGTTTACAACCTTTATTTACTACCTTAAATCTCACTGAAGTATGGTCACTGTCACCAAAATGCTCTCCTACTGACACTTGCCCGGCTACATTCCCTAGACTTAGGTCCAGTACCGCCCCCTCTCTTGTAGGACTTTCTACATGCTGGCTCAAAAAGCTTTCCTGGATGCACTTTGCAAATTCCGCACCCTCTAAGCCTTTCACACTCTGACTATCCCAGTTAATATTGGGGAAGTTGAAATCCCGTACTATTATTACGCTATTATTTCTGCACCTCTGAGATTTGCCTACATATCTGTTCCTCTATCTGCCCCTGACTCTTTGGGGGCCTATAGTACACTCCCAACAAAGTGCTTGCCCACTTTTTGTTTTTAAGCTCTAGCCATATGGCCTCATTAGAGGAACCTGCTAAGATATCATCCCTCCTTACAGCAGTCATTGACTCCTTGATTAATATTGCGACACCCCCTCCTCTTTTACACCCCCCTCTGTCTCGCCTGAAGATTCTATACCCCGGAATATTGAGCTGCCAGTCCTGCTCCTCCCTCAACCATGTCTCTCTGATAGCAACAATATCATACTCCCATGTGTTCATCAACACCTTCAATTCATCTGCCTTACTCGCAAGACTCCTTGCATTAAAATAAATGCCATCCAGCCTTGCCCTACTCCCTTGTGCTGTTACATATTTGCTCTGCCTTCCAGGCTGACTTGTTTTTTCCTCTATATTTGGCTGTGCATCACCCCCTACTATAGCACCACTCCATATCCCATCCCCCTGCCAAGGTAGTTTAAACACCCCCCTAACGACAGGAAAAGTTCTGATATCCGGGACCGGCGTGATACCGATCTATCAAAAGTTCCGGAGTGGTGAGCGGATTATCTACCCAGGCTGTTTTTAACTAAGAAAAATTTAAAAATCAAGAAATGTGCAATATACAGTAATTGGGTACTCGCCTACAGAATGTTGTTAAATGGATGGTGAAAGATGCTTGATTAAGTACAGTACTGCCAGTTGATGGTAATCCATAACTCTTTAATAACTTAACAGTAAAACAAAACTTATAAACGACTGTGCAGTGCACCAAAACTTAAACGACTGTGCAGTACAGTATAAAGTACTGTACGGTGGTTGACTCTACACTTATTCCAAGCCAACTGGTTCATCAGGATCATGCACTTCAACAGATTGTTCAGGCACTTCCACTGCTCCAACTCTTTTGGAAGCTTTCTTAAACGTGTCCCGGATGTCTGCTTGCTCAGTGGACTCTTGCCTTCTTTGTAGAAAGGTAGACTGCAGAATATGGAGCTGCATAACTTCTTGGGCAGAATAGCAAGAACAGCTTTCAGCAAATTTCATGAATGAAGCAAGATCTGCTGCAGCGTTAGCCCAAGAAATCTTGTTCACTTCAGAAAGCTCATCGTCTTCATTTTCCATCACACTTTCCTTTTCTTTCTTTGGATTCAAAACCGTCTCCATTATTTCATCATCACTTAGCAAATGCACAACAGCAACTTCTCTATCTGCATCAACCCACTGCTCAATATCACTTTCACTGAGGTGATAGAGGGTTTGCTGGGCCTACATCTTTCACCATGTCCGCCATTTCCATTACTGCAGTCTTCCACGGACGAAGATTGAACCCACGAAATTCCTCCTCTGAAGAAGAACCTTCAGCAAACATTACAGAAGGCCACAATTTGCACCAGGGTTGTCTCAAAGTGTGACCTTTCACCAATTTCCAGGAACATGCAACATTAAAGATGGCATCTTTAAGATTGTATTCCTTCTGAAATGCCTGAATACCTGTATTGTCATCTTGCCTTATCAGTCTACGTAGGAAGTCTTTCTTGTAATGACACTTGAGATTTTGGATAACGCCCTGGTCCATGGGTTGTATGAGAGAAGTTACATTTGGTGGCAAATAAATGGTGAAAATATTTCCAGAAACCAACTCTGATTCATGCGGATGGGTTCTACAATTATCCAGCAATAAAATGCATTTGCTATCTTCAGGTTTCCTTATTCTACGGAAATGTTCCCTCACAGATGGAGCAAAAGTATGATGGAACCAATTTGAAAAGATTTCCTTCTCCATCCAAGCATTTGCTTGAGCTTTGTACTCAACAGGTAAGTGCCTCACATTTTTAAATGCACGGGGATTTTTATACTTCCCAATGACGAGAAGTTTAACCCGGTGTGATCCAGCAGCGTTCGCACGGTTACACAATCTTTATTTTTCTTGTAACCTGAAGCATTAGCCTCACTAGCCCCCGCAAGTGTTGATTCTGGCAAAAAACCTCCAAAATAAGCCAGTTTCATCGGCATTGTATAGCTGTGCTGGCGACAAATCGTGTTGCTGCACAATCCGATTGAAATAATCGCAGTATTCTGCGGTGTCGTGATCAGCTGATTTCTTCTCCCCGCAAACATCGAGTCGTCGTATCCCATGCCGTGCCTTGAAGCACGATAGCCATCCATCAGAGAAAGCACACGTGTCAGTGAGCTCCATCTTTGCGTAAAAATCCTTCGCTTTTTCGATTAGCATAGGTCCGGAAATCGGAACACCCTCTGAACGCTTCAGAGCAAACCACTCATAAAGCACGGTATCCAGCTCTTCAAGCTTAGGCTTACGAAGCATGCGCCGTTTCTCTACACTGTAAGATGTCTCCGAGCTTGCATAAAACTTGAGCAGCTTACCCTTCTGCGCTTTGATGTCGTACATTTATGACGAACCGATTTTGAATTCTTTCATAATGTGCATACGCTTCGCTCCCATTTCTAGTCGTCTGCATATATCAATTTTCTGTTTTGACGTTCACACCACTCTCTTCCTTTTGGTTGGATCAACTTTTGGGATTTCCCTAATGCAGTCCAATGAGTTGCAGCAGCGTTGGAGACACACAGCACTGTACTGGAACCCCAAAAAATGGCGGATCAGAAGAGGCTACCAGCAGCGTGGGAGGGTGAGACTCCTGATGCAGGGTTTCTGAGGTGTTCCGAGTTCCGCTGGCGCCAAGAGGCCGAGTAGTGGCAGTTTGTAGAACTACCCCCACTGATGAACTCGGCAACCGTTGGAGACTCGGACTCGGAACCGGCAACATTGCCGGTTACTGAGGCGCTGTTTTCGGGGGGTGAATTCTGCCGGTAGAGTGAGGTTTCCGGACATACAACCTCCGGTTAAACCAAAGTTTCCTGTACTAGCAAACCTTCCCGCAAGGATGATCCCGTTCCGGTTCAGGTGCAACCTGTCCGACTTGTACAGGTCCCACCTTCCCCAGAAGCAGACCCAGTGATCCAGGAAACTAAAGCCTCCCTCCTGCACAAACTCTTCAGCCACACATTCATCTGCTCTATCCTCCTATTCCTATATTCACTAGCACATGGCACTGGGAGTAATCCAGAGATTACAACTTTGAGGTCCTACTTTTTAATCTGCTACCAAGCTCCCTAAATTGTTGTTGCAGGACCTCATCGCTCTTTCTACCCATGTCGTTGGTACCAATGTGAACCATGACCTCTGACTGTTCTCCCTCCCCATTCAGAATGCCCTGCAGCTGTTCACTGACATCATTGACCCTGGCTCCAGGGAGGCAACATACCATCCTGGAGTCACGTCTGTGGCCACAGAAACGTCTATCTGTTCCCCTTACGATAAAATCCCCCATCACTATTGCTCTCCCACACCTTTTCCTCACCTGTGCAGCTGAGCCACTCGTAGTGCCACGGACTTGGCTCTTGCTGCTCTCCCCTGAGAAACCATCTCCCCCATCAGTATCCAAAACGGAAAACCTGTTGGAGAGGGCGATGGACCCAGGGGACTCCTGCACTACCTTCCTAGTTCTTTTACTCTGTCTGGCGGTCACCCATTCCCTGTCTGCCTGTGCACTCTTTACCTGCGGTGTGACCACCTTACTAAACGTGCTTCACGGATGCTCCACAGTGACTCCAGCCGCAGCACCAGCTCCGAAACGTGGATTTCGCGTAGCTGCAGCTGGAAACACTTCCTGCACATGTGTTCACCCTGGACACCTAACGCTGGAGCGTTTCAGCTATGAAGAGAGACTGGACAGGCTGGGGTTGTTTTCCTTCGAGCAGAGAAGATAGCGGTGTACAAAATTATGAGGAGCGTAGATAGAAAGGGACTTTTCCCCTTCGTGCAGGGGGCATAGTTTCACGGTAAGGGGCAGGAGGTTTAGAGGGGATTTGAGGAAATCTTTTTCACCCAGAGGGTGGTTGGAATCTGGAACTCACTGCCTGAAAGGGTGGTAGAGGCAGGAACCCTCAACATTCAAAAAGCATTTAGATGAGCACTTGAAACGCCATAGCATACAAGGCTACGGACCAAGTGCTGGAAAATGGGATTAGAATAGACGGGGCTTAATGGCCGGCGCAGACATGATGGGCTGAAGGGCCTCTTTCTGTGCTGTATAACTCTGAATCTTGCGCGCCGTCTCTGGGGGACGGGTCCCCCCCCCCCCCCCCCCCCCCACCGCGCGCCGTCTCTGGGGGACGGGCCCCCCCCTCGCGCGCCGTCTCTGGGGGACGGGTCCCCCCCCCCCCCACCGCGCGCCGTCTCTGGGGGACGGGCCCCCCCCTCGCGCACCGTCTCTGGGGGACGGGCCCCCCCCCCCCCCCCCCCCGCGCGCCGTCTCTGGGGGACGGGTGCCCCCCGCGCGCCGTGTCTGGGGGACGGCTTCCATGGGCACAGGGTATCATGTTATCCAAGTCTGCGTATCTGTTCAGAATCCCGGGCCCTTGAGGATCGCTGCACGCTAAAACTTTAACTCTTTGGAACAATAATCTAAATGCTACTAGTAGATTGAGTGGGATGAAAGAGTAGAGGGACTTGGGGGTGCACATTCACAAATTTCTGAAGGTGGCAGGGCAAGTTGATATGGCACTTCAGAAAGCATATGGGATACATGGCATTCTAAGTAAAGGGCATTGAATACAAAAACAAGGAAGTCATCCTAAACCTTTACAAATCACTGGTTAGACCTCAGCTGGAGTATTGTGTACATTTAAGGATGTGAAGGCCCTTGAGAGGGTACAGCGAAGGTTTAGCAGGGTGACACCAGGGATGAGGAACTTCAGTTATATGGAGGAGCTGGGATTGTTCTCCTTCGAGCAGAGAAGGTTAAGGGGAGACCTAACAGCATTGATGAAAATACCAAAGGGATTTGATGCAGCAAATGGGGAGAGACTGTTTCCTCTGGCAAGTGTGTCATTAACCAGAGGTAACGTATTTAAAGTAAATGGCAAAAGAGCTAGAGGGGAAATGAGGGGAAACGTCTTCAGAGGGTTGTTAAGATCTGGAACGCTTTACCTGAAGGGATAGCGGAGTCAGATTCCATAAGAAACAGAAGATAGGAGTAGGCCATTGGGCCCCCCTCGAGCCTGTTCCGCCATTCAATGCGATCATGGCTGATCATCCAAATTCAGTACCATGTCCCTGCTTTCTCCCCATATCCCTTGATCCCTTTAGCCATAAGAAATATATCTAACTCCTTCTTGAATATATTTAATGAATTGGCCTCAACTGTCTTCTGTGGTAGAGAATTCCACAGGTTCACCACTCTCTGGGTGAAGAAATTCCTCCTCATCTCAGTCCTAAATGGCTTACCCCTTCTCCTTAGAATGTGACCCCTGGTTCTGGACTCCCCCGCCATTGGGAACATCCTTCCTGCATCTAGTCTGACTAGTCCTGTTAGAATTTTATAAGTTTCAATGAGATCCCCTCTCATTCTAAACTCTAGCCAATATAAGCCTAATCGACCCAATCTCTCTTCATACGTCATTCCTGCCAGCCCAGGTATTAGCCTGGTGAATCTTCGCTGCACTCTCTCCATGGCAAGAACATCCTTCCTCAGATAAGGCGACCAAAACTGCACACAATACTCAAGCTGTGGTCTCAACAAGGCCCTGTACAACTGCAGCAAGGCATCCTTGCTCCTGTACTTGAACCCCCTCGCTATGAAGGCCAACATAACATTTGCCGCCTTAACCGCCTGCTGCACCTGCATGCTTACCTTCAGCGACTGGTGCACAAGGACACCCAGGTCTCGTTGCACTTCCCCTTCTCCCAATCTATTGCCGTTCAGATACTTTCAAAAGGTAATTGGACATGTACTTGAAGAGGACTAACTTACCGGGTTATAAGGGGACAAACTGTGGTCTCCTGATAATATGTTGTTTAAATCGCTGTAATATATAACTGACTGACGCTTCATCTCTTCAATCTTCGACAGGAGGCCACGGAGATCCAAAGAAGACAGAGGCCCTCGATTGCCTAAAAAGCGGTAAGTCTGTTGCGTGTGTTACTGTATAACCGGCCGGGGGGGTGGGGGAGGAGGGGGCAGTGACTGGAGTATAACCGGGAGGACAGATGCTTTGCCGTTGGACAACTCCGCTTCCAACGCAGGACTGTTCGAGACTTTCCACAAATGGGATTGTCCCGGTTACAGTTGGCAAGCGGGAGGGTGGGCCTTCCTGTATAACGATGCTGGGTGTAAGTGAACGTCCTGGTCTAACTGCCCGCTCCTCTCCCTCAGGAAGAAGCCTCCTGTCCAGTACGTGCGCTGTGAGATGGAGGGGTGCGGAACGATCCTCGCCAATCCAAGGTACCTGCAGGTCAGTGCAAACTTGATCCGTTTGGCACATTTCATTTTTTAAAAATAAACATTTCTTTCAAATGTCCTACTCTGCAGACGGTTAGATTGAGTAGTGTCAGTCTGATCTAGAACAGAGGGTTAGACTGAGCCGTGTCACTCTGATCTAGAACATAGTGTTAGACTGAACAGTGTTGCTCTGTTATAGAACGGTAGGTTAGACTCAGCACTATTACTCTGATCTAGATCAGGGGGTTAGACTGAGCAGTGTCACTATGATCTAGAACAAAGGGTTAGACTGAGCCCTGTTGCTCTGATCTAGAACAGTGGGTTAGATTGCAGTGTCACTATGATCTGGAACAAAGCCTTAGACTGAGCAGTGTTGCTCTGATCTGCAAGTGTGTGTTAGACTGAGCAGTATCACTCCGACCAAGAAGTGTGGGTTAGACTCAGCACTGTTGCCCTGATCTAGAACGGGGTTAGACTGAGCAGTGTCACCATAATCTTGAACAGAGTTAGACTCTACTGTGTCACTCTGATCTAGAACAAGTGGGTTAGACTGAGCAATGATGCTCTGAACTAGAACAGTGGGTTAGACTCAGCAGTGTCATTCCAGCCAAGAACAGTGGGTTAGACTGAGCAGTGTTGCTCAGATCTAGAACCGAGGGTTAGACTGGGCAGTGTCGCTCGGGTCTGCCCTGAGCGCCGTCGCTCGGGTCTGCCCTGAGCGCCGTCGCTCGGGTCTGCCCTGAGCGCCGTCGCTCGGGTCTGCCCTGAGCGCCGTCGCTCGGGTCTGCCCTGAGCGCCGTCGCTCGGGTCTGCCCTGAGCGCCGTCGCTCGGGTCTGCCCTGAGCGCCGTCGCTCGGGTCTGCCCTGAGCGCCGTCGCTCGGGTCTGCCCTGAGCGCCGTCGCTCGGGTCTGCCCTGAGCGCCGTCGCTCGGGTCTGCCCTGAGCGCCGTCGCTCGGGTCTGCCCTGAGCGCCGTCGCTCGGTTCTGCCCTGAGCGCCGTCGCTCGGGTCTGCCCTGAGCGCCGTCGCTCGGGTCTGCAACAGTGGGTTCGACAGCAGCGTCACCATGATCTAGAACAAAGCCTTAAACTGAGCAGTATCACTCCGACCAAGGACAGTGAGTTAGAATAAGCAGCGTTCTGTCAGGACGGGCTTCATTTGAACCAGTCTGGGATCAGTGTCTTGGTGAATCAAATAACTAGAGCTGTAGATAGGGCTTTAAACTGAATAGTGGGGGGGAGGGATACGCTGAGTGGAAATTTAAAAAGTCAAAGAAAAATGAGAATGCAAAAATGCAGGGTAGTGGTAATGATAACCAGAGTGTGACAGGAAGTGACGGAGCATATACACGAGTGCATCAGAAAGAGGGGCCAGAGTAGGCAAAAATGGTAAAAATTAAAAGCTCTATATCTGAACTCACGCAGCATTCGTAACAAGATAGATGAGCTGACAGCACAAATAGAAATAAATGGGTATGATCTGATAGCCATTGCAGAGAGGGTGGTTGCAAGGTGACCAAGGCTGGGAACTGAATATTCAGGGGTATTTGCCATTTTGTAAGGATAGGCAGAAAGGAAAAGGAGGTGATGTGGCTCTGTTAATGAGGGATGAGATCAGTGCAGTAATGAGAAGTGATATTGGCCTAGAAGATCAAGATGTAGTATCAGTTTGGATGGAGATAAGTAATAATGGTAAGAAGTCATTGGTGGGAGTGAGCTACAGGCCCCAAACAGTAGCCACACAGTAGGACAGAGTATAAATCGAGAAATAATAGAGGCTTGTAAGAAAGTTATGGCTATAATCATGGGAGATTTTAATTGGACAAAGCAATTGGCAAAGGTGTAAACTTGAGGAAAAGTTCTTAGTGTATACGGGATGGTTTCTTGGAACAATATGTTGTGGAACCAACCAGGGAGAGGACTATTTTAGAGCTGGTAATGTGTAACGAGGCTGGATTAATTAATGATCTCGAAGTGAAGGATTCTCTTGGGAAGAGTGATCATAGCATGATAGAATTTCAAATTCAGTTTGAGGGTGAGAAAGCTAGGTCTCAAACTAGTGTCCTGAACTTAAACAAAGGTAAATACAAAGGTATGAAGGCAGACTTGGTTAAAGTGGACTGCAAAATTATATTACAGGGTAAGACTGTAGAAAAGCAGTGGCAACCATTTAAGGAGATATTTCTTAACTCCCAGCAAAGATATATTCCAGTGAGAGAGAGAGAGAGAGACTGTAAGAGAAGGATGAGCCATCCGTGGCTAACTAAGGAAGTAAAGGATGGTATCAAATTGAAAACAAAAACATACAATATTGCGAAGAATAGTGAAAGGCCAGAGGATTGGGCAATTTTCAAAAACAAGCAAAGGACGACTAAAAAAAGAGAGAGAAGCTAGCTTATGAGGAGTAAGCTAGCAAGAAATATAAAAACAGATAGCAAGAGCTTCTACAGATATATAAAAAGGAAGACAGTAGCTATAGTAAATGTTGGTCCCCTGAAGGATGAGTCTGGGGAATTAATAATGGGAAACAGCAAAATGGCGGAGACTTTGGAAAAAAATATTTTGTATCGGTCTTCACGGCAGAAGACACTAAAAGCATCCCAATAATGGATAATCAAGGGGCTATTGGGGGGGGGGGTGGAAATTTAAAACAATCACTATCACTAGAGAGAATGTACTCGACAAACTAATGGGACTAAAGGTGGACAAGTCCCCTGGACCCGATGGCCTGCATCCTAGAGTCTTAAAAGAGGTGGCTGCAGAGATAGTGGATGCAGTGGTTGTAATCTACCAACATTCCCTGGATTCTGGAGAGATCCCAGTGGACTGGAAAACCGCAAATGTAGCACCCTAGAGGGAGACAGAAAGCAGGCAACTATTGACCAGTTAGCCTAACATCTGTCATTGGGAAAATGCTGGAGTCCATCATTAAGAAAGTGGTAGCAGGACATTTAGAAAATCAAAATATCGTCAAGCAGAAACAGCATGGTTTTATGAAAGGGAAATCAAGTTTGACAAATTTGCTGGAGTTCTTTAAGGATGTAACGAGCAGGGTGGATAAAGGGGAACCAGTAGATGTGTATTTGGATTTCCAGAAGGCATTTGATAAAGTGCCACATAAAAGGTTACTGCATAAGATAAGAGCTCACGGGCTGGGGGTAATATATTAGCATGGACAGAGGTTTGGCTAACGAACAGTGTGTCAGGATAAATGGGTCATTTTCAGGTTGACAAACTAGTGGATGCCGCAGGGATCGGTGCTGGGGCCTCAACTATTTACAATCTATATTAATGACTTGGCTGAAGAGACTAGTGTAATGTAGCCAAATTTGCTGCTGATACAAAGATAGGTGGGCAAGCAAACTGTGTGGAGGATGCGAAGAATCTCCAAAGGAATATAGATCGGCTGTGAGTGGGCAAAAATCTGGCAGGTGGAGTATAATTTGGGAAAATGCGAGGTTATCCACTTTGGTAGGAAAAATAAAAAAGCAAATTATTATTTAAGTGGGGAGATTACAAAATGCTGAGGTACAAATGGATCTGGGGGTCCTTGTACATGAGTCACAAAAAGTTAGCACGCAGGTACAGCAAGTAATTAGGAAGGCAAATGGAATGTTGACCTTTATTGCAAAGGGGCTGGAATATTAAAGTAGGGAAGTCCTGTTACAACTGTACAGGGCATTGGTGAGACCACACCTGGAGTACTGCGTACAGTTTTGGTCTCCTTATTTAAGGAAGGATATACTTGCATTGGAGGCAGTTCAGAGAAGGTTCACGAGGTTGATTCTGGAGATGAAGGGGTTGTCTTATGAAGAAAGGTTGGGCCTATTCTCATTGGAGTTTAGAAGAATGAGAGGGGATCTTATTGAAACATAGAAGATTCTGAAGGGGCTTGACAGGGTAGATGCAGAGAGGATGTTTCCCCTCGTGGGAGAATCTGGAACTAGGGGGCATAATTTCAGAATAAGGGGGCACCCTTTTTAAATCGGAAATGAGGAGGAATTTCTTCTCAGAGGGCTGTGAATCTTTGGAATTCTCTTCCCCAGAGAGCTGCGGAGGCTGGGTCATTGAATATATTTAAGGTGGAGATAGACAGATTTTTGAAAGGTAAGGGAGTCGAGGGTTATGGGGAGCGGGCAGGGAAGTGGAGTTGAGGCCAAGATCAGATCAGCCATGATCTTATTGAAAGGCGGAGCAGGCTCGAGGGGCCAAATGACCTCCTACGTTTTATGTTATGTTCTTGTGTTACTGTGATCTAGAACAGAGCGTTAGACTGGGCAGTGTTCCTCTGACCAGGAACAGTGGATTAGACTTAGCACTGTTGCTCTGATCTAGAACAGGGGGTTAGACTGAGCAGTGCCACTCAGATCGAGAACAGTGGGTTAGACTGCGGACTGCTACTCTGATCTATATTCAGCAGTGTTACTCTGATCTAGAAGCGTGTGTTAGACAGCAGTATCACTCTGATCTGGAACAGAAAGTTAGACTCTGCTGTGTCACTCTGATCTAGAACAGTGGGTTAGACTTGGCAGTGTCAGTCTGATCCAAAACAGTGGCTTGGATCATGCAGTGTCCCCGATCTGGAACAGGTTAGATGGCAGAGTCACTACGATCTAAAACAAAGCCTTAGACTGAGCAATGTCACCCTTATCTGGAACAGTGGGTTAGACTGAGCAGTATCATTCTTATCTAGAACAGGGGATTAGACTGAGCAAGGTTGCTCTGATCTAGAACAGTGGGTTAGACTGCCGTGTCACTCTGATCTAGAACAGTGTGTTAGACTGAGTAGTGCTACTCTGATCTAGAACAGCGCACTAGACTGAGCAGTGTCACCCTGATCTGGACGAGAGAGTTAGGCTGAGCCACGTCACTCTGATCTCGAACAAAGGATCAGACTGAACACTGTCGCTCTGATGTAGAACAGTGGGTTAGACTGCAGTGTCACTATGGTCTAGAACAAAGCTTTACACTGAGCAATGTCACTCTGGTCTAGAACAGTGGGTTAGAATTGGTAATGGCTCACTGATCTAGAACAAGTGTCTCACTGATCTAGAACAGTGTGTTAAACTGTGCCATGTCACTCTGATCTAGAACAGCGGGTTAGACTGAGCAGTGGCACTCTGATCTAGAACTGAGGGTTGGACTGAGCACTGTCAGCCTGATCTAGAACAGCGAGTTAGACTGAGCAGTGTTGCTCTGATCTAGGCTCCTGGGGAATTAATCTTCAATCGTGTAACTTACTGCCCTTTAAAATTAATAGGAAGTTATCCATATTCACAGCCACCCCCTCGACCTCGCCATCTCACGGCCTTGCTACTCCCATCGTGTGGATCACAGATAAGGCAATCTCTGATCACATCCTTGTATCATTTTCCACACACATCTCCCTTCCCCCTCCTAACCCGATGTCTTTCTGTCCCCTCCCCTGGAAAAAATGTTCCCACTCTCTCAAGTCACTTACTACTGCACTTTCCAATTCCCAACTATCTAGCCTTTGGCCGTCCATTCACCATGACAGTTCTGCAGCTACTGATTTGCTAAATCACACCCTCTACTCCACCTTTGATGCCCTTGTCACCATTAAAACCATTACTCTCTCTCATCCTAGTCATTCCCCCTAGTGGACCCCCTCACCTCCGCTCCCTTAAGTCCAAGGGATGCAGTTTTGAACTTCTATGGTGGGCAACTGGTTTAAACGTCTATGGCAGACAACTGGTTTAACCATCCATTGCTAGACCAGTTAAAGCACTATCGGGTCCTGCTCTCCATTGCTAAAACTGTTGACTATTCCAGAATCATCCTGGAATGCAAAGCTAACACCCGGCTTCAAGGAAACCAAGGAAATCATTGTGGAAGGAAGTCTAAAGGCGGAATTCACACCCCCATCCACATCCATGGGGCTGTGGTGGAAAGGGTGGACAGCTTTAAGTTCCTCGGAGTCCACATCACGGAAGACCTCTCCTGGTCCCTCAATACCTCTTTGGTGAAGAAGGCCCAGCAGCGTCTATATTTCCTAAGGAGGCTGAAGGGATGTAACCTGTCACCCCTGATCCTCTCTAACTTCTACCGCTGCACTATAGAGAGCATCCTGACGAACTGTATCACAGTATGGTATGGCAGCTGTAGCTCCTATGACCGGAAAGCCCTGCAGCGGGTAGTCAAAACTGCCCAATGCATTACCGGCACCCGGCTACCGACCATAGAGCACATATACCAGAAACGCTGTTTACGGAGGTCACGGTCCATCATCAAAGACCCTACCCACCCCAGCCACAGTCTGTTCGCCCTCCTGCCATCTGGGAGACGCTACAGATGCATTCGCACCCGAACGACCAGATTTAGGAACAGCTTCTTTCCCAGGGCTGTCATCCTACTGAACTCTACAAATAAACTCTAAAGCCTGCACATCTGCCAATGCACTTTATTATGTTTATGTTAATATATTACAAGCCAAATGAATGTTGAATGTTTAAGTGTCTTAATCTAAATGTACACTCTCGGGAGCCGCAAGCCTTCATTTTGTTGTACTGCACTGTGCACTAACAATGACAATAAAGTTGATTATGATAAAGTTGATTATGATTCACCCACAAGCCGTCTTCTTAAACCACACTCACGTCCAACAGCAAGTGCGAGGAGCTCATGGACTTTGTTGTCACAAAGATTGAGACCATCAGTTCAGCCGCCTCTGCTGCTTCCCTCCCTTCAGCACGGTGGCATAGTGGTTAGCACTGTTGCCTCACAGCGCCAGGGACCTGGGTTCAAATCCGGCCTCGGGTGACTGTGTGGAGTTTGCACATTCTCCCCGTGTTTGCGTGGGTTTCCTCCGGGTGCTCCGGTTTCCTCCCACAGCCCAAAGATGTGCGGGATAGGTTGATTGGCCATGATAAAAATTGGCCCTTAGTGTTAGGGGGGATTAAATATGTGGGGTTACGGGGATAGGGCTTGGGTGGGATGGCTGTCGGTGTAGGGACCGGGTGCTAGGGTTTGGATGATCAGCCATGATCTCGTTGAATGGCGGAGCAGGCTCGAAGGGCCGAATGGCCTACTCCTGCTCCTATCTTCTATGTTTCTAACCCGCCGGGCCAAACTTCACCAAATGTTCCCCACTGCCCTATCCCTGAACTCTTGATTCTATCTATTTCCTGCCGTGCTCTCTCTGAGCTCATCTTGTCCATGAGACTTGCCTCCTGGTCCCACCAAACTGCTGACCACCCAACTTCCCTTCCTGGCTTACTTGTTACCTGATATTAATGGTTCCCTCGCCTCAGTTACTGTTCCTCTCCCCTTCAAATATTACGTCACCACTCTTCTCAACAAAAAAAAACACCCTTGACCCCACCGTCCTTGCAAACTACCGCCCCATCTCCAACCTCCATTTTCTCTCCAAAGTCCTTGAACGTGTTGTTGTCTTCCAAATCCATGCCCACCTTTCCCGCAAATCCATGTTTGATTCCCTCCAATCCGGTTTCCGCCCTCGCCACAGCACTGAAAAGGCCTTTTTCAAAGTCACAATTGATATCCTATGTGACGGGGACTGTGGTAAACTATCACTCCTCACCCTTCTCGACCTATCTGCCGCCTTCAACACAGTTGACCACACTATCCTCCTCCAACGCCTCTCCGCCGACGTCCAGGTGGGTGAATCATAGAATCACAGAAATTTACAGCACGGAAGGAGGCCATTCCGGCCCATCGTCCGCACCGGCCACCAAAGAGCTATCAAGCCTAATTCCACTTTCCAGCTCTTGGTCCATAGCCCTGTACATTACGGCACTTCAAGTGCACATCCAAGCACTTTTTAAATGTGGTGAGGGTTTCAGCCTCTACCACTCTTTCAGGCAGTGAGTTCCAGACCCCCACCACCCTCTGGGTGAACAAATTTCCTCTCAAATCCCCTCTGAACCTACCAATTACTTTAAACCTATGCCCTGTGGTTGTTGACCCCTCTGCTAAGGGAAATAGGTCCTTCCTATCCACACTTTCCTCATGGTTAAAACTCTCCAGTCCAGGTAACATCCTTGTAAATCTCCTCTGTACCCTCTCTGCAATCACATCTTTCCTGTAATGTGGTGACCAGAACTGCACGCAGAACTCTAGCTGTGGCCTAACTAGTGTTTTATACAGTTCAAGCATAACCTCCCTGCTCTTGTATTCTATGCCTTGGCTAATAATGGGGAACAAGCAAATGGCAGAGCAATTAAAAAAAACCTTTGATTCTGTCTTCACAAGAGGGCACAAATAACTTCCCAGAAATGCTAGGGAACCAAGGGTCTAGTGAGAAGGAGGAATAGTATTATTAAAAAAGTAGTCCTGGAGAAATTAATGGGACTGAAAACCGATAAATCCCCATGGCCTGATAATCTGCATCCCAGAGTACTAAAAGAGGTAGCCATGGAAATAATGGATTGGTTGTCGTCATCCAAAATTCTATAGATTAAGGAACAGTTCCTGCAGATTAGAGGGTGGGAAATGTAAGCCCACTATTTAAAAAAGGAGGGAGAGAGAAAACGGGGAACTACAGACTGGTTAGCCGAACATTAGTAGTAGGGAAAATGCAAGCGTCTATTATAAAGGATGTGATAACAGGACACTTAGAAAATATCAACAGGATTAGACAAAGTCAACGTGGATTTATGAGAGGGAAATCATGTTTGACAAACCTACTGGAGTTTTTTGAGGATGTAACTGGTAGAATGGATGAGGTGTATTTGGATTTTCAGAAGGCCTTCGATAAAGTCCCACATAAGAGGTTAGTTTGCAAAATTAAAGCACTTGGGATTGGAGGTAATATACAGTACTGGCATGGATTGAAAATAGGTTAACAGACAGGAAACAGAGTGTAGGAATAAATGGGCCTTTTTCGGGGTGGCAGGCGGTGACTAGTGTGGTACCGCAGGGATCAGTGCTTGGGCCCCAGCTATTCACAAGATTTATCAATGATTTGGATGAGGGAACCAAATATAATATTCCCAAGTTTGCTGATGACATTAAGCTAGGTGGGGTTGTGAGTTGAGGAAGATACAAAGGCTTCAAGGCAATTTAGACAAGTTGAGTGAGTGGGCAAATACATGGCAGATGCAGTATAATGTGGATAACTGTGAAGTTATCCACTTCGGTAGGAAAAACAAAGGCAGAGTATTATTTAAATGGTGATAGATTGGGAAATGTTGATGTACAAAGGGACCTGGGTGTCCTTGTACACCAGTCACTGAAAGCAAACCTGCAGATCCAGGAAGCAGTTAGGAAGACAAATGGTATGTTGGCCTTCATTGCAAGAGGATTTGAGTACAGGAGGAAGGATGTCTTGCTACAGTTATACAGGGCTTTGGCGAGACCACACCTGGAGTACTGTGTGCAGTTTTGGTCTCCTTACCCAAGAAAGGATATACTTGCCATAGAGGGAGTGCAGCAAAGGTTCACCAGACTGATTCCTGGGATGGCAGGACTGTCGCATGAGGAGAGATTGGGTCGACTAGGCCTGTATTCACTAGAGTTTAAAAGAATGAGAGGGGATCTCATTCAAATGTATAAAATTCTGACAGGGCTAGACAGACTGGATGCAGGGAGGATGTTTCTCCTGGCTTGGGGGGTCTAGAATGAGGGGTCACAGTCTCGGGATACGGGGTAGGACATTTAGGACTGATGAGGAGAAATTTCTTCACTCGGTGGTGAACCTGTGGAATTGTCTACCACAGAAGGCTGTGGAGGCCAAGTCACTGAATATATTTAAGAAGGAGATAGATAGATTTTTAGACACACAAGGCATCAAGGGGTATGGGGAAAGAGCGGGAATATGGTATTGAGATAGAGGATCAGCCATGATCATATTGAATGGTGGAGCAGGCTCAAAGGGCCGAATGGCCTACTCCTGCTCCTATTTTTCTATGTTTCTATAAAAGCAAGTATTCCGTATGCCGCCTTAACCACCTTATCTACTTGGCCTGCTACCTTCAGGGATCTGTGGACCGGCACTCCAAGGTCCCTTTGTTGCTCTACACTTCTCAGTGTACAGGAAACTGGTTTATCCGGAGGTTAACTGTCCGGAATGCTCGAGCCACCGGCAAAAATCAGGAGCCGTTTCGTTAGTTTTTTTCTTCTTTTTGTTGCTTTTTTTTCTCCACCAGTCAGGCTCTGCAAGGTCTCTCTGAAGCTGTTGCTAAGCTACAGAGACGCTTGCAAGGTACGGCTGACTGTTTGTTTAGAAGCTGTTGCTAAGCAACAGGGTTTGTTGCCAGATACGGAGCTCAAAATCTCCGTATGTTTCAACATTAGCGCTGATTTGTCCGGCAGTTTTGATGGGACGGCAACAGCTCGGTTCCGTCGGTGCCGGATAGCACAAAGTTTCCTGTACTACCATTTAATTGTGTATTCCCTTGCCTTGTTAGCCCTGCCCAAATGCATTACCTCACACTTCTCCGGATTGAATTCCATTTTCCACTGTTCTGACCAGTTCATTGATATCTTCCTGCAGTCTACAGCTTTCTTCTTTATTATCAGCCACACAACCAATTTTAGTATCATCTGCAAACTTCTTAATCATACTGCCTATATTCAAGTCAAGATGGTTGATGTATACCACAAAAAGCAAGGGACCTTGTACTGAGCCCTGCGGAACCCCACTGGAAACAGCCTTCCAGTCACAAAAACACCCATCAACCATTACCCTTCGCTTCCTGTCTCCGTGCCAATTTTGGAACCAACTTGCCACTTTGCCCTGGATCCCATGGGCTTTCACTTTGGTGACCAGTCTGCCATGTGGGACCTTATCAAAAGCCTTGCTGAAGTCCATATACAGTACGTCAAACGCACTACCCTCATCGACCCTCCTTGTTACCTCCTCAAAATTCAAGCAAGTTAGTCAGACTGACCTTTCCTTAACAAATCCATGCTGACTGTCCTTGATTAATCCGTGTCTTTCTAAATGAAGATTTATCCTGTCCCTCAGAACTTTTTCCAATAATTTCCCCACCACCGAGGTTAGGCTGACTGGCCTGTAATTACTCGGTCTATCCGTTTATCCCTTTTTAAACAAAGGTACAACGTTAGCAGTCCTTCAGCACCTTACCTGTAGCCAGAGACAATTGGAAAATGATGGTCGGAACCTCTGCTATTTCCTCTTTTGCGTCTCTTAACAGCCTTGGATACATTTCATCCAGGCCTGGAGATTTATCCACTTTCAAAGCTGCTAAGCCCCTTAATACTTCTTCTCTCACTGTTTATTTCATCTAATATTTCATACTCCTCCTCCCTGATTGCAATGTCTGCATCACCCCTCTCTTTTGTGAAAACGGACGCAAAGTATTCATTAAGAACCATACCCATGTCTTCCGCCGCCACACACACATTACCTTTATGGTCTCTAATAGGCTCTGCTCTTTCATTAGTTATCTGCTTGCTCTTAATGCATTTATAAAACATGTTTGGGTTTGCCTTGATTTTACTTGCCAAAATGTTTTCATGCTTGCTCTCTCTTTGCTTTCCTAATTTCCTTTTTAATTGCACTCCTGCACTTTCTATACTCCTCGAGTTTCTGCAGTATCGAGCCCTCGGGATCTGTCATAAGCCTCTTTTTTTCTTTCTTTATCCTACCCTGGATGTCCCTTGCCATCCAGGGGGCTCTAGATTTTTTAGTCCCACCCTTTTTCTTTAAGGGAACATAACTTGCTCTGAACCCTCGGGATCTCCTGCTCGAATGCCTCCCACTGCTCTGACACTGATTTACCTTCAAGTAGCTGTTTCCAGTCCACTTTGGCTAAATCCCATCTCAGCTTAGCAAAATTGGCTTTTCCCCAATTGAGAACTTTTATTCCTGGTCTATCTTTGTCCTTTTCTATAACTACCCTAAATCTAATTGAATTATGATCACTACCACCAATATACTCCCCCACTGATACCCCTTCCACCTGCCCAGTTTCATTCCCTGAAACTAAGTCCAGAACCGCCCCCTCCCTTGCTGGGCTTGTTGCATACTGGCTAAAAAAGTTCTCCTGAATGCATTTTAGGAATTCCGCACCCTCTATACCTTTCACACTAATTTTAACCCAGTTTATATTAGGGTAGTTGAAATCCCCTTCTATTACTGCCCTATAGTTTTTGCACTTCTCAGAAATTTGCCTACATATTTGCTCTTCTATCTCCCTCTGACTGTTTGGGGGTCAAGAGTGCACTCCCAGCAGTGTGATCACCCCTTTTTTGTTCTTCAATTCAACCCATATGGCCTCCTTTGATGATCCTTCGAACATATCATCCCTCCTCACAGCTGGAATTATTTATTTAATAAATACTGTGACACCCCCTCTTTTTTTTTTTTTTTTACCCCTCTCTCTATCTTGTCTGAAAACCCTGTAACCAGGAATGTTGAGCTGCCATACCTGCCTTCTTTCAGCCATGTCTCAGTAATAGCCATAATATCATACTCCCAAGTGTCTATCTGTACTCTCAGCTCATCTGCCTTATTCCCTATACACCTTGCATTGAAGTATATACCATTAGCACTGCCAAACTCCCTTGTTGTCTATTTTCTAGCCCTTGCTTCCTCTGTCTTCCAAATTCACTTTCTACTTTTCTGCTTTCTAATTTAAGCTTTGCTTCTCTCCCTTCTGAATCTATTCTCAGGTTCCCATCCCCCTGCCCAGCTAGTTTACCCCCCCCCCCCCCCCCCCCCAAACAAGGATATTGGTCCTGGCTCTGTTGAGCTGCAACAGGTCCCGCCTCCCCCAGAAACGGTCCCAATGCCTCAGGAATCTAAAGTCCTCCCACCTGCACCATCTCTCCAGCCACGCATTCATCTGCTCTATCCTCCTATTTCTGTACTGAGGGTGGGACTGCACTCGCTTGGTTCTATTATCTATCGAATCATAGCCAGAGAATTGCCTGCAATGGCGTCTCTTCCCACTCCTGCACTGCTACCTCTGGTGTCCCCCAAGGATCTATCCTTGGCCCCCTTCTATTTCACATCTACATGCTGCTCCTCGGCGACATCATCGGAAAACACAACATTAAGTTCCATGTGTACGCTGATGACACTCGGCTCTACCTCACCGCCACCTCTCTGGACCCCTCTACTGTCTCTGATTTGTCAACTGCTTGTCCAACATCCAGTACTGGATGAGCAGGAATTTCCTCCAACTAATTATTGGGAAGACTGAAGCCATTGTCTTCGGTCCCTACCACAAACTCAGTACCCTGGCCACCGACTCCATCCCACTCCCTGGCAACTGCCTGAAGCTGAGCCAGACCGCTCGCAACCTTGGTGTTGTATTTGACCCAAGATGAGCTTCTGACCACATACCCGCTTCGTCACCAAGACTGCCTACTTCCACCTTCGTAACATAGTCATAGTGTCATAACGGCACAGAAGGAGGCCATTTGGCCCATCGAGTCCATGCCGGCCCTCTGTAGAGCAATCCAGTCAGTCCCATTCCCCCGCTCTATCCCCGTAACCCTGCAAGTTTATTTCCCTCAAGTGGCTAGTGGGAGCAGCCTTTCCCCGTCTAGCCTATCCAAACCCGTCCTTATCGTGTACACCTTTATCAAATCAACCTCCTTTGCTCCAATGAAAACAAATCCAGCTTCTCCAACCTGTCCTTGTAGCTAAGATCCCCCATCCCCGGAACCATTCTGGTAAATCTCCTCTGCACCCTCTCAAGGGCCTTCACATCCTTCCTAAAGTGTGGTGACCAGAACTGGATGCAGTTGTGGCCTAACCAGCGCTTCATAACGATTCAGCAAAACTTCTCTACTTTTGTACTCAATCGCCCGACTCCGCCTCTGCCTCGGCTCATCTGCTGCTGAAACCCTCATCCATGCCTTTGTCACCTCTGGACTTGACCATTCCAATGCTCTCCTGGCTCGCTTTCCATCTTCCACCCTACATAAACCCTGCTGCCGTATTTTAACTCTCACCAAGTCCCGTTCACCCATCGCCCTTGTGCTTGCTGACCTACACTGGATCCCAGTCCGACAATTATAAAAAAAAAAATAAAAAAAAATAAAAAAATCCTCATCCTTGTTTTGAACCCCCTCCATGGCCCTCGCTATCTCTGTAACCTCCTCCAGACCTCAACCCTCCGAGATTTTTGCGCTCCTCTAATTCTGGCCTTTTGCACTTCCCCGATTTTAAATCGCTCCACCATTGGTGGCCATGCCTCCATCTGCCGAGGCTCAAAGCTCTGGAATTCCTTCCCTAAGCCTCTCTACCTCCTCCTTTCAAGATGTTCCTTTAAAACCTGCCTCTCTGACCAAGCTTTTGGTCGTCTGTCCTGATTCTCTCCTTCTGTGACTCAGTGTCAAAATTTTTATTGATTACGCTCCTGTGAAGCAACTTGGGACATTTTGCTACATTGAAGGCACTATATAAATATATACAGGAAACTCTTTGGTATCCGGCACCGACAGGACTGGGATGGTGCCGGTTGATTATAAATTCCGGGTGACAGAGAGGGTTATCTATAGAGGCTATTTTTAACAAACAAAAATAAAAAAAATCAAGAAATGTGCAGTATACAGTAATTGGACTTCCGACAGCACCAAGAAGCCGAGTAGTGGCAGTTTGGAGAACTACCCCCACTGACTAACTCGGCCACCGCGGGGGACTTGGACTCGGCAACATTTCCGGTTATTGAGGTGGTGTTTTTGGAGTATGAATTTTGCCAGTTAATATAGAATTCCAGATATTTAGGTGCCGTTTAAACGAGAGTTTCCTGTAAGTTGTCATGTCACTCTGACCTAGAACAGGATCTAATCACAAAAACAAGTATGAAAAGAAACTCGCAAGGGATATCAAAATCACGCAAAAATGTTTTACAATTATATTAAAAAAGAGGGTGGTCAAGAGCAATGTTGGCCCCTTGAAAACTGATAACGGAGATATTGTCAATGTTAAGGAAATGGCGGACATGGTGAATAATTACTTTGAGTCTGTATTTACAGTAGAGGAATAGGTCAGCATGCCAGTAATCCCAAGGAAACTAATATTGAAACAGGGACTCACCAAAATTAATGTAAGGAAGAAAATAATGGCACTAAAGAGTGACAAATCCCCAGGACCAGATGGTTTCCACCGCAGGGTTTTAAAGAAAGTAGGTGAGCACATTGTAGATGCCCTAACTCTAATCTTCCAAAATTCCCTCGATTTGGGAACCATTCCTTTAGATTGGAAAATTGCACATGTCACTCCACTATTTAAGAAATGAGAGGGAAACCAGGGAATTATAGATCAGTTAGCCTAACATCAGTTGTCACAAATTTACTAGTGTGTATAATTAAGGATCGGGTGACTGAACACCTTGAACATTTTCAGCTGATCAGAGAGAGCCAGCATGGATTTGTGAAAGGTAGGTCATGCCTGACAAACCTGATTGAATTTTTTTGAAGAGGTGACTAAAGTAGTGGACAGGGGAAATGTCTGGATGTTCTTAATATGGACTTCCAGAAGGCATTTGATAAAGTCCCACATAAGAGACTGTTAACTAAAGTTGAAGGCCATGGAATTGAAGGCAAATTATTGACCTGGTTAGGAAATTGGCTGAGCGGCAGGAGACGGGGAGTAGGGATAATGGGTAGGTACTCTAATTGGCAGGATGTGACTAGTGGTGTCCCGCTGGGATCTGTGTTGGGACCTCAACTATTTGCTGTATTTATTAACGACTTAGATGTTGGGATACAAAGCCACATATCCAAATTTGCTGATGACATAAAGATAAGCGGCATTGCAGGCAGTGTAGACGGAAGCATAAAATTACAGAGATATTGGTAGATTAAGCAAATGGACAAAACTGTGGCAAATGGATTTCAATGTAGGCAGATGTGAGGTCATTCACTTTGGACCTAAAAAGGATAGAACAGGCTACTTTCTTTAAAAAAAAAAAAAAAAAAAAATGTTTATTCGTCCATGAGATGTAGGCTTCGCTGGCAAGACCAGCATTTATTGCCCGTCCCTAATTGCCCTCGAGAAAGTGGTGGTGAGCTACCTTCTTGACAGCTGCGGTCCATATATACTTGTTGGCGGTTTGGTGCAACTGAATGGGTTGCTTGGCCATTTCAGAGGGCAGTTAAGAGTCAAACGCATTGATGTGAGTCTGGAGTCGCTCATAGGCCAGACC
Source organism: Somniosus microcephalus (assembly GCF_052327205.1). Taxonomy (NCBI): domain Eukaryota; kingdom Metazoa; phylum Chordata; class Chondrichthyes; order Squaliformes; family Somniosidae; genus Somniosus; species Somniosus microcephalus. The sequence continues at coordinate 34,101,561 of NW_028225180.1, read as the reverse complement.
ACGTAAGGACGGAAGATTTCCTTCCCTGAAGGACATTAGTGAATCAGATGGATTTTTATGACAATCCAGTAGTTTCATCGCGCTTTTTGAACTTCCAGATTTTTTATTTAGAGTTATACAGCACAGAAAGAGGCCCTTCGGCCCATCGTGTCCACGCCAGCCATCAAGCCCTGTCTATTCTAATCCTATTTTCCAGCACTTGGTCCGTAGCCTTGTATGCTATGGTGTTTCAAGTGCCCATCTAAATGCTTCTTGAATGTTAAGGGTTCCTGCCTCTACCACCCTTTCAGGCAGCGAGTTCCAGATTCCAACCACCCTCTGGGTGAAAAGGTTTTCCCTCAAATCCCCTCTTAAACCTCCTGCCCCTTACCTTGAAACTATGCCCCCTGGTTATTGACCCCTCTACTAAGGGGAAACGTTCCTTTTTATCTATCCTATCCAAGCCCCTCATAATTTTGTACACCTCAATCAGGTCCCCCCTCAGCCCTCTCTGCTCTGAGGAAAACAACCCCAGCCTATCCAGTCTCTCTTCATAGCTGAAGCGCTCCAGCCCAGTTAACATCCTGGTGAATCTCCTCTGCACCCTTTCCAATGCAGTCACATCCTTCCTATAGTGTGGCGACCGGAACTGCACACAGTATTCCAGCTGTGGCCTAACTAGTGTTTTGTACAGCTCCATCATAACTCCATGCTCTTATATTCTATGCCTCAGCTAATGAAGGCAAGTATCCCATATGCCTTTTTAACCACCTTATCTACCTCTCATGCTGCCTTCAGGGATCTATGTACATGCACACCAAGGTCCCTCTGTCGTTCCTAGGGTCCTACCATTCATTGTGTATTCCCTTGCCTTGTTAATCCTCCCAAAATGCATCACCTCACACTTTTCCAGGTTAAATTCCATTTGCCATTGTTTTGCCCATCTAACCAACCCGTCTATATCGTCCTGTAGCCTGAGGCTTCCCTCCTCGCTATTTACCACTCCACCAATTTTCATGTCATCTGCGAACTTACTGATCATACCTCCTACATTCATATCTAAATCATTAATGTACACTACAAGCAGCAAAGGACCCAGCACCGATCCCTGTGGTACACCACTGGACACAGGCTTCCAGTCACAAAATCAACCTTCGACCATCACCCTCTGCCTCCTGCCACTAAGCCAATTTTGGATCCAATGTGCCAAATTGCCCTGGATCCCATGAGCTCTTACCTTCTTGTCCAGTCTCCCATGTGGGACCTTGTCAAAAGCCTTACTGAAGTCCATGGAGACAACATCAACTGCACTACCCTCATCCACACACCTAGTCATCCCCTCTCAAAATTCAATCAAATTGGTCAGACATGATCTCCCCCTGACAAAGCCATGCTGACTATCTTTGATTAATCCTTGCCACTCCAAGTAGAGACTAATTCTGCCCCTCGGAATTTTTTTCAATAATTTCCCTACCACTGATGTTGGGCTCACTGGCCTGTAGTTCCCTGGTTTATCCCTACTACCCTTCTTGTATAATGGTACTATGTTAGCTGTCCTCCAGTCCTCTGGCACCTCCCCTGTGGCCAGAGAGGTTTTGAAAATTTGTGTCCGAGCCCCTGCGATCTCCTCCCTTGCCTCAAGCAGCAGCCTGGGATACATCTCGTCTGGGCCTGGGGATTTATCCACTTTTAAGCCCGCTAAAACTGCTAGTACCTCCTCCCTCTCGATGCTAATTTGTTCAAGTATATCACAATCCCCCTGCCTGAATTCTATGCCTACATCGTCCTTCTCCATAGTGAACACAGATGCAAAATATTCATTTAAAACCTCACCGACATCTTCCAGCTCTACACACAGTTTGCCACTTTGGTCCCTGATGGGACCTACTCCTTCCCTGGTTATCCTCTTGCCCTTAATATACTTATAGAACACCTTGGGTTTTCCTTTATTTTGCCCACCAGAGTTTTTTCATGCCCCCTCTTCGCTCTCCTAATTTCTTTACATACCCTGCTGCACTTTCTATACTCCTAGGGCTTCCACTGTTTTTAGTCCTTTGCATCTGCCAAAAGCCTCCCTTTTTTTCCTAATCCATTCTTGTATATCCCTTGACATCCAGGGTTCCCTGGACTTGTTGGTCCCACCCTTGACCTTTAGGGGAACATGTTGGCATTGTACTCTATTTCCTTTCTGAATGACTCCCACTGCTCTAATGTGGATTTTCCTGCAAGTAGCTGATCCCAGTCCACTTTGGCCAGATACTGCCTTATCATATTTAAATCTGCCTTCCCCCAATTTAGAACCTTTATTTCCGGTCCATCTTTGTCCTTTTCCATGACTACCTTAAATCTCACCGAATTATGGCCACTGTCACCAAAATGCTCTCCTACTAACACTTTACCACTTGCCTGGCTACATTCTCTAGAATTAGGTCCAATACCGCCCCCTCTCTTGTAGGAATTTCCACATGCTGGCTCAAAAAGCTCTCCTGGATGCACTTTACGAATTCCGCACCCTCTAAGCCTTTCACACTCTGACTATCCCAGTTAATATTGGGGAAGTTGAAATCCCCTACTATTATTTCTACACTTTTCTGAGATTTGCCTATATATCTATTCCTCTATCTCCCCCTGACTGTTTGGGGGCCTACAGTACACTCCCAGCAAAGTGCTTGCCCCTTTTTTGTTTTTAAGTTCTAACCATATGGTCTCATTAGAGGAACCTGCTAAGATGATATCCCTCCTTACAGCAGTAATTGACTCCTTGATTAATATTGCGACAACCCCATCTCTTTTACACCCCCCCCCCCCTCTGTCTCGCCTGAAGATTCTATACCCCGGAATATTGAGCTGCCAGCCCTGCCCCTCCCTCCCTCAACCATGTCTCTGTGATAGCAACAATATCATACTCCCTTTGTTCATCAACACCTTCAATTCACCTGCCTTACTCGCAAGACTCCTTGCATTAAAATAAATGCCATCCAGCCTTGCCATACTGCCTTGTGCCGTTACATATTTGCTCTGCCTTCCAGACTGACTTGTTTTTTCTCTATATTTGGCTGTGCATCACCCCCTACTATAGCTCCACTTCGTATCCCATCCCCCTGCCAAGTTAGTTTAAACCCACCCCCCCCGGCCCCCCAACAGCACTAGCAAACTTCCCCGCAAGGATGTTGGTCCCGTTCCGATTCAGGTGCAACTCGTCCGACTTGTACAGGTCCCACCTTCCCCAGAAACAGACCTAGTGATCCAGGAAACTAAAGCCCTCCCTCCTGCACCAACTCTTTAGCCATGCATTCTGCTCTATCCTCCTATTTCTATATTCACTAGCACGTGGCACCTGGACTAATCCATCGATTACAACCTTTGAGGTCCTGCTTCTTGATCTGCTGCCTAGCTCCCTAAATTCTTGTTGCAGGACCTCATCCCTCTTTCTACCTATGTCGTTGGTACCAATGTGAACCACGACCTCTGACTGTTCACCCTCCCCCTTCAGAATGCCCTGCAGCCGTTCAGTGACATCCTTCACCCTGGCACCAGGGAGGCAACATACCAACCTGGAGTCACGACTGCGGCTGCAGAAACGCCTGTCTGCACCCCTCACTATTGAGTCTCCTACCACTATTGCCCTTCCACTCTTACTCCTCCCCCCTTGTGCAGCTGAGCCACCCACAGTGCCGTGAACTTGGCTCTGGCTGCACTCCCCAGAGGAACCGTTACTTCCACCGTTTTCCAACACAGAAAAACGGTTGTTGAGTGAGATGCACTCTGGGGCTTTCCTGACTATCTGACTGGTGGTCTCCCATTCCCCCTCTGACTGCACTTTCTTAAGTTGTGGGGTGACCACGTTTAAAAACGTGCTATGCACGTAACTCTCAGCCTCACGGATACATCGCAGTGCCTCCAGCTGACGCGCGAGCTCCGAAAACCGGATCTCAAGTTGGCCAAACCGTTGGCACTTACTGCACATGTGGTCATCCTGACTGTAAGAAGCGTCTAGGAATTCCCACATGCTGCAGGCCGTGCAATGCACGGGACTGAGGTCCCCTGCCATACTTTTAATTAAAAAACTCTCACCTCAAATTTATTCTCTCGGATTCTCGCTCTCCCGAACTACCTTAACTATGAACTACCTTAAAAGAAATAAACTTAAAATTGAAGAAAAAAAAAGCACTCCCCCACTACTCACCAATCAGCTTCTTCCCCTCCGCCAGCGTCACTTTCTGTACTGTGACGTCACTCTCGAATTCTGCCGCTGCTCGGATCTCATTTAATGGCGGAGCAGGCTCGAGGGGCTGAATGGCCTCCTCCTGCTCGTATGTTCCTTGTGCAATGGTGAGTTGGGGTTGCACTCGCCTCTCCTTGTGTGACGATGGTGAGTTGGTTGCTGTAGTTTACTCGTGTGACGATGGTGAGTTGGTTACACTAATCTCGTCCCTCGCGATGGTGACGGTGACTGTGATTCTCTTCCAGCACCACATGAGATACCAGCACATGCTGAAGAAGAAGTATGTCTGCCCGCACCCATCCTGCGGGCGCCTCTTCCGACTTCAGAAACAGCTGCTACGGCACACAAAGCACCACTCAGGTACCCGCCAGCGATCGGAGGGGTTTGTGGGGGGATGTGGGATTCAAGGGGTGGCTGAGGCTTGCGATCAGTGTTGAGGCCCTGTACTGGGGTCTGCATTCAGACCCTGTTTTGAGGCTGGGATCTGCATTCATAATCTGGCGGGGCGTTCGGACGCTGTGTCGGGGGTGGGGGTGGGGTGGTGGGCGTCATTCAGACGCCATGTCTGGGGGCGTTCGGATGTTGTGTCGAGGGGGGGCTCTGCTTTCAGTCCCTAGGTTTTCGCTCTCGCTCTGTCACTCTTTCTCTCCCCGATTTGTTTTCTTCCCCCTACCTCTCTTCCCCACTCCACCCCCCTCATTTTAGACAGCTCATCTGCTGGAAACAGCCTACTTCTATCTACCCTGTCCCATTCCTTCATCATAATTATAAATAGCAATTGTGTGTCTACCTGTCTCTCTTTCAGTGCCTTTGTCACTGCCTTGCTCTCTCCTTGTCTCTCTCTCTCTCTCTCTCTCTCTCCCCCCCTCCCCGTGTCTTTAACTCTCTCCCCCTCTCTCTCTGCCTGTCTCTGTCTCCCTCTCTGTCTCTCTCGGCCTGTGTGTTTCTGTGTGTCTGCCCCTCTCTTGCGCGCGCTCTGTCTGTTACTCTCGCCACCGCTAATCACTCTCTTGCTGCCCCACAGATCAGCGGGATTATATCTGTGAATACTGCGCCCGTGCCTTTAAGAGCTCGCACAATTTGGCCGTTCACAGGATGATTCACACTGGAGAGAAGCCTCTACAGTAAGTATCTGAGACAGTTACACGTTCAGTGTCCTGAGGTGGGCACAGAACAGCTTTAAACGGGCTTTCCTCCCTCCCCCTGTTCCCTCCCACCCTCTTCCTTTCCTCTCCTGCCTCCATTCCCTCCCTCCCTCCCTCCTTCATTCCTTCACTGAACCTCCCTCTCTCTTCGTACCTGACCCCCTCGCTCCCTGTGCAGGGGTGTACCTGACCCCCCTCGCTCCCTGTGCAGGGGTGTACCTGACCCCCCTCGCTCCCTGTGCAGGGGTGTACCTGACCCCCTCGCTCCCTGTGCAGGGGTGTACCTGACCCCCTCGCTCCCTGTGCAGGGGTGTACCTGACCCCCTCGCTCCCTGTGCAGGGGTGTACCTGACCCCCTCGCTCCTGTCTCCCTGTACAGGGTTGTAGGATTTGGATCACAGATCACACACACATTACCCAAAGGGTCTTAGGAGTTGTAAAGCTTTTTATTAGAGAGCTACAGTTTAAGCATAGTCAGATACTACTGCATGCGATTGAAATAGATACAGTAGACATACAACCCGTGACAGATGAGGGCGATCTACGGCCCTGGAATGGAACGAAATGACTGGACGGACGGTGAGGCAGTACGGTGGTCCCGGATTGGGTGGATTCCTGCAGTCTGCGGCAGCGGTCACTCCCATTGGGTCGTCCCTCGAGCTGTTGGAGGTGTTAGGCCGTCAGCCAGCATTGATCCACCTCAGAGGCTAAAATTGACCAAGGTGTTGGGCCGTAGCCACCTCAGGGAAGCCTCCGCCCCTCACTGCATGTTTTCCCCCCTCGGTCGCCTGTTTTTATACCTTATTTTGATGGGCTGGTGGATACCTGGTATCAATCATTTTTACCCATTCCATTGTCCAATTATAAGGGAGAGGGTACCTCTTACAGCCCCCTCCCAGCCTCATGAGGTCTTTTCCCCCCTCATCTCTGTTCTAAAGGTCTTATTGCCCTCTCGTAGGCAGCTTGTTTTTCCTACAGCTCCTTGCTGCATCCCGTATCAGGACGAGCTATGCCCACTCGAAGGCCTGTTTTTGTGTTCTGACCTCGTAATTCAGCTCTCTGTTTTCGGACATGACTGGAATCCTTCTGTGTCATCAAGTTAGACAAACTGCTGATCTAGGGAACCTGTAACGGGCTATTATTTCTTTCAATCCACGATTTCTTACATCTCCCCACCTTGAGAAGGAAATATCTTTCTTGACTTCCCACAATCGGCTCTTGACGAATCTAGCTAGTTCTTCTTGCTCTCGCAACTTGGGCGTTAGTTAGTAGGGAGACACAAAAATGAAATTTCCCCCTTCCTTACAGTCCATTCCTTTTGAGGTGGAGGAGCAACCTCTGACCCCATACTCAAATTCATTTCACTGTTCCGGTGTTCCAATTCTGCCCCACCTGGAGTCTCCTTTGTTTCTTCTATCTTTCCTGATCTTACCCCGCCTCTACGTTGCTTCGGATCTTCTCTTTCGGTGTGCTCAATTAATTTGTTAGCGCTGGTTAGTCATAGGCATGAGTACACAATTGGCGTATGCATCAAAGTCTTACTACATAGGGTATGCATATATCAAACACACCATCATTGCAAGTTGGAGAGCTGCCAGAGCGTGTGAAATAATACGAACCTAAGGGTGTGTTGATGTATTAAGCCCAATATCCCACCAGTGTGAATTGTCCCCATAGCTGTCAATTTCAATATCTATTCTCGAGTTGTCTTGCTCCAAAACATAAATATGTTTTAGGGGAGGAGTTCAGTCACAGCACGAGCTCACCGAAACCCTCAGACAACAGGGAACTGTATTACCCAAATTGTGCCACATAATTGTGAAGCTGAAACTTAAGTATCTCATTTACTGTCCGTTTCACTTGAGCATAGGTTTTGATATTGAGTGAAACGTGTTGGTTGATGTGACAGGTCCTGTTAGACCCGTAAAGCATGGTAGTTGCGGTAGTAGTGACACAGGAGGCACCACCAAAATCACCTCGTACTGGATTCGTACTGGTTTTCCCCTCGCTCTGTTACTTACAAAATGCAATTATTACAGTCACAGTTATAATGCAGTCTTACAATCACTTCAAGCGACATTACAGTTTAACATCTAATCAACAAGTCATGGACTTAAAAGATTCTCCTGATCTCTCTTTTACTCGTATCCATCTTGTGGATCATTCTTGCTAAACATGATTTCTCCTTGGCCCTCAATTGTCCCAAACCAAATTCCATGTAACTCTCCACTTCAACTTCAATTTCAATCCCTCTAACAGGTACCAGTGTGTTTAACTCTATTCTGATTGGTTCATTAATTAGATAGTTTCTCGATGGAGTATGTGTCGATGCTTTAAAAGTTGTCTCGCTCTCCTGAGCCACATTAACCATTTCATGTCTTGCTGCCGTGAAGTAACTGAGCATATCTGAGACCTGTTCTTCAGTGCAGATTCACGATGTATTTGCGGATGGTAATTGCTTCATGCGTAACAAATAACATTTGCAGACTCATATCGGGGTATCAGTATCGTGCCACACGTGCCTTTCTCGGGCCTTCAGGTGATCCTACCAAAAGATTGTCTGGAGATCTTTGCTCATCTCCCTCTGCATGGTCCTGAAGTCTTGGGTAGTGGCCAGACTATCAATGCAGTTTTCATAAAAGGAACAAAGGCAGGGGACGCATGTCTCCAAGAGAAAGCTATCAATTTACTATTCGTAACTACACTTTCCTGACTCACTAGAATGAAAATTCCCATTAATACCAGATTCTATTTCATTCATGAGCATCTGGAGGAACTTTACTGTCCAATACAATATTAAAGATAGAATACATAGATCAAAGTTCTTTGGTGAACCAATAAAAAAAACAGATGCCAGCGGAAAGGGTTAACTCCTTTGCAGGCTTATAAGGCAGGTACACCCCTGCAGGTTTATAATGCTCTCTTTTCTCTCCCCCCCCCCCCCGGCCACGTGCTCACTCTCTCTTCCCCCCTCCCCCGCCTCCTCCTCCCCCTCTCCTCCTCCCCACCCTCTCCCCTTCCTGTAAAGGTGTGTACCTGACCCCCTCTCTGTCGCTCGCTCGCTCTCTCTCTCTCTCTCTCCCTCCCTCCCTCCCTCCCTCCCCCTCTCTCTCTCTCTCTCTCTCTCTCTCTCTTTTCTCCCCACTCTCTCTCTCCCCCCCCCCCCCTCTCTCTCGTCCCCCCCCCCCCGTACAGGTGTGTACCTGACCCCCCCTCTCCGTCTCTCTCTCTCTCTCTCTCTCTCTCTCTCTCTCTACCGTTGTGTACTTGACCCTCTCTCTCCGTCTCTCTCTCTGTACAGTTGTGTACCTGACCCCCCCCTCTCTGTCTGTGTGTGTGTGTCTCTCTCTCTCTCTCTCTCTCTCTCTCCAGGTGTGTACCTGACCCTCTCTGTCTCTCTCCAGGTGTGAGATCTGCGGCTTCACCTGCCGACAGAAGGCCTCGCTGAACTGGCACATGAAGAAGCACGACGCGGATGCCAACTACCAGTTTTCCTGCAACGTGTGTGGAAAGAAGTTCGAGAAGAAGGACAGCGTGGTGGCCCACAAGAGCAAGAGCCACCCGGAGCTGGTGATCGTCGAGGCCCTGGTGGAGAGTGCCGAGATCGTGCAGTCCTAGAGCCTTCACACCGCACCCTGCAAAAGACTCGTGCCGTTCAAAGCCTCCCCACCCTGCCCCTCCCCCCTCAGTGTCTGAGAGAGGAGATGGGGGAGGGTGTGGGGGGCGGGGGGGAAACAGAGAGAGAGACTCTCCTCATTTCAACTCAACGTAAACGGAAGTGGATTGGAAGAGGGGCACCTTCAATTGAACCTGGACACCCTCCCCCCTCCCGCTAACCGTCGCTCGGACCCCCTTCCCCCGTTCCCCACCCCACGCCCTAGAGGGAGGGTCTCCAGCCAAGGCCTGGAGTTACGTGAGAGACCCCCACAAACTGTGAATCGGCCTGTGTCATTCTCCTGGGCAGGGCACTGCGGTGGGGCGATGGAGTTTGTCACTGTATACACAAGGCAGCTGATCGACTGCTTGAGGCATCGGCAGAGAGATGCTAGAGCATGTAGGGGTTTGTTTGTGTGTGTATGTGTTTTCTGTTCGTGCGGATGGAGGTGGTCTGCTACGATCTGAACTGAGGGAGCGAGATTCAGGGGTGGTTTCTGTCCTGGGGCATTCTGCCAGGGTTAGAGAGAGGGGAAATCAGCCAGAGTTCCTGCTCCGGATCACTGTCCAGTGATCCCTGGGCTAGAGAAAGGCGAATCGGCCAGGGTTCCTGCTCCTGATCATTATCCAGTGACTCCTTGGATAGCAAGAGGTGAATCAGCCAGGGTTCCTGCTCCTGATCACTGTCCAGTGACTCCTTGGATAGCAAGAGGAGATATCAGCCAGGGTTCTTGCTCCTGTTCACTGTCCAGTAACCCCTGGGTTAGAGAGTGGGGGAATCAGCCAAGGTTCTGGCTCTTGATCACTGTCCATTGGGTTGGAGAGCGAGAGAGTAAATCAGTCAGGGTTTTTATGGGAGGAGGAGCTGGGATTCAATGGGTGGTGGGGGAGCTGGGATTGAGTTGGGAATGGGCGAGCTGAGATTCCACAGAATGGAGTATCTGGGTTTCCACAGGGGAGGATGTTGGATTCCATGGGAAGGGAGAAGAGAGCTGCGATTCCACGGGATTGAGTGTCTGGAATTCCACGGGGCAGGTTGCTGGGATTCCACGGGACGCAGTATTTGGGTTTCCATGGGATGGAGTATCTGGAATTCCATGGATTGGGGGAGCTGGGATTCCACAGGATGAGGGAAGATGGGATTCCCCGGGAGGTGGGGGAGCTGAGATTCCAGGCGGCCCCCCAGCAAAAAGACACTAAGGGGCTGGTGTTGGGGGGCAGCTCCTGCACAATGTGGGAAAGGGACCCCTCAAGTAGAAGCATTTCATCCAACTGTTGTGCCCCTGTAGGACCTGTGGGAAATGCCTGGAATCCAACTGCCCCCAGAGGCTGGATTGACTCGGGAGCTCGCTGTGTGAGGGGATTAAGGCACAGAACCATTCGACATCACTTTCAGCCCTCCTGGGAGGAGTCTGTGACAGAAGGTGGTGACGCTGCCCTGCGACGATAGACTGCAAGCGCTTGCACGAGTGTGTCTTGTGTGAGCGTGTGCACGGGGCGTGGGTGTTTGTGTTTGTGTGTGTGCGCGCGCACGCATGAGTGAAGGTGTCCGTGACTTGGTCCACCTGGCTGAGCCTGTACACGAGTGGGTGTGAATGTGTGCACGGGGGTGCGGAGTGTGCAAAGGTGTGTCTGAGCGTGTGTATGAATGTGCACCCAAGGGTGAGCGTGTGTATGAATGCGCACAAGGGTGAGCGTGTAGGTGCGTGCTTGTGTGTACCTGTTCCTGAGAGTCGTGCTGAGCTGGATCGGGGGTCTCTCTGCTTCTGATGGTGTAAATACCTGTAGTTAAGCGGGTCTGTAGTCAGACCCTGTCAGAAGGAGTGGATTGCTGTAGTCAGATTTATACTGAGCTGGAAATCACACGGGGGTTTTTGTTACAGTTTCAAGTTACTGGATTGCATAGAAGAAACCATTAGAGTCCACTGTGAGCACTGTTTAGTAGAAAGAAACCTGTATAATTAACTATTAAAACAGAGCAATAAACACACTATTTTCTTCCATTGTGTTGTCTTTTTACAGGTTCCTCTGCATTTGTGTGTCTCTGTGCCTGTACACTCTGCATTTTTCTGTGTTCCCCGTGTGCCTGCCTGTACTCTCTGCGTTTTTCTGTTCCCCATATCTGTGCCTGTACTCTGCGTTTTTCTGTGTTCCCCGTGTGCCTGCTTGTACTCTCCGCATGTCTGTATTCCCCGTGTCTGCTTGTACTCTCTGCAATGTCTGTTCCCTGTGTCTGCCCCCGTACTCTCTCCAATACATGTCTGCCTGTACTCACTGCGTGTGTCTCTGTTCTGTGTATCTGCCTGTATTCTCCATGTCGGTTCCCCCTGTCTGCCTCTAATCTGTGTCTGTTCCCCGTGTCTGCCTGTACTCTGCAATTTCTGTGTTCCCTGTGTCTGCCTGTACTCTCCAATGTCTCTGTTCCGTGTCTGCCTGTACGCTCTCTGCATGTGTCTCTGTTCCGTGTCTGCCTGTCTATTCCAAGTGTCTATCTGTGCTCTGCGTGTCTGAGTTCCCTGTATGTCTGCCTGTACTCTCCGTGTCTGTTTCCCTTGTCTGCCTGTACACTCTGCATGTGGCTGTATTCCCTGTGTGCCTGTACCCTCTGCAATGTGTTCCCTTTGCCTGTACTCTCTGCAATGTCTGTGTACCCTTTATCTGTCTGTAAACTCTGCGTGTGTTTGTTACAGGGTTAATCATGCTTGACTAATCTACTGGAATTTTTTGAGGATGTAACTGGTAAAATAGATGAGGGAGAACCAGTGGATGTGGTGTATTTCGACTTTCAGAAGGCTTTCGATAAGGTCCCACGTAAGAGATTAGCGTGCAAAATTAAGGCACATGGGATTGGGGGCAAGGTATTGACTTGGATAGAGAACTGGTTGGCAGACAGAAAGCAAAGAGTTGGAATAAACTGGTCGTTTTCCGAGTGGCAGGCAGTGACTAGTTGGGTACCGCAAGGATCGGTCCTTGGACTCCAGCTGTTCACAATATATATTAATGATCTGGACGAGGGAATTGGATGTAATATCTCCAAATTTGCAGACGACACAAAGCTGGGTGGGAGGGTAAGCTGTGAGGAGGATGTCGTGAAACTCCAGTACGATTTGGACAAGTTGGATGATTGGGCAGAAACATGGCAAATGCACTATAATGTGGATAAATGTGAGGTTATCCACTTTGGTGGCAAAAACAGGAAGGCAGATTATTATCTAATGGCAATAGATTGGGAGAAGGGGGAAGTGCAAAGAGATCTGGGTGTCCTTGTGCACCAGTCGCTGAAGGTAAGCATGCAGGTGCAGCAGGCGGTTAAAAAGGCAAATGGTATGTTGGCCTTCGTAGCAAGAGGGTTCGAGTACAGGAACAAGGATGTCTTGCTACAGTTGTACAGGGCCTTGGTGAGACCACACCTTGAGTATTGTGTGCAGTTTTGGTCGCCTTACCTGAGGAAGGACGTTCTTGCCATGGAAGGAGTGCAGCAAAGATTCACCAGACTGATACCTGGGATGGCAGGAATGACATATGAGGAGAGATTGTGTCGATTGGGCTTATACTCACTGGAGTTTAGAAGATTGAGAAGGGATCTCATCGAAACCTATAAAATTCTGTCAGGCCTGGACAGACTAGATGCAGGAAGGATGTTTCTGATGGCCAGGGAGTCCAGCACCAGGGGTCATAGTCTAAGGATAAGGGGTAAGCCATTTAGGACTGAAATGAGGAATTTCTTCACCCAGAGAGTGGTGAACCTGTGGAATTCTCTGCCACAGAGGGCGGTGGAGGCCAGTTCATTAAATATATTCAAGAAAGAGTTGGATATATTTCTTAAGGCTAAAGGGATCAAGGGATGTGGGGAGAAGGCAGGGACAGGGTACTGAATTTGGATGATCAGCCATGATCTCATTGAATGGCGGAGCAGGCTCGAAGGGCCGAATGGCCTACTCCTGCTCCTATCTTCTATGTTTCTATGTGTTCCCTGTGTCTGCCTGTACTGTCCGCATGTGTCTTTGTTCTGTGTGCCTACCTGTACTGTGTATTCACTGTCTGCCTGTAATCTCCCTGTGTCTGCGTTCCCTGTGTGTCTGCCTGTACTTTGCATGTGTTTGTGTTCCCTGAATGCCTGCCTCTGCTATCTGTCAGCCTGTGCTCCCTCCATGTGTCTGCTTGTCCTGTGTCCAGCTTTCTATGCCCTCCCATGTTCTCCCATCTAACCCCCCCCCCCATGTCCTTCCTCCTCTTCTCCCCTCACCCAATGTGTCTTCCTTTGTACCCCTGTTAGGAATGTGTCTGTTTCAGTATATAGACACAGGCTGCAGTCCTGGCTGTACCTGTGTGAATCATAGAATGGTTACAGCATAGGAGGTGGCCATTCGGCCCGTCTTGTCCTTGCCGGCTCTTTGCAAGAGCACTTCAGCTAGTCCCACTCCTCTGCCCCTTCCCCCTAGTCCTGCAAATATTTTTCCTTCAGGTACTTATTCAATTCCCTTTTGAAAGCCACAATTGAGTCTGCCTCCAGCACCGTTTCAGGCAGCGCATTCCAGATGTTGCACCGACTCGCCGCTAACCCTGCGGTTCCATATGATGCCGCTGTAGAAGAATGGTCCATTGTAGCCAGCTGAGCTGAACCTTCCAGGTCACCTTCCCATGCATTTCTCCCCTCCACCGCGCCCCCCCCCCCCCCCGCCAAACCACCGGTGTGGTTCTGATCTAACTTCATTTATACTGTTTCGAAGCTGTGCTGATTTGTAGCCTTTGCCTCCATGACCCTTGACCCACTCCTGGTACCAACCCCCATCAAGACGACTCGATCTGATAAATATGGTGCTCCCCAAGTTGGTCAGAAAGCTTCGATGTTCAGGTGAGCGAGGCATTAAATAGGGTACGGAGTCTCAGTCGGATCAATGAAGAGAATCTAAATGTAAACAGTGTGACCCGGTCCAGAAATGGGTCCATGCCCACTGCCTGTGATCTTTACACATGACACTGTACATGCCCCCCCCCGCCCATGATCCCTGCCTACGACACCCCTTGCACATGACCCAACATGGACACATTTTCAGCCCCTTTTCCAATTTTAGGTTTTTAAACTGCAGAAGTAATCTAAAATGGAATATAGAATAAGAATATACATTTTTTTTGTGACTTTCTTAACTGTCTCAATCTTAATGGGCGCCGTCTTTTCGGATGCCCCCTCAGGTGGATGGAAAAGATCACATGGCACTATTTTAAATTAGAGCAGGGGAGTTATCCCTGGTGTCTTGGCGTTCATGTTTCATACATTACAACAGTGACTACACGTGAAGTGATTTGGGACATCCTGAGGTTGTCAAAGGAGATCTTGAAACACAAGTTTATTTATATCTCTCTGCCCATTCTGTATCAGACTGTCTCCTGCCCTTCCTGTGTGACTGTCTCTCTGCCCTTCCTGTGTGAGACTGTCTCTCTGCCCTTCCTGTGTGAGACTGTCTCTCTGCCCTTCCTGTGTGAGACTGTCTCTCTGCCCTTCCTGTGTGAGACTGTCTCTCTGCCCTTCCTGTGTGAGACTGTCTCTCTGCCCTTCCTGTGTGAGACTGTCTCTCTGCCCTTCCTGTGTGAGACTGGTAGTGTATGTACCTTTAAGAGCGAACTACTTTTACAGCTCCTGTATACTGTAGTACCGGCAGTGACCACACCTGTATATAAGCCCTGAGCAGGCATCTGTACGTTTAGTTTTTAGACTACCCTCATCTAGTAAACACCTGTTGATTGTTGATCTGCAGTCTCCGTCTATTTATTGAAGAACACCATACCTTAAGATTCACGGATTTAATAAGACTCTCTCTCTGCCCTTCCTGCGTGAGACTCTCTCTGCCCTTCCTGCGTGAGACTCTCTCTCTGCCCTTCCTGTGTGAGACTCTCTGCCCTTCCTGCGTGAGACTCTCTCTCTGCCCTTCCTGCGTGAGACTCTCTCTGCCCTTCCTGCGTGAGACTCTCTCTGCCCTTCCTGCGTGAGACTCTCTCTGCCCTTCCTGCGTGAGACTCTCTCTGCCCTTCCTGCGTGAGACTCTCTGCCCTTCCTGCGTGAGACTCTCTCTGCCCTTCCTGCGTGAGACTCTGCCCTTCCTGCGTGAGACTCTCTGCCCTTCCTGTGTGAGACTCTCTCTCTCTGCCCTTCCTGCGTGAGACTCTCTCTGCCCTTCCTGCGTGAGACTCTCTGCCCTTCCTGCGTGAGACTCTCTCTGCCCTTCCTGCGTGAGACTCTCTGCCCTTCCTGTGTGAGACTCTCTCTCTCTGCCCTTCCTGCGTGAGACTCTCTCTGCCCTTCCTGCGTGAGACTCGCTCTCTGCCCTTCCTGCGTGAGACTCTCTCTCTGCCCTTCCTGCGTGACTCTCTGCCCTTCCTGTGTGAGACTCTCTCTCTGCCCTTCCTGCGTGAGACTCTCTCTGCCCTTCCTGCGTGAGACTCTCTCTGCCCTTCCTGCGTGAGACTCTCTGCCCTTCCTGCGTGAGACTCTCTGCCCTTCCTGCGTGAGACTCTCTGCCCTTCCTGTGTGAGACTCTCTCTGTGCCCTTCCTGCGTGAGACTCTCTGCCCTTCCTGCGTGAGACTCTCTGCCCTTCCTGCGTGAGACTCTCTCTGCCCTTCCTGCGTGAGACTCTCTCTCTGCCCTTCCTGCGTGAGACTCTCTCTCTGCCCTTCCTGCGTGAGACTCTCTCTGCCCTTCCTGCGTGAGACTCTCTCTGCCCTTCCTGCGTGAGACCCTCTGCCCTTCCTGTGTGAGACTCTCTCTGCCCTTCCTGCGTGAGACTCTCTGCCCTTCCTGCGTGAGACCCTCTGCCCTTCCTGTGTGAGACTCTCTCTCTCTCTCTGCCCTTCCTGCGTGAGACTCTCTGCCCTTCCTGCGTGAGACCCTCTGCCCTTCCTGTGTGAGACTCTCTCTCTCTCTCTGCCCTTCCTGCGTGAGACTCTCTGCCCTTCCTGCGTGAGACTCTCTCTCTGCCCTTCCTGCGTGAGACACTCTCTCTGCCCTTCCTGTGTGAGACTCTCTTTCTCTGCCCTTGCTGCGTGAGACTCTCTCTGCCCTTCCTGTGAGACTCTGGGGGGGGGGGGGGGGGGGGAAATTCAGTTGTTTGCACCTCCCGTTAGCGCCTTAAGAGGGCGCTAATGGGGTGCAAACTAACTAGCGCCCGGGCGCAGTGATGTTTGCACCACTCGCAAAATTAACTAGACATTTTGCGGCGGCGCTAATCACTACCGCCACGATCTCCTGCGCCGGCAGATTTTGACGTCAGTCGAGTGTGCAATGCCCCGTTAGCGCCCCGGACCGGAAATGAGTGGCACCCCCTGCCTTACCTCCTGCTGCTAGCAACGACCGGTTGAGGGGAGCGTTATGCTGTCAGAAAGGGACTGGGGGAGCGCTATTTAAAGGCGACCACTTCCTGCCTTTTTTTGTCGGTGACATTTTTGCACCACGCATAGAGAGAGACTGACTTCTGGAGAGATTCAATGCTGTGTGAAGGAGTTTTGGGTACTGAGCAGCATTTTGCAGGTTGATTTTGATTTGCCCTTGTATCGATTTAGAAGAGACTATGGGGGCTGCACTCTGAGCTCTTTCCCTGGTTCTCTACATTGTTCTTTCCAGCAGATTTGATGTACAGGTCTCTCCAGGCTGAGATTCAAGGCTGCAATGAGCAGGATGTGGATGGAGTGCAAAATCAACCCTCCCCTCTAAGATAAAAATAGAAAAATGCTGGAGAAACTCAGCAGGTCAAGCAGTATCTGAGAAGAGAGAAACAGAGTTAGCATTTCAGGTCGATGACCTTTCGTCAGAACTCCCCTTTAAGAACTGGCTGGCGCCAGTGTGTCGGTGTTCCATTGCTGACTGACATCACGAGCTTCGCCAGCGCTCTGAGGTAACGCCTCGCTCCTCGGCCTTTGCACCTTAAGAGCGGTGTGTAGCACCTGATTTAGCTCTCCAATTGCCTCCAGGGGTGATAAAAGCCAAGTCTGCAGTCAGAGGCAATAATTAGCGGCAGGCACTAATCTTTGCGCCCGGCCGATAATTGCACCCCAAATGGGGCGATACTGAATTTCTCCCCCTCTCTGCCCTTCCTCTGTGAGACTGTCTCTCTGCCCTTCCAGTGTGAGACTGTCTCTCTCTCTGCCCTTCCAGTGTGAGACTGTCTCTCTCTCTGCCCTTCCAGTGTGAGACTGTCTCTCTCTGCCCTTCCAGTGTGAGACTGTCTCTCGCTGCCCTTCCAGTGTGAGACTGTCTCTCGCTGCCCTTCCAGTGAGACTGTCTCTCTCTGCCCTTCCAGTGTGAGACTGTCTCTGCCCTTCCAGTGTGAGACTGTCTCTCTCTGCCCTTCCAGTGTGAGACTGTCTCTCTCTGCCCTTCCAGTGTGAGACTGTCTCTCTCTGCCCTTCCAGTGTGAGACTGTCTCTCTCTGCCCTTCCAGTGTGAGACTGTCTCTCTCTGCCCTTCCAGTGTGAGACTGTCTCTCTCTGCCCTTCCAGTGTGAGACTGTCTCTCTCTGCCCTTCCAGTGTGAGACTGTCTCTCTCTGCCCTTCCAGTGTGAGACTGTCTCTCTCTGCCCTTCCAGTGTGAGACTGTCTCTCTCTGCCCTTCCAGTGTGAGACTGTCTCTCTCTGCCCTTCCAGTGTGAGACTGTCTCTCTCTGCCCTTCCAGTGTGAGACTGTCTCTCTCTGCCCTTCCAGTGTGAGACTGTCTCTCTCTGCCCTTCCAGTGTGAGACTGTCTCTCTCTGCCCTTCCAGTGTGAGACTGTCTCTCTCTGCCCTTCCAGTGTGAGACTGTCTCTCTCTGCCCTTCCAGTGTGAGACTGTCTCTCTCTGCCCTTCCAGTGTGAGACTGTCTCTCTCTGCCCTTCCAGTGTGAGACTGTCTCTCTGCCCTTCCAGTGTGAGACTGTCTCTCTGCCCTTCCAGTGTGAGACTGTCTCTCTCTGCCCTTCCAGTGTGAGACTCTCTCTCTCTGCCCTTCCAGTGAGACTCTCTCTCTCTCTGCCCTTCCAGTGTGAGACTCTCTCTCTCTGCCCTTCCAGTGTGAGACTCTCTCTCTCTCTCTGCCCTTCCAGTGTGACTCTCTCTCTCTGCCCTTCCAGTGTGAGACTCTCTCTCTCTGCCCTTCCAGTGTGAGACTCTCTCTGCCCTTCCAGTGTGAGACTCTCTCTCTCTCTGCCCTTCCAGTGTGAGACTCTCTCTCTCTGCCCTTCCAGTGTGAGACTCTCTCTCTCTGCCCTTCCAGTGTGAGACTCTCTCTCTCTGCCCTTCCAGTGTGAGACTCTCTCTCTCTGCCCTTCCAGTGTGAGACTCTCTCTCTCTGCCCTTCCAGTGTGAGACTCTCTCTCTCTGCCCTTCCAGTGTGAGACTCTCTCTCTCTGCCCTTCCAGTGTGAGACTCTCTCTCTCTGCCCTTCCAGTGTGAGACTCTCTCTCTCTGCCCTTCCAGTGTGAGACTGTCTCTCTCTGCCCTTCCAGTGTGAGACTGTCTCTCTCTGCCCTTCCAGTGTGAGACTGTCTCTCTCTGCCCTTCCAGTGTGAGACTGTCTCTCTCTGCCCTTCCAGTGTGAGACTGTCTCTCTCTGCCCTTCCAGTGTGAGACTGTCTCTCTCTGCCCTTCCAGTGTGAGACTGTCTCTCTCTGCCCTTCCAGTGTGAGACTGTCTCTCTCTGCCCTTCCAGTGTGAGACTGTCTCTCTCTGCCCTTCCAGTGTGAGACTGTCTCTCTCTGCCCTTCCAGTGTGAGACTGTCTCTCTCTGCCCTTCCAGTGTGAGACTGTCTCTCTCTGCCCTTCCAGTGTGAGACTGTCTCTCTCTGCCCTTCCAGTGTGAGACTGTCTCTCTGCCCTTCCAGTGTGAGACTGTCTCTCTGCCCTTCCAGTGTGAGACTGTCTCTCTCTGCCCTTCCAGTGTGAGACTCTCTCTCTCTGCCCTTCCAGTGAGACTCTCTCTCTCTCTGCCCTTCCAGTGTGAGACTCTCTCTCTCTGCCCTTCCAGTGTGAGACTCTCTCTCTCTCTGCCCTTCCAGTGTGACTCTCTCTCTCTGCCCTTCCAGTGTGAGACTCTCTCTCTCTGCCCTTCCAGTGTGAGACTCTCTCTGCCCTTCCAGTGTGAGACTCTCTCTCTCTCTGCCCTTCCAGTGTGAGACTCTCTCTCTCTGCCCTTCCAGTGTGAGACTCTCTCTCTCTGCCCTTCCAGTGTGACTCTCTCTCTCTGCCCTTCCAGTGTGAGACTCTCTCTCTCTGCCCTTCCAGTGTGAGACTCTCTCTCTCTGCCCTTCCAGTGTGAGACTCTCTCTCTCTCTGCCCTTCCAGTGTGAGACTCTCTCTCTCTCTGCCCTTCCAGTGTGAGACTCTCTCTCTCTCTGCCCTTCCAGTGTGAGACTCTCTCTCTCTCTGCCCTTCCAGTGTGAGACTCTCTCTCTCTCTGCCCTTCCAGTGTGAGACTGTCTCTCTCTGCCCTTCCAGTGTGAGACTGTCTCTCTCTGCCCTTCCAGTGTGAGACTGTCTCTCTCTGCCCTTCCAGTGTGAGACTGTCTCTCTCTGCCCTTCCAGTGTGAGACTGTCTCTCTCTGCCCTTCCAGTGTGAGACTGTCTCTCTCTGCCCTTCCAGTGTGAGACTGTCTCTCTCTGCCCTTCCAGTGTGAGACTGTCTCTCTCTGCCCTTCCAGTGTGAGACTGTCTCTCTCTGCCCTTCCAGTGCGAGACTGTCTCTCTCCCCTTGGGGGGGGGGGGGGGGGGGGGTGTGTGTGTGTGTGAGAGACTGGCTTTGTCCTGTGTCTGTGTGTCTGTCTGCTTCTCCCTTGCTGTGTGTTCTCTAGGTTGTAGACTACAACTAAATTCCCATCCGTCAGCTCAGCAGCGGTGATGGGGCCCAATGAAATCACTCCACTGTTGTCGGTTCTGAACTAGCCTGATTGCTTCAACCATCTTAGAATCATAGAATGATGCGGCACAGAAGGCAGCCATTTGGCTGAATGTGCTGGCTCTCAAAAAATCCCCCCCTCCCCCTGGCATTCTTCTGTTAATTATCTTAAATCTGTGTCCTCTGGTTAATGAACCTCCTACCAGTTGAAAATTTCTCCGTATTTACTCTATTAAAACCACTCATAATTTTGAATGCCTCAACTAAATCTCTTAAACTTCTCTGTTCTAAGGAGAACAATCCCAGCTTCTCCACATAACTGAAGTCCCTCCCTCCTGGTACCATTCCAATAAATCTGCTCAGCACTCTCTCTAAGGCCTTCATTTCCTTCCTAAAGTGTGGTACCCAGAATTGGCCACAATACTCCAGCTGGGGCCTCACCAGTGATTTATAAATGTTTACCATATAGTGTCATAACGGCACAGAAGGCGGCCATTCGGCCCATCAAGTTCGTGCCAGCTCTCTGTGGACCAATCCAGTCAGCCCCATTCCCCCGCTCTATCCCCATAGCCCTGCAAGTTTATTTCCCTCAAGTGCCTATCCAGTCTCCCCTTGAAAACATGGAAGTGGTGGAAGCGGAGTCAGTCAGCAGCAAGGTCCAGGTCCTCACCACTCGCTGCATTAAAATGTTTTTTCTCACATCCTCATTGCTTTTGAGATCACTGGGCGACACCGCTAGTTACATCCTGCCAATTTGAGTACCTACCCATTATCACTACTCTGTCTCCTACCTCCTAACCAATTCCCTACCCAATGCTTCCTTGCTCATGTACCTGTGTGCAAGGCCATGAAAGGAATTCTATCCATTTACATCCGTGAAATGAGCCCCAAACCATCTGTCGCCTTTTTTGGACCTTCTGTATAAGCATTGTTTCTTGTCCTAGCCATGTTCTTGCATCATTCTTGATCCTTTCTATCTTGGATATTCCCAGTATTCCTCTCAACCAATTCATCCCTACTTTTAGGATCTTTCATTCCTCAACTTTTCTCCTGTTCCAACATTCAGGTCCATATATCAGGATAACCATGGCTTCATAAACTCTTGCCTCATACAATGGAATAGGGATTTTAGTTTTTTATTTGTTCATGGGATGTGGCCAGCATTTATTGCCCATCCCAAATTGCCCTTGAGAGGGTGGTGGCGAGCTGCCATTGCTGAGGGCAGTTAAGAGTCAACCACATTGCTGTGGGTCTGGAGTCACACATAGGCCAGACCAGGTGAGGACAGCAGATTTCCTTCCCTAAAGGACATTAGTGAACCAGGTGGGTTTATGACAATCCAGTAGATTCATGGTTACCATTATTGATACTAGCTTTTTCATTACAGATTTATTTAATTAACTGAATTTAAATTCCCTAGCTGCCGTGGTGGGATGTGAACTCATGTCTCCAGATTATTAGTCCAGGCCTCTGGATTACAAATACAAAAGCAAAATAATGCAGATGCTGGAAATCTGAAATAAAAACAGAAAATGCTGGAAATACTCCAGGTCAGGCAGCATCTGTGGAGAGAGAAACCGAGTTCACGTTTCAGGTCAGAATGAAGGGTCATCGACCTGAAACGTTAACTCTGTTTCTCTCTCCAGAGATGCTACCTGACCTGAGTATTTCCAGCATTTTCTGTTTTTATCTTTGGATTACTAGTCCAGTAACATGACCACTATGCTATTGTACCCCTAGTTATGTGGCGAGATTAGAAGAAGCAGGGATTGTTCTCCTTAGAGCAGAGAAGGTTAATGGGAGACCTAATCGAGGTATTTAAAATTGAGGGGTTTTGAGTGGGTCAGTAACCAGAGGTCATAGATTTAACATAATTGGCAAAAGAACAACAGGGGAAATGAGGAGAAATTTCTTCATACAGGGGGTGAGCAAGATCTGGAACCCACTACCTGGCGGGATCAGATTCCGTTGGAACTTTCAAAAGGCAATTGGACATGTACTTGACGAGGACTAATTTGCAGGGTTACGGGACTAAATTGGCAGTTCTTTCAAAGAGCACCGTCACGATGGGCCGAATAGCCTCTTGTGCTGCAAGATTCTATCATTTGTTTTTACTGAAATATCTTTAGCCTTGCATACCCTGATTAATCTTCCAAAGGCAGCAGAACCAAGTCCAATCCTTCTATTGATATCTTCACGACTCTCGTACTCCTGACACTAACCCACATTTACAAACTTTTCCACCTGTTCAACTCTATCCCCTCTGACTGTAATCTGCACCTCTTCCTGATACTTCCCAAATGACATGACACAAGAACAGAAGAAATAGGAGTAGGCCAGTCGGCCCCTCGAGCCTGCTCCGCCATTCAAGAAGGTCACGGCTGATCTTTGACCTCACTTTCCTGCCCTATTCCCCCCTATCCCTTGATTTGCTTAATATCCAAAAATCTATCGATCTCTGTCTTGAATATACTCAACGACTGAGCCTCCACAGCCCTCTGGGGTAGAGAATTCCAAAGATTCACCACCCTCTGAGTGAAGAAATTTCTGCTCATCTCAGTCCTAAATGGCTGACCCTTTATTCTAAGACTGACCCCTGGTTCTAGACTCCCCAGCCAGGGGAAACATCCTCCCTGCGTCTACTCTGTCCAGCCCTGTAAGAATTTTGAATGTTTCAATGAGATCACCCCTCATTCTCCTAAACTCTGGAGAATATAGGCCGAGTCTACTCAATCTCTCCTCGGGACAATCACCCCATCCCAGAAATCAGTCTGGTGAACCTTCGTTGCTCTCCCTCTATGACAAGTATATCCTTCCCTTGGTAAAGAGACCAAAACTGTACACAATACTCCCGGTGTGATCTCACTAGGGCCCTATATAATTGCAGTAAGACGTCTTTACTCTCTTATACTCATCCTCTTGTAATAAAGACTAACATACTATTTGCTTTCCTAATTGCTTTCTGTACCTGCATGTTAACTTTCAGTGATTCGTGTACAAGGACACCCAGGTCCCTCTGAACACCAACATTTCCCAATCTCACCATTTCAAAAATGCTCTGCTTTTCTATTTTTCCTACCAAAGTGGATAACTTCACATTTCTCCACATTATATTCCGTTTGTCATGTTCTTGCCCACTCACTTAGCCAGTCTATATCCCCTTGAAGCCTCCTTGCATCCTCCTCACAACTTACATTCACACCCAGCTTTGTATCATCAGCAAACTTGGATGTATTACATTTGGTCCCCTCATATTGATGCTTCCCAAATTACATGACCTTTGTTTTACACATTACCAAAAAAATAGGACAAAGTTCGGCCCAATTGGTCTGTGCCGGTGTTTATGCTCCCTACGAGCCTCCTCCCATCCCTCTTCACGTGACCACACACACCTTATCTGTTCTAGATGTTGCTACAAGGTCAGTGACATCAGCAAATCTGAGATTGTCTAAAATCCTTCCGCCTAAGGGAGACTCCTCCACCATCATCTGTGCAAGATTCATAAAGCGGGTGACAGCGTGCAAATGTGACTCAACCCAACTGTTGATTAAATCCTTTCCTTCAGGGTGCTAACTGCTCGGGGGGCTTGTTGTAAATATTTATCACTCTGCCAAGTTTCTCAGGAACACCATACATCCCCAAGACCAGCCGGATCCCTTCTCACCAAACAAAGCAGCGCACTTGATTGGCACCCCGTCCACACCTTATTTCACTCCCTCCACCATCGGCGCACCGTGGCTGCAGTGTGTACCATCTACAAGATGCACTGCAGTAACTCGCCAAGGCTTCTTCGGCGGCACCTCCCAAAGCCGTGACCTCTTCCACCTAGAAGGACAAGGGCAGCAGGAGCATAGGAACACCACCGCCTCCACGTTCCCCTCCAAGTCACACACCATCCTGACTTGCAAGTATATCGCCGATCCTTCATTGTCGCTGGGTCAAAGTCCTGGAACACCCTACCTACCAGCACTGTGGGAGTACCTTCACCACACGGACTGCAGCGGTTCAAGAAGGCGGCTCACCACCACCTTCTGAAGGGCAATTAGGGATGGGCAATAAATGCTAGCCTTGCCAGTGACACCCACATCCCATAAACGAGTATAGAAAAATGTGGCTCAAAGTAATCCAAAAGCGTAAGACTTGGGACATATTTCTTTGATTCGGCAGATAAACATCGCAAGGGCAGGCGGAAGCCCACAGCCACGCAGGCAGCCGAGAGGAATCGCTTTGGGTCTGGGGTCCAGGTTGTATTATTTGTATATCACCTTGTCATTTAATATAACATTGTAGAACAGTTATATAAAATATAATAATCAGTCAATGTAATAAAGCTTATTACTTGAAAAAGCACTCGTGCCCGAATCACAAGCAGAGTTATTGCTGTCGGCCTAACAACCCTTCGTTGTGACAGTAACCACTAAGAATTACGCTAACACTCACTCTCTCCAGAAGGCATTTGATAAGGTTCTGTATAACGGACTGTTAGCTCAAATTAAAGCTGATGGAATTGGAGGCAAATTATTGGCCTGGTTATGAGATTGCTTAGGTGACGGAAGACAGAGTAAGGATAATCCAATAGGGAATTCAGAAGACACTTCTTTACCCAAAGAGCGGTGAGAATGTGGAACTCGCTACCACAGGGAGTGGTTGAGGCGAATAGTATGGGTGCACTTAAGGGAAGGCTAGACAAGCATATGAGGGAGAAAGGGAATAGAGGGTTACACTGATAGATTTAGATGAGGAAAGGCAGGAGGAGGCTCGATTGGAGCATAAACGCCGGCATAGACTGGTTGGGCTGAATGGCCTGTTGCTGTGCTGTATATCCTATGTAATAATGAGTGTGTGCTCGAATTGGGAGGAAGTGACTAGTGGTGTCCCACAAGGAATCTTGTGCTGGGGCCTCACCTATTCACCCTGTTTATTAATGACATAGACAACACAATAGAGAGCCATATATCCAAGTTTGCTGACAACACACAGATTGGTGGCATAGTCAGGAGTGTAGAAGGGCGCACAATATTGCAAAGAGACGTTGATAGATTCAGTGAGTGGGTGAAACAGTGGCAGATGGATTTTAAATGCAGGTAAGTGTGAGGTCCTCCATTTTGGACCAAAAAAGGTATAGATCCATGATTTAAATCGTGAAAAGCTAGGAACAGGGGAGGTCCAAAGAGATTTCAGGGTCCATGTACACACACATCACTAAAATATAGTGGTCAGGTACAAAAGAATAATCAAAAAGGCGAATGGGGTGTTAGCCTTTATAACTGGAGCACTAGAATACACAGGGTGGAAGTTGTGCTGCAGCTATACAAAGCCTGGTTAGACCGCACCTGGAGCACTGTGTACAGTTCTGGGCGCCACACCTTAGAAAGGATAGATTGGCCTTGGAAGGAGTGCAGCACAGATTCACCAGAATGTTACCAGGGCTCCAAGGGATAGATTATGAGGAGAGATTACATAAACTAGGATTGTATTCGCTGGAATATATTAATGGGTGATTTGAATGAGGTTTTTAGGATTTTGAAAGGAATTGATCGGGTAGATAGAGAGGAACGTTGTCTGCTGGTGGGGGAGTCTCGGACAAGGGAGCAGAACCTTAAAATCAGAGCCAGGCTATGCGGGAGAGAAGTTGGGAAATACTTCTTCATGCAAAGGGTGGTAGAAGTCTGGAACTCGCTCCCACAAAAAGCTGTAGCTGCGAGCTCAATTAATTATTTTTAATCTGACATTAATAGATTTTTGTTCGCCAAAGGTATTAAGGAATATGGAGCTAAGGCAGTTGGATGGAGTTAAGGTACAGATTGGTCATGATCTCATTGAATGGTGAATCAGGCTCGAAGGGCTGATTAGCCTCCCCCTGTTCTATTCCGCTTTGTTCTGCCTTCAGTAGCTGCCTCAGTCTCCTGCAACCCACTGACCCTAACCCCTGCGTCACTCCTCTCTGCACTCTGCCTCCTTCGGCAGGGAGTGGAGAGAGAGGGGAAGGGACAGGAGAGACAGATTGGGGAGGGGAGAAGAGACGATACAGAGTAGAGGGGAGGGTAGAGACAGATTGGGGGAGGGGAGAAGAGAGAGTAGAGGAGAGGGGAGGGAGCGGAGAGAGAGATTCAGAGGTGACAGGAGAGGAGACATGGAAAGCGAGGGGAGAGGAGAGACGGAGAGAGGGGGTGGGGAGAGGGGACAAGAGAGAGACAGAGGAGGGAGGGTGCAGAGAGATTGAGAGAGGGAAGGGGAGCCAGAGACTGGGGGGGGAGAGAGACAAACAGACAAAGTGGAGGGGAGAGCAGACACAGACTGAGGGGGAGGGATGAGAGACAGCGAGAGAGGAGAGACTGACAGAAAGCGGGAGGGAGAGACGGAGACAGAGGGGAGGGGAGAGAGGAGGGAGAAGAGAGACAGGGGAGGGGAGGAGATACTGACAGAAAGTGGGAGGGAGAGAGACAGAGAGAGAGAGGGAGGAGGGGAGGAGAGACAGACTGATAGAGGAGGCGTGGGAGAGGAAATGGGGGGGGTGGTGGCAGAGAAACAGACAGAGAGGAGGGGAGGAAAGAGACTGACGAGAGTGGAAGGGAGGAGAAAGATAGAGGAGAATGACCGAGGGAAGGGGAGAAGAATCAGTCCCATTGACCAGTTTCACAAATCAATCAATCAGTTTATTCAGTCACAACATGAGACAAAAAATAAATATACAGAGGCAAAGGTCCTTAAGGGGCAGAGGAGGGGAGGTGAATCTCTCACACAGGTTAACACTCAGAAACTGAACAGCCTCAACTCTCTACTGTGGGCCGGGATCAGCTATGAGACCGCACCCAAACGCCCATCCTTCACATGCCAATCCGGACACCGAGTGGCAGAGAGATATTTGGCCATGAAGAGCATCACGCCCACAGCCAGCAGGGATTCCTTGGCCAAGGATGATGAGCGCGAAGCCCCAGGTAGTGTATTCCCGTGGTATGGAGATGAATTGCGGCCCCTCTGACTTCAGATACCTGCACCCCGACCGGTGGATGGGAACCTGGGCATTTACTTCTTCCGTCGGCCTCCAGCCTACACCAAAACCGCGAGGTGAATTCCATCTTCCCGTTAAATCGCGGCTTGAAAGGTGAACAGACATCACCAGCTGCCGCAATCTTAAAGGGGAAGGCTCGCACTTAACTGGGATGGGTCGGTCGAGCTTCGAGAGCGAGAGACTGGTGGAGTCCAGGTCGCCGAGAGGGTGTCAGGGGTCGAATCAGCG
This sequence comes from Somniosus microcephalus, assembly GCF_052327205.1. NCBI lineage: Eukaryota > Metazoa > Chordata > Chondrichthyes > Squaliformes > Somniosidae > Somniosus > Somniosus microcephalus. The sequence continues at coordinate 34,074,459 of NW_028225180.1, read as the reverse complement.
ACCGGCAAACTCCCAATGCAGCCCACAGCAATCACCGTCTCACGTGGCGTACCTCACCCACTGGCTCCTGGTGCTGGGCCTGTTTCAGTAAGCTTGGCCTCTCCTGGGGCCTGTTCAAGTGGGCCGGGTACCTCCTGGGACCTGTTCCAGTAGGCCAGGCACCACCTGGGGCCTATTCCAGTAGGCCGGGTACCTCCTGGGACCTGTTCCAGTAGGCCAGGCACCACCTGGGGTGTGTTGCAGTAGGCCGAGGCTCCTCCTGACGTGGGGCCTGTTACAGTAGGCCGAAGCTCCTCCTGACGTGAGGCCTGTTCCAGTAGGCCTGGCCTCTCCTGGGGACTGTTTCAGTGGGCCGGGCACCTCCTGGGGCCTGTTCCAGTAGGCCGGGCACCTCCTGGGGCTTGCCAGAATAGACCAGAGCATTCCTGGTGCTGGGCCAGTTCCAGTAGGCCGGGCACCTCGTGGGACCGGTTCCAGTAGGCCGGGCACCACCTGGGGCGTGTTGCAGTAGGCCGAGGCTCCTCCTGACGTGAGGCCTGTTACAGTAGGCCGAGGCTCCTCCTGACGTGGGGCCTGTTACAGTAGACCGAGCCTCTCCTTGGGCCAGTTAAAGTAGGCTGGGCCATTCCTAGTGCTGGGCCTGTTACAGTAGGCCGAGGCCTCTCTTGGTGCTGGGCCTGTTACAGTAGGCCGAGGCCCTCCTTGGCTCGCTGGGCCCGGTAGTTCTTCAAGCTTCTCTTGGGGGGGACGAGGGTGGGGCCCAGGCCTGGCCTCTTCTTGCCCCTCTTGGGCGGCTCCTGCTCGCCGCCGACATTCTCCTCCTGGGGTTGCGAACCCGCAGGGGGCTCGGGGTCAGAGGTCGGCAGGTCGCTGTCGTGGGCGAACTTGCAGTTGCTGCCGTAGCGACAGCGGCCGTCCCGGCGGTGGGCCAGGCAGACCTTGCGGCCCCCGGCCTGCTCGGGGGGCCTGACGCTGGCGGTCAGCCGCACGTGCTTCTCCAGCAGGCTCAGGCGCTCCCGCCGCTCCCGGGCGAAGGGGTTGGCGAAAACTCCGGCTGCCGGGCCCCTGCCTCCCTCCAGCTCCGGAGGCGGGAGCCTGAGGAGGGCCGAGGTGTCCTGGGGCTCTCCTGTCGACTCCTCCTGGGGACTGCCATCGCCGGACTCCTCCTCGCTCCCGGACTCCCCCAGCGGCAGCTCCTGGAGTCCGGGCGATTCCTTCCCAGCCCTGTGGTTAAAACAAAACACAAACAAACGATTCAGGCCCAGAAGTTAACCAAACCGAACTATAACCAGGTATGGTCCCCCTCAGTCCCGGGCCACACACCCTCGTCCCGGGCCACACACCCTCTTCCCGTCACCCAGGGCTCCCTCCCCTCACTGTCCCCCGGGGCTCCTTCTCCCCCTGTCCCCCGGGGCTCCCTCACCCCACTCCTTCTCCCCCTGTACCCGGGGCTCCCACTCCTTCTCCCCCTGTACCCGGGGCTCCCTCTCCTCCCCCTGTCCCCACTCCCTCTCCCTCCCTCTGCTCCCTATCCCCACTCCCTCTCCCTCCCCGTCACCGGGATTCCCTCTCCTCCCCCCACGTCCACGCTCCCTCTCCACCACCCCGCCTCGTCCTCGCTCCCTCTACCCCCCCCCCCGCCCCGTCCTCGCTCCCTCTCCCCCCCGCCCCAGCTCCCTCTCCCCCCCCCGCCGTCCTCGCTCCCTCTCCCCCCCCCCCGCCGTCCTCGCTCCCTCTCCCCCCCCCGTCCTCGCTCCCTCCCCCCCGCCCTCTCCCCTCGCTCCCTCTCCCCCCTCCCCCCGCCCCCCCTCCCCCCCGCTCCCTGTCCCCCCGTCCTCTCTCCGTCGCCCCCGTCCTCTCTCCCTGTCCCCCCCCCGTCCTCTCTCCCTGTCCCCCCCCGTCCTCTCCCTGTCCCCCCCCCGTCCTCACTCCCCCTCTTCCCGCGCCCCCGCCCACTCTCCCCCGCCCCCGCTCCCCCCGTCCTCGCCCCCTCTCCCCCCCGCCCTCTCTCCCTGTCCCCCCTCCTCTCTCCGTCCCCCCCGTCCTCTCTCCGTCGCCCCCTCCTATCTCCCTGTCCCCCCCGTCCTCTCTCCCTGTCCCGCCCGTCCTCTCTCCGTCCCCCCCCCCGTCCTCACTCCCCCTCTCCCCCTCTACCCCCGCCCCCGCCCACTCTCCCCCCGCCCCCGCTCCCCCCGCCCCCGTCCTCGCTCCCTCTCCCCCCGCCCCCTCTTCCCCCCGCCCCCCTCTCGCTCTCCCCCCCCCCCCGCCCCCGTCCTCTCTCCTTCTCCCACTCCCCCCCCCGTCCTCTCTCCCTGTACCCCCCCCCCGTCCTCTCTCCTTCTCCCCCACCGTCCTCTCGCCCTGTCCCCCCCCGTCCTCTCCCTGTCCCCCCCCGTCCTCACTCCCTCTCTCCCCCCGTCCTCACTCCCTCTCTCCCCCCCCACCCCACTCCCTCCCCCCCACCCCACTCCCTCTCTCCCCCCACCCCACTCCCTCTCTCCCCCCACCCCACTCCCTCTCTCCCCCCCGACTCCCTCTCTTCCCCCCCCCGTCCTCACTCCCCACCCCCCCGTCCTCACTA